>NC_079317.1:44176644-44886644 GCF_029931775.1 Euleptes europaea
AGACCAATTTCGTCTGCACTTCCAGTTATTGCTATTACCTGTAGGACTTTCAATCCTATTTCACCCCCACCACTCCACCCCTTTCTACAAACAATTTAAAACTATCTATTTCTGTGGAAGTCATTTTTCTCATTGAATGATCAGAAACAAAGATAAATTCTAACCTTTAACGGCTCATTCCGACTCATTGCTTACAGTAGATCTAAGCTCTTTTTTCTGCTTATTCGACTCCTTCCAGCTTCCCATCACATCTGTAACAAACTTTTAAAATATTGCCACACCACCATGCACAAGCCTACCTGCACAGTAGAGATAGATTATTCCATCACATTCAGATGGTTAACAGAGGTTAGCAAGTCCTGTATTTATATATCTATATATTTATATCGCTTTCTAAGAAAGTGCATATTAATGTTTACTTTAAAGAATGTGTAAATGGTGCTATCAAGAAATCTGATAAATTTTATCCCAGTTTTTTGTGTACCACTTCAAATGTATGAGATTTATTTTTCTATTGGAAAAAATAAACAGTCTTAAAGCATTACAATTGGTAGATTTTAGTAATTTAACAGTGAATGTAATCCCTATGTCAGAGTTTCTTTGAAAATTTTCATGATGGGTCACACAAATCACAGCACACATATTGCACAGTTCGAAATGTACATTCCCCTTTAAGGTTTACCTGTTGCAAAATGTCTACATGATCAGGAGCCTAAGAAATTTGAGGCAGACATGCTAGAAGAAAAGCTGTATTACTGCAAGAAAGCATGGGTTGCACACTGGAACTGGTGGTTCTTCAAATGGGCAAAACCAATCCTAATTTGTATGTGTATTATGCACAGAGTTCACACCTGTAAAATACTGCATGTTTTGTTAAGTTTAAATTTTCATTGGGACAAAACAGTGAATATAGCCTTAATCATCTAAAGTTTTTTCTCTTTGAATCTGCTGGTTTTCTCATGAGCATTAATACACATAGTTAGCTGCAGTTGTATATTGGTGCCATTTACATAATTGGTAAGTATAATCTTGCATTTAAAGATTCTCAGCAGAGAACATACAGCATAAACAGTTCATTGAAGGTTTATGATATTCAGTCTTACATACAATTTTAGAGTATGGCCTGTCTTACAAAAAAAATTCAGTGTCATGAACCGTTGCCATAAAAACTACAGAATAAAACAATTGCCATTATCAAAAAAAGAAAAACCACTAAATAATGTTACTAGCATAGAAAGTATTTGTTATGTAGGTATATAGCAACTACCATATGGAATTTTGTTTTTTAAAATGCTTTTTACCCTACAGTTAGGATAGTGATCCTTTTGTTACAATTGCAGACATCTAGATGATGTTACTATGAAAGTGTAGACATACTGATACCTTTTAAATGAAAGGTTGAAGCATATAGAGCAATCTATTTTGAGAAAGCTCTGGAAAAATTCCTATTTATATTTTTTTCTAAATAAGCACATTATTTAAACAATACAGTGTTTATAATATGAGGAGATTGACTTCTGTTTTCACTGTTCAGTTTTATGGAGGAAATCCAGCAATCATTTTAGAAATGAGCTTCAAAATATATATAAAACTTTTTCTTCTCTAAAATAGCTTAGCTGCCCATTTATGTAAACAGAGGAAGCAGATCCTGTGTGTGCATTCTGTTGCATACACATATGCACAATTGTGAATAAGTAAACTTGTGTAGAATCCTACATGATTGAGCATATGTGGAGCTAAGGATCATGGTACCTCTCATAAAATTGAACCAGTGATGGTAGGGCTTTATCTTTGTTTGAAATTGAATTATGTACTATTGTCCGACATTACAATTGAAAGACAATTGCTCTGGAGTGCAGAATGAAGACATATTCTTCATTGGAGCAGTGGAGTAATATGTAGAAAAACAAGGTCTTTAGGTCTTTATATATTTGATGTTTTGCCCATTGCTGAAAAAATGGTAACAAAGCGTAATTCTTTGGGTGTTCCAGTAATAAACAACATTGTAATGTTATCAACAATATGAAAAATGTCTCTCCTAATATCTCACTAACCTAGAGGTAACAAAGAATCCAAAACAAAGGAAGTTGTGTAAATGAAAATTATACTTGGCATCAAGAGGGCATTGTGCAATATAAAACCAGTTTGTAGTGAACTATGGTTATAAAGGAGTCTTGCTATTTTTCTATTTCGTAATACTAGTATGATCCAAATGAATTTCTTTACCATGGAATGTTGAAGTGCAAATTAAGAACATGTCTATATTATGTAATGCGACTAATGCCATCCGCTTGGGAAAGGAAATTAAATGTGAAACTGATGGTGGCGGGACCATGTGGCACTTTTAAGCAGTGATCATTTGTACGAACCTACATATTAAAATAATCTTTAATACTGATGCTGCTTGTATTAACTGTTCTTTTCTGGTTTACACAGGAAAATAATGTTAAATAATTAAATGGTTACTATTCTAATTGAGCAGGCCTCATCTTAGTAAAATGCATGTTCACCTTGGGCAAGTTGCAAATATCTGTCAGTTTTAAGACAGAAAATTAATGGCTCCCCCTTCTTCATCACTCCCTTTCTATTCTGTATGCAAGAAAATGCCACTATAAGAATTGCTCATCCTTATGTTTTCATGGTACACAGAAAGAAGGCCCAATGTATGCACGGCTTTAGAATATGCCCAATCTGTAATATATGGCTAATAATATGAAGATCACTGAAAAGCAAAACATTGGAATACAACACAGTCACTCTTTTAATGGAAATAATTATTTTATGATCAATGGACGTTCAATTATTAAGAAACATAAGGTTGAAGCAAAAGAACTACAAGTGTAGTAATTCACATAAAGCAGATTGTTCCCACTTATTCCTTCCCACTGCAGTGCCCTGACCACTACACCCCCAAAAAATGATTGATTATGATTGGGAACCCTCAGGAATGGCATGGAAAGAAGCTTTGATAGAAATTGTTCTTCATCCCCTTGCATGAGTAGAAGTGCCCCCCCACTCATGAAAGGGGAAGCTAAGAGCTATCCCATAATTTTGTGCAATAACGTATATATAGATCAATGTTTACTCCATAATATAAAAATTGATGGTTGTTAATCTTCACACATAAACTGTATATGAATGTTCATTCTTACCCGGTGTCATTATAAGAAGTGAGAATCCCTCTACAGATATTTGGATGTAAACGTCAAATTAGAATGGCCCTTTGAGTGGGAAGAGGTTTATCTAAAAGTAAAGGTTTACAATGTATTAATATTGACGAGCAGTGAAATACGTATTTAACTGTGACTTGTTTGTGAGCTTCCTAGAGGCACCTGGTTGGCCATTGTGTGAACAGACTGCTGGACTTGATGGACCTTGGTCTGATCCAGCATGGCCTTTCTTATGTTTTTATGTGTAATCATCTATGAGGAATTTTTCTCCAATGTTTTATCAAGGAAAATTCAGTCTGAATATGGGTTAGGATCTTAGTTCTAAAATACTGAGTGGGAGGAATGACATAAAGTCAAACAGCAAAACAATGGCAACTAATTGTCATTATTTTCATTTATAGTCTGCCTTTCTCTCTGGAACTCAAGGCACATGATGATTCAGTCAATCAGTAAGCAGGTTACAAAATAAGATAATATCAGTCAATTAGCATGTGGATTACAAGGCCAGGTCCTGTAGTTATCCTCTTATGCCCCACCAGCATCAGTTTAGATGCCTGCTCAATTGATAGGCATCGTAATCATTAACTATGGAAACTATTCAATATTTATTTTCCACCAGCTAGATGGGTCATTTTTTTTCCTTGGTGAACATCCGTTTAAAATTGGAGTGATGTCTGCACTGTTTCCTCTTTGCTTCCTTATGTATATGGGAAAAAATCCTTTTGAACGACTGCCTACTCACATGGCCAGGGACTTTTTTCAGCCTTCTTGCTTTATGGATGGCATAAGAATGCTGGAAAAATGAAAATGATTCAGAAAGGCTCATACTATCAGGCTTTTCAAAGAACACTTCCAGGGAAAGACACAGATTCAAAAGTCTCATCTTCAACCATAAAAATAAAAGGTGTAATCAATAAGTAAGAAAGATACTCAAGATGAGCATCAGTTCCATTGATCACTGCATATAATGACTAAAAATCTTCTGTGCAACCTGTTCTGCTAGCAACTAACAGACAATTACAGGTAAGTTGTCTTCATTGTGTTGCTTTCACATGAAAATTTCATGTTCCAGGCATGGATAATCTACTTTTTTGTTTAGGATTTCATGGCTTATAAAAATGAAATTCCCAGATCAGAAGCCCTGTTGGGTCTGAAGTGATTCCTGATTCTCCACAGAAGAAATCCCTAATGTGCTCAATTTTATATTGTTCCTTTTCCCCCTGCTGTCAAAAGAACCACTAATGTCACATCTAATTAAATCAAATAATATATTCTTCTTGAATCAGTTAAGGTCAAGTTTCTGAAGTTTGAAAGTATCCTAAACAGCTCTGATGCTCCTTCTTAGTGGCTTTGTATAAAGCAGTAGAGAATTGGATAGAAGAAGGCTCATCTCGGATCAAGCTGAATTATGCCATAATTCTGCAGAAATTCTTTGTATGTCTGTAATCTTAAATGTTCTTAGTACAAACTAAGCTCTGAAGAGGGATATTTCTGAGTCAACATACTTAAGACTATAAGATAGTTTTTAAAAGTCAATATGATAGCCTAGCTTCCGTGGGGGAAGCACAAAATAATGAGTATAATTCAGTGCAGCATCCTAGCTCATGATCAAAAATACTGTCACCTAACTCTAGTTTTGACATGGATGGGGAACATGTGTATCTTGAAAAACACAAGGAAAACATAATTTTATCACATTTTCAAATCTATGTAGTTATATGAACTATATTTTTAAAAATCAGAGAACGTAGGAGTATACAAGCTATACAAAAGTCTTGAGGCTATTTGCAGTCATCTGGTCATAGTGTAAGGGCTATGAAAGCTCCACTGAAATGATTTGGAACTGTGAAAGAACACAATAGTATTACGCTAATTGCTATCACATATATTCACACCTCTGCAAAATTTCTGTGGGATGAAAAATTACTTTCAAGGAGGTCACTCCATGGAAAACTCCTGTGCAAGCCCACCGAAATGATTTGGAACCGTACAATACTAAAACACACATAATTCATTTCAGTGAAGGCTTGAAAAGCAGAACTCCCTGGAGTATTGTGCTCGAACTATATATTTTTTCTCTTATCAGTAAATGTATTCTTCCACAACATTGCCTTTTTAATGCCACTAATATATAAACCTTTTTGTTTTATGTGATCTGCATAAGTAATGGTGTGCCTTTGCTGAACAGAATTATGGTGGGCTTTATATTCTCTGTTAGAATGATAGGGGTGGAAATCTGGGTGGTAATATTGTTCTTGAGCTTAACTTTTACAATTAATAATTTACTAAATTTCTGGCTTAAAAGAACTCCCCAAGTTGTAAATAAATAAATTAGGACAGATATTCTTATAAATATCATTTGCCACAGCTTTTTCAGGGGTTTGAATGGCAGGCATCTTTTAAGGGAGGAGAGATTTGGAATTTGTTATTTTATTCTGGTTTTAACAAAATGATTTTTAACTATTGTAAGCCATCTTGAACCATGAGGAATGGCCAGGTATAAATGTTTTAATAAATAAATCTGCTGTCCTGTTTTAGATATGTATTAACTTTATATATACATGATAACTTTATGTGCAATATGTATGTAGTGTGTGCAAACATGCATGCAATTAATGCATGTATGCACACACTAAAATGCATGTATTAACTGCAAACAAAAGTACAGCCAGATGACCGACAGGATCATTCTTCTGCTGGACCTAGACCCAAACAAACTGAAAGAAGAGTGAAAAGGCTGAGCCGTACTGTGCAACAGTATATTTTAAGAACTTCCAAAGGTGAAAAAGTAAAACATACAATTAGAAGATTTCTGTCTCACAATTCACATAGGAAAGATGGGACCTAGTGCAATAACAATTGGGCCAAAGCAAATTATGAGCCAATGTAAATATATAGGCAGGGAGTTGGAATGGTAATGGCAAAATGAACCGGTTTCAGAAACTGCATACAGCTATTGTGGGATCAGTCTTGTCCTTTGAGAACAAGAGCCTCTGAAAAACAGAAGTTTCTCATCTTATTGGTTCAATATTTTTCTATTAAGCTAGACTGATGTAAAAAAAATGAAGCAGGTTTTTTTTTATGGTCTTCAAGCCTAACTCCTTCTGTGTTGCATCTCATGATGCACTTCATCATCCTCTGTTATGTGTGTCCTGAAATTAAATTTTCTTCTCGTGAACCATGGTTTTGGTGTCATGATCATAAAACTACCAAGCCAACACCTTTACTCCTAATCCTGGAAATATTGAACAGCTGTCTGCTTGCAAGATGGGATCCTACTCACTTTGTGGCTGTAGAATTGCTAATTTTCCCTTCGCATTTTTTTTTTAATTTGGCCCTATCACATTTTTTTTCGTAGACCTGCTCTGTTTGGCCCACTACTGTGTATTAACTATTTTTATTACTTCTTCTGTAATAAAGATTTTAAACATTAAACAGTGTATTTTAAAATGATATAAAGGATGTCATTTCAACAAACACCACACTGTCACAAAGCTGCACTGTTTAGATTTAAAGATGAATGAGTTAATCAGGTAGGTGTTTTCTATCTCTGTAACCAAGGGGAAATTTTGATCAAATGCAAGGAAGATTAATTTGGATGGTCCTTTTAAAAGTATTTTATAGAAAATGGCATTCTTAATTACCTAATCAACTCTGAAGGAAATTGTAAATTTAGGTAGAAGATTAAAAACCTGCCTGATCTCATACTATCCATGTGTGTCCTGGTTTCCCACAATGTGCTTCTTTAATAGCAAAGCAGAATAAAAGTGGAGAAGGAAAAATCAAAGACGACATGGTTTGGACAGCTCTTGCATGGAAACATAGTTCTCACTGCTAACGGAAAATAAAAGACCAAAATGTTACTTCATGGTTGGTCAACTTGATGCTACAATTACAATGAATCTGCTAGGAAAATATATTTCATGTTCACCTGTTGAACAATGGCAGCTAAAACCCTTGTGTGTTTGGACCTTTCTATAACCCAATCCACTAATTACATTTTCTAAATACAGGATGGTTTGTTCAAGCCATTTATCTACCCTGGATAATTACGAAAATAAAATACATAGGTTGTATCCTGATTTAAAGGAAGCCAACGGGTTGGATACTACAGCTCCCTTCTGCTATATAAGAAGACTTGATCCAGCAAGAGGTACCTAGTAGAAGGAGTGCTTCCAAAATCAGAGCAAGGCTCTTCACTTAGCTGAAAGGCATTTTATAGGAGTTATATAGATATCCAGACATATGGAGGGAGTCCACTTAGGTAACTGAATAGGCTTCAAGCTACAGCCTTTGTTCCGGACATGTCTTAGACAGAATCTTCAAATGAGTTGCAGAAACCAAGGTAACTTGCAGCAAGGCCTGATTCATGCTTGTTCAAGGATCTAAGAAGTGGGATCAACATATGATTATGTATCCAACTACACAGTTCCAAATACTTAAATTCCACCATTTCCCCATCACCAACCCCCTGGACATGTTGGGAGTTAGTAGCTATTCAGGGACCAAGTGAAAGTCTCCTGTGAGAGGAGTGAAACAGGAAAATGTTGCTCCTTAAGAAATCTGAAGTGCCTTTCACTGTTAGAAATGTGTAGTTGAATATGTGTCATGGATCTGTTTGGGTATGATGAATGTGACATATTCAACAAATGAAAATGATTGTATAACTGGAATTAGTGTTACTCTGGAATGATTATGCATCTCAGAAAAATCACCCACAGTAAATATGGAGTGTGAAAACCGTAGCTTAGATCCATCAGAGATTTGTCATGGGCAGAAGGATTTCTGCTTTCTGAGCCCAACTTTCTTGCATTTCCCCTCCTGCAGGAGCCTAAAATACCTCCTAGAATCTTGTTTCCAGGGGACAGGGAACCCACAGGGGCAGGTTGGGGGGGGGCATTTCAGGCTACTGCAAGAGGGAAATTGAGCAAGTTGTGCACAAAAAGTGGAAATGGACAAACTGGTGGATCTGATACAGTGTAAATTCTGCAGATGAATATTCAAACAATATTTATAAGGACTTTAAAATGCCAGCAAGTTTGGCAAGGGAATACGTTTTAATTAGGTTTGTGCATATTGATAAACCCAAACAGAAAATAAACCTGAAATTAGCCATTTCAGTAAATTTTGGGATTTGGGTTTACCAGATACCAAAACCTGGGGATAAAGCTGAAGTCAAATAGGTGATTCCTGAAAAAGCTGAATAGATATTTGGCTTTTTGGGTTCGACTATTCACCTTTGCTCAGAGGCATGGCTTTGTGCTTTCTCCTCCCCCCTTTTTTTGGACTGGTTTTGTTAGGGCCCCATAGTTGGGGGCCTTTTGTGACAGGGTTATTTAAAAGATGGTGCTCGCCCAGTCTCGTCCAGAGGGATATATCCTCCAACTAAAAGTTGGCTTCAACAGCCACCCACCAGGCTTCCAAAGGAGATTTCTTCATCCACATGGATGAGCATTCTCCTTCAGACAGCCCCCATGGCCATGACTTCAACCAGCTCTAATATCACCACCACCACCCCGTGAAAACCTTTCCAAAAGAAGGTTTCTCTGAGTAGAGGCTTCGTTTCACCACACTGACCATCTCTTGAAATCAGATTTTTCAGGCCACAATAAAGGACTGCTCACAGGATGTCATTTGCCACCAAAAGGAATGTTTTCTGTGCCTTATTTCTCTTGTGTTTAAGCCTTTTCCCTCTGGAAGCTAATTTGCATGGACATCATGCAAAGCGACCCAGAAACTAAAGCAGCCCCCAGACTTTGAGGTGCCAGCCTGGCAATTGTCTCTTTCCATCAGTCCTTGGCAACTCTGAATTTTTGAACCTGAAAACAGATGGACAGCTCTGCTTGCAAATGCCTGGAGGATGGGGGCAACCACTTTGTGGGCCCATAAAATTGGATCCCTTGTCTCAATGTTCAACAAACTTTGTTGACTGTCTAAGGAAAGTCCCTTGCAGCCATGCTGCAAATTTGGGGACTCTACCTCCAAAAATGCCCCCCAGGAGCTTTGAAAAAATTCCCCATAGACTACAATGGATCTGAATTTTTCAGTAAACCCGAAAATAAGCCAAATACTGAAATTTACCAGTATGGGTATTTGGCTTATTTCAGGTTTACTGGGGGGAAAATTGGGCCCAATAAACCCAAACCCAAAATTTACCCAATTTTTTTTTCACAACCCTAACTTTAATGTTGAAATACTTAGGTGAATACTTAGGTGAAGTATTATAAGCAGATCTTTACAACAGTGAATATAGAATGCATCAGCATAGAAGATGATGATCCACTGTAAGTTTGCAAGTGACATTGCATGATCAGATCTAAGAAGAGGTTTTTCAAAACGGTTTTTTCATGGTTATTTTTTTAACATTGATATTGTGTTCGTAATATACAATATTAGTGGGATAATTTATAAAGTCTTAATTAACTGTGTTGCCTTAAGAAACACATTAGTACTTCCAGAGTGCAAATCTAATAGACAAAATATTGATAGGCACTTAACTGACATTGAACATCAATTTCATCTTTACTTTTGGAAACTAATTGCTGACCTCTTCTGTCTAACTTGACTAATTTGGCCCATTGAAATAGTGAAAAGTTATAAATCCATCTTGCTGTATTTCTAATGCAATAATTTAACAAGATGCTTCATAGCCAGATATATCTGTGGTCAAGTTAAAATTGGATACCAGTCATAGTTGTATGTAGTGGTAAATAATTAAGCATAATCAGTATATGAGTACAGATTCATAATCATAAAATGAACACTATACTACCATCTCCCAAACTGTTCCTTGGTCTGAGGGGATTGCACAAAAATGCCTTTTCGAGTCATTCTGCTTCTCAGATTTCCAAAGGTTTGTGACTCTTCTAGGATGGGGCTGACCTTTTGGGAGAAAGTGAGAAGGATGTGAAGGGAGAGTGTGGGAAGCAATTGGAATAGCAGCAGAAAAAGAATAGTTGGAAAAAGTGCAAGGCACTGGATGGCATAAATAAATCATTTTCTGGCTTCTGGTTTCTAAAGACTGCTAATACCTTTCCAAGCTTTCCCCACAACTATGGGATTGAAGACTTGCCACATTTTATAACAGCTGGCTGTAAGTCTCAGGCTGTTGTATTCAGCAGTGGAACAAATTACAGTGCCTGCAGAGTCGTTCTCGGAATGAGTTAAATGAAGATAACCATGAATATAGGTCATTTCATTTGACTATGTCAGCTTGCATTAGGAAGGCTCTGAAGGCTGGCATAACTACTGTTGTTTTCTTGTTCCGCAGCTTCTGTTGTGTTTCAGATTGCCACTACAAACATACAAAGTAGTGTAGTTCGCATTTCAAAATGTATTGAAATGTATGAGGAAATTATAAAATGCAGCTAGGGTTAAGGTTACGTCCTCCTGAAGAAGAGGGAATGATACATCTCAGAAACCATGTAGGAAAATCCTGTCCAGTCTCTCATGTGTATCCACAAAAAGTGTATCCAAGAAGTCCCGTTTGTTGCAGACTAGGTTGTGGATTTAATAAAATTTATAGCATAAAAATGCCCACTGTGTGTGTGTGTGTAAAGTACCTTCAAGTCGCAACCGACTTATGGCGACCCCTTTGGGGGGTTTTCATGGCAAGAGACTTACAGAGGTGGTTTGCCAGTGCCTTCCTCTGCATAGCAGCCCTGGTATTCCTTGGTGGTCTCCCATCCAAATACTAACCAGGGCTGACCCTGCTTAGCTTCTGAGATCTGACGAGATCAGGCTAGCCTGGGCCATCCAGGTCAGGGCAAAAATGCCCACTACTAGTGGATATGTTGCTGCTTCTAATGCTTATGAGTGACAAGAGTGCCCTAGATTACAATGGGTAGCCATGTTTGTCTGTAGCAGTAGAAAAGAGCAAGAGTCCTAGAGTGACAAGAAAATAATTATTGTCTCTGAAAATATCAGCCTTCTTGTATGGGGCATAATCCAACCAAAATTAAACACTGGTTTCAGTGTGTTTATTGTCCCCTTTCACAACAAGATGTGGTTTCTCGTATTGATTTTATACTAATCTGTTTGTTTATAATGGTTTGGATCCCATTATAGATCTTCACTAATGGAAGATCCTATGGGACAGGACTTTCTCACCTGCTCCCTCCTGCTGCAGCCCAAAAGGCTTCTCTGTGGGGAGAGGGGACCCTCAGGAACAGCATGAAGGGCAAATTGAGGGTCTGGGGTAGGAGGAGGAATTAACAAAAATCACCCCCCTTCCATTAGCAGAAATTTACCGCAGAATCCAAAGCACAGCAAAATTAAAACACAAACTCGTTTCTGAGAAAGCTGATTCTCATCAGCCCAGCCAATCCAGAAATTCTGAGCATGTACCAAGCGCAGCTACCAGCCAGCCGCTTATATGACTATGAATGTTGCCAACTGCATGCACACAAACTTGCTTGTTTAAGCTGCAAACAAATCTAGCAGAATATGGCATGTTTTGTCACACATCCTAAAAGCATGAAGATGAGGCACATTTGGTGTAACTAGCTACTGGTGCCTCATGCACTACTGCCAACAGTGGGGGGATACGTTGCTACCATTTAAAGTGGTTCTTCCCTTCAGGTATATGTTTCTTCCACTCTGGATTATCTGGTTCTTAAGGGGGCGAAAAGGAATTTTGTGGATTCTGCCAGAGAGACTTAACTGGACCCTTTATAGCCTGCTTCATACTACCTTACTTGGGGATGGATGTTTAGTTAATTAGGCCTGGACATTATTAGGTGGCAGAATTAGTGCAGGTCACTGTTTTGCCAGTAGGGAATAATTGGTGAGATCTCTAATGTATCTCATGGTGGATCCCTTCTACCCAGTCCAGTCACTTATCCACTCTTACAGCCAGAAGGGGTTTGGGCTGGGGCTTCCTTGGAGCTCAGTAGCATCAGCTGAACCCTGATTGCTATACAACATGGAGAGAACATTGTGGGGCTTGGTACCTCTTGTCACAGTATTGTGTGCAAGCAAGTAAAAGCAACATTCAGATGCACTGGCTGAGCTGGATATTGAGCCATTCGATAGAGGTCATCCATTAGCTATGACTCATGAGGGAAGATAAGAAATAGGCTAATAATTATTAAGATCTTGCAGATCAGTCTTTAATAAAACCCAGTTAACCTATATCTGTGTATTGTGTGTTCATTTGGGGGTCTGGGGGCAAGATCTCATGGATGAGAGTTCTAGCTGAATGTATCAGCCAGAGAACAGTTGTCAAGATACTGCTGTTTTACACAGAGTGCAGACAGCACAGGTGAATCCTGAGTTGCTAACCACTCTGGGCCACGAAATGGAGGATTCTTTCAACCAGTGTCTCTTCTATTAGGCCATACCTGTTAATGAGGACCAGTAGATAGCCAGCCTTTGATATCTTCATTCTGGAGTGTGGGGGGCAAGACAAATTCACAACATAAAGGCAGGCTAATGAACGGTTAAAATCGATCCTCAAATACTAGCTAAAATAAAATATTTTAAAATGTCCACAGAGGCAATAATGAAGGAAAATGCTATTGATTTTTGTCTACATGTAAAAGCTATATAACACATTAAGATATTTTGAAGCATATCCAGTTCTTGTTGGAAAATTAATTTCAGTGCCTGCTCCAGCATTGTGAGGTGTTTGGGGATGCAGGGGCATGAAAAAAAAAGTCAGCTGACATCAGAGGAATTGACCCAATATTCACTGTCCATTTAAATTCAGTGCCATGGACGAGTCATTCTAAGGCAGAATGAAAGACAAAGGGCCCTGTTTTTCTTGGAGGAAAACACTCAGCAGCCTGGTAAAGACTACTGAAAATTTACCCACCATACAATTCAAAGCCTATTTTTCTCTAGCCTTTGAAGATTTTCATTCAGCAGACACAGTAACATATCTCTTCTTCCCCTCCTTTAGATCTTGCAACTTACCAATAACATATACACACACATAAATTCTGCAGTCAAATTAAGTTGCATCTTCAGCCTTTGCTGTTTCTCCTGCTGTAGGGTTAAGTCACTACACATTTAAAATAAAGAACTTCTATGTTCAGCAGTTTTGAAGAAAACAGAGATAACATTCTGTGGAATAAAATGAAAGGGTGCCTTAGGCTGCTCAGCTGTAACATCACAATCTCTCCCAAATGTAAATGTAGGAGATACCCCACATGTCACCGATGACATCAGATCATTTACCATAAAGCAAAAAGATTTTTTAAATCAGATTAAGATCTTTTATGAATCAAGCATAACACATTTAGATCAGAGTTTTTAAAAAGAGATTTCAAAACAACAAAGAATCTCTACGAAGATTTTGATCTCAACGGGCATAGACCAGAGTAACTTTGCATAAGATTACTGTAAATAGGGTAGTCCCCTTGAAAAAATTCTTTATTGGTCAAGAGCATCCCTTGTCTCCTGGACACTTGGAAAGCTTTCTGCCTGTGGAGTAGATTTAAGGCCCCTTGGTTAGTCCTTCAAGCAAAGATTCTTAACATCTGCTAAATTTATGTCTTAATTAAATGAAAAATAGCTTGCCAGGTTGCCTTATTTTTCCCTCAGCTCCCTGCTCTATATTCAGTTGCAAACTCCCAGTTCTAATTTTAACAGCTCCATTAATGTTATCAGCATTCCCTTTCTATTCACAATTTGGCTTTCTGCTCAGCTGAAGTTTGTCCTTCTGTTGGCTCCCTGATAAAGTAGGCCTTACACTGTCTGTAGCAATTGGATGATTGCCCTTAATTCTTTCCCCAATTTAGTAGATGTGCCAACTCCACCTCAATGAGACATTTTTTGGCATGGTCAAAGGCCATTTTCAACTTCCATGAGATTATCAGTACCACTTATCTGACACAGATTCCAAGAAATCTGAGTGATATAAATCACAACTGACAGGAAAATAGGTTTGTTGGATTCCAGCCTCTTGGAAAAAACATACAAGAACCAAAAAGGCATTTCAATATCTAATACAGTTGCGGGGGCTTAATGCCTATCCCTTCATGTTTATTTTATTCATTGATTTAGCAGATTAATTATAAAGTCCTTAGTTTTTGCCAAAGCAGTTAGTCTTTTATGGTCATTTGGGCTCTTAAATCTCCAATAATCAATCTGAAAGAGTTTTTAAGAGTAAGCTCTGAGTTATGTTATACAATGACATCTCTTCCTTATTTGGTCTTCACATCTTATATCTTACTCTTGCACTGGAATCTGACTCATGCGTTGATCAAATGTGATTGATTTCATGTCAGCCTAATAAAGTATAAGCTCTTATTCTTTCATATTCATTAACGTAGGTAAACTCCTGCCAAAGACCACAATAGCCTTCCCTTTGACAGCTTGCTGAACTAAGAGGTATCATGCAATGCCATTTTCTTCCCAAGAGATGATTTCACTTCTTAGTATTATAGTTCATTATCTCTTCAATTACATTATCCTCTCTGGTATATACAGTGAACTTTAAGTACTGAGTGTAACTGAATTATAAGTAGTATTTTGCCAGGAAAAGACCTCTTCAGCAGACTTTGGGAATTTTTTTTAGAAAGCATATTGGCATCTATGCAGTACAGCTGTGCTTAATCCAAAAGCAAACATTTACACTTTACTTGTTTTCATATGTTGGTAGGCTCTTACTGGAGATCCCAAACGACTTGAATAGAGCACCAATTGGATTTTTTTTAAAATTTAGGAGTAGGAGCAGGAAAAGAGGAAGACCCAACAAGAGATGGATTGACTCTATAAAGGAAGCCATGGCCCTCAGTTTGCAAGACCTGAACAAGGCTGTTAACGATAGGACATTTTGGAGGACATTGATTTATGGGGTCGCCATGAGTCGAAAGCAGCTTGACAGCACTTATCACACACACAGTATGAATTTATTAATTGCTATGAAATATATAGTAAATAATGTTGTGTCTTCCATTGCACAAGTTGATGTTGATGAGAAGCATGTCAGGCTGAATAATGCTACATTCTTCAGTTGTGCAATTGGGATGAATTCCCTCCTGTGACACAGAAATTAACAGGCCTGAATTAAATCAGGCCAAAGCCCTAAGCCATGTCAAATTGAAGAAACCTCATAGCATCACCCCCCAAAAGGATAGTTCACTAAAAAAAATTATTTAGAGGCCCCTCATAGTCTGAGCCCCTAATGTGTAATTAATTAGCTTGTGGGTAAATCTAGTTCTGCTAAAATAAATAAGACAGTCTCTCTCACCCAGAGTTCCTAATTTCCATTAGTGCCTCTTGGAGCTCTGTGTGGTAGCTACAACCTAGAACTATTGCTTGCTGGTATTTTATGTGTAGTACAACTTACTCAGAGTTGGGATGGCATCAAATTTCTCTTCCCTGCTATTTCAACCCGAGAATCCAAAATTTCCAATTTAACAGCTTGTTTATACAAATCAAACTTAGAATTCCTTATTTTCATGAATTTTTTGTTTCCTCACACTGATTTTTTTTCTCTGTACATTGTATGCATTTTTCAACATTTTGTGTGTATCAGAGATCAGCATTATTCATTATATGAATAAATGCTGTGCATCGTGATGCAAACACCATATTATAAAAATATGCACACATAATACAAGCAAATATGCAAAACCAATAGTATATAGCAGAAAGCTGAAATGGTTGACAAAATATAAACAAATAGGAAAAGACACAAAACAGAAAGCATTCACTCATCTCAACTCAGAAGTTCCATGTTTTCACTGAAGCCTCGTGTATGTCAGTTATAACATGAAATTAATGTCCACTGACATATTTGTTTAGAAACAGAGCCTCAATAGGTACACATCTAATCACACAACATTTTCAACTTGATATACAGGTAACAGATTGATCGACTTCAATTACCGAAAAGCTTTTGATAACACATAAATAACACTGAATGATTCTCCACTTCAAGACATATTTGTGTATGTTCACCCTTTAGAAATATAGTTCTGGAGTTACTCCCCCTGCTTCATTGGGGTCTGCAAATTTATAGAAAGGCAAAAAATGCAAAAGAGCTCTTTAATAGGAGCAGAAACCTAGATATTAAGAAATGTTGAGAATATTTCTGTATGGACAACATAGCTGGAAATTAGTTTTGAAATCAGGATCCATAGTCTCTGCATTTCACTACAAGCAGTCTACAGCTGTCATCCTGTGCTGGACTGGAAATGTGAATATGCCCATGCAAAAGTGTCCTCTGTGCATGGCGGCACTAGCTGCAACCAGAGTTCTAACTGCAGGATTGGTATTGCGTACATTCTGATAGCCAGTATTGTCTATTTTGATGAAGATGATAAGAACATAAAAGCCCTGCTGGATCAGACCAAGGCCCATCAAGTCAAGCAGTCTGTTCACACAGTGGCCAACCAGGTGCCTTTAGGAAGCCCCCAAACAAGATGACTGCAGCAGCACCATCCTGCCTGTGTTCCACAGCACCTAAGATAATAGGCATGCTCCTCTGATCCTGGAGATAATAGGCATGCATCATGACTAGTATCCATCTTAACTAGTAGCCACGAATAACCCTTTCCTCCATGAACATGTCCACTCCCCTCTTAAAGCCTTCCAAGTTGGCAGCCATCACCACATTTTGGGACAGGGAGTTCCACAATTTAACTATGCGTTGTGTGAAAAAATACTTCCTTTTATCTGTTTTGAATCTCTCACCCTCCAGCTTCAGCAGATGTCCCCGTGTTCTAATACTATGAGAGAGGGAGAAAAACATCTCCCTGGCCACTCTCTCCAAACCATACATAATTTTATAGACCTCTATCATGTCTCCCCTCAGCGGCCCTCTTTCCAAACTAAACAGCCCTAAGTGTTTTAACCGCTCCTCATAGGGCACTTGCTCTAGTCCCCTAATCATTTTGGTTGCTCTTTTCTGCACCTTCTCAAGCTCTGTAATATCCTTTTTTAGGTGTGGTGACCAGAACTGCACACAGTATTCCAAGTGTGGTCTCACCATAGATTCGTACAAGGGCTGTATGATATCAGCAGTTTTATTCTCAATTCCTTGTCTAATTATGGCCAGCATGGAATTTGCCTTTTTTACAGCAGCCACACACTGGGTTGACATCTTCATTGAGCTATCCACTACCACCCCAAGATCCCTTTCTTGGTCTGTCGCTGCCAGCACAGATCCCATCAGTGTATATGTGAAGTTGGGATTTTTTGCCCCAATGTGCATCACTTTACCCTTGCTCACATTGAATCTCATTTGCCATTTTAATGCCCATTCTTCCAGTTTGTAGAGATCCTTTTGGAGCTCTTCACAGTCCGATTTTGTTTTAACCACCCTAAATAATTTGGTGTCATCTGCAAATCTTCTGTGAGGTCATTTTTTTTTGGGGGGGGAGAAGGTCTTGCACTAGTATTCCAACCTTCACAACAAGTACCAGAGCTATTAAAACTGATAGCCCCAACTGTTTGACGAGCTTGTGTGTACAAGTCCTCACACCTCAGCTTCTTGTGTCTGGGCATCTGGATTAGGAGCCAAACAGTAACACTGCTAGGAATCTGGATAATGGAGGAGAAGAGAATGGATAGGCAGGATCCAGTGCAAATTACTTCTCTTTGAACCTGGAAACAGCTTTCTGGCACATCAGGATAGGCAGCTGAGGCTGGGCATCTCTCAGCACTTTAAATGCGGGCCAGGATAAATGAAGCCAGCGGTAGCCGCTAGCAAAATTTGAAGCCAGGGTGGATTTGCTAGTAAAAGGCAGCCATTGGACAGGTTGCTTAGCGCAACCCGCCCTCAAATAGTATTAACATAATTTAATTGATGACATGGATCAGCAGATTTGAATAAACTAGTTAAACCCATGACATCTCTAGTCTTTGGGCACTTTCACGCATCCCAAATAAAGCACTTTCAATCCACTTTCAATGTACTTTGAAGCTGGATTTTACTGTCTGAAAGGGCAAAATCCACTTGCAAACTATTGTTAAAGTGCATTGAAAGTGGACTGAAAGGGTTATTATTCAGCATGTGTGAAATCTTGTACTGCAGCAAGATCACAGTAGGCTCGGATTAAGTCAAATTTATGGTATCCCCACTTGCATTTCCACCTGCCTAATATCTTGTGCAACCAATTTTTGGGCACTGTTGTATATAGGGAGGAAAATACTAGATGTTGCACCAGAACTTGTGCAAGCGGAATTGCATGTTTCCTTATGCACCTCACTGGATCCAGGCTGTTATATGTAGTTAATTTTGTTAGTTTGCCTTCTCAGTTAGAGAGTGATGATATTCACTTTGCAAAGTGAAGGCTACAGGAAAAAACCTTAAAACATGGCTCTGCTTGATGACGGGAAATGATAGGTGATTGAGGTAAATTAATTCAAGAACTGCAACTATAATTGCTAGACTATTAACATTAATACCTGCACTAATTATTGGCATCAATCTGGTAATTATCTTGTAAAAACATTCATAATAAATGTTACATTTGGGGATGAGCAAAGACCGTCCTTTTATTTCTAGTTTTCATTCTGTGTTGCCTCTCTAATATCTACAGAACATTCTCAGAGTGTCAGTTGTTGTTTTTCTAAACAACTTCTACATTGTGGGGTTCTTTTGTGCGTGTGTGAGTTTTCCTGAAAGAGCAGTATCGCAAATGGATGCAGCTGGCCAGCATATGCACACACTACATGCCAAAATGTGCTTCCATCAGTATCAATGTGGATAGCCTTTCATATTCGGACATGCATTCTCATGTGCTTTCTGATGCACATCCAACCTCTCTATTTCCACTCTGCCTAGCTGGTGCAATTTATCATTTTCACTCCCTATCCCCACCCCCCACCCCAAGCAAAAAGGAAGCTGCTATTTTTAAATGGCTGTTTTGAGCAAGGATTCTAAATGCACTTACTCAGCAGCAAATAAAATGTAAAGTAATAACATATCCTTCCAACATAATGCCTGCCAGTGAAGCTTGAGTTAAGCAAAGGTTTCTTCACAGCACGCAGACAAGTCCATTGAAATAGAATTATCCCCTACCATAATGATCCAAATGAAGTGCAAGCATAATCAGGAAGTGGGAAAGTGGAGAGATTTGATTGTATACAGGGATCCTTATAGAGTAACTGCAAACTGTGATTGTTCTTCATCAGATTAAATTATTCTTTGAACTTCATTCATGGTTGTAATAGCCAGGGGTGGTGTTGTGCCAACCTCTTCTACTCTGAATGAGGAATGAGTCATGATTTGCAGAGCTGGTAATTACCCAGCCTATGGGAAGGCTTGAAGGATATTTTATAAAGCGTGCTCTACCTTCTTCACGCAGTCATTTGCTGCTTGCTGCTGACCAACCTACCCTCATGTGGCACAACATCCGACTAGCCAGTTGCTTTTGGAGCCTCACAGAAATGTTTGGGTTTCTTATAACTGGTGCTTATGAGGGGATCTTTTTTGCTTGCTTTATATTGCTCTTAAGGCCTGGCATCAATGGTCTTTGGACTTATTCGGCCATAACTAGAAATGTCAGCAGTAGGGAGAGTTGCTCAATATAGGTACAGCAAATGGGCAAGTGCCCAGAAGCATCATACAATGAAGGGCCATTCCTGAAACAGCACGTCATTCATTGTACAGGGGGGTGAGTTGGAACACCCTTGGTGTGCAGGCTAGGATAAATAAAGCTGACAAGAATGCTGGCTAAGTCGGGAGCCAGGGCAGAGTTGCCTACCTCAGTTGCAACCTGCCCCAAGCATAATGAATTGTTGATGACCAGCCAGTTAAATAAACTAGTTAAACCCAAGATTGATTGTCTCGTATCTTCATTTGAGGGGTTCTAGGGAAAATGAAATAAATTAAATGCCAAGGAAGGTAAGAAAGGCCTGCAACTTCTGCTCCCACGGCTACAGGATCCAACACATTGTGTATGCTACAAGAAAACATTATCAAGTGATTCCCAGGCCATTTAGACTGTGGATATCTATATATAATCATATCTGTTTAATATGGACTTACTTCTCCTTCAGATGCTATTGTACTAATCCCTTTCCCTAGACAGTCCCAGCTCTTCCATATGATCATGATGTCTTTCCAAGATTGCCATATGGCTACTGGGGAAGAGAGAGACTGGGATTATTGAATGCAAGAGTGATGAGATGGGGAGAACATGCATTGCAGAACATGTCAAAACATTTCATTATAGAAAACCACTGGAGTGCAGGAATTTTCCGGGGTTGGAAGCACATTACCGCTCTTTAAATGAATTGTATCATCACCTGTGAACCTTCAGTTGAAATATATTACCTGTTTGCCACATACCAAACATACACATTAAGAGGCAATGCCCATAGTTAAAAATGTCTGGACATCCCACTGACTGCTTGAATATATATACTGGCATATATACTGGGAGAAAAAGAGTCTATTACATGGACTTGCTGAGAATGGTCACCTTTTACATCACTGTATAATGTTTCATGATATCATATAGAAATTTGTAAATTCAGAATATGAATGTACCTAGCTCTTATTTCTCTAGTGTATTCTGAATCAGATCTCATTCCCCAAGTATTTCTTCTGCAGTTCAGAATGTAAAACAAGATTCTTCACATGTAGCTAACAAGTCCATCAATGCTCCCTCCAATGAGGGAGACCGTTTATGGCACAGTGAAGCAAATTTCACAGAAATGAACAATGTCTTCTTTCAGTTTGCATCTACTTTTGTCCAAGTCTTAGACACTAATTGCAACTCAGATACAGCAGTCCAAAAGACCTCCAAGGGCAATATTTTGTAAACAAGCAGCCATGGGAACAAGAAAGTCGTGCACTCCATGAGCCTGAATAAGCAAGCATCAGGAGGCTTCACAATCCAAATTAGATAAACTCAGAAATTAGTTTTTTATATAATTTCTCTCTATATATATAATCAAATCAATCTGATATTAACTGAACATCTTCTCCAGATGCATCGTACCTTCCCCCAAAACTCTAGTTTTTAATTTTTTTAACCTTATGATGATTTTAAAACTTGATCCCCCAAAATCTCAAATGTAATTTAGATGTTTTTATAGCTCATTTTTCCAGGAGTTGAACCCATGCCATAAAATAAAGAAATGAGACATTAATGTATGGGCTCAAATAGACTTTATTAAATGGCTGATTTGCACTGTCAAAATTGACTCTAATGTTTAAGAGCGGGATGGAACTAATAGGCACCAGTTTTTCTGTCTCCAAACTTGGTCATCATCACTACTGGCTTTGTGTATCCAGGACTGCAGGTCAACTATAGCAAGAGGTGCTAAGCCTTTGCTTCCATCCGCAACATGTCATACAGGTAAATATAGTTAGGTGATGTTGCCCAGCAACAAGGGAAAAAGTCATCTTACCAACTCACCCAGCTACTAAAGTCAATAATGGGATATTTTAGGAATGGTCCTTCATCTTCAGATGCCTCTGTGTTCTCAACAATTAGCCCTACCTGTATTCTAGTAACTTGCAGTATTCCTACCATTCCTTATTGGGGCCTAACTAGTCACAAAGACCACTGTGATTCCCAAAGAACAACAATAAGCATGAGCCAAGGCAAGGAGATTAAAAACAAACAAACCTTGTTTAGCCCCAATTCCACTTTACCCACAAAGGCAGATTAGGGTTAGCGGCACATAAACAATGCCTGCCTGATGAAGACAGAGCCCACTTATAAGACCCTCTTTGTTAAGCTTTCCTACTGAGTAAGGCCCAGCCCCAGAATGTCAATAGTGGCCCATGCCACATTTGAATAGAGTGGGGACACAAGGGAATCCCTGGTTCAAGCAGAGCCATGAATGAATATCTCTGAACAAGTTTATACATGCTAAACCATTGAGAACTGAGCTGTGGGGAGTCTTTCCATCAGTAAAGTCACCCAAAGAGGTGCATTCACTTCATGATAGCTGTGGAATTATGGGAGAGACACGGTTTTAGATTTGCTCATGTTACCGTATTTGTCTGATGCCACAAACTCCCATAGTGTTCTTCGGGGGGGGGGGGGGGAATCTTCCCATTCAGTTTTTTTAGAGGATCTGATGGAATCCCAGAAGTTACAGACTCATCAACCAAGCTTCTGTCCCAAATATATTGGTAGGCTTTAGCTGAAACACATTAAATCATGCATTGCTAAAAAAATATATCATTAAGCTGGAAAATGTACAGAAAGTATCCCAGGACAGGACGAAACCTAAGCCAAGGCCTGATGTGTCAGTATCAGATGATGAACATTTGGGTTCCCAGAGACAGCAGTGAAGATGTCTTTTCAATGGATCAGTCCATGGACCACCATGAAGGCCTTGATCATGGAGACCATAAAGTATCAGGCCCCAGTCAGTGCTTCGAAGCATCAGAAGGTCAGTGCTTCAAAAACTATGTACCCAAATCCTGAAATAATGTCATCTTTCCTTGGAATGTTGCTCCAGAGCCATGGAGGTTCAGAAATAGGAGTGCCTTATGGCTACTTGTGACAGACAGCTAACTGCAGATACCAATCTGAGAACCGTGATTGACAGGGGGTTCAAAAAGAATGCTACTCTGACCCAGTAGAGGGGCAGTTCAGAAGGAAGGTGGGGGGGACCGGAGAAGGAGAGGGGTGAAGGATTGGGGAGGATCCTGAAATAGGAAAGCGAAACTAGTAATCCTTCCCTGAGGGAAATAGGGAAGGGTGATCCCTATCAAAGGTTGAAGAAGGAAAACTGGAACCTGTGAAACCTGTGAGTATGTTTTTGCCTCCACAGAGTTTAGGCATTTTGCGTCAATTAAGCTTATGCCTGCTTAACTAAGGAGTGATGGCTAAGGGATTTCTCTCAACAGTTACAACACCTGTCAGTAGAAAAAGACAGCTACATTTTTTGTGACAAATATAGTTACACAAAGTTTCCCTAATTCCTGCTGCCTTTTCACCTGCCAAGTTTAAAACTGAAACATCCCTAACTGAAACCTCCCTAATAGTCTAACTGGACCATTTCCCCATAAGAATGAAATAAAATAGTTTGTGTTGTGAATTAATATCAGCCTCTTGTGTGCCATCTTCAGACATATAACAACTAAGGGTTTTTCAGTTCCTCAGCTTCATAAGTTGGGTTGGAATACATCTATAAACATTTTAACATCTGGGGAGGGCAGACAGAGAAACAAAGAAGAAGAAAAAGGAGCCACTCAGTTAAGTGAGAAAGGAAATGGGGAACCATCATACTACTCTAACAGTGAAGCCCAGGGGTCCCCAACTTTTGAGCCCGTGGCACCTTTTGAATTCTGACACAGCATGGTGAGTACAGCAACAACATGGCTGCCACAAAAAATATTTACACCACCTCCATGGATTTAAATGAAAATGAGAGATAATCTTCCATATTTATGTCACATGACTCCAAATCTCCACTTGATATCTCCCAGTAATTCCATGTAGGTGTGAAGAAGAAGAAGAAGAAGAGTTGGTTTTTATATGCTGAATTTCTCTACCACTTAAGGGAGACTCAAACCAGCTTACAATCACCTTCCCTTCCCCTCCCCACAACAGACACCCTGTGAGGTAGGTGGGGCTGGGAGAGTTCTAACAGAACTGTAACTTGCCTAAGGTCACCCAGCTGGCTTCATGAGTAGGAGAGGGGAAACAAATCCAGTTCACCAAATTAGCCTCTGCCGCTCATGTGGAGGAGTAGGGAATCAAACCCGGTTGTTTGGGTCAGAGTCCACTGCTCCAAACCACTGCTCTTAACCACTACACCATGCTGGCTCCCCAGCATGTATGGTGTAGAAGATATCTTTGGGGGACTATGTTATGCTGGTGATTAAGGGACTGAACAGCAACATCCTTGAAGACTTTCCTTCTAAAAGAGATTGAACAAAATACAGGACAATATCAATTCATTCAATTGCAACTTAAATATGTGATTAAAATGATTTTAGGCTTCCATATTGATGGATATTGTCCCATCATTCTGCTGCTCTAGAGACACACCAGTGGTTTTCATATAGAAAGGAGCCCTGGCGCACTATTGGTGCCAGTGACAGATCTTGGTTCAGCTTGTCATGCTGCCAAAGTATGACTTTGTACCAATTCCTGTTCTTCTGGGTTCAGTGTGGTATATACATTCTGTCAATAGTACAAACTCTTAAACTTAAATTAACTTAAACTCACTGTGTAAGTTAAATGTTTTAGAAGTAAAGGATATGTAGATAAGATTATAGATTATAGATACTTGTAAGAACAAATATAATGAGAAGCGATATTATGCTTGTGAATTAAAATAGATATTGAAGCAGAAACTAGACATAAGATGAGAATAGAAATTTGATAGATGATACAGAGATAAAAATGAATAAGATGGATTTGTCCAGGACATTGACCCCTTAAGTGTTGTTGATTCTATCCCCTTACTTTCCCCTTCCCCTTATTTTCCCTTTCTTTTTTCTGTACCCTACATAAAATCAATAAAAATATTTTTTTAAAAAAAATAGTACAAACTCCTATTTTATGGTACAGGGTAGATTGGGATATGATGAAGATACAAAAAAAATTGATCAGGCAAGATTAGTCCTCTTGAAACTGAATGCAGTCCCGGCAAAGACTAATTACATTCCTCTTTGAAACAAAGCTCTGTTTCTGAGTAATACTCTCTTTTTATCATTTACATATTTTATATTTCTGTATCTTAATCTGCATATGTTTCTACAAACAGTTTATTATTCATGCAAAAATGTGTTCATTTACATGCAGTAGCCCATCTATTTTTTTAAAAAACAAAAACAAAATAGTGGCACCTACTTGGTGCTTGTGGAAGATGTGTTTGTTCTAATTGGGTTCATTTGGACTTTTCACAGTCTACTGGGGAAATTTAATTGATAATTAACAACACTCTCAGTTTCATTGGCTCATGGGATTCTTAAAAAATACATGAAAATCTGATAGCTCAGTGCCTGGCATTCAAAGGTAGGAGAAGAGAGCATACAATTAGATACACAAGAAATCTAGATTGCCTAAATCAAAGCTGGCTGTGTTGCGCATATTAATAAAATCTGTAATATGAAAATTCCTTTTAACATCCAAATTAGAATTTAAATAGCAAATATATCAATGCTCATAGCTCTTCAGAGCTGTACTGTGTATTTCTACATGGTAGAAAGGAAAGGGGAGTATAGTGGTGCCAGCTACAATGGCAGGCTAAAATAGTTGTGTATCCCTGAATTATGGCTTCCAGCTGCACCTTTCTGGAGCTGCATGTAACAAATCACAGACGTTCCAAAGTGACCTATTATACAAATAACTAGGCATGAGGATTTAGATGTCAGTGAAGCAAATAAGTAAACAAAGGGGCCATTTTCATTAATGCCATGACAACCAAGGTAAATGAAAAAAAATAATGACATCCATTAATACTGGGTAATGTTTGGAGGATCTCTTTCTTATCCTGGTGGCAGGATGTTTTGTTGAGACTGCACTGAGATCAGAGAAAAAAGTTGGGGAAAGGAGATAACTCAAGTGACATGGCATATTTCCTCCAATGCTGGAGGAAGGCCACTTTTGCTCCTATTTCCTCCAAGGCCACTATTGCTACCTATCCTCCCTGCCTAAGCCCAGCAGGGGGCTGGTGCTGAGCCAAGAATGGTCCTCTCACCTGCCTTTACCAGCACCTCCTATGGTATTTCAGATGGTCTAAGACATTAGGGAAGATAAAGGAAGAAAGACTATTTGCCCACTGGACCCTGCTTGGTGTTGCTGAGCCAAGTAGGCCTAGCTATACAGCTGTGAGGTCATGGTCATAGTCCTGGCACCAGCACCAACCCTAGTATGTGGGCACCATAGGGAGAAAGGGGTAAAACATTAATAACCACCCCTTACAAATAAACCAAGAACTGTCATTTAATGAATGCTGACCCCTAACTTTCCCTCCTCACCTTGTGAGCACCTTAAAGAAATGTGTGCACCATTATTTTAAAAATGTGCTCATAATTGTCTTGCAAATATTTGAAAAAATATTTACTTCTGGAAAGCTTAAATCATATATTGACTCTCTTTTTGGAGAGTTACTTTGGAGGCCACACACATTGCAAGTCTGCCTGAGAGCTGCCTTTGTCAGCTTTATCTCAGCATTCTCTAGAATGGAGAAATGACAGTTTTGAAAGCGGCAGGCTAGTTGGAAAGGAAAGGGAGGGAAGAGGAGGTAGAGAAGGGACAGGAAGTTCTTCTCTGGCTCGGATGGACCATACAAGGCTGAAAAGGTTTCTAGGCACTTTTACACATACACACACATTACGGTTAGGCATTATGAGCAGCTTGTACTGGAGCACATGAGAGAACGTCCATTTGCATTTATTCATTTATTTATGCATATATTATTCATCTGCATTTATGATTCAACTAATTTTTATTATAATCACATCTGGGACAACTATGTCATAGCAAATATTCCAAAACCAAAGGCTGCCAGAGCTGGAGAAGATTGTATGACATAACTGTCAATGACACTTTCAAAGAAACCTATGATGTGAACAGTCCTTCAATCTCCAAATTTCATTTTTCTTTACAGTCTAAAATCCAAGTCTAATACTAAATGATTGCAGTGTAGGGCTGTCAGGCCCCTCCAGCAACAGGCAGGAGACTTATCTTTGTCAGGGGAAGGGTCTCTCCATCAATGTAATGTTGTCACTTCCTTCCTGTTCATCCAGAAGTCATCTCATTGCCGGGGGATGTGGGGACACTTTGGCATTCGGGCAAAACTCTATGGGTTAACCGTAGACTTTTGCCAAATGCCAAAGAATCTCCTGGCATCATTTCCAGGCTCACAAGAAGTGACATCAGTGCATTGGGATGCTGCTTATGGCCCCCAGTTTACCCCCATTTTCACTCCCGCTGGTCAGCTGAACATCAGCAGGAAGCATCTGTTGATAGTGGGGAATCCCCCGCCACCAGCAGGGGCTTGGCAAACTTATTGCATTGTTATGAATCTGTCAATTTGCAGATCATATGATAAAGCAGAGGAAGACAATGTTTGTAAAGAAGAAATCTTTCTCAAGAAAGGAAGATAATATTCACACTGATTATAGGCACTACAGCTGAGCAGGGATGAGAGATGTTGTAAATCCATTAACCAGGCACCACTTGCCTTCATTTCTGTTTAATATTTCTTTAAGCTTTAAAATTGCATTATGTTAATGTAATGTACAGTCCAAGTGATAAAAGCTGCTAATGTGATTACCTCTTGCTGTGCTATAAACCTTTCAGTATAGCCAGCATTCAACTATTTCTTATAAGGATAGTGTTATGTGTCATGGATTATATGTTGACAACCCTCTTTGGATGTCAGAACATGCCTAAATGTCACAAAATCTACCTGGGCAATAGGATAAAGCATTGATGAATGTAAAGAATTCTGCCTTTTGCAGCATTAATTTTATAAGCTAGGACCAGGGGAACACAGACTTGTCTTCTCACAGATACAGAAGTGAAAGTAGCAGTTAAACAGAACAATAATGGAAGCTTTCTAGAGGCTTAAGTTGGTGGGAACATTAAGTTGGTTGGAAATCTTATTGATTGAGACGTACTGCAGCGCAGCGACTAATATTGCTGAGCAACCGACTAAGTGAGCAAAGAGGTGGGGCTACTGTGGACTGCTATGACTTACCTACATTGGTTTATCCAGCAGTCTCTAAATTGTGATCATTTGCATCTGGCATGGGGTCTACAGACAGACAATGGATAGATTTGGTGTTCCATCCACCCAGCAGCCTAACAGTCTCCCTGTGTGTGCTGTAGGGTTGCCAGGTCCCTCTTTGCCACTGGCGGGAGGTTTTTTGGGTGGAGCCTGAGGAGGGCGGGGTTTAGAGGGGAGGGACTTCAATGCCATAGAGTCCAATTGCCAAAGTGGCCATTTTCTCCAGGTGAACTGATCCCTATCTGCTGGAGATCAGTTGTGATAGCAGGAGATCTCCAGATACTACCTGGTAGTAGTGGGATGCTTGGAAGTCTAGTGCCCATTGTTTAAATATCCTAGGTTAGTAGAATTAGGGTACTTTCAGTATCTACACCATAATGTCTTTTGCAGTGCAGCTTAATACTTCATGGCTGCCATGACAACCATGGATCTTTCTACAATTATATCTGGCATGACACATTCAGCAAGTCATGCTCTTGATTTGCTGTTCAATTTGGGTCAACAAATTAATTATCTGAGATTGGAGGAACTTTCAATAGTTTTATTGTTATGTCCAGATAATGTACTTACAAATCTAAAAAAATGCAGCTGCTTGTACTTCTGCAGGGCCAGACTTGTGGATTAGGACCCTATGCAGTGTAAGCAGAGCTCCATTGCACAGACAGTGATTTTTCCATTCCCCCGTTCCACTCAGGGATTCTGTGTTCCTGCTGGGAGCAAGAGACCTCCTGTCCCCTGTGGGCCCTTCCCACTACTGCTGTTCTGGGCAGTGGGGGAAAGTGAGGGGTTGGGAGGAGTGAGTGCCACCATCCAGGAGTGGAGTGATCAGAAGTGGTCACTATTTCACTAGGGAGGTTGTAGCATCCAGCCAAAACGGTATGGTTTAACCATACATTTAGAGCCATAGGCCAGAGTGTCACCTGCAATGCAATGCAACAACATGGCATCACTTCCAGTCAAGCTGGAAGTGATCTCAGCACATTCCAAGAGGCATCATTACATTGCCGATGAAAGCCCGCCAGAACAGTTAGTCTCCCACTGGTTGCCAGCCTCATGCCGAAAACCCTACTTTCACTGTAGTCTCTTTCCACTGAAATTGTACTCCTGTGGCTTGGTGCACCCCTATAATAATCGTAGTGGGAAAAGTGAGGAACTGCAGTAAACAGGAGGAATTGGTGAACATTGCCCTCCTGTTCTTCTGTGAGCAAAAAGGGCTATTGTGAATGGAAAGGGCATTTACAATCCAAGCTAAGGGGACCTATTGCAATTAGGGTTGCCAGGTCCCTCTTTGCCACCTACAGGAGGTTTTTGGGGCGGAGCCTGAGGAGGGCGGGGTTTGGGGAGGGGAGGGACTTCCATGCCATAGAGTCCAATTGCCAAAGTGACCATTTTCTCCAGGTGAACTGATCTCTGTTGCCTGGAGATCAGTCATAATAGCAGGAGATCTCCAGCTAGTACCTAGAGGTTAACCGTGGAAAAAACGAAGGCTCAGTGCTGTAAAAGTATTGGAGAACCAAAACAATATAAGAAATGCTTAATTTTATAAGTGAGTAAAGTGCAAAAGTGACAATAAATATATACAATATTATACAACAAGATACAGGTAAGTAATATATCTCAATCCAGCATGTCAAGGACTTGGAAACCTCTCAAGTCCATTTGGATGTAAGTCCAATAATTCCAGTAGTTATATAGCAGTGATGGCGAACCTTTTAGAGACCGAGTGCCCAAACTGCAACCCAAAACCCACTTATTTATCGCAAAGTGCCAACACGGCAATTTAACCTGAATACTGAGGTTTTAGTTTAGAAAAAACACAAACATTCACATATTTTGCGTTAAAAGAAAAACACAATAACAGTGCTTTCAATGATACAAACAACTTTTTATTGAAAAGTAAAAGTTTGCATTTGGCATGCTTTTGAACAATTAATGTTTGTTCAAAGCCCCTAAGCTGGGCGGCGGGGAGTCCAGGGAAGGCAGACGCGACGGCTGCTCAACTTACCCGCGCGTGCCCACAGAGAGGGCTCAGCGTGCCAAGTCCAGCACGCGTGCCATAGGTTCGCCAACACGGTTATATAGGAAGAATATTTCCTTTATAGGGAGCAGTTGTATGTCTTTTCAGACTATATTTCAGTACGCTGGAAATCAAGCAACATTTGCAAAGCCACAATACAGGATGACAGGACGTGTTGTCTAGATCATAATCAATCACGTTTCGCATATGGCTTTGTCAGCTACATGTATCCAAAAAGTACAATTTCAAAGCACCTCAGTAGGTAACATCTCTTTATGGACCACCAACAGTGTCTATTCAGGTCTCCTAATGGAGATACAACTGCTCCCTACAAAGGAAATATTCTTCCTATATAACTACTGGAATTATTGGACTTACATCCGAATGGACTTGAGAGGTTTCCAAGTCCTTGACATGCTGGATTGAGATATATTACTTACCTGTATCTTGTTGTATAATATTGTATATATTTATTGTCACTTTTGCACTTTACTCACTTATAAAATTAAGCATTTCTTATATTGTTTCTGTGCTGTTTTGGTTCTCCAGTACCTAGAGGTTGGCAACCCTAGGTATATATCACATTGCCATCTTGAAAGGGGCTGAGTGACATATACACAGTATTTGTGGCTGGATCCTGCATTGTTATATCATGCACTTAGTGATCCAGCAGAGCTTCTCTTGCTGGTCAGGGATTTATGGCATTGTGTCCCTCAGGAGAAGGTAGGAGAAATATCAGTTCCTCTATTTGTTAAACATTTTATGGATAAGTTGACTGGCAAAACAACAAAAAACAAGTGCCCAGCACTCCAAATAAAGATATGAGACCATAGCATGGGTTTAATTAGTTTATTAAAATTAGCTGATCTATGTAATCAGTATTAAATATGCTAATATTTAATGCGGCGGGCTGCACTAGGCAGCCTAGCTAGGGTTGCTTTTGTTTTGCAAATCCACCATGGCTCCAAACTCAGCCAGCAGCACCCACCAGCCTTGTTTCTCCTCTCCTCTACATGTTCTGCCAAGGATACCAAGCCCCATCCCCCTTCCCTTGATGTGCCACACGGCCACTACCAGGTTTGGAAAGATGTTGCTCAGCAACAAAGGGCACTCCTTCCCAAGCCCCATCCCACTGTAAAGCCAGTGATGGTCTGCTCAAGACATGTCCTCCATCATGCCCAATGGCTCAGGATGCTCACTGCTCATCTCTACTTATTGCGAGCAGTCTTTCCTATCTCTGCCAAACTTATTATGGCCTAACAGTCTGTGACCAGGCCTAATTAATCTATAGAGTTTCCAGGTCTAGGTTGGGAATTACCTGGAGATTTTGGGGGTGGAACCTGAGGAGGGCAGGGTTTGGGAGGCAAAGGACTTCAATGTCATAGAGTCCAATTGCCAAAGCGGCCATTTTTTCCATGGGAACTGATCTCTATTGGCTGGAGATCAGTTGTAATAGCAGGAGATCTCCAGCCACCACCATGATGTTGGCAACCCTATTAATGTATTCCCTCATCCTCTAAATATCATGAAGCAGGTAGAAAAAGGCTCACCACAACCAATCAGTAGAAACCCCCCAAAATTCCTGCCTGGCCCCAAATGGTGACTGGCGAATCCCACAATATTCTGGGGAGTGCGGGCTGGTTGGCAGCAGGTGGCAAAAGCCTGCTAGGAAGGGGTGAAACTTGAATATAAAGCTACTTCACACCTTTCCATCAGATGGCCACTATTTAGCTGGCCAATTGGGCCTTGTGCCACATGTGAAGAGCGGCTGGGGCAAATTGATCCCCAGCTTTATTGCCATGAATGTGTCGTCTGAGTACTCTGGTAGTTTATCAGGCAGACATGTTTATTTGTGTGCTTGCTTGCTCTAAAACTAGCATACACACATATATACAAACGGCTATTGGAGCTCTCTAAAAGCTTGTTACAGAATAAATGGATGAAGTAAAACACCAGTAGTTCTGGATGTTGTCATCTTTGGTTGTATCAGAGCTGAGTTCCAAACTAATCATCTCTTTGAACCTGTAGGTGCTACTTCTGTGTTTGTGCAAACAGGAGGATATTTTGCATAACCAATTTGTATTTGACAAGTCTGAATGCATAACAGATCTGTAAAATCCAGCCTGAACCTGGATGGCCCAGGCTAGCCCACTCTTGTCAGATCTTGGAAACTAAGCAGGGTCAGCCCTGGTTAGTAATTGGATGGGAGACTACCAAGGAAGTCCAGGGTCCAAGGTCACCACACAGAAGCAGGCAATGGCAAACCACCTCTGAAAGCCCCCACAAGTTCACCCCAATAAGTCAGCTGTGACTTGATAAAAAAATCCTAGAACACTATCACATCTTTGAAACTACACAAAACAGTTATGACTGTACTTGTTTGTCTGTGTAGAAGAAATCTGGATCAGCTCTTAGAATTAAATTTTTCTGCATTCCTTTTCCAACTAAAAACATTTAAGGCACCCCAAAAGGATAGTTATAAATATGGGGTGTATTATTATTTTTCCTTTAGCACTTGCAATTCCAATTTATGGAGGGACACTAATTTAATTATACCCCCCGGTCGAAGCAGAGCTGCTGCCAAGAATTTAAAACTTTGCAAATTTTGCTTGGTTCTGAGCCCCCCTCCCTTTGCAAATATAGTGGTGATATATTTCCATTGGTGCTGTAGACTGCTCTATTGGGTTGCCATGGCAATACAAGTCTTCACATACAGCTACCTTCACTTTGTACAGCAGTGGGATGGCTCTTGAGCCCTCTGCAGCCATCTTACATAGCCGGATTACATGCACATGGTATACTAGCAAACAAACTCCCACCTTCAGTTCAACTAAGTTAGCATATGTTAGAATGATATCAACGGGGACTGCATTATCAAACTCTGGCTATGTGAAGCTACACTAATATGAGCACTGAGTATTCTAAACTTGGAACAAAAGAGATGGCATTGCCACTAAAAAGTACAGAAACTCAGCTTTGCATGCAATGAAATTCTTGTGCATGAAAGAGAAAGCTGATTTTCGATCCCCGAAGAGTGACCATCCTCACAAAATGGGAAGATTAACAGCTTATGGTTCCTGGTGGAGAAGACAGAGGCTTCACTGCCAGTGCTGACAGAGCAGCAGTAATTTGTCCTCTTTTTGCACTGACTTTGGAATCAAGCCACACAACTACTTTGATTTATTTTTTACAGCAAAGTCATATTACTTACAATGCCACCAAAACTGATGGCATGGGAAGCCCTATTTTCCCTAAACAGGCTTACTTGGAACCAAGTTTCACCGAAGTCAATCAAGATTGCAGTCTGCTATATTTCCATGTGAGTATTTTTCATTGTTCCACAGCTGTAAAGTTCAAATGGATTGCCTATTCCACCCTGCAGAATCTGCAGCCCACCTTGCAGTCCATGGGGTTGGCATGGGAAGAAATGTGTTCCTCTTCCTCCATTGTGAATTTACTAGCACTGCTTGGGATCCAAATAGGGTTGTCAGCTCCGGGTTGGGAAATACCTGGAGATTTTTGGGGCGGAGCCTGAGGAGGGTGGAGTTTGGGGAAGGGAGAGACTTCATTGCCATAGAGGCCAATTGCCAAAGCAGCCATTTTCTCCAGCTAGTACTTGGAGGTTGGCAACCCTAGATCCAAATCAATCTGTCCCATCCAATAAAGGCTTGGAGTTGAATGGCCACCACTTGCTTAAGTACCTTGCCCATAAAAAAGATATTCTCCACTGATTTATAGTTGTTGAAATCATTTGGAGGGAGAGATAGATTTTTCAGGGGAAAATTTTCAGTGGAAGTCTTCAGGGGAAGACTCGCAACTGTTTCCTTCAAGATGGTTAGCACTCCCTATTCCTTTAGTGGAGCTTTCCCTGCTTCCTGGACCCAACTGGCCAATCCTTTTCAGCAAAATGTAAGAATACAGGATGGGCAGAATACAAGTGGTAGGTCACACCTTATAAACAACTTCTCCACATCTTTGTGAATGTAATAATTGCAATTCATCCAAGCAACTGCAACTGGTATATTGGCAGTGGCATCCAAGTCATGATGGGAATTAGTGTTTTTTATACTCAAAATATTTAGCAAACACATTACAATGAACCTATGAATTTGCTCCCCCCACCACACAAACACACAAGTGGGATAAAAAAACTCAGCTGGACAGCTTTGTGCCACTGTGCAGGAGATGGAGATGTATGCACACTTGCCAACATCACCACCTTTTGAGCAAACACAAAAATATATCCTAACCTGCTTACTTTCTCTGAGTTATTCCTAGATCTAGTCCCAAGCCATCAAGATACCAAGAAGATGCTTCAGTTTTTTGGGAACAGACCGTCGTAATCAGTCCCCCACCCCAGCAGAGGTTTTGAATTCCTGCAATTCTAAACCTAGGGGATGTTGAATGGTATAGTATAGCCAATTTCATCAAATTTTGGAAGCTAAGCAGGGTCAGTACTTGGATGGGAGATGACCAAAGAAGACTGCAGAGGAAAGTACTGGTGAACCAACTCTGTTTAATTACTTGCCTTGCAAACCCTTTGGAGCAGCCGCAAGTCAGATGCAATTTGACAGCATTTCTCTCACACACTAACGATTCTAAACCTCACCAGGTAATAGTCCACAACAAGGGAAATTTCCACCATTACTAGATCACTTGACATGCAATCAGTATACAAAACCAAGTTGGCTCTTTGACCACATGGGTAAGAATTATTGATGCGCAATTCAGATTAAAAAATATTCGAACTTCACTAGTTGAAAGGTGGACCTAACTGCTCTATAATCCCTATGTTGTCCCCTGACCATTTGCAGTGGATTAACATTGGCATGTTGAACAGTCTTCTCTTCCCCGTGTCCCTTTCTAAGCACCTCGTCCTATATTTGATTTCTACTGTACACTTTAGTGAAGGATTAGTAGATGCATAATATTTAAGATTCATAGGATTCATAGATTTCAACGGGAAAGGGCCAGGGTGAAAAGGCTCACTGCTTTGTTTTTATGCCTATGTAAGATCCATTTTATACATTGTTTAATACACAACGACTATTGCTCTATTCTATGTTTAACATTGATGTACTCCTAGTCCTATGATTGTGAACTATCATAAAATAAATTCAAATTGGAGCTCTGGCTGACAAGACACCTGGTGAGAGAAATAGTACTAAGATAGGTCACAGCAACCCCCTCACCCAGCCATCAAGTCTAGGCTATTACTCCAAGAAACCGGGTAAACACAGTTGGGAGAGATTTTTTTATCCTCTGTCCTCCTAATTAAATCTTAGTGATATGTGTCAGATCAGCGCTTTCCTCCAGGAGACCGACATCCCCCACATAAAATAGGACCTTGTCTTAGTGAAACCTTCCACTCCTGAAGACAACTTTCCCCTGACCTCAACCCCCTGCCCCAACTCCTCAGCTCTCCCTCTCACCCTTTGGGAAATCAAACAAAAAATAATGGAGAGGGAGGTTCCAATGTAGCTTTCACTTTCCATTCATACAGACTAACAGGCTAAAGTACCACAAACATAAACAACAACTATTACTGCTGTTGCTGCTTGTGCTGCTGCTGCTGCTACTGGTAAAGATATCACCACTCATAGTATCTATTGCTGTTATTTGATAAAGTTGCTCAGTGTTATTTTAATCTTAGCTTCTGTGGGCATGCTAAACTACATAGAGAGCACTATCCAGCCACCATTTAAAATTATTGATTTCAATGGGTGAGTTAAGCAAGTTTTCCCACTGAAGATCAATGTTATTTAAATGTGCTTCGCTTTGACTGGATTATGGCCAGAGTTTGAAATGTTGGAGCAACACTTTTCAATATCTTCCTAATGATGATTAATTTCTTTGATATTCATTTTAGTAGCTGTAATCATGATGAATTCATTTAGTGCAAATGTGGACAGAGGATTTCAATTCCTCTAGCATTTCAGTGGAACCCATTTTAAATGAATAATTGGGGAATAATGAATAATGGAATGGAAAGAAGTTAGCATGTCAGCCATAAATTGTACAATAAAATAGCAGAGTCTGTGAGCACTTTGGTATAATACAACTTTAATGAACGGCAGATCCACCTAGATGCAGGTCTGGGGCAAGATCTATAGTAATGCAATGCAGGTAAAGGTAACTACGAATTCCTCTGTCTTCCTTGTAGAAGGAAACTCTACAGAAGGCTTTATAGGTAGGCTGTAGAAACGTCTCCTACATTTTAAAGAGGAGATTAGTAGCTTTCAAAATAAATGTATTAGGAGCTTAGATGATGAATGGAAATGGATCTGGCATTAAAAAAAACCCTTTCCTTAAATTAATGCTGAGTAGAGGAAAGCATTTCTAGAATAATGTTTCAATGGTTCCTGGCATCACATAGATTGAGTCATATATATAATCCAGTGCTGGATATTTGCTGGCCTAGCCAAAGATCGAAGACAGACTTCCTACATATATTTTGGCCTTGTCAATAAAATGAAAAGGGGGGGGGTGTTATTGGTGTTAATTATGACATGTCCAGATATATGGCTGCAGCAGAGGTGGTGAGATGCCAGTATAACAGTGGTGCCACTGGTCAATTCCCTGTGGAGAAACAATGGCCAGGGACCAGGAAAACACCCCAACAGTGGGGCTATATGGGCTAGGACCATTCCGGTGTCCCCAGCAACTGTTTCCTTGCACCAACAAGACGTCGTAGGGTCATGACTGTGTGGCCAAGATATGTGGGGGAAACACCCAATAACAGGGTGACAGCCACAGGGTTCTGGCCCAAGGAAACATAAGAAGAGGGGCTGTTCCATGACCGCAGCCCCCCTTAGCACCACAGGCCTCTACTGAGAAGACAGAGGCAGTAGCCTGTAATCAAGGATAGGCCCCCCACACACCCCGTGCTCTGTCCATTGAAGCATGCCTGCACCCCATTGTGTGCTGCCCTAGGGAAATGGGGCAAACCACAGGGGGCCAGCGATCACCAGCAGGAATGCCTCCCAGCACCATGGGCACATTGGTGAAGCTGGCCCTGGAACCACCACTGCAGACTGCCACTGGTAGAGCAGGAGGGGAAGGCCACAAGTGTGAGGGACAGTGCCAGGCCATGGATTATCACCAACATGTCCACAAGCAGGCCCTCCATGTATTCCTGCTGCCCATCCATGACCCTAGGACAGCCACCATCTGCTTAAGGTGCCTGGTAACCACCACCTGAGCTACTCTGAGACAATTCACTGCTAACCCTGGGCCACAGCATTCCTCCATTCATGCATGGTCTCCAGCCACTCCCTCTCACTGGCCACCCACATGGATGAGAGAGTAAGGTGCAGGCCCTGCACTCTGTTGTCAGGCTCTGATTTCACAGCTCCCCTGGAAACTTTTCCAACTTCAGCATCAGGAGCCAGACAAGGGAACCATGCCACCATGCTAGTCTCCCCCATTCCCCACAGTCCTAACCAATCAGCCAAGGACATATATTCTGCCTGCTGTGATGCCTCATTCTCACTTGGTAACCCCGGGGAGCACTGATGACCAAGCTCCAGAGAATGACCAATGCAACTTCTGTAGCCCTCCTCAAAGGGGTGAAGACACTCCACAACACTGGCTGAGAAGGTCAGGGCAACAGAGCCTGGGGGAGGCAATGAAGAGCAACATATCAGCTGTGGAGGCTGCCCATGCTCAGAATGGGGACTGGGTGGTGGGGGCACAGCCTGCCAGGAGTCCCATGGAGAGGTCACTCAGGCAAGTAGGAAATTGAGGCCTGGGGAAGGGAGGAGCCTCATAACAATGTAGAGGGAAAAGATTTTGAAATTGTTTAATACTATTTATTACTGCTAGAATACATATATTATCTTACTGGAAGACAATGTGTCAGATTGGGGCATTAAATTAATGCCTAATTTAATATATTATGGAAGAATTTCTGTAAACTTGCTACGTAATCAAAGAATTGGAAGACGGCCTTGGTGATGTGCTGCAATAGTAAATTTCAAGATAATACACCATCATATGTTCCAGTGCTTTACTTTTCTTAGCAGAGCTCTTTTGACTGGAGATCTTGAGCCATACAAATAAGATTAAAACCATACTAAAAGTGTATAAAACATAATACTTAAAACTAGTATTATGTCTTAATTCTGAGCTTGAGAACGCTTTAAAGATATTACAGCAGACAAAAAATTTAGATAGTGATCTCATCGTTTCCTGACAGATATCAGCTAACAGAAAGGAGACTACCTTTGATTCAGGAGCAAGTTGATACTTTCTCAAAAGAGGAGTAATCCACAATTCTCTAAGTGAGGCCCAATGAATACAGAATAATAGTACATGGTTGATAGTCTCAATCTTACCAGTAGAACAGCTATGTAGGTGATCAGAGAATGGAATTCCCCTATAGCACCCATTCAATTCTGCTGTAGGTATAGCATTCAATCTACCCAACATGAATGCATGGTGGCTGCTCAGGACAATAAGTGTTCTAAATATAACAGAAGGTGAACAATGTTTTCATATGTATTTTTGATGTTATAAATTACCCATGATGCGATTTTATGAATTTCTGTTTTTATTGGCATTGCACTGAAATGTAAATTAATTTTTTGTGTTTGTGAGATGAAAAATATTCTCACTCTTGTTATTTTCAAAGATCTCCAGTGGTATAACAAACCAATATACTATTTTATTATAAAAAGGCTGATGGCATCCCAGGTTTTATAGACATGAAGATAAGGACTGTATTCAGATGTCACAACAAACCCTAATTCGACAGAGGTTTAGCAGCATCATGCTTGAACAGAACTTGTTCACTCTGCATACAAACATCATGGGAAACTGGGAAGTTGAGAGGAACTATGCATTCAAGAGGAGACAAAGTGGGGAATGAGAGGACCATGCATACACAGGGAACAGGCTAGGGTTGTGCACAACATCAATAATCTGCTTCTTAATTAAAGCTTGTTGTGAAGTCTGAATGCAGATGAAAAGTGTGTTAGAAACCTATTAACAATATATTTTGCCAGTACTGTGTTCGGAATGTTTTGCATCGCTAAATATCTGGCTTCCATATCCCTTATTTCCCAACCCAGTGGGACACACCAACCGACCAGCATACCACGTGAAATATTATTTATTTATTCATTTGAATATTTTAATCCCCCTTTTCTCCTGCAAAGCAGGACTTAAAGTGGCCAACAAAACCCCCAAAATGAACAACAATCGAAGAATCACAATGCAATCATAAAACAGAAGCAGCAGCAAGAAGGTGGGGCTGAGCAGCTCGAAGAACTCAGCCCCCACAATGGAATAATCTCCCCTAGCAAACAGCAGAATGTAAACACAGTAGGTGGAAACATACCTTTCCTTGCAGTATGGAGTCCTGCAATTATGGTTTGGGGAAAGCTAACAGAATGAAAGACACATGAAACCATTAAGACCACCATTGCCCTTCTAACTGCCAGTGTGGTGTAGTGGTTAAGAGTGGTGGTTTGGAGTGGTGGACTTTAATCTGGAGAACCAGGTTTGATTCCCCACTTCTCCACATGAGTTGTGAAAGCTAATCTGGTGAACTGGGTTGGTTTCCCCAATTTTTACAATTTGTAATTGTGTAATTCTTCTCCCTTAAAAAAAAAAAAGAATGGGGGTGGCATCAACTGGGCATTTGTTTCAGATGCTTTTGTCACAGAAGATACTATCTGCAAGGTGGCAGGGAGGAGGACATCTGTTCCTTACTATAAAATTTGCCGTGCTGCCTTAACTGGACCCAAGAGCTGAACAGTCTAACCTAATAATCAACTGATACAGAGCTGACTTTTCAGTTCAACTTTCTACCTTGCAAATGCTGCTGGTAAACAATTTCTAAATGTATGTGAGTGAATATTCAGCATACATTCATTGAATATTTGATTGTTAACCAATGAACACAGACATCATCTGAAGTGAATATTCAGCATTTGACAAGCAACATGCCACAGCCATCAGTACCTTATAGAATGTGATACCTAACATGCAATAGCATTCGTAAATTTTGTTCTAAGTCGAGTAATTTGTTCCAACAGAGATAGTCTTCTTCAAGGGTGGAATAATGTAGCAGGCTGCACATCAAATTACAATCTGTAATTCAAATGTCAGATTTCAGTGCAAATCCAAACTGGCACTTAGAAATGTGAAGATCGGATGGATTTCAAATGTTCCTAAAATTTAATTATAACTGCACTATACCTACATACATTAAAAAAACCAGTTCTTTGCCTGAGTATTGCCTGCTTCATCTATATGGCGATGGTTCTTAGCAAAACATTCCTCATGACCTGAACATTCTCATGTCTTGACTGGCACTTAGAGATACCTAAAGTGAGCCATTGCAAAAGCAATGTTATTGCAGAAAGATATATGGAGACTGATGTGATTTTTTTTGTTATTGTAATTCTGCTGCACACAAAATGCCACTGGGTCCCCCCTGTTTTAATGTTACCATGGCAATCAAACACTTGATACTTTATTGAAAACTACTTGCCTAAAGTTGATTTGCAGCTTATAGGAAGAAATATGCAGTGAGGTTTAGCTCATTCTGTCCTGGAACCAATAGATTGCCTGGTAGGCATGGCGAATAATTAGCTTTCATCACCTCCAAATCCATATTATGTGATTCTAGCTATATATCCCCCACACAAAATAGCTTTAGAGGATGCATTTGGGACTCTCTTTGTTCCTTATGTTAAAGGAGGATTGAAATATATCCTGACAGGCAGTTTCCCCCAACCTCTGGAATGCTCCAAAAATTACCTAACAAATCCAAATGATATAAGAGGGATGTATGTGTGTGTGTGTGTGTGTGTGTGTGTGTGTGTGTGTGTGTGTGTGTGTGTGAGAGAGAGAGAGAGAGAGAGAGAGAGAGAGAGAGAGAGAGAGAGAGAGAGAGAGAGAGAGAGAGAGAGAGAGAGAGAGAGAGAGAGAGAGAGAGAGAGAGAGAGAGAGAGAGAGAGAAGATTCTCACTGTTTTGGTTTCTTTTTTCATAGCTTTCTTTCTGACTTGGCGCTGTGAGGCGCTGCTTGTTCATGAGAATGACTGCACAATTAAGTATTCCAGCCATGTAGATGAGAAAGAAAAAATCCCAACAACCTACATTTTCTGAAATGGAAAAAAAAAAAAAAACAGAGTGTAAAAACAATTATTTTGGTTGCCTGTTGTTACTTAGCTCTCCTATACTAAATAAGCAGTTTATATGCCACAGAACTCTAGTCAATTCCTGGTTTTAATCTCATATTCCATCTGTTTTTAGATTAACTGGTAAAGCCAGGCAGCAAATGAGTTCTAATCTTCTCTTAGGGCCAGATTTTGCTGGCTGAGTCATTTGGAAGGAGACTGCAGAACTATTTACAAATAATTGCTCAACTAGGGAAGAGCACCTTAGTTCTAAAGAGACGCATCTCAAGCTCAGCTCTTGCATTTTCTTTGTCACGTGGCTGTCTCTAAATTGCCATTTCACCATAGCTGCCTTTTAGATAATACTGGTAATTAGGGGCATGCATATTGAGATGCTAAAACAACAACAACCCTGAAAAGTACCTTTTTGGTATTTTGGGGTGGGGGTGGGGGTTAACCGGCATTTAAAAAGGCAATGATAAAGGGAGCTGAATAAGCAGGTCCTGAATAATGACAATTTTTTCCAGCATTATTTGGGTCGCTTTGGCCCCACCACCATTTCATGCTTCCAGCTTTCTCTGGGGTTCAGAGAAGGCTGGCAGCATAGATGCACATGAAGTCCATTCTGCTCAGCTTCCCAGGACTTTGGGGAAGCTGGGTGGAGTGGACTTCTTTCAGGTCTGTACTGCAAGCCTTCTACAGACCCTGGATCTAAAAGAAATCCATGCCAAACCCATTTTTGGGTTCAAGTATTTTTTGGGTTCGGGTTTATTAACCCGGATTTTTTGAAACTTTCCGGGTTTAATAAACCCAAATCCGAAAAATACCAGTATTTTTAATTTATTTTTGCACAGCCCTACCAGTACTGTAAGGATGATCATGTGGGCTGAATCAATCACATATGTACTATTCATAGCAATGTCAGCGAACACAAGTGAGGACAGGATGCTTTAATGGAAGCTCTTTTTTCAAAAAACCAGGGCTATGTATGTAATCATAGTTTACCAGTTTGGCATGGCGAAAGTTGTGGGAGAGTGACTTTGTGGTACAACCTTGCTGTAAATGTTATGACCACACTGGCCATATAGAATTGTGTCCACCAGCATTTTCAGTGTGGCATATTACAGAAGGGGAGTAGAGCAACTCCATTTTACAATGCTGCCTTAGCAAGACATGATTATTAGGCAGATGGGTTGATGCCAATACAGACTGCTCAGGAAAAGTCTTTAGCACAATGTGGGAGTGATTCCAGAATCTTATATTTACTTCTATTTACTAGTCTGCAATAAAATGTTCACAACAACATTACCTAATCAACCTATAACACAGCTGCCAGAAAATTTTCACTCAAAAGGCATCCTACCATTCAACAGTAACCCTTTGAAACCATTTGAAAGTTCTGCCATGTAGAACAGCTTTCATGCCTTTTCCAAAATGTTACCAGTGAAAGAGCACTCCTCACTTCTGGCTTGCCACTCCAGGAAGTTGGCACCACAACCCAAAAATCATCGTCCGTGGCAGAAGAGGTTCAGAATAGTCCTAGCTAGAGGGATTGCAAGCAGCAAATCATTAGATGGATGGAGCTGGCACATGGGGGCAGATAAGGAGAGACTGATATGTTTCGAGTATCAGTGCAGGCACCCTATATACTGGACTGCCAGAGGCACACCAGTAGGGCTGTCAATTCGGTTCGGCCCGAACTGAAAATCAGCCGAATTTCCCTTGATTCTGCGGTTTTTAGTTCGGGAGGAACCGAACTCAAAACTGGCGGGCAACCGGGGGGGCCGAATTCAGCTAGTTCGGGAGTTCGTGAATAAATTCGGCCAATTCGGGGCCGTCAGTAAGCAGCATAACCTTCAGTAAGCAGCATTCTCCTTCCCCGGCCAATCGGTGGCCAAGCTGGGTCTTCTTCTGGCCAATCAGTCAGGATTGAGTACTGGAGGAATCAGCTGATGTGCGGCCGGCCGGGGAAAGAGAGAGAGAGAGAGGGAAATCCTCATGTGTGTGTGAGGGGGTGCTTGTGCACATTCGCTCCTTTCCGTGGCTGCAGGGGGCGCATTTTTTGGGGTACAGACCCCAAACTTTCAGGGGATATTCAGACAGGTTTTCTTAAGAGACCACCCAAGTTTTGTAAACATTGGGTCAGGGGGTCCCGAGATATGGGCTCCCCCCCTTTTTCTTTCCATGGCTGCAGAGGGTGCATTTTTGGGTGTGCCGACCCCAAACTTTCAGCGGAGCATCAGACAAGGATTTTTAAGATACCCCCCAAGTTTTGTAAACATTGGTTCAGGAGGTTCCGAGATATGGGCTCCACCCCTTTTTCCTCTCCCCCCTTTTCCATTTTCGTGGCTGCAGGGGGCGCTTTTTTGGGGGTTCAGCCCCCAAACTTTTATCATAGCTTCAGAGAATCCCTCTTAAGAGACCACCCAAGTTTTGTAAAGATGGGTTCAGTGGGGGCTGAAATATCGGCTCCCCCCCTTTTCTCTTTCCGTGGCTGCAGGGGGCGCATTTTTGGGTGTGCCGACCCCAGACTTTCAGCGGAGCTTCAGTCAAGGCTTTTTAAGAGACCACCCAAGTTTTGTAAACATTGGGTCAGGGCCCCCCGAGATATGGTCTTTCCCCTTTTCCCTATTGGGATGAATGGATCACCCTCGAGAGATGCATACATATGGAACTTATATTGGATACAAATGGAATCATATTGGATTACCCAGCCTCCCAGCCCCTCCTGCTGGAACAGAAGACAGCCACAGTAAGACCCCTTTGGGGGCTTTAATCTATAATTTTTCTTTTCTGTGTGTGTGTGGGGGGGAAATCAGAGTCTGTGTGTGTGTGGGGGGGGGAGGGAGCAGTTTCTGTGGGTGGGGGGGGAAAGCCAAAGGGGGCTTTTGCCGGTTCTGCCTGGGGTGTGTGTTCCCCCTCCAGTCTCTCTCTCCCTGGTTTGAGAGGGGGCTTCATTTTTATTCTTCAGGTTTTTCCTCATTCATAAGATCAGTTAGGTTATTTTGATGCTTGCTCAAAACTGGTTTTCAAATGGTGACTTAAAGAATGCATCTGCCTGGTCCCAAGTCCAATGCAAAAGGAGAAATTCCACCCCCTCCTGCTCATTATGCATAGCTAGCTGCCTCTGTCCCTTTCCATGGTATGCAAACTCCCAGGTGTCAGGTGTTGCTTTGCACTGTTGCAAAGGTGTTGCATTGCGTGCTTGTGTTGCTTTGCAAAATTCTTCACACCTGCCCCGCCCTTTGCATGTTTGCAAAGGTGTTGCTTTTCAGTTGTGTTGCTTTGCAAAGTTCTTAGCACCTGCCCCGCCCTTGCTCTCATCAGCTGTTTGTCGGGGCTGGGAGCTTTGTGCCTGGGCGGCAAGCTCTGCTGAGAGATACACATTAAGGGTGGGGGGGACCCCTTTCAGGGCCCATATCTCAGCCCCCCCGACCCAATCTTTACAAAACTCGGGGAGTCTTTCAATATACGTCCTTTGAAGCTCTGCTGAAAGTTTGGGACCTCTAAGCCCAAAAATGCCCCCCCCCCAGAGCCGCGGAAAGGTGCGGTTGTGTTTTTAATGGCTTTATTCGGCCGAATTTTTTTTCCGAACTTTGAATTCCCGCCGAATTGAATGGATCCGAAGTGGGGGAGTTCGGACTTCGGCACGTACCGAACCCACAAGGGCCAAATTCGGCCGAATCCGAACTGTACCGAATTTTTTTTTTTGACAGCCCTACACACCAGCATTAAAGGCAATACCACTTTGGCAAGGCAGCTGAAACCACCCTTATTCTTACCTTATTCTAGCCTGCATAAACAATATTACAGGGTGAGCTGTAACTCTACAATATCTCCACCCCTTATGCTGGCAAACACTAAGGACCAAACCAGATGGAAAAATTGTTTGGTCACCTCTCCAACCCCACTGCCTGGTGGGACCTGAGAGGCCGGTTTGGGACCCACCCCCACCATTGAGAAATTCCTCAGGGTGATTGCCAAAACAATCCTAATTTATGTAAAAGCCTACACTGTTCCAGCCAACTGCTGTCAAGCCCTAAACAGTTTAAGATCAATAGAAAAACAGAGCTACTCAAACAAGTTACTCAAAATATACAGCTGCTATGGCTATGTGTTACAATAAATTGTTATATTCAAACAAAACAAGGTGCTGTTGCCTTTTCACATGCATCAAGTACTTTCAATATCTATAGTTGCTGCTAATTTATACAGAGCATTCTTTTCACATGCATCAAGTCCATATTCAGCAGTAAGTGGATACAAAATGATCAGTAACACAAAATAGAGGGGGTGGAACGGGATCCCGGTGAAAACTCCTGTTTCCCAGTCTTCATCAGCCACGCACAATAAATAATAGTATATTGTCCACTTCCTTTCTTTTTGCAGCCGTGTTGAAAGAGCTAAAGCTTCTACATATGTTCAGTCAATATATGAAGCTGTCTCTGACTAGCTTTCTTTGTGTCCCAGTGGAACTCTCTGTATAAATTATCAGCAACTATAGATATTGAAAGTACTTGATGCATCTAAACAGTTTAAGAGCAATTTAAAATGATCCTACCTTGATAAATACAGCAACAGGTTAAGTGGGCAGCTCCAAATAGCAAGTGAGCCAGCTTGTTCCTCAGTCCTGATAGGCCTGCCGGCCCTGGCATGTCAACCAAAATGCTTTGTAACAAGAGAAGGGTGGGCAAAGGCAGCTCCCAAGCAACAAGGGTCACAAGCTGGATGTATAAGACAGCAAACAAGCAGCTGCATTTTTTACATGTTGAAGTTTCCATGTTGTCTTTAAATATAATTCCATATAGAACATGTCCCCATAATCCAACTGCAAGGTAACAGAAGCATGGTTCAATGTGGCCAGGTATGCTGAGTATACAAGGAAAGTATTGAAAGAAAAAAACTTAAACAAGGGGACAGTCACTGCCACCGCCACCCAGTCCTCTGGGTTGGTGTTGCAAAAGGATCATAAGTGCAGCTGGAGATAACGGAGATAAAATAAGATTAGAAGACTCATCCAGACAAGTTGCAAGGATCCACCTGTTCTTCCACACACACACACAAAACCATGGGTTATTGTAACCTAATTGTTTCACCTGTTGGCCATTGTAGAGCATCAAATTGAAACAAAACAATGAATGACCACCTGTAAAAAATGTTTCAGGATAGGATGCAAATTGGACATGGGATGAGCACACTCCCATCTCCTCTCCTGTCCCCCTAGACCAGCCTACTCCAGGTGCACCTTCCCTAACCGCTATCAATCTAAAAACACAACAAAATGCTAGCCAGAAATCTATACCAGAGCAACAAAGCACTTGGCGTCACCCTCCTGTGCCAGCAGCAGAAAAAAGGGCTAGCCCAATCCCAGAAACATCAGCCCACAGCAATCCCATTGGTCAGCAGATGGCATGGTTCTGACTTAACTTTTCCACAGTCATACCCACTGACTCTCTTTGTCATTCAATATTTGCTGTATGTTGCTTATATCCTAGCACAGGTACCTGTGGAACTGATCAGCACAATATTCACTTGGCGAAGTAACCTAAGGTGGCAACAGAGACAAGCAAAAGAATCCCCAATATCACAGGGCTCTTTGGCCTTATTCCCATTTGTGTTAATCTCAGAGTTAGCTTTTGGATGTGTAAAGAGATCTGATGTTGAAGAGCAGGGATATACTCTTACCAGAGGCCAGCAGTCTGCATACACAAGCTTAAACTCACATTGAAGTATCACCTCTAGGCTATGCAGCTGTGAAGGGCATTGGATCAGTTAGACAAGCAAAATCAAAAGCAATCGAATACATGTTCCTGGGCTATCGAAGTGGGTGTGCCTTACCACCTCACACCAATAAAAGGCTGGCCATCCTATCTTAATTACAACTTTGGTCCAATCAACAACCACTGCAGATGGGAACTATCTTTCCTTTATAGATGCTACTTGTTTGTCCTTTGAGTCATAACAGTCACCTTTAGAATTCCACAAACTATGAACTGTGCCAGAGATATATAGAACATGAAATGATGAAGTCAAAGTCTCTGCGCTGTGCCCGACTTATCAGACATCCTTCGTCATTGATCTGACTGTCTTAGTGTCAGCGAAGAGCGGTGTAGCTCAAGGGCAGAAACCATGCTAGGCTTGCGGATCAAAGGGTTTAGCTCTCTGCTCACATAGGTGCCAGAGCCGTGGCTTACTTCCAAGAGAAAACGCCTGCAGCAATGTCAGCTAATTACAGGTTGTGTTCTGCTGTTTCCAAACAGGGTGAAAGTGACAGAAGTTTAACTGTGAATAATTACACACTTGAATAAGTATGTGATTAGCCCTATTTGTTGTGGTTGGGACTAGAGTGACAGGACAAGAATGGAGTGATTGCATTATTTACAGCTTAATTGTAGACAAGTAATTACTTGGGAAGCTGGTGTGGTGGGGTCAGGGAATACACACACACACACATGCAGAAATGGAAATTGACTTTAACAAGAACTTCAGAGATTTGACTTCTTACTCATCTAGTAGAAAGAAATTTTCTGTGCTTTTAAAATCTAATTATGGAGAAGGTTTTCTCGCATTAAATGCCTGGCAGTGTTCAGTGGCCTGTTCTCTCTAAAAATCAAGGATCAGCTGAAATATTTTTGAAGCGAGAGCTTCCAAAGTAATAAATCACAAATGCCACCTAGTGGTTTCTGCTGTCCAGTGAAGAAATCATTTGCACAGATTTCCCCCAAAAATAAAATTGCAGGCTTCCAGCACTCCAGGAGACTAGGCAGCTCAGCTTCCCAAGAGATCTATGTGTGCCTCCTCTTCTTTTCTGTACACTGAAGTCCCCTTATGGTATCAGACTTTATGTTACTCATCTCATGCAGCAGCATTTCAAACAGTCCTTTAATGAGAACTGTACTTAATGTTCATGGTAAACTTTGGATTCGATGTATTTCTTAATTTGCTGGTAAATGGCATACATCCAGTGTTCTATTATAAAATTTATAGCTTGGCAGAGAAGTTAAGAGACTCTGTGCATATAAGGGATGGTAAACAACATCTTGAGCTTTTGAGACTACCTAGCTTCCTTTTATTGATTTAAATTAATGACAGCCAGAATATTAAGATGTATCAATGATTTTCACTTTATTCACTATGTATCAATTTTTCTATGTACGTTTTATGTATATATGTTTTATGTATATAAGTCCTAATTAAATAATTTGAAAAAATAAACACTGTGTATGTGTGTTCTGGCATATCTTCATTTTATCTATTTAGATTCCTTTCATAGGCTCATGCTTCATCCATTAACCATTATTCCCACCTTATTGCTGGATTCCTCTTTTGATCTACTTGAATCAACTCTTGTTTATACAAACAGAGATAACCTAAGGAATACACTTTTCAACACAGTCTGAAAAATAAAAGGTCCAAAACCTTCCCAGAAATTATTGGAATGATTTGATTGCACCAAATGCAAAGAAAATCAGCAAAACAAATGGTTTATACCAAACACAAATTTGCCAAAGTTCCATTCAACATGAAACATTCAGGCATTTTCACCCTAAATCTTAGGCTGTGTTGTTGTGTAGAATACTAGCTACAGCAGCATTCTGTGGGGAGATCAGTCAACTATGCTGCAATTAAATATTATGAGGGCATACACATTTTTTAATTTACGTTTTATATATTTATTTTATGTATAGTCCACCTTTCCCACTTGGACTCAAGGCGGATTACACAAAGTGAGTCAATACAATCAACTGGATGGGACATTCAATGAAAAAAGCAGTGGGAATTAGGTTTGCAGAACCAACCAGAAATCTAAAAACAGAAATTTAGCAAAATATAAGTATTAACATTAGTCATTAAATCAGGAGTCCCCAACATGGTGCTCATGGGCATCATAATGCCTGTTGACCACTTTTAAAGTGCTGGCCAAGTATTTTTAGAAACTGGGTGGGTCCATGTGGGGCTTTTGCCCAGCAAGGCTTCTGATTGGCTATTGGACATTTGATTGGCTGTGCAGATTTTTTCAAAGGTTGGTTCAGCTGTAGCTGCCGCCAAAGCTCAATAATCTTTACCAAGTGGCAGAAGGTAAGTTGTGGCAACCACAGTGTGGCTGGCTGTACCTCCTCAAGCAGCTGTTTTGTGGTAGCCATTTTGTGGTTGCATCCACCACACTGTGTGAAAATTCCAAAGTTGCCTGCAGGCTCCAAAAGATTGGAGACCCCTGCATTTAATTATGCAAAAATTACATAGTAGGATCCTAGTTTCAGCAAGCTAAGCACACTATGAAACATTTTATACAATGTGAGTATTGCCTGCATAGAAAAGCCCTCTTGAATAATTCAGTTTTTCATAATTCCTGGAAAGCCAGGACAGTGGGAGACTTCCTGACTTCCTCAAGCAGGCTATTCAATACGGTGGGGACCACAATGGATAAGGTACATGTATGGGCAGTTATTGATTTTGCCCATTTGCAGGTTGGCACTTGCAGATAACCCTGATCTGATGAGCTGTGGCAGAGTGTAGCAGGAGAAGCAGTCTTGCAGATATGAGGGTCTAGGGCTATGAAGGGCTTTGCATGTGATAGCTAATATCTTAAATAGAGTACAGTAACTGATGGGCATCCTCCTGACCTGGATGGCCCAGGTTGGTCTGATCTCAACAGATCTCAGAAGCTAAGCAGGGTCAGCCCTGGTTAGTACTTGGATGGGAGACCTCCAAGGAATACCAGTGTCATTATGCAGAGGAAGGCAATGGCAAACCACCCTTGTTAGTCTCTTGCCTTAAAAACCTATTGGTTTGCCATATGTAGGCTGTGACTTGACGGTACTTTACACACATACAACTGATGGGCAGCCAATGAAGTGCCTACAGGATGGCAGTAATATGCACTCTCCATCTAGCTCTTGATAATAGCCAAGGTGCAGCATTCTGCACCAACTGGAGTTTCTGAATTGATTTTGAGGGGAGACCAATGCACAATGCATTGCAGTAGTCTAGTCTCAATGTTACTGTGGCATGGATCCAGGTGACCAGATCAGCCTTATCAACGTAAGGGGCCATCTTTCAGGCCAGGCTGAGGAGGAAGTAAGCCTTTTTTGCAGCTGCATTAACTTGCTTCTCCAGTAATAACACTGGGTCTAGTATATAATCTCAAGGCTTTTAACTGAGTCAGCAAGGGCCAGCTGAACTCCATCCAATGCGGGGAGCACAATGTCGTTCAAGACCTCTACCTTCCCAACCAGAATTACCTCTGTCTTGTCAAAGTTTAGTTTCAGATTGTTCACACTTGGCCAATTTACCACAGTAGCCAGGCAGCAATTCAGGATCTCTACCACATTTAGATAAGGATATATAGAGCTGGGTATCATCCACATATTGATGATACCCAACCCAAAACTATGAATGATTTGTCCTACTTGTGTGATTCCCTTCCCCATTTTTGCCAATAATGGTAAAGAATCAAATTCACTTTGTTCTCAATTACTGTTTCCTTTCATGTCAAGCATTCCATGTGATCACATTGTTAATTCATTCACAAAAATGAGTACTTCAGGTAGCTTTGCATCAGTACAATTGGCAGGGTTCAGCATGGCAGCTGCCTGAGTAGCTGCTATTGACACTTATTCACAATTTACTGGCTCTCCAGCATCACATACTCTGAGGGTCATCATGGGCCAGACATGCATGATTTAAAATCAGATGCATTTCAAATGTCTGGGCTGCTTTCATGCTTCTGCAGTCCATGGCATTCATCAGTCAGCAGCTTTCATCACGTTGCTGCATGTTCAGAATTTGCTGGATCAAACCACAGTTCCCATGAGAATGCACAAAGTATTTATGAGCCAGTTTAGAAGATTTGAAGATAAACACTTTGGGAGCAGAGCAGCCAAGCCTAGAATACTAAGGAGAGACAAGCCACTCAACTGGTCTTCCTCTTCTCAAGGAGGACAGAGACAACCAAGGAACATATCTATTTTGCACGTGGTGGTTTTTTACCCCTGTTTGATGGGTCAGGCCAACCGAGGAGGGGGGACACTGCAAGAAAGCTAAGCAACAACACCTATGCACAAAACATTTGTGGTGTCATTTAAAACAATTTCAAGTGTTTGATAAAAAGCAATTTTGAAGTGCTTGAGGGTGCTGTTTGCAATTTGTGATCAAATAGTGATTAAGCTAGAAGAGGCTTTTTAAAATTGAATTCAGTTATCTCTTGTAGTAACATGGGAAAAAATCATGAATACAGTTAAAATAATTAACTGTAACAGTGTGGTTAGAGCGGGAGACTCTAATCTGGGAGAACCAGGTTTGATTCCCCACTCCTCCACATGAAACCTGCTGGGTGACCTTGGGCCTTTCGCAGTTCTCTCAGAACTCTCCCAGCCCCACCTACCTCACAAAGTGTCTGTTGTGGGGAGAGGAAGGGAAGGTGATTGTAAGCTGCTTTGAGACTCTTTAAGGCAGAGAAAAACGGGGTATAAAAACCTACTGTTCTTATAGGTTACAAGCTACTCCCCGTTTGAAAGGATTATCCCTTTAATATCACACCCCCATGGAACCATTGATGCCCATATTTCACACTCCTGTAGAATATATTCATTGTTATTCTTACTACATTGTTATACTCAGACTGACCACTGTTTTGTTACATGTTTTGAAGTCTTATATTCAATACAAGATCATTAGAATCGAACCTCATGCTTGCACCATTAATGGATCAGGGACATGCCATAATGTAATCAACAGGAACCTGTCTAGGTACTTCTGAGCAAAATCAGGACAGGAAATTTCAGACTGTACAGGCAAAGAGTCAAAAAGGACAAGGTTCTGTATGATGCAGCTAAGAACAACATATTACAGATTAATTGCTATGGGAAACACCAGTGCTTGCAGAAGTAGGTATATATGTGTTGATGTCACAGATGAGTGCATTGCCACCTGAAGAGCTCCAAAGGAAAAAAATAAATAAACACATTGTGAGACTATAAGAAAATGGCAAATGCTATAATACAGACTGTACCTTATTCAAGAGCCAGTGTTGTATAGAGGTTAGAGGGTCAGACTAGGGGCCAAACCCATGTTAGGATTTTGAATGTGTAGTTTCTGGATCCCCCTGATTTGACTTGGACTCAGAGAATCACACATCAGATTCAAGGGAACTTGTTTTCCAAGAACATAGGGGTCCAATTTTGATTGGAACCACAACATGGGAAGCTGAAGGGTCTTCAGCCTTTTCCCCTTGCCATTTTCCCAACCCCAAATGCCACCAAGGTCTTATTTGCTGGGTTGGGAGGGACTGCACATGTACTGATGGGACCTAGACATGGCGCATTAAGAATAAATCATAACATGTACAGCTCTAGGATCGGTTCCTAGGGTCAGATCCCCACTCTCGTCCTGTTCACTCTCACCTCATGTGCTGGGAAAGCATGCTACTTGCGATCCTCCCAATAAATATAGTCCTCATTTTGTGTGACTACGGCAACATGTATTTTCCAGCTCTGATATGTATGAATGTGTACCCTCAAAAATCTGGGTTTCCAATCTCATGTGCTAAAGCTGGAAAATACACACATTACTGTATCCACACGAAATAGTGACCACATCTTCCTGAAAAATTGAAAATGGTGCTAATGACTAGAGTGCAAATGAAGATGACCAAATATTGAACATATTTTCATGCTTTATTTTGTGATGTTGATGGTAAGGAAGCATATGTGTTTCTCATCACCACTGCATCTATGTAGAGCCATTGAGTACAGCTGTTGTAGATATTTATTTATTTAGGGGGGGAATTCTCCAGGAACCTGCGCAAGGACCCAATAAAAATAATAAAAACTAAACATTAAAAGGTATTTATTAAAATCCAGCATTAGGGGGAAAATCCAGCCCAGCATAAAAAACATAAATCATAAAAGCAGATCACAGACAGTTTAAAATAAGAAATGTTTAAACACTACTTGTTTAAACACTAGAATAGTGTTTATTAGAGTGCTTTCTTTAATCATTACAATAGTGTTTAAAGAAATCATGAGCAACTTCTTCATTCAGCTCCTAATGATGTTATCCTGGATCATACTTCATCTCACTGTGATCTTTTCGCTGTGTACTTTGCATGTAAAACCATTCATTGTTGATCTTTTCCGGTAGCTCAGCAGCCCATAATATCACTGAACATGGTATCATTCTGGACCAGCTAGCTAACTGGAGTATCCAGGGTGCCGCACATTGTTGTTTTGATTCATCCCTGTCTGATGTAGTTCAGAATGAGAACTTGAGGATGATTATTCAGCTCCATAGTGTTAACATAGCCCTGGAAACATGGTAATCATGCCTCCAGAAACCTGTTCAGGTTCCATCTTGAAGGAAAATGGATTTTAGTCAATTGAAACATTATGAGTTTGTGAAAGTTCTGAGTGACAAGGAGGCAAAGAGCTGACAGTGTGAAATGACAAGGTGAGTGAGACCTTTGGAGTGCTTTGCCTTGGGAAACCAGTCCTATCAAGACACCAAGTTATGTAAAATAAGAAGATTTCGTTCCTTTCCAGAAGACAGGATAATGCCACTAATATAAATATTGCCCCTAATATCCATATATCCATATATACTCAGGGGAGCCTTGCAAATGGACCTTCTTGGATATACCAATAGTTATTAGTGTTTCCCGTTATATTATTATATAATTAATTGGATTTTCAAATGCATTCTAAATTATGTCAGAACTGAAATAGTTTTAAATTAAGAATATCTTTGGGCTGAAATGTTAAAAATATCTCAGCAACTAACCAGTGTGTTTCTTAAAGCACACTAGTTATGGACTTCAGTGGAAGTTTGAAGGCTGGGTAAAAAGGTCAAAGGTTTTGTGTTACATGCTGATATTCTTACTAAATAAAAGTATGTCCTTTGTTTCCTTTGTTTCTAAACAATTTGGTAAAAAGAATAGCTTTGGTGAGCTGTTACTTTCATAGGAGGGCCTGGGAAGCCCATTCCATGCTCCATAATTGCTCACACTAATAGCAGCGCTATTCAAAATAGCACAGATTGACCCTAGAGACTTTCACATAATCAAGGGGTCTGAGAGGAGGGTACTCTATGGAGGAGGGGGATGACCCATTCCGAACCCCATAAAATCAGACCCCCTGACCCAATCTTCACTAAACGTTAAGGTTTCTGCAAGGACAGTCCTTTCAAGCTATGGTGTGAATTTGGGGGCTCTACTTTGAAAAATGACCCCCCCAGTGCCAAATTTTTTCAGGAAACCTGAAAATAAGCTGAATGCCCATATTTACCGGTATGGGTATTTGGCTTATTTCATGTTTCCCCCACAAAATTGGGCCCAATAAACCCGAATCCAAAATTTACTGATTTTTTTTTTTTTGCACAGCCCTAATAAGGACCTCATTTTCACATGCATATGTAGTTTCATAAAGGTCTAGTCTGTCATCTATGCTACAGAAGATTTACATGAAATCCCTGAGAAAGCTCTTCCAGGAAAGGTCATTTAGACAAGATGAACCCAATATGATGATTACACCCAACTCTACAATGGAATCAAAGTGAGACAGCAGAGGATGTAATGGGTTGAATGATAACAAATAAGCTATAAGTAATAACAGAGAATTTTTATTTGTCGTTCCTTATATTGTTTTATGACTGCTGCTTTATGGATTTTAGTGTTTCTACCTGTATTTTCTTGTTTAAATAGTTTATTGTTTCTATTGTTTTAATGGATGTTTCTGAGGAAGGATGGACAAACATGCCCCTTTTAATTTCATTTTGCTAGTTCAGGGCTACTAGGGAGGAGAGGCTTGCTATATAAACCCCTTAACAGGAAATACCATAAACGATACATCACACATAACCTTAGAAGAAGAAATTGTGGAGCCAAAAGACCACAACTTATTTATTCAATTTTTAAACAGCTGTAAAGCATTGGTGCTGCATATGGGCAGGATACGAAACATATGCTGACTTCATTGCGGAGTGACGTTAATCCTTCTCTAGCGGTCACCATGCCTCTCCCCAAAATCCCTTATTGTGATCTCCCAAAGCAGAGGAAAGGCGCTCGCAGACCGCTTTCCTCCTGAAATGAATCTTACCCAATTCTCACCCCGCATAAGTTGTGACAATAATCGAATATTTTAACAATAACCAAAAATAGGGAGGGAGGGTGGGACAAAAGCCAGTGATAGACTGAAGCCTCCAGCAACCGGCTCCCCTTTATATGCTAGAAAGACAGACCAGAGTGAAAACTGCCTCCGGCCCATCTCCAGCAAACTTCGCCTGCCCCCAACATCAATAGCTCTCATTGGCCCCTTCCAATGGAAGGGAAGAGAGCTGATTGGCTGACTCACAGCCACTCTCCAAGCAGCCTGCCGAGAGCCAGAACAGCCATGGTGACCCAGCGGCAAGCTCCTCACCCGCCCCACCACGTACCAGATGCCTGCTACGCTTTCCTCCCGCCCGGCCCCAGCAAATCTGGCTCCAGGTAAGCATGGAACCCTTTACTTCTTTTTGCAAGTTTGTGAGTCTTTCTGTTCTGCCCACTTTTGTTGCTGGTGTTTCTGATTAATTTGTTTCTTTTGTGCTATGTCCTCATCATTTTTTATAGGAGATAAAAAATAAGGCCAATGCTGATGGTGCAAAATAGGCAAAAATATTTTTTGTTACTCGGATAAAATTCTCTATGCCTCTTCAGGGGAATCTTGCAGTTTTTCAAAAGTAGATTATAAGTTCAGTTGCTCTTCTTTGCAAGACTAACAGATTCCCCTGAAAAAGCCTCTTGGGCAAAATGAGTAGGGAATTTTATCTGAGTAGTAAAATATATTTTTACCTATTTTACACCATCAGCCTTGGCCTTATTTTTTATTTCCTGTGACTGGTGCAGCCCTTTCATTTCTCCTTATTCATCATTTTAATTTCATTTGTATGTTATCAGCCATTCAAATGTCAAAAAAATAAAGCAAGAATACATTTTAAAATTGCATACATTTAGTAGGGCAGATTCAATACTAAGAACCTGAAGTGGCACCAAAGAAGACTAATGGATCCAACAAAATCAAAATGGGAATTTGAAAGTCAAAAAGGTGGAGCTGTACCGTTTGGTAGCATCCGTTATTTAAGCCACCTAGAACATATACTCATAGAAATGTGGAGATATGAAATACTTAAAATAAATAAGCAATGTGCATTGTAGAGTAATCAAATACTATGTATTTATTGATAACCATTGAAGTTATTGTAATATTACAGAAGAAACAGGTCTTCAGTAAATTTTTACTTAGTATACACTGTATACAAATCTCCATTTCTCATACTGTTGTACATTTCTTTTTCTTAACAAACATCTTCATTATCCAATTAGAGCAGTATTATATTAATGCATTGAGTCACCAAAGTCTATCAACAGCAAGTAACCAGTGCAAATGGACCAGAAAATCTCATAGGCCCACAATTGTTTGTTCAGTACCATTATGTGGATAATTAGTTAGAACAAATCATCAATAGAAACTGGGCATCAAAAAAACCATCAGATATGAGTAGTATTTTATTAAGTCACATAAGAAATGATAGAGGAACTCAGCCAATTAATTTTGCCATCTCTAAATACTATTTGATCCTTTTTGTTTCTTTGAAATAAGATTGTTCAATGGTGAACAAATGGCATGAAGAACACATTGAACCTTAATGAAGCCAATATACCAAGAGACCAATTTGGTATAGTGGTTAAAGTGTCAGACTAGGATCTGGGAGACCCAAGTTCAAATTCCCACTCTGCCACGGAATCTTGCTAGGCAACCTTGAGCTAGTTACACACTCTCGGCCTAACCTACTTTACACAGTTGTTGTGAGGATACAATGGGGTATAGGAGAACTGTGTAAGGTGCTTTGTGTCCCCATTGGGGAGAAAGGTGGGGTACAAATGAAGTAAATAGAATACTTCCTCAAGCACCTTCAAGTATTCTATTTACTTCATTTGGTGGTAGCCTTGCTGTGGGAAGATTCAGGATCATTCTGCACATGAAACTCTCCAGTGATCAAGAGCAAGAAATTATCTTTCAACTTCATCTACCTCTTTGTGTTGATATATGGAAAAACTCATGCATTACTTTTATTTTTTTAATGCAAGGATTCCCAGGTCAAGAAAAGAGTGTTTCATCTTTTTTAATGAGTGTACAATAGATTCAAAGTAAATATTCAGGTGTTCACAACAATATATCTTTAGGGTTGCCAGGCCACAGCCAGGAACACCTGAGAGCATTTGGTGGTGAAGACAGATGCGCCAACATCACATCAGAGCACACCAGCGCTTCGAGCAAAAACCAGAATGGATTTCATGATGTTGAATCCTTTAGGATTCACAAAACATCTATGGTTAAACCATAAAGTTTTTGCCAAATCCTAGAGCATAATGATGTCACTTCCAATTTTTGCACTGGAATAATGCACGTGTGCCCCCCTGACTTGATACCATTTTTTCTCTTGCTGACCTTTCAGTTGCAGGCAGGCAACTACAGTGATTGCCAGGAGGGAGACCTGGCATTCCTGCTTTGTATCTAGTAAGAATGGGCCTAAGCAATATTTGTTTGATTTTTAGCCTGTCGTTTCTCTGGATGAGAGCTACAGCATCTGAGAATTTTAATTCAGTTGGCTGATTTTTTTTAAAAAAAATGTGCTGACACTGAAACCAAAGTAAGGGCTATGAATTTGTTTGCCCTGTCCCTTTCTTTCAAATGAAGCACTGGGCAGTATTGGCCAAGTCTGGAAATGTCTGGACCAAGGGTGATGGGTGGCATGGGAGCTATACCCCTCCAAAGCAGCCATTTGCTATGTGCTGCTGAGGAGAGCTCCTGCCTTGCTTCATGAAGTTTTCAAATGTGGTGGAGTGATAAATAGGATTGGGGATTGTTCTGCGTCTACAAAGAAATAAATGCTTTGTTTGCATGTGAAGTGCCATCAGTTTGCTTCCAACTTATGGCAACCCTATGAATTAATGATCTCTAACACATCCTATAGATAACAGCTTTGCTTAGGTCTTGCAAACTGAGGGCCATGGCTTCCTTCATTAAGTCAATCCATCTCACATTGCATCTTCCTTTTTTCCTGCTGCATTCAGCTTTTCTTAGCATTATTGTCTGTTCCAGTCACTCTTGTCTTCTCATAATGGTCTTTTATGGATGGCTGTTTCCCTCGCAGTCACCCCTCCAATGACTTTGGAGTTTTTGTTTTGATTATGCATGCCGTTTCCAATGGTCAGAGGTCTCCTCGCTTTCCCCCTGCATTTCCTCCCTCTTTGGCCGCATTTTCAAATTTGAGATTAAACAGGTCCCTGAAAACGCAGGCAAAACATGGGAAATACAGGGGGAGAGCAAGGCGACCTCTGATAGTCAGAAACGGCGTGCATAATCAAAACAAAGACTTGAAGCTGTTGAATGGGTGACTGCGAGGGAACCAGCCATGCATAAAAGGCTAATGTTTAATATAACCATAACACTTCATATATACTTTTAACCCAGTGGTTTGTTCTTTTAATTGAGGTAGTGGAATGCAAATTGTTAATTTCCATTGATGAGAAACATATGCAGTAGAAAAAGGTGGGAAAATATGAGAGAAATATATCTGGAAGCTCCATCTTGCTTAGTGCCTAGTTTTATTCCCTATTCACTAGCCCTCTGTGTCTGGCAGTGGATGCATTTCAATTCCTTGTTGCTTTACAGCTTTCACTGTAAATAAAATGAAATTAAATTACCTTCTCCCTTGTCAATTTCCTAAAATGAGTTTTCATTTCTTACTCTTTTTTTAAAGTTCTTTTTATTCATATTTAGAACAGAAAAAAGAATGGGGTAAATATACACAATATATACAATAATTGATAACATAGGGGAAGGGCAGGTCCAACCTGTCATTCAAACAGTCATTCCTTACTCTTGTTTCATTCCATGATTTTTAAAATAAAAATTGCATCGTTGTTTAAAATGCAATCAAGAGATATCTGTTTCTCATCATCATCAACACCACACTTTCTCTTGAACAGGGGGATTTCAGAAGAACTCTGTGAAAGGGCATTGCATCCATGATCGGGCCAGAGGAATACAGTGAGCATATTGTTTCACAGGGAAATGTGGTCTTTCAGATATGTAGGTCCCAGATCATGAAAGGTCCTAAAGATAAGAACCACACCATAAATTGACCCCAGAAGCAGATAGGCAGCCAAACAATGGGCTTGTCTACCAATCTGATTATTTTAACCGCTTCTCAATTATTGGTGATCTTTTTCTTCCTTCCCCTTTTTTCCTTTTACAATTAATCTCATCATTTAAAGAATTTTCTCATTTAAAATCTCATCATTTAAAGGTTTTCTCCTGCAGGTTGAGTACATGTGTGTTCATGTGAATACTTTCAGCACTTCACTTCCTCTTTCATGCATCTGGTGAAGAGGGTTGTTGCTTACATTTTTTTAAACTTTGAATTTATTCTGTGACAATGATTTTGGAAATCAGTGAATGTTAAATGTCAGTTATTATGACCCTTTATTTTTCTTTTGGATTCGACAAAAGCTTTCTTTCCTTTAAAGAGTGAGAATATGCTTTCCTGCTTCTGTGCCATGCAAATCATGTGCATAAGAGAGTCCCCTTAGTAGGATAAAAGTTCTTTTGAATTACTAGTGGTTCAGCATACAGAGATTTTTACTACAAATGTCTCTGTGTTCATCCATAGGCATTTATCAGTAAAATAATACCATTAGGAAAGGGCTTCTTCCTGGTAGATAACCATACAGAATTATGTCAATATTCCTTATTTCAAGTAAATCTGTGTGACCAGTTGGAATTCTTCAGGGTTTTTTTTTTTTTACAGGAAAGAGTAAAACAGCAGCCTTGTGCCACCCATATCACCTGGGATATGTGTTTGTTATGACAGATGAACATTAAACAGACCTCTAAAAATTGTATTATATCACTGAAGTGCATTGAACAGTTCATTTCAAGATGCTTACATCTATTTACAGTTTCTTATATAATGTATTCCTAAAAAAGCAACAAATAGACAAACAAAACTGAACCCTAAGTAAACTTTAGGCAAAAACCAACCAAGTACCTGACAACCTTTCATCCAAAGCACAAGCCAGGATGCTCCTGTTCCTTTTTAAAATCTCATCATACCTCACAACTATATTCTTTTTTGCCCCTTGCACAAAGGCAATTGATTAAACATACAGACATATCCACAAATCCTTTAGCCCCCGTTTCAAGGTTCCAAGAACATTATTTCCATTGTCGAAGGCTTTCACGGTCAGAGTTCATTGGTTCTTGTGGGTTATCCAGGCTGTGTAACCGTGGTCTTGGTATTTTCTTTCCTGACGTTTCGCCAGCAGCTGTGGCAGGCTGCAATGAGGAAATAAAACAGTAACATGCCTGTGCAGCCAGGGCAGGGCATCCAGTATTTGCAGCCTCTGTACTAACCCTGACGGGTTCCAACAATCACAGTGGTCTGTGGATCACACAGATAGGTGCTTTAACAGGGCAGGTAACACTGAAGGACAGTAACACTGAAGGAGGAGTAACACTGAAGGACAGTGTCTCTCAGTGTCAAGTGTGTAGGAAGAGTAATATATAGTCAGAAAGGGGTTGGGTTGAGCTGAATCATTGTCCTGCAAAAAGTATCAAAGGTAATGTGCTAATCATTGTCCTGTAAGTATCAAGATAATGTGCTAATGAGGGTGTGGTATGTTAATATGGAACCATAGTATCCTGAAGTGATCTCTTAATGAGTGAAAGCTAATCTGCATGGCTATTGTTGACTGTAGTCTTTTTATTTTAAAACACATGAAAATGGGGGGAAAGGCCCCACTGCAAACAGCGATTCTGCACCACCAAAAAAGGAGTTGCAGCATCGCCGTTGCATTAGGGGGCGTTGCGTTAGGGGGGCGTTACCAGCATAAAAGGGGTTAGGAAGCTGCCTAACAGCTCCGCCCCCCAGAGAGCCCTAGGAATGCCTCCCAGGACTCCCCTGCGCCAGCCCAATAGCCAGCACCACACTACTAGGCCATAGTTTTCCTAGGTAGAGGCAGCTGGGGGGGAGGGGGAAGAGAAAGCTGAAGATAGGAGGACAGAGAAAGGTAGGTTGGCTGCTGGGGGGAAGGAGAGAAGGAAACAGGAAAATGGGAGAGGCTATGGGGGCTTTCAGGGAAGGGGATAAAGAAATAGTGGGTGGGGAAAAATGAGATCCCCCCACAAATCCTTGCGGGTTCCCGCTTGTTGTGGTATAATTTTCCATGAATTGGAGCTTCATTAGATGTATCTGGCTCATGTTTAAAAAAAAAAAAAAACATCCTTCACTACAATAAAGTTGTTAATCTTTAAAATGCCTCAACAGTATATATTGTTATGACTGATACAGATATTATAGATCCATCTCTGTATCAGAAAATGAAATGTGCAAAACAACCTATGTGAGAAGGACCACTGATGGAATTTCTTCCCATTACATACCATGAAGATTGATCAGAAATGATATAAAAATGAATTAAAGAAAATAAATCCCTTTATTAGCCAGTGCATTTAAAATACAAATTTAAATTTCATTTTAAGTTCACTGTATAATAAAGGAGTTTATTTTCTTTAATTCATATTTATATTATTTCTGATCAACCTTTGTGATACTTAATTCAATTTTGGGTTGGGTTTTTGTCACCGTTTTGGGGTGTGTTTGCAACTTCCCATGCAACTTCCCAGAACTGCCTGACCCTGAAGTTGGGGCAAGGCTGGCATGAAAGGAGCCAAGTTATTGCTAATGTAAGTTTAGACTTCCTACACTGCACTGAAATAATACAGAAATAACTGAGTAGACTTCCACGAATCATATTCCCCTCCCTTATGGGAAACAATGTATAAAAGTAACAGCTGTGAAACATCTAACTTCTAGCTGAGCTATATAGTGAGTTTAATCCAAAGGTCATTTTCTTTGAGTGAAAGGAGGGGAAATTCAGTTGATTTTCCCTTTCATTTCAGACCACTGCTATGCTCTTCTTCAGGTTCCCCTGTCCCTCAGAACCAACCCATTCTCATTCACTACACAATTTTTAACCTGACATTAATTCTGACAGTCTCTGGCTAGCAGAATTTCTTCCTTTTCCATAGGAAAGGTATCAGGGAAGGGGTTTTTTGTGTGACACAGTCTGGCAAAACAAACAAATATCTGGAGTGCAAGGTTATTGGAAGTAACTCATGTGTGAAATTAGTAAGTTTTTCCTGTGATATATTTATTTTATTTTACACAATTTATATACCCCCTTTCTTCCCGGTCAAGGGCCATCAAGGCAGCTAACAAATTAAAGCATACATAACAAAATAAAAATTTCATACCATTAAAAACCACCCCTCTAAACACACGCACACATGATTAAAACAATTTAAAAAAGAGAAAAATACATGCAAAGACATAAAAGCAGCAATTAAAATATTGGTCAGAAAGGAAGAATCATTGAGGGAATGCCAAACTGAACAAAAACGTCTTTACCCGCTGGCAGAAGTTGTTAATGTAAGGGGACAGACAAATCTCCCTGCGGAGAGAGTTCCACAGTTTTTCTTTCCCTCCTAAATTAGTTTCTTTAATGCCAGCTCTAATTTTCCTTCAACTTCTGCAATTCTAAGTGCAGGATGCTGCTGCTACCCAGTGATTTTGACTATGGTTGTGGATAAATACCTTATCTGGACCACTGTCCACCACCTGGTAGAAAGAATGAGTCCTCTGTGCTCTGTTTCTCCTTTTTTTGTCCTTCTAACTATATTTCTCTAAACTTCCATGAAGAAAGAAATTCTACTGTCCAATCATTACCCTTTGAAAGCATGAATGATAAATATATATTAGAATCAAAGTCTTGAGGGATTTTCCTATTTAAGAGACTTTGAAGTTTTTTATTATCTCTTAATTAAACAGAAAACATGTGACTACTACGGTAGTTCTCTTGGTTTACTTCTTTTCCCTTCCATGTATAGTCGGATATTGACCCCATTCACCTATTTCCCTGCAAATAACAGCACTAGTTTTATATGTAAAAAACAAAAACAAAAAACTTCTGAATGGATTAATACTTTGTGGATCCCTTTCCATCCCTTTTAAGATTCTTCATTCATCACAAAATTAACGAAGGGTAATTATTAAAGGTTTTTCTTCAGTCTTCGTAATTAACACTGCACCTCAAATTGGCTCAGTGCAGAGAAAGTGAGACATTTCTCATCTTGTATCTCCCTGGTGATGTAAACTGGCAGGAGAGATAACAGTATGCCTTAAACTTGTTACTGCTAAATACCCAAATCTGGATACAAATTAGACAAAGGTGCCATGAAAACCATTAAAGCTGTTGTCTCTAATATTCCATTGCAGTGTATCATGGTTACACAAGGCTGAGTTTGCTATTAGCGCATGCAGACTTCAAGCAAGAAATGACTCCTAGACTTTTTCAAGAATAATATTCTGCGAAAGAAACTTTTAGAGTTGCTAGTTTTGTTTCTACATATAGATTTTAAAAGGTATTCTTATAAAATATCATTTTAAATTAATTAAAAGCAACATTGTGAGGTCATTCTAACTATGATACAGGTGTAAGGAAGGCCAATAAGAGAAACAAAAGAAAAATGGAGGAAAAGTCTGTACATTAAAAGTAAATGATGGCCCTGGACTTACCTAGGGCTGCTTTGTGGCTGCAGGGCTGGAGGCAGGGCCAAGAAAAGGTGGTTCTGACCTTGGGCCGCAGCTGTGGCTAGAGCCTTGCCTCTGCGGCTGCAAGCCTCCTTGGCAGTGACTGGCAGCATTCTTGGTGGTCACCTAATTGTTGGTGGCCAGGTAAGCCTGGGGGCTGAGCCAGGAGTGGACCTCAGAAGGAGGTTTTTCCTTCTGGTCCACTTCCCTCCTCTGTAATAGGCCATGTGGCCTGGGATCCATCACCTAGTCGGTTCCAGTCATTCCTCCTTCCCTCCCTTGGTTGTGTGTGGATTTTTGCGGTCTTTACATGGTTGTGTTAATTCTTGTCACAGCTTTTGGGCTATTTCAGGCATTGGGTTGGGTCCTTTTGGAGTGGAGGATGTGCCTGTGTGCTTGTCTCCCTGTGGTGAGGCCCCCCTTAAAGAGTCTTTGGGGTGGAGCCCTCTAACAACATGCCCAGCGTGGGGGGCTGTTGCCTGGCTCCACCCTCATGTGGCAAGGGAACCACACAGAGGCTTGCAGCCATGTGGGTCTACTGGACTTGCCATTCCAGGTTTACCCCAAGCAAGCAGGCTGGGAATAGGTTTCTTCGGTTGGCAGGTGAGTTGGCCGATGCCTGGATTTATGCCCTATGCTGCACCAATGCTCCTATTGTAATCAATAAAGCTGTGGCCTGTTTTACTCCATCCTGGTCTTTGTGTACATCCATTCCTCCCCTTTCCCCCTCCCTGCCTCCTTCCCTTGCCTTTACGACCACAATTTATCCAGAGGTGCCGTCATGGACAATAAAAACCTACATTTATGTAGAGTTGCCATCATGGCCAGTATTTAGTTTTTAGGTTGCTGGCTGATTAGAAAAGTGCTAGTTGTAATAGGATCTCCTTTGGCAGCATTTACTGTATTTGTAGACCAATTATAACTTGTAAGAACATTTTGAAAGTGGATTATAACCTAGTTGAAATCATGATAATGTAAAATGCCCTAATAAAAACTGGGCATTAATCAGCTCAGCAAAACTATGGAGACTGCATTATCACCAATTATTGCTATTGTGAATTGCCACTATAATTTAATAGATTGCATATGAATTTTAGAGAGCATTGTCAGACTTCTGGATTTCCATGTCATTTTGGCCCAGCTGTTTATATATGTAAACTGTTGAGACACCTCATGCATCTAAGAAGTGGGCTCCAGCAAACTTATACTGGAATAAAAAAAATGTCGGAAGACTCCTGTTTGTTTCATGTAGAATGTTCATTGTACTTTGCAAGCTTTTTGCTGCATTTGCTCTTTGCACACTTAATAGCTCGATGCAAACCTTTTCCCCTTATGGTTCAAAGAAGTTATTTAACTAGTTGTTCTCCAAAAAGGGAGCTGATGAGATCTGTACCTATCTCCTATAGAGAAACCATCAACACAACACTGTGTTGTTTACAATAACCCTGCTATCAATTACCACAAGGCTTTGGCCATGAATAGATTGCTACGTTCCTTGAACTTATCCCTGAATTCACAAACACTTGTCTTACTATATGAATGATGTAAAAGGAAGAACCATCTTTGAGAAAAAATCCACTTACTCCTCTTTTTGCCCTGTGTAGCCAACAACAGGTGCTAGTTACACCCCCGTGTCGAAACCTTACTACCAAGGTCACTCCACCAGGCTTCCTAATTAGTTACTGGCTTCAGCTGGAATGAGATGGGAGGAGATAATTTGCTCTTCTTCCAGAAGAATCCTTGGAGGCAGGGCAACAAGTATTTGTAAAGGGTCAGGAGGTCTATGGCCTGCATTTTCTATAAATGTACTCTATTCTGCCTGAACACATTCTTACCTTTACCTTTTATCTAACCACATACTATACCCCTCCACCCTCCCTGTCCCTCATTGCTTTGCTATTTGCATTGGACTGAATTTGCTATAACATGAAGAAATAAGATCTGTGCTGTAGAAGTCTTCTATGTAAGTGTATTTAGAGAGAGCTTTATTATTTTCTGTGTACTTGATCCTGCCACTGGAACTGTATTGTTTTAAAAATCCTTTTCTTTGTTTTCTTTCAATAAAGCTTTACTTTTGCTCTATGGTGGTCTTGCTATGAGTCTGCCATAGAATTATACAGTTGGAGGAGCTATACAGGCCATCTAGTCCAACACTCTGCTCAATGCAGGATCAGGCTAAAGCATCCTTGACAAGTGTTTGTCCAACTGCTGCTTGAAGACTGCCAGTGAGGGGAAGCTCACCACCTCCCTAGGCAGCTGATTTCACTGCTGAACAACTCTTACTGTAAACCCCCCCTCCCCGATATCCAGCCAGTTGACCTTTCCACTCATAATTTAAATTTACCAGTCCAAACTCAGGGTAAACTTGGCTACTTTAACAATGGAGGGGCTAGCTCTAGGGTCCCAGGTTCGGGAACAAGGGAACAAATCTCCCAAACCAAGGCAGGTCAGCCTTGACAAACACATTGTTCATATTGATGATGAGAATCACAGGTAATTACTTTGAAATCTACTCTGAAATCTGCTTTTTCTAGGAATAACAGTGAGCAGAGCATGCTTACTAAACAAATAGTATGTATTAGTTTGTTTTGGATATAGTACACAAGTAAAAATAATAGTAGAGATTCCTGCCCCCATTTTATCTTTTTATTAAAACATAAATATTTACACTTTGAGTCACTTAAGGTGAGTGGTAATACCGTCTATTGATTTTACATTTTACATTCATTATTACATTCATTTTACATTCATTATTATTGTTGTTGTTATTTGAGCCCATTAATTATTTCTTGTGAAAAGAAAGCAGGCTAACAGCCCATTCCTGAGCTGACGGAGTAGGGGAACAGCCGTTTTGTGGCTTTTTTTTTTGTTTAACTGGGTTTTTTTGCACCATTGAAAACAGCGAGGCTGTGCCTGCTAAATAGCAGTGAGGGGAAGCCAGTGAGGGGTTCCGGTCTCTGGTGCAAGTGGCCGAAGCCAGTGAGGGGTGCAAGTGGCTGCAGCAATGCTGTTCTGGCCGCCGGTGCAAGTGGCCAAAAGGGGGTAGGAAGCCGCCTAACCGGTGGCTCCTCCCCCCACCCCGCCCCCGGAATGTCCCCCTGCACTGGTGCGGCCCCTCTACGCCATTGCTGGCGCCACAGAGAGGCCGCACTGGCGGAGGGGAGAGGCGCAGCTCTGCGGCACTTGGGCGCCAACAGAGCCACCCTCCCCACCAGCATAAGTGCATGTAATCTCATGATTACACACACTTATGCCGGCGGTGGGGTCAGGCCACCTCCTAAGAGGTTTCGCCCCTCTCAGGAATGGGCTGTAAGCTGCCTTGAACCATGAAGAAAGGTGGGTTATAAATGTTTTGATGAAGAAATAAATTAGTTTCTCATATTTATAAGTTTCCTAAATATTCCAACAATAGTCAATTGTTCCACCTGATAGGTTTCACAATCTTGGCAATCTCTCTTATAACTTAAAACGCTGTGCAAAGTTATATATACTCAATATCTTCTTAAAATACTCCAAAGCTGTGTTTTCTTATTCTTTCTACTTTCTATCATAACAAAGAATACCAAAAATAGTGATTTTAAGTTTCTCATGCCTATATGTTGGACTCCTGCTAATATACACCATCTTTTTCCAAGTAAATGCCTCCTTTAAAAAGGCACTAATTTTTGTTTTAATGCATATTTTTATCTCCCAGTTAAAAACTAGACATTGGGTCTAATGGTTTCAAGTGTTATATACAAGGATTCTATGACCTTGTAATACAGTAAATTTTAGCATTGTAAGTGGACGTTCAAAGGAATGTTATGATAGAAATCATCATAGAGAATTCATTTGTAGACTTCATTTGTAGGCTAGTACAGTCATAAGCCACAGGTTGGGATGTACGGTCCCTGTGATCCATCTGACCCAAACCACACTCCATTCTGGAATACAGTTTCCCATATAGCCCCATTCTAAAGGCAGCACATAATAAAGACTGAGTTGAAATGGGTTTATTAGCTCTCAGATGATCTGTGCCTTATTAAAACTAATCAAATCCATAGTGCAAGCACCATATCCTCTGGGCTGCCAAAGACATGCCAGTATTATGGGTTCCACACATAGAGTGGTATTTCCTTTATCCTTTTCCCCCTAGCCATCTACCAAGTATATGCGGTCCTTTTACCACTACCCCCCTCCCCCACTGGTTCTCTTCTCCAACCCCCATGATAGTCAGCCATGAGAGGCTGGTTTGGGATGCATATTCCTAATTACCAGATATCTCAGGATGCTTGCCAAAATGCTATCCTTTAAGCACAAGCCCACACTACTCCAGTGTACCTTCTTAGGGCAGCTTGGGAAATTCCTGTGGAGGGAGACATTTGGGGAGGGAAGGGAGCTCAGTAGGAATGTGGAGCCATAGAGTTTGCCCTCAGGAGAACTGATTTATGTAGTCTGGAGATCAATTTGAATCCCAGGAGAACTCTAGACCCCATCTTGAGGAGGTAGGGGGAATTGAGGCAAAGGAGTTTGGTGAGAGTTTCCTCATGACTCTTTCCAATGTAGGGTTGCCAACCTCCCACTATTACAACTGATTTCTAGGTGACAGACATCAGTTACCCTGGAGAAAATGGCTGCTTTGGAGGGTAGACTCTATGGAATTATACCCTTTTGAAACCCCTCCCCTCCCCAAACCCCACCCTTCTCAGACTCCACCCCCAAAATCTTCCTCAGCTTGGAGCTGGCAACCCTATTCCAATATGATTTCTCTGTGTAAGAGGGAAAGGGAGAGATTGAGGTAGAAAGTTTAGGAGTGAATTCTGTCAAAAATCAGGTACATATAATAAATGATGAAATAGGTCAGAGGCTCAAATGGATAAGCAAAGTGATGAAGTAGGATAAACAGAGGAAATAACACCTACTCAGAGAGAAGGAGCCTAAAGAAGTTTGATAAAACATGTTAAAAACTGCCAATGAAAATTTCTAAAAAGTGGGCCCTGGCAGCCAGCCCATTTATCTGGTAGGGGACTGAGGGAGATTATTTCCTTGTACTAGCTGGCAGGATCACTGTCCAGCTTTCTCACCCATACATAATAATGGGGAATACTATGGTATGAATTATCTTGATCTGTCGCCAGCAAAATATGTTTACACATACTGCTGTTACCATTAGCACAAACGTTTTAAGCGTTTTCTCCTGTTTTAATTCCTCTGTTGTGTGTTTTGTATCCATTTCATTTCTAAGTAATAAATCACATAAAATATATGCTGAATACTACTATCATCATCACCATGTACTGCATTTTAAAACAAAAGCCAACATTTTACCTGGGGGGGGGGGCATTTTCCTGCACAAAAAGATTTGTTTGGGGTGGGGGGAGAAGAAATACAGAGGAAATATATATCAAGTCATTTGCAGGGGCACCGGGAATCCAGTTCTCAGTGAATAATACATGCATACTTTTCCCCCTTGCTGTCAGATGAACATTCTCCTGTAGCACTTCTAAAAGTTGTTAGCACTTGCCGGCAATGTTATACAATACTGTCATCTGTTTGCAAACAGCAGCTACACTTTACTCCATTGGCAGCTGCTCTTTACTAGCTGGTGATGAAATGAAAGAAATACCCTGTCTTAATGCTGGTAGCACTGGTGAGAACACTTATAAGTCAACCCTCTGTTAGTGGATGGAGGAGCAGGATGAAATTTTCAAATAATACACCATAGATATAAGTGTCATCCTAAGAAGAGTCACACCCTTCTAAGCCCATTGACTTAAATATTTATGCCAATAAAGGTTGTGTGATGTGATGACTTAAATGGATTTAGAAGAATGTAACCCTGATTAGGGTGGCACTTAAAATGGCAGTCTCAACTTGGGCATCCTTTTATCAAGTAGACTACAGCCATATTTGATAAGAACTGCAAGATAACTAATAGGTAGAGGATAGAATCCCAATGCAAGCTATCTTCACAGGAAGTTTACTGTATACAGCTGAATTAGCCGTGATCATGCCACAGACTGTCAGTGCCAAAGAAACAAGTTGCTTTCATTTTTAAAAAAATGGATATGGCCCTTCAGCATTGTTAATTGGTAGAAAACCGTGGTTAAAAAAAGAGTTCCTTTCATAGTCCTTCACGGCATCTTCATATCTGTGGGTTTCATCAGTGTGCAAATCCATTAGACATATGATTACACTATTTGGATACATCCTTTTAAAGATCCTATTGTCTGATGACAGGGCAAGAATTGGCCATTAGATAGGGGAAATGAGGATAAATATGTGTCCATTTTACTTAGTACCTCTCCTCAAATATTGGTCTAACTTGACCTAACCAAACAGAGGTCCAGTGGCACCTTTAAGACTAACATTTATTTCAGCATGAGCTTTCATGAGTCAAAGCTCACTTCTTCAGATGTATGAAAAGGAAATCATTTTGGGAATTCTCATAGGAAAATTATAGAGGGGAGGGAGGAATTGAGGCACAGAGGCTTGGTGTGAATGCGATCATTAATCTTTCAAGTGTGTGAAGGACTTGAGCGGATTTGATTTCTAACTTGACAGCCATATTTAAGTTTAAACTGGCATTTATTTATAATTTTGTTGATGTTTGTTTGTTTCTAACACCTAATCATGATAATTATGGCTGCACTGATACTAACAGTCCATTCCTGAACTGAGGCGTACGGGGACTTCGGTGGCGCCTCTTCCTAAGCCGATCCCCGTATGCTGCTAAACAACAACAACAAAAAGCTATTTCGCAGCTTTTTTCTGTTTAACCGGGGCCTTTTGCTCCATAGGGAACAGCGAGGCTGCGCCTGCTAAAAAGCAAGTGCAGCACTGCCATTCCCAGTGCCGGCGGAAGTGGCTGAAAGGGGATAGGGAGCCGCCTAACCAGTGGCTCCTACCTCCTCCCCCCGGAACGTTCCCCTGTGCCGGCGTGGCCTCTCCACACCTTTGCCGGTGCCACGGAGAGGCCACGCCGTCAGAGAGGGGAAGCATGTTCCCTCGGCACTTGGCCGCCGCTGGGACTGGCCTCGCCGCCAGTGTTAATGCATGTAATCACATGATTGCAAGCATTTACGCTGGCAACCAGGTCTCGCCGCCTCCAAAGAACTTTCAGCCCCATTCTCAGGAATGGTCTGTAACACTATTGTTGTCATCAGAGCTGCTTGAGAGTTCTTAATGGAAGAAAAAGAAAGGAACCATATACCGGGATTAGATATACTACTTCTGACCACAGGTGGGGGCTGAATCTTCAAATCCTCTTCCTATCAAACAAACAACTTGTCCACAGAACATTTGTACAGCAGGGGACAGAACTTGTCCTTGTGCTGTTTTAGGTTTTTACTTTTAGATGGGAAAACATTCAAAAATGTCAGCTGCTGGTTGGGAATGGGCCACATCCACACTAACTGCATCCTTTTGTTTGATTGGATTGTATCTTCATTTGTACTCTGCTTAGGGCTGTGACACTCCTACCATTTCATTGCTTGATCCACACTGTGTTTCCACTTGGTTAAAAAGGATTTCCCCCCTTCTTCTCTTTGTATAGACACATACGCCCCTTCCTGATCAACTATTTCATGCCTGTGATGAAGTGGGTTCTGGGCCATGAAAGCTAATACCACAAGAAATATGGTCATCTTTATGGTGTCACAAGATTGGTTGTTGTACTGTCTGCAACCAGCCATCACTATGACGCCTGTAGAAACTATAAAATGAGACTGAACAAAACAAAGTTTTGAATACATTTGGATAAAGCCCGTTCACGTTGAATATTGACTTTCTTGCATGAGTTTCTCACCAGTTTTCCAGCAGTGGGTTCTTTTTCTGTTTAACATCTGTGAGAGGTGTTGAATTATTAAAATGTTGTTGCTGCTTTAAAGCCAGCAGTTGCAGTTCACTTTAGGTTAACACAGCCCCAAGAGTAATAAGAAGAAGTAATAATTAGGTTGTTAATACAACAATATCTTCATATTTCATGTGATATGGTATACTTCCCAGAACAAAACTATACTCTTGGTACTTCATTTTGAAAACACAGAAAGAAAGAAAGAAAGAAAGAAAGAAAGAAAGAAAGAAAGAAAGAAAGAAAGAAAGAAAGAAAGAAAGAAAGAAAGAAAGAAAGAAAGAAAGAAAGAAAGAAAGAAAGAAAGAAAGAAAGAAAGAAAGAAAGAAAGAAAGAAGGAAGGAAGGAAGAGTTGTCATTGTAAAAGAGGTGTAAATGTCACAGATACCTTCAGCTTTAACTTTATTATTATTATTAAGACAAAAGAGGTTTACAATTCAGAAGGCATTTGCTAATGAAATTTATACAGTTTGATTTTCGATAACACAGCCACACTGATGGATATGATGGATTGCAGTTTAGGAACAGTGCTTGTTTGCAAGTGGTGGTCATGGGGAAATAGGGAAGAATCTACAGATGAATTGGTACAGGACTCCATGCTGTGCTTTATGCATTAATCATGAAGCATCATGCTTATGCAAATTCAAAAAAAAAAAAAAGCCCAATTAGGCGTATAGCTTGGAGCACTGGGAATAATGTTTTGGGCTATTGGGCTTTTGAAATACATGCCTTGGCCAATTTTTTAAAAGCAAAGCAGATCTGAGATACCATTTTACTCTGGGAAACAGGTGTACAATTGCCTTCTTGGTGCTTATTTCATGCCTTTGCCCTTACAATAAAGCTTTCTCTCTGTTGGCATGACTTTCTCTAATCACTGAGGAGTTGCAGTGGAAATTCTAAAGTCACTGACAAGAAAATAAACATGTTCTTTTGGGATAGGATGTGCCAAGAATATTGTGATGTTTTCCAATATTTGGATATTTCTTCTGTGTGCTTCAAGAACGTCCCATGTTTGGATTATATTTCACTTGCATATTTCTCTAGTCTGTCTTCCTTAAGGCTTTAATAATAATAATAAAAAAACAGTCCGATTAACACTCAGAAAAATCTATTGCACAAAAATGCAAATATACTGAAAGTTAACAACCATGCATTGGAATGGGCATTCTCATTACATAGACTAATTCATATTCTTATCCAGAAGGTTTGCTTTTAAGAATCCTACCAGTGGGTGTTCATTTCTTTCATAAGCTGCTTCTCAGGACATTTTCATATAGATCAGCAGGATTTGGTCAGAATGCTAGTCTGCTGGTTGGAGCCAGCTACTGGGAACATGTGACCCCAACACTACAGCAATTACACTGGCTATTGATCTGCTCCTGAGCCCAATTCAGCATGTTAGTTTTGTCCTTTAAAGCCCTACATTACTTGGGTTTGGGGTATCTGAAGGACCGTCTTCTTCCATATGTTCCAGCCTGGGAATTAAGAGCACAAGGAAAGGCCCTCACCAATCAAACAAGCTTGTCCGGTGGGCACACGTGAGAGGGTCTTTTTGGTGGCAGCCCCTGATTCTAAAACAACCACCCCAGGGAGGTGGGCCTAGCTTCCTCACTTTCAAGCTTCAGAAGACAGGTGAAGACAATTTTACTTAGAACTGCATTTAGCTAATTTAGTTTTTATTCATTGGCAGTTCTAATTGAGATTTTAAATTGTGGTCTTTTAGGTGATTTTATAATTGTTTTATTCACATTGTAAGCCACTTTGTGTTCCGCAAGGCAGAAAGGTGGCTAATAAATGTTTTAAATAAATAGATAGTTCTTTCCTCCTTTCTCCATCCTCCCATTGCACATTTTCCTTCTCCCAAGACTCATGTTACACTTTAATCATGCAGGTCCTTCCATGGCATGTGCTTTCTGTTATCATGGGCTTTCCCTCCACAACCCTCCCATCATGTGCACTTCTTTCTTCACCAACCTGTTTGTATACCCACTGCCCTCCTATTGTGTTTTTCTCCTCCTTATTCTACTTGACCTTCCTTTCCTCCTTCCCTGACCCTTGTGCTCTCTGTAGCTTCTATCCCCATTGCCTATTGTTGGCTCCATCATTGCTTTGTGGAGACTACACAACACTGGGTAACATTTAGCATTGCTGCAGCTACCCCAAATGCCATCTGGACATCACTTAAAAAAAAAAAAAACCTCCCGTTTTTTGTTAGTATTCAGTCTCCCCCAGTTTTGTAGGAACATCTACCGTATCCCAGAATGGTCCCATTGGGTAGGTTTTTTATCCTCATGGAGATGCACAGGGAATACACATAGAGATGGCCGGAACCATTCTGTCATGATTTCAGAGTATCTTAGGAATCCTTCATTACATCCTTCTAACTGCCTTCAAAACAGGAATTTCCAAATTCATCTCAAAGTTAATTTGATGTTTTATAAACTTTGCCTCTTTGTGAAGACTCTCTTAATGACCCCTAAAAGGTGAAATGCAAACGGCCTTGACAATACTGCATGATTAACATTCAACAGAAATGTTTTCTGTGGGTTCCAGGTAAAAAATTTGTGCAAACACCCCCAGGAAGTTCACTAATCATTCATTGCTGACCTTGAAATTTGTGTGACATTTCTCATGAGCATTCAGCTCCAAAAATGCTTCAAAATTCCCCTTCAGGTACAATCTGACGACCATTCTAAATTCATCCTAAATGCCACTGATTAAAATTAGTCTCCACAGATAAATTGTTAATTGTCTTAAAACTCTACTTTTGTCCAAGCATTTAGCTTGTGTGGATTTTTGGATTTTTAAAAAATAATTCTGTAGTTGTTTGTTAGATCAAATTGCCTCTGGACAATGCGCTGAAACAAATGGTGTTATTTAGGTGTGAGAAGCAGAAAGAAAGATTATAATCTTTGCCACTTGAAACAAATGTCTGAAATTCTTCTATAGGAACAAAGAATAAAAAAGTTGACCTTTTAGCAAATGTGTCTTTACACATGACTATTTCAAAATGCTGCCAGCTGCAGTGACTCATAAGTCACTGAAACTCTGGCATATATTTGAGCCTATGTTGCAATGCAGCAACAGACACAATACCCCAAATTACTAGTTCCATTACTCAGACAAAGGCCTTGGCACCTTTTGTGTTTCATCATAGTCTCACTATTCTCTTGGACACTGAGGGAAGAGAAAGAAGCAATGGAAGTCACTGAACTGCAACTGCAACTGAGGTATCCAATTTCAAAAGGGCACATTTCAAGAAGCTAAGAAGGTTAATTAGAGTGGCAGGTTGGCCTAAGGAATGTACACATAAATTAGAGAGCAGAGGGTGCATTTCTCTAAACCAAACGCAGCATGGATTATTTATAATTTAAATCTCAAACATGGTCAAAGTACTTGCAGCAAAATATCCCCTATGCAGCTGGGTGAAAAATGGCTTTGAACAAATTATTAGTAAAACACAGAAAACCCGCAAAGCATGAAAGGAGGCCTCCAAAGAGATGTAAAAGTGCTAAAAGAGGGATTCACTCTTACATAAAACATAAGGACAGATAATCTAAGGCATGATCAACAAGAAGGATATATAATTTTTCCCCTGTATCCCCTTCCCCTATTTTCCATACCTGGAATCCTCCATAGTCTCTCCCTTTCCCCTGCTTCCCTCTCCCCTTCTCCCCCAACAGTCAACCTACCTTTATCTGCCCCCAGCTTCAGCTTTCCCTCCCCCCGACAGCATCTCTCTGAAAAAAATCTGGCTGAGTTGTGCAGTGGCTGCCAGCACTGTACTGGGCCCAGTTGCAGGTGGAAGCTGGCAGGTCTGAGCTTGGCACAGATGTAGGGTTGCCAGGTACCCCCTGGCAACTGACAGGGGTGGAGGGTAGGGGTCTTACCAGGTGCAAAATGAGGCCTAGGCCTCGATGCCATTGGTGTGTTGATGTAATTTCTGGCAGTGATTTCATCATGTCACTGATTACATAGGAGATGCTCTAGTAGTGGGGCAAAAACTCTATGGTAGATGCTGTTTTTGCCCTGACCTGGAGGGCCCAGGCTAGCCTGATCTCGTCAGATCTCAGAAACTAAGCAGGGTTAGCCCTGGTTAGTATTTGGATGGGAGACCACCAAGGAATACCAGGGTTGCTATGCAGAGGAAGGCACTGGCAAACCACCTCTGTTAGTCTCTTGCCATGAAAACCCCAAAAAGGGGTTGCCATAAGTCGGCTGCGACTTGACGGCACTTTACACACACAGAGATGCTGTTTTTACCATAGAGTTTTGCCCAAATACCAGAGTGTCTCCCACATCATCAGTGATGTGATGACATCACTTCTGGAAGTGATGTCAACTGGGTTTGCCAGGTCCCTCTTCGCAATCGGCAAGAGGTTTTTGGGGCAGAGCCTGAGGAGGGCAGGGTTTGGGGAGGGGAGGGACTTCAATGCCTTAGAGTCCAATTGCCGAAGCGGCCATTTTCTTCAGGTGAACTGATTTCTATCAGCTGGAGATCAGTTGTAATAGCGGGAGATCTCCAGCTAGTACCTGGTGGTTGGCAACCCTAATGTCAACTCAGCGATGGCATGGAGGCCCAGGCCTCATTTTGCATTTTAAGATCCCCACTAGCTGGCTGAATGGCGCCGGGGGGAAGGGGGCCCAAAGTGGGGCATTCCCCACCCTCAGCAGGGGTTTGGCAACCCTACCCAATTGTATGGTTGCCATTGCCAGGCTGGACCACTACTGAAGCTCAGGCCTGACCCAGTTGCATGGTAGCTACTTCTGGGCTGGCCCAGGCCTGACCCAGTTACATTGAGGATACCACTGGACTTGGTGCAGTGTGTTGAGGATGCTGATGTAGGCTGGGCCAATCTGGGCACTTGGAACCTCAATGGACAGGACATGCCCAGTTGTATGAAGGCTGCTATCTCTGGACCTACTCTGCAGGTTGTTAGAGGCATGCTTATCCAGTAACCTTCAAACCAGACACTATTTCTCTTTCTTAAGAGACTCTTACAAAAAAAGGTGAGGGGAGTATACAGTTGAATTACAGTTGACTAACAACAGCTGAGCAAGGAAAAATAAAATGAGTAATATACACATCCTCTCACCCTAGGGCTAATCTAATATGGTAAGTTATGAGGAAGGCAAAATAACCTCCAGCTGTCTTTTTCTGGCTCTGTTCATGTCTCTCTGACATCTTATTGGCTTTCTCCTTCTTTGAGGTGTGACATCTCTCTCCCCCAAAAGAATTCCCAAATCTTTTTCTCCATGCATGTGTTCCTCACCAAGGGACAGATGTTCTCTTATAAAGCCCACAAGATTCTTCGTATCTACCTAATGACAAATTACCAGCTAGATCCTAGGAAATTCTGGCAGTCTTTATTACCTATTTGCATCTTCTGGCCATTTCAGGCAAGCGCCTTTTGTTCTTCTGGCTAACTCTATCAACGTTTGACATGCAGCTACCTTTGCAAGAACTTTAGAAGGGAAAGCTTGTCCTGACGTAATTATTCTATAGGTCATTTGAGTTTAACTTCTGAGCCTTCTCAGAGGGCAAATTCAACATTCGCCTTGTAAATTGGTAATTTTTTACACCAATTCCTGGGGTGAAGTGTCATTTCACCACACATGCCATCCACAAAGACAAACATTCTTCTAGTCTGAGATAGCATCATGTCATACTAGTGAGGCATTCATCAGGGCTGTCATCCTTGGGTTTTCAAATGTCAGCCTCTGTCTGCCTTGCCGTCCTGGGGGTTCCATTGTGCTCTTTCTTTCGTTGTCTTCCTGTGACTGGCAAATGCAAGCCACTAACTGCAGTGTAATACTACCTGCCATCTTGGGTGGTGTGGCTCCCCTCTTGCCCAGTCTTACCACCTCTCCATCATCTTGCCACAAGCTCTGTGTCCTCCCTAGAATTGGAAGCAGAGGGGGATTTCTTCTCTTTGTCCCTGTCTGTTACCGGCAGCAACTCTTGCAGCCTTGAGCTGAACCTGCTTCTCCTCCTTGGCATATTATCAGGAGTCTCCCTTTTAATCTCTGCTCCCCCCTCCCCCACTGCCAGCAAATCCTGGGCTGGGTTCTATTGGAGCCTGCTTTGGTGGCAACATCCCTACCCTAGCTGGACCGAGCCTGTCCCACCAGTCCTGGCCTTGCTGGTGGCCTTGTTGGGTGTGGATGCTCTCAGCTGTTTTGACCTCTCCCCCTCCCCTTGGGCACTGGGGAGGCAGCCCCCTGTCTGGACCTATCTCTAGACAGGTGGTCTACTGGGTAATGGTCTCCCTGGTCTGTCATGATGCTGACTGTCTGGGGAGCCATATATCAACCTCTACTAACTCTGCCATGAAAGAGTTCTATTTAGTAACAAGCACATGGGAAAGCACAAGAACTTGGGGGCATTTCATTTTCCCCTCCTCCACTAATTCCTCTTTCCTTTCCTTGAAAGCCCAAATAGCCTCTTCCTTTTCCTACTTCCGTCTTACCAACCGGCCAGTCTACCCTTATCTGCTCCCATCTTCAGCTTTCCCTCCTTCCCCATGGCAGCTTCTACCTGGGAAAACTAGGTTGCCAGTGTGCAGTGCTGGCTTCCAGCACAGGCCCAATTGAGCAGTGGGGAACCTGCAAGGACCTTCCCCCGCCCTGTATCTCTTTCCCCACACTATTCCCTCTTCTTCTAACAACCTCATTTCCCTGATTCTTTCCCACCTAACCTACCTTTTATCTACCCCCATCTTCAGCTGAATTTATTATGTCCTTTATACCCCTTCCTCCACATTGGGGACTCAAACAGTTTTCATTATTCTCCACTCCTCCATTTCACTTTCATGACAACTCTGTGAGGGAGATGCTGCTGAGAGTGTGTTACTGGCCCAAGGTCACCGTATGAGTTTCTATGGAAGAATGGGGATTTGAACCTGGATGTTCCAGATCCTAGTCTGAAATTCTAACCACATCATCTACATTTGGTTATCAGAAAAGCTTATTTTAAAACATTTTACTTAAAACTTTCCCTTTTTACTTTAATTCTCACCTCAGCCTCCAGCCATATCTGTATAAAAGACATCCATTTTTCCTGAAATTCTGATCTTTGCCTGTTATGTATGTAGGATGTTAGACTTGCCATGACACCATATTCTGCCAATTTGTTTTTCCATTCTTTCAGAGTTGGGCAATTGTCTGCTTTTCACTTTGCTGCAAATATTATTCTTGCTGCTGTTACTATATATTTGAATAATTCATTATATATTTTTGGCATATTACTTGGTAATATATTTAATAACATACTTTTAGGGTCCGTCACAAACTTAATTTTTAAAATCTTTTGCATTCATCATGGATCTCTATCCAGTAATTTCTTGCTTTCTTCTATGACCACCACATATGACAGAAGGATGCATCCATATTTTGGCATTGCCAACAATTCCCACTGTATTGTCGAAGGCTTTCACGGTCAGAGTTCATTGGTTCTTGTAGGTTATCCGGGCTGTGTAACCGTGGTCTTGGAATTTTCTTTCCTGACGTTTCGCCAGCAACTGTGGCAGGCATCTTCAGAGTAGTAACACTGAAGGACAGTGTCTCTCAGTGTCAAGGGTGTAGAAAGAGTAATATATAGTCAGAAAGGGGTTGAAATTCACAAACATCAGCACAACTTTAACAGAAAAGAGGAGAGTTTAAGAATGAATAAGGCTTGGCTTCCTGCCCTGAAAAACCTCCAGACAAAGACAACATTCAACAATAGCCATACAGATTAGTTTTGGATTACACACATTAACAGATCACTTCAGGATACAATGGTTCCATATTAACATACCATACCCTCATTAGCACATTATCTTGATACTTACAGGACAATACTTTTGCAGGACAATACTCAGCTCAAACCCAACCCCTTTCTGACTATATATTACTCTTTCTACACCCTTGACACTGAGAGACACTGTCCTTCAGTGTTACTACTCTGAAGATGCCTGCCACAGTTGCTGGCGAAACGTCAGGAAAGAAAATTCCAAGACCACGGTTACACAGCCCGGATAACCTACAAGAACCAATTCCCACTGTATTTGCTATAGATTTTCGCTATATCTTTGGGCAAAATATAACATCTGTAAAACATTTTATACCAATTCTATCGGGTTACTGTTTGACATTCTGTAAACTTAATTTTTTTTAGTCCATAAATCCTCCCGTTGCGTCATATGTATGTTTTCACCATGTTGAGAATTAGATATTTTGATGATGTCTTCCTCACATCTCATGATAATTAGATAAATAGTTTTCTAGATGCAACTCTTTATTCTTTGGGTGACTTCCTTCTCTCTTAAATGTATCCTTTGTATGAGGATTGCAGTCTCTTAGCATGTCATCCAAACCTGGAAAACATAGGTATTACAGCCAGAAATCCAAAATTTGGGATGTAGGATTCCTTGCGTAAAGGGTGCAGAGCAGGTAATGGTCAACCAAATTGGGTGAGAAACAAAACAAAAAGACAGAAGGGGCATGACAAAGCAAGAAATAGAAAGCAAGCACACCACAAATCAAATAACATGTTATATCCCTGAAGAACTGGGAAAGGGGGAAGCAATTAGTGTTGTTATGGGGAGAAAAAGAAGAAGAGTTGGTTTTTATATGCTGACTTTCTCTACCTTTTAAGGAGAATCAAACCGTTTTACAATCCCCTTCCTCTCCCCGCAGCAGACATAGTGTGAGGTAGGTGGGGCTGAGAGAGTCCATCATTCTTAACCACTACACCACACTGGAGTGAAATTGCTTTTTCCAATGTTTTTAAAAGATATAGCCATTGATTGCTCGTATCTTTCTTTTTTATCTTTTAAACGAGGGATTTCTCTTTCATTTCTCTTTGAAGAAATGAAATAAAAGCACCCTTTTGTAACTTCAGCCCTTGCAGTTGTTTTATGTTACAAACCACAGGGTGGTGCTGTAGCAGGAGAACAGGAAGGTTTGGAAAGACATTACCTGTCTCTGATAGGGTTGCCAACCTCCAGGTAGTAGCTGGAGATCACCTGCTATTACAGCTGATCTCCAGCTGATAGAGATCAGTTCACCTGGAGAAAATGGCAGCTTAGCAATTGGACTGTATGGCATTGAAGTCCCTCCCCTCACCCAACCCCACCCTCCTCAGGCTCCGCCCCATAACCCTCCCGCCAGTTGTGAAGAGGGACCTGGTAACCCTAGTTTCTGATCATCTACAGAGTGAAATTCTGAAATTTTGCAGAAGATCCCTTCCTGCTCCTCCTGTCTTCAAATTTCTTTTTGATCAAAATGTTATTGATTAGAAACTCACTCCAAATTCCTAAAATGGGGGGAAAGAAACAGATTGTTTGGTTTTAGGCAGAAATTGGGTAAAGAGGAATTAAGAAAAATGCTTCAGAAGTATTCAGAGAACATAATATGCACAGAATAGAAACTATATTCAAGAAGAAAGTTACGCTAATAAAGATTAAGGAAGGAATACAAGATAGATATAGGACACAACGGTCACTTTAATTGTCACAAAAATCTGCCAGCATTCATTCGTTTGTTTTTGTATTTGCTCTCTCTCTCTCCTCTAGCAACAGGTGAGCTTCAGTATGTGACGTCAGTTTATATTTGATTCATAGTCCCATCCCAAATCCTTCTCACATGTATGTAATCCTAGTGGCTACAGCTTGCAATCAAGCAACAAAGCCCATTATACCTCTCCCACCTCTCCCTAAGGAATACTGCACTTTCTGTTCCCTTATTAGAATATTTATTTAAAACATCTATATGCAACCTTTCCACTCAAATGCAGTCCCCCAGGTGGTGAACATCAAGACATTAAAATGATTGAAATATAAAAATAGCATTTATTATGTATATATAAATATTTAACAATACAATAAGAATATGTAGACATACAGACATTGAACAAACAACCAGGGAGGAGGGCCAATAAGAATAATAGAATCATAGAGATGGAAGAGACCACTAGTCCAACCCCCTGCACAATGCAGGAAACAACTACCTCCCCCCACACCCCCAGTGACCCCTACTACATGCCCAGAAGATGGCCAAGGTGCCTTCCCTCTCATCACCTACTTAAGGTTATAGAATCAGCATTGCTGACATATGGCCATCTAACCTCTTCTTAAAAACCTCCAGGGAAGGGCCCTCCACCCTGTGCAGCAGCCCAGCGGCCAGAGGAGTGGAGCCCCCCCCGCCACCGCCTCACCGCATGGCGCCTCCATAGGTTCCTGCGACATGGACCGTGTCGCTGCAGCCAGTACTGCCTTTGTCCTGGACTTCTTCAAGAGGCTGAGTGAGGACGGTCCTCAAAAGAACTTGTTCTTTTCCCCAATGAGTATTTCTTCTGCTCTGGCCATTGTCATGAAAAGCAAAATATCCCATAACGTGGACCAGCAGGAAGTCCGTTCTGTGTGGCCGTCAAGTGTCACTTCCACATTCCAACAAAACAGCTGGAACACCCCATGGTGCTATCAGTGAAGAAAACTGAAGAGATCCACCAGGGATAACAGAACCTGATTTCTGAAATTAACAGACCAGGCACCAAGTACTTGCTTAGGTTGGCCAACAGACTCTACGGAGAAGCAACCTATGACTTCCTCGTGACTTTCACAGATGCGTGTGAGAAGTTTTACCATGCAGGTTTAGAGAGACTTAACTTTGTGGAAACACCAGATGATTTTAGAAGACGCATAAATTCCTGGGTCGAAGAAAAGACAGCAGGTAAAATCAAAAACCTGCTCACTGAGGGAATAATTGACTCTCTCACAAAACTGGTCTTGGTGAATGCCATCTACTTCATGGGAAACTGGGCAAATCAGTTTCTCCAAGACTGCACAAGGGAAAGTCCATTCAAAATTAACAAGAATGAAAGCAGACCCATGCAAATGATGTACAAGAAAGCAAAATTCAACATGGCCTACATATCAGATTATCAAACCAAAATCTTGAGCTCCCTTATGTTGAAAATGAGCTGAGCATGATCATTCTGCTTCCTGATGAAATCCAGGATAATTCCACTGGCCTGGAAAAGCTGAAGAGAGAAATAACCTATAAGAAGCTCATGGACTGGGTCAACCCAGAGATGATGGACCTAACAGAAGTTGAGTTGTCTTTACCCAAGTTTAAACTGGAAGAAGAATACAACCTGAAGCCTGTTCTGAGCAGTATGGGCATAGCAGAGGCCTTTGATCAGGGCAAGGCAAACTTCTCCGGGATGTCATCCAGCAACAACTTAGTCCTCTCAGAGGTTGTTCACAAATCCTTTATAGAGGTCAACGAAGAGGGAACGGAGGCAGCTGCGGCTACTGCAGTGGTTATGATGTTGCAGTGTGCTCTGATTGTGCCACGATTCATGGCTGATCACCCCTTCCTCTTTTTAATTCGGCACAACAAAACAGAAACCATGTTGTTCTGTGGGAGGTTTTGTTCTCCCTGAAGTTCCTTGCGTCTACACACAATCACACTAGAGTTGAATGAGGTTCTAAATCCCTCATCAGATTCTTATAAATGTTATCTCTTATACTGGACCTCCTTTGGTCTGCCTGCAGCTGGTTTTGTAGAGCTCAGTTAATGGTTGGCTTGATATAAGGGAAATCACTCCATTAGGGTAAAGATTTCCTCAGAAATACTTTATAACCCGTGATAGGATTCCGGTAAAAGTTCCCATTTTGCTGAAGCTTTGTCCGTCGGGAATTTTTTCAAAGGCAAGGTAGGAGAAAGAACCAGCCTGTATAAATATCAGGGGCTTTAAGAAAATAGCCCGTACGGCTACAGCTTGGCTTTATGAAACAGTCAGCATGGCTCTCAGCCTGAATATCGGCTTGCAGCTCTTCGTGCCTTACAATCTATGAACACTGGACCGGCTCGCGGCTTTTTTAGCCTGCATAACATCGGGGAACAATTTTCTCCCAGTAATCTTCCTTGAATTTATGTTTCGGGACTTTAATGAATATTATATTGAATGATGTTGAATGATCCAGTGAATGTTAACTGGTCTACAAGTGATTTATAACTGCAAATAATTGTAATAATATAATTTTGTTATAGCCATCAGTGCTTGCTTGTTTTTTTGCTTACCACCTGGAGGTTAGAAACCCTATGGTTCATGCCTGTTTTTAACCATTATAAAGATTATCTGTGTTTATGAACATGAAACACGAACATATATTATTGGTCTTAAACTATCAGGGCCCCGTGGTGCTCAGTGGTAAGCTGCAGTACTGCAGTCCAAGCTCTGCTCATGACTTGAGTTTGATCCCGATGAAAGTCAGTTTCAGGTAGCCAGCTCAAGGTTGGCTCAGCCTTCCATTCTTCTGAGGTAAAATGTGTACCCAAATTGCTGGGGATAAAGTGTAGATGACTGGGAAAGGCAATGGCAAACCACTCTGTAAACATAGTCTGCCTAGAAAACATCATGATGTAACATCCCCCCATGAGTCAGTAATGGTCCAGTGCTTGCATAGGGGACTATCTTTACCTTTACCTTAAACTATCATTCCTAACTATTGAGTAGATGGCCGGACCTTGCCAAGAAAGGGCGGGGTATAAATCAAATCAAATCAAAAATTTTAAATCATACTAATGTTGCGTCACATTTCTTCATCAGTATTTTATTTATTTATTTACTTTAAATATAGACCTCTCTTCCTGCTGGGGATCACTCTGCATCACTCACATATATCTGCCTTCTTATTTAGTTTGTAAAACTGCTCTCAGATATGCATGCATTAATGCCACTGAAACAAATAAATTCTATGAATACATAATGAAGTGCAGGAGTCTCCAACAGCATGATGGTCTTGAGAAGTTCTAAAGCACAGCATGCTAAATAACCATTAGACTTGTGTGTTTCTTTCATTATTGATTCCAATAGTTATGAAAATGAGGTGTTTGATAATTACTGTAATTAACATGAAAATAAACAAATTCTCTATCTAAACAGCCTACAAGGGGTGGGGGAGAGATGATTTTCTTTTATTTTGTTCAGCTTCCTTTGCTATTGTAGTTAGGGCTGTCGATTCAGTTCAACCCGAACCGAAAAACCGCCACATTTTCCCCAATTCGGCAGTTTCCGGTTTGGATGGAACCGAACTCAAAAAAAGGCGGGAAAAGGACGCGCCGAATTCAGCGAGTTCGGGAGAACGCCGAATAAATTTGGCAGGTTTGGCGTTCCCCGAACCTGCCTTTTCCCGCCTTTAAAGGTCGCCCTGCCCGGTTTCCTGGGAGTCCCTTGTTTTGACTAGTGAAAGCAGGCAGAGGTTAAAGTGTTATGCCTCCTCTCCTTCACATGGCCCTGATCCACACGGGTGCTATGCATACATACAATTTGCTTTTTATAAACAACAAAAAAGGAACAGACTTTAAAATATTGTCGAAGGCTTTCACGGTCAGAGTTAATTGGTTCTTGTAGGTTATCCGGGCTGTGTAACCGTGGTCTTGGAATTTTCTTTCCTGACGTTTTGCCAGCAGCTGTGGCAGGCATCTTCAGAGTAGTAACACTGAAGGACTGTCCTTCAGTGTTACTACTCTGAAGATGCCTGCCACAGCTGCTGGCGAAATGTCAGGAAAGAAAATTCCAAGACCACGGTTGCACAGCCCGGATAACCTACAAGAACCAATGAACAGACTTTACTTTCCCCTATTTATTTACACAAACTGGTCTCTTCCTGGTCTCTTTTAAGTCGTACTGAACCCAGGACCATCCATTCTTCTCTGTATAACTCAATATAATATTGTTTTATAATGGAATAAGCTAAGTATTGGCCCTTTTCCACACACCAAAAATTCAGTCAGAGGTCCTATGTTAGAATACATTTCCTCTCAAGATGGTTCTATAGGTATTCTGTATTTTAGAGATTTTTTCTTCTTCTCAGCTGGAGAATTACAGAATATTCTTGACCTTTCAAATGTACTGTTTAAAAAATCCCTGAAGAGATATAGCAAGGGCCGATGTGGTGCATTTATAATGTTATCAGCACTCACAATGTCTTTGAACGGCTGTCAAATGTACCCCACAGGTTCGTCGAATACCTGTGAAAAAGAGCTGTTTTGTAGTCATAGAGCAGTTACTTAAATGTCTTTCCACTGCATTAAGTGGGTTAATTCTTAAAACATTGATTCAAAACCTTTAGGGTGGACTCTGATGTGAATTATAGATAAGCATGAAACTTACTAGGAGAAAACCAACTATATCTTAAAAAGGAAACTTGGTACAATTATTCTACTTCATAGGATTGCCAGGTCCCTCTTCGCCACCGGCGGGAGGTTTTTGGGGCGGAGCCTGAGGAGGGCAAGGTTCAGGGAGGGACTTCAATGCCATAGAGTCCAATTGCCATAACGGCCATTTTCTCCAGGTGAACTGATCTCTATCGGCTCGAGATTGGTTGTAATAGCAGGAGATCAACAGCTAGTATCTGGAGTTTGGCAATCCTACTACTTCAGAAAACAAAATTTTTCATGCCAGTTCTCAATTCTAGTGGATTTATTGTACTGATATGTATTGACCTGCGATTAAAACTACAGATAGTGTCTCAATCAAATAGTAATCTATTATCTAACATTAAAACAAGTGAGGCTTTTTCTGTTTTTAATCATCACAAGTAAATGAAAAACAAAAAACAACAACATTGCAGTTAGAAATATGTTTCCCACTGGAATGAAAACAAAGTGAAACACAAATGGGTGTCATAACAAAACTATTGTAATTGAATATGGATAATAGTTAATACATTGGCACAACACATACATTCTATGCAATCTCCTAGAGTGATGAATGCATAAAGCACTATTAAAGGGGTCTGAAATGGCAAATTAAAAATGAGGAAGGACTGGAGAATATTCTACAGCTACATCAGAAGGGTAATGCAAGAGATGGAGTACAGCGGGTTAGGTTAAATAGAGCTTGGTTCAATAATTAATAGTGAATAAATTCAGAAGAATAATCTGAAGGATGTATTTTTAAGTATTAAACGTGTATATCTTTTAATAGATTGCCTTAGAATAGCTGTGGTAGGAAACTATCCAACTGGGCTAAAAATGTATGAACATGGGAAGGATGTCTTATGATTTTCTGTGCTGATGCAACATTGGCAGGAAGAAAGAACAATACATTCCAAATACGCAAGGTCTGTAAACAAAGCATACTCCTATGACATGGATGACCAAGTCTGCCTTCCCCAACTGCCCATGCTTACCCAGCTAAGGAGATAGAGCCATGATCCAATGAATGCACAAAAGGCTGTTACATGCACATTTCCCAGTCATGCACCTAGAGTCTGGGATGGTACTGACCATATGTTCTGGGAAAAGTAAAGAAATTAAGATTCCTCCCTCACTCTTAATTTGTTTCTAAGTTACCACTTCTGTAATGCATGTGCAGCACTCATTGTTAGATCAGGATACACCTGCAAAAACAAAACCAAACAAAACAAAAACAAACAAACACAGAACCTAAAATAAAGAAGCTCTGACCCCTTTCATTATTTAATAAGTACATTTGCCCCCGAGTTGCTCACTTGTCCAAAGTGACAGCATCTGATTTATCTATGTAGCACATCCTTGAACTTACCAGAAGAAACATTAATGAATGTACCTCAAAGTGAACATTGGCAGAAATGGGAAAATTGTCTTCAGGAACCCCTTTAATAACTCATGCTCCCAAAAAGAAAGATCTGGAGATTGTATATGTTTAGCACATAACAACAACAAAAAGAGACCTATAAACTCTTTCCACATATAGACGAGGTCGATTATGTATCTCAAAAGCAATTTCAAAAGCTCCTGAATTATCCTCCTTTTTCAGCTTCTAAGAGATCTTAGAGCAATAAAGGGAGAAAAGTAGCCTCCAAAGTTCATTTTCATATAGATTTATAGGAGAAGTGCTTTGATGTCTTCTGCATTCCCTTGCCAGTTAAAGAAGGGGCTTCTATTAAATTTAACACCACTTCCTTTTTTCACTGCCTCTCTCACTAGTTTTTCTGCCCTCCTCCCACCCTTTGTGCTTCAAACCTCATTTATCTTTTATGAGTACTGGGCATCTTGCCACAATAATGCTGTGAATAATACAAGACTCCTGTAACCATTCAGAGTTTTTACTTTTCTTCTTCCAATCAACATATCACATTATTGACTTTCTCATTCAAGGAGGTGCCATGAATGGTCCAGTGCTTTTAAGCACTGCAGCGTGTCTATTCACTGTGCTGAATAGCACAATGTGAGGATGATAGCCAAACTTTTCAGGATGCGTTCGGTGCTGTGAATGTGCAAAGCACTTTTAAAAAAATGATACGGGGACAAGCATTTAAAAGGGCTGCAAATCTGCAGCTTCCGTAGAGTGCGGCGGAGGTTCACTGCAAAGTTCAGAATCCCTGAAATTAGGCCATCTAGGGTAAGAGCCAACAAACACTAAGGATGCTAACAAACATGAATCATTCTCACTGCCCCCTTCACCAGACTACTTCAGTCATAGAAGCCCTGTGGACATTGTGATGGGGCATGAAAGGCTGTCATAAAGAGGGGACAATGGGAGACATCACGTCTGCCAACTCTTTGGTTTCTGTTGATCCAGGAGGTTCCGTTAATGCAAGAGGGAAGGGGGGATGGTGTCTAATTCCACCTCTGCATAACAAACCCCTGTGCCCACAGCATTTTGTCCATGGGGCTCTGAACATAATCTTTAACTTTTCTCAACAGGCAGCTGGGGGAAGGAAGATGTGGGAAAGAGCTATCACTGCGAACAGCTTGTGTTTGTAGTTTGTCAGATTCAACACAAACATTTAATTTAGACTTTTGAAAGTTCAGTAAATTTGACAGGAGTACAGCTGTGGAAAAGTTAAATAAAGATGATTCAGGAGCTTGGCCTGTATCTGTTCCCTTCCAAATCAAAGGCAATGTGTGCTGTTATCTTCAATGAAGATAATTCACAGTGGGTAGCCGTGTTAGTCTGTTTGCAGTAGTCAAAAAGGGCAAGAGTCCAGTAGCACCTTAAAGACTAACAAAAATATTTTCTGGTAGGGTATGAGCTTTCGTGAGCTGAAGAAGTGAGCTGTGGCTCACGAAAGCTCATACCCTACCAGAAAATATTTTTGTTAGTCTTTAAGGTGCTACTGGACTCTTGCCCTTTTTGTTATCTTCAAGGAAGGCAGGTTCACTTTGTTAAGTTCATCTCTGCTTTAAGGCTAAAGGGTTCATGATGTTGCTTTAGAACCTATGACTCATTTCATAGAAATGTAGAAAAGATCAGGAAAGCTTTACATTATACAAATGTTGCGTGATGTCTGATAAAAAAACAACAACATAGACATCTTCGATCACTAGAGTCACTTTAGTGTAGATGAGGGGAAAAGCAGGGAACAAATAAATATATCCAGTAAATAAATAAATAAACATACTGACTCCTGATGCTAACCTCCTAATCATCTTGTAATGTTTGCAAGCACAAAGAAAACTGGTGACCACAGGTATGGAGAAGCTGCAATCTGGGGTATTCTTCTAGTTAACAATTAGATATGCTGGAGTGGAAGCTTTTTAAAGGACACTGTGATGTGGCGGCATGTTAAGAAACTTTAACTTTTACAAAATGGTTCTCTGGCCTCTACCCTCTGCTCCCTTACCATTAACACCATGTGTGTTCGCTGGTGCTCCTTTATTCCCTTTTGTTTTTCACCTTCCTTTCAGCTGCAAGAAATGAATGTTTTTGGCAAAGAAAAGAGCATGAACTTTATTTGACAGTGTGCCCACCTTTTAGGTTGCATTATGCTTTGTTGCCATATGAAGATGGCATATGGATCCATCCGTTTGGATAGGTTCAGCCTAGATTTGGCCAAACATTTCTGTGTAGAAACTGAGTGGTTCTGATTTCTGGTTATACTAATACTAGTTTTTATCTTCCAGTTTATCACAAGACTTCTGGAGAGATTCCTGCTTTAAACTTTACTATGCAGACTCTTGTTCTAAACTTTAGTATGCAGTTGATTACATGACAGTCAGAATGAAAGGTAATATGAGAGTTACCACAGCAATTCAGGGAAGTGAATGGTAGACAGGTATCCAATATATTTTGTCCAAATGTTACATTCATATTAAGCCACTCCAGAGATCACAGGGTAGAAAATCATTTTAAAAGTTTGACATCATTAAATGAAAAAGTAGTTCAGTTGATATTGTGCTCAGGGACCTTGAGATGGTGGGAATATTGGAAATGTAGATGCTGAGCATGTGAAATACTTGGTCCTAGCAGTCACAAGCATCATAACTAGCTTGATAAAGGCATCAGGGAACATCCTTAATGGGATTATATTTGATTAGGATTAATCACTAGGCACCCATTTTTAAAGGCCAGGCTTATAGGAATAAATGTACATTTTTACAGCTTGAATTAAGTGGGGGACCAACGGCACTCTTCTGAGCTTTGCTGAGAAAAGATAGAATTTATAAAAGGAAATAAATAAACACATATGTGGGATGTGGAATAAGTTAGCTGATGACCTGCATACATAGGGCATCATGTGAAAATGCCTTATGATGCATTAGGGATAATTTCAAGCTGGATTTTAATTTAATTTTGTTCATTGTTAGTGTCCATTCCTGACAATAAACTTCCTTCTGCCTTTAGTGGAAACGGAAAGCACGTTGTATTTGAGGATGGATTAGGGAGGGGCTGTGGCTCAGTGGTAGAGCATCTGCTTGGCATGCAGAAGCTCCCAGGCTCAATTCCCGGCATCTCCACTTAAAGGGACCAGGCAAGCAGGTGATGCGAAAGACCTCTGCCTGAGACCCTGGAGAGCCGCTGCTGGTCTGAGTAGATAATACGGACTTTGATGGACCCAGGGTCTGGCTCAGTATAAGGCAGCTTCATGTGTTCATGTTCCAGCTTCATGTGTTCATGTTCCAGGGGCATCTCTTAGACGTTCCCTGTCAGGAATTTCTATCCCTTCCCCCCACCACAACTTTTTACTGTCATCCCCCCAAATCCGGTTTGGAAAACTACGGGATGCAGTAATGCGTTTTCTCCTGATCTCCATGGAAATGCACTCTCCCCCTATGAAAGCATGATGATGATAAATTAATGACAATTGTGATAAATTGCCTAAATGAGAAGTGCAATGTTTTGAAATAAGCAGTAGGTCTACTTTGTTTTTCTGGTCCCCCCCATTCCTATCTGTCTTTTCCCCCCTGGGAGGCTAAAAGCAGCTAGTGATGATGCTCATTTCTCACTCCCCTTCTCCCAGACTTGTTAATCTGAAGAAATGTGAAGTCTAGAATATACTGTGAGATCTGATCAAAGGTCTTCTGAGTAAAAAGTGGTTTGGCCTTAAATACTAGAGTTTGAATATTCAGAAGGTAGTCTTTCTCCATCAGTCTGGGAGCTAGCTAGAGCTTCTCTCTCAAGGGAGAGGAGGTAAGACTCTCTTTTTTTTGACAGCAAGGGTTGATTTATGGTTAGGTTTCCAGCGCTATGCAGAAAACTCCTGCTAAATTATTATGTTGTTACAATTTCTACTGAGTCAGCCCATATATGCGGTTAACTCACATTAACATTAATGGACCAGCATGGCTTCTTCTGAGAGCCTCCTGTAGAAAATGTAGGCCACAGCCATGATATGTTTGCCTTGATCCTTAAACATCGCATACTCTTATTAAATGCATGCTTGTGGAGGGGGAAATCCTATATTTCATCTGAACTTTTCAGATTATTATTATTATTTAAAAATTCTAAAAACTGGCAGGTACACTTTGAAAAATTAATAAATGCTGGGTTATCCAATAGAAAAGTGTGGGTTTATTACCCTCCTATAATTCTAGTATGGCATAATGCATCTGTAAAGCACTATAGATCTTAAATTTAATCACCTGTAGAGGCACATACACAACAGTTTTCTACTATTCTTGATCCAAGTAGCTGGCCGCAAGGCATTATCATTAGGAAACTGGCTGTCTGCCATATTGAACCTGAATAATGTTCACTCGGCAGCCTAGGTCAGTGATGGCGAACCTTTTAGAGACCGAGTGCCCAAACTGCAACCAAAAACCCACTTATTTATCGCCGAGTGCCAATGCGGCAATTTAACCTGAATACCACCCCCAGAGGGGGCCCAGAGGGAGAGGCTAGGGTTGCCAAGTTCCTCTTCACCATGAGTGGGAGGTTTTTGGGGTGGCGCCTGAGGAGGGTGGGGTTTGGGGAAGGACTTCAGTGCCATAGAGTCCAATTGCCAAAGTGGCAATTTTTTCCAGGGGAACTGATCTCTATTGGTTGGAGATCACCTGTAATAGCAGATCTCCAGCTAGTACCTGGAGATTGGCAACTAGTTCCTTAGTGTTTTCTCTTTACATATTAAGACAAATGGAAAGGTGTTTGGAGGACAGCTTGTGGGCACTTCAAAGGTGGAATAGGACTGCACGCCACTCCGCCCGCACAGACCCAGAGGGTGCCGGAGAAGCTGCTGGAGGGAAAGAAGGAAGGAAGGAAGGAAAGAAGGGAAGGGAGGGGGAAAGGGAAGGAAGGGAGGGAGAGAAAGAAAGAAAAAGAGAGAGAAAGGGAGAAAGAAATGGAGCAAGGGAGAGAAAGAAAAGGACAGAGGGAGACAGAAAAAGAAAGAGGCCATTTATGCATGGGAGGTTTTGCCTTGGATTTGCCACTCGGTGGGGCGCGGCGGCAGGCTTGTGAGAGGCGAGCAGGGTGGGGCAGAGGGCGCCTCCTTCGCACCCACCGACCAGCCATGCCCCTCCGCCCGCACAGGCCCAGAGGGCGCCGGAGAAGCCGCCGGCCATGCCGAGTGTGAGCGCTCGGCTTCTGTTCCCCGCTCTCCCACCCACCTGGCCGGCCACGCACGCTCCAGCGGCGGCAATGGCGGCAGCTTCTGTGGGAGAGTCCGGGGGCCACCGCCAATGATGTCGGAGGTTCCCCACCCCTGGGCTACAGCCTCCCCCATCCGGGGTGGGGCAGAGCCGGAAAGGCCAGCGGCTTGGAGGAACCGTGCGTGCCGGCAGAAAGGGCTATGTGTGCCGGAAGTGGCACCCGTGCCATAGGTTCGCCAACACGGGCCTAGGTGATCCTAGGAAGAAATGATCAGAAGTAATCCATCCTCTTTAGCCTGAACCATTTGGAGTACAGTGGGCTGGATCCAACCAGATTGACTGTAGGGGGGAAAGGAAGCAAAAGTTCACTTTGACCATCAAAAAGGCTATAATGGACATCATGGGACCTGCACGTACAAAAGCCACATGGGAAAAGGGCTGTAATAAGGAGGGAAATTGGGAAAGACTGAGTGAAAAAGCAGGCTGGATCATCCCATTATATTGTTCATCAGTGGGCTTCATTCCTGCTTAAGTTGTGTGAAGTCCCAGTCTCCAATCCTGGGTATGCTCTGCTCAGTAAATTTACTGGGAGGGGGCACCCACATCTCAGTTATATAATAATGCAATCATAAATTCCTAGTCATTTCCAATTAGTGTAGTGTGGGTGTTATGGGCTCCAACCAGACCCTGGCAATCCTGCGTCACCCCCACATGGTGTACAGGGCCACAGCTGGTGCACAAGGCTGGCACAGTGCCATGTAGCCAGGGGTGACATGGGACACCTGGCATCCATCTTGGTTGTGCAAAGCTGGGGTGAAATGACAGCAAAAAGTGACCCATACATTCCCCATAAAGGAATGTTTGCAGTGCCTTGCCTCCATGAAGACAAAGAAGACCAAGATAATCCATTTGCATTTCTATACTTCTTCATGCAGTAGGATGCTCATGCCTTGCCAAACCCTGTCTGTCCATTCAAATGTTTCCTTAATCCCATCTAGGCTCTGGCCAAACCCCTTTATGACTCACTTTCTGGACCCCACCTTAATCTCCAAGTCTACCCCTCAATGTTCAGAAACTTAATGTCTAGTATCCAGCCATCATTTTATGATGCTCGTATTTTCTGCACCCGATAAATCCTATCGCGGGCAATCAGGCCTTTTATCACTAGCTGTGCTGGCTAGCTGCCAATGCTCATGTCTCCACTTGCAGTGGCAACAGTAGGGAGAGGGTAAAGCAGAGTCCAAAGAACAAGTCCATTTGTCAAAGCCAGAAATCCGAGTCCAGTACTTGCCAAATCAGAGTTACAGTTCGTAGTCCAGGTAGCCGGTCCAAGGTCGAGGGTCACTTAGAGTCAGAGGTCCAAACAGCCAGTCCAAGGTCTAAAGGCACAGAGAGTTGTTCAGGCGTGGGAGGCAGCAGGTTGCTCAGGTATGCACTGCGTTGCTTCCTCAACCCTGGGCTGTTCAGCGGAGGATTTTATGGCATCTGGCTTCTCTGTCAGTCCTCCTCTTGCAAGGACTCACAGTTCTGCTGTGGTTCCAGCTCACGCCAATAGGCTTCCAGCCAGGCACTATATCTTTTAGCCACCAGTGCCTTTCTCTGGTGCTGCCTCCACCTGTCAACCTTTGCTGCCTAAGTAGCTTGAGGGCTCCCAGCTAGGCCATTGAGACCAGGCTTTAAGCAGGACGGGGTTGGTTCTGTCATGACTTCTGACTGTAAGTCTTGTGCCTGCTCTGGAGAGTCACCAGCTTCAGGGCTGTCAGCCTCCTCTCCAGGCTGTGCTAAATCAGACCCCACTTCAGGCTGTGAGGCAGCTCCATTGGGGCGGAATTCTCCTGGTAGAGTTCCTCCTCTGAGGAGGACCCATTCTCCAGGGACTGCCCCATGGCACTAGCAATGTGCAGACATTGCCAGTCATAGCCTCCAGCTACATTAAGGAGTATAACTATAGCCCCATTGGCCACTGCCAAGTTGCTACCACTTCCTGGATCCAAAGTGTGAAGCCACGATACCTTTCATGTATGTCGTTTTTCTAGCTAGTAGTGCTGGTCATTGCTAAGCTTTCTCTGCTGCTGCCATTCTGAACCTAGTTCTGCAGGAAGGTAACTATAACCCACTTGGGACTCTTAAACCTCTACTCTCTTAGCCCTTTAGGTGTTGGAAATTGTGTTTGGGTGCATGTGTTTTTACCCTATTTGATTACCCTTTAATAAAATCCTTAACATTCATAATAGCTTCCTCGTTATTGGGTTGCTCTCTACTGGCTCCCTCACCTGGGGCAGAATTGATTAAAAGACCCCCACCAGCCTCTTGCACAGCTCTATCTAGTCTCCAGCTAATTTTTCCCAATAAAGGAGACCCCTGTGCTTGGCGTAACATGGGTGGACCCAAGTTAACAGAACATTTATGTGGGACAGAAGGAATTTCCATACGTTTTGTGAAACTTCCTTACCTCCCTCTCCCACTGTAGCCCCAAATACCCCCCCTCCAATGCTGTGGCAGACAGAAAGAAGACCCTAAGGAGCAGCATGGATAGGGAGCTGGCGATCTACAGTAAGAGGGGAGACTCAGCAAGAACAGCTTCCTTTCCATCCATGTAAATCTTCTGTGAGATCCAAGCCTAGGAAAGACTAATTCAGATGTGTACGACATTCATAAGACACATAGCAATTTATTTTACTAGTGGTTACTAGTGCTGTCTTCAACTACTTTGCCTCCATCCTTTGAAGGCTTCTCTCTTACTTGACTGTGACTCTTGCTTTCGGAGATGCTTTGGTTCTTGCATCCTGGAAAATAATAACCGGGAACTGACCACTGTGATCTGACACCAACATTAGAATTTAATGGCTAGAATTATTTCTCATAGCTGAGGGCTCGATAAAGAATTTCAGTAGGAATCCACACTACTGTTGGTTTCACAATAAACATCCTTGTTTTCAATATAGTCATCTATACAGGACATTATTTTGAAGGCTAAGACATTCTAAACCATATGAAAGAAAACCACAGCCTGAACTTGTTCTTCCTTGAGCCACACAATTAAAAGTATAAAATAATCCACACCCCCAAATCAGTAAAACACAATGGCAGTTCAAGTACTTTCTTAAACCTATACACATTATGTACTTGGGTAGAATAAAAGCCCTCTACAAAGTGAGCTAGGTGAAAGGTTGTGTGAATTGGCCTCTCCAGCTGAGGCATGCTATAGTGATGAGCAGATGGATTCTCTTTTATCCTACTACTTCCTTCCATTTAGATTGAGTTCGCATGTTAACTTGAATAAGTGAAATAGTTCTAGCTACATTCTGTCCTATCCTGCAGCTGCTTTCTGATGGCATAATCCCTCTCCCCTGTCCTGTCTGGCACCAATCTGAGGTGTGAAATTGATAAAGCAACATGGAAGGCACAGAGCTTTGAAACAGCATTCACTTAGTCCACACAGTCTCCAATTTGTGTGGTTCGCGTAGGCATGAAAGATGCCTGTCAGCACGCTGACTTCTAAATGCAACAGGTGTCTGCCACCTGCAATTTCTTTTGCTTTTCTTTGTACAGTGATCAAAAGGAAAAAAATTGTCTATGATATTTTAATCTCATTTGTTCAGGAAGAATACAAAGGGCTTTATCTCCCCCCATCAATGGCAGCAGAGGTGTCAAATTAGCCACAGAAAACAGAAAAGTCCACAACTCTGAAATTATAGAGCCAAGTCTATATGACCAAGGTCCTTATTTAATGGTGTAACTATAGTTTTAGCTTGACTACTTGCAAATTCCAGCTGGTGTACATAGTGTGATCCTTCTGATCCAGATACTTGTAATGAATACAATCTAGCCAATCTCAAATGTTTTGAAAGTCTGCAGGATCTCAGTGGCAAAACATGAAACACAGGCTTGAGTCTCCCATTGAAAGAGACAGAAAAATGCTTAAGAGGATTGGCTGGGCCCAGCATATAGTTTCCTTTGATGAACAGAACCAAAGGCAAATCTCTGCCTTTTGATGCACATCTCAATATATAAGACTGGCAAAGATGACGAGAGAAAAGTGGCTGTAGCAGAAAAGTAAGTGGTGAGACAGAGAAGCAAGATGGAGAAGAAAAAGGGCGCCCATCCAATACCAGAAATGATCCCAATATTGGGCCAATATCAATTTCTCTCCAGTGACACCATGGTAAATTCAAGTGAGAACCACCGTGGTGTAGTGGTTAAGAGTGGTATTCTGCAGGGCCTATAAGACAGAGCTTTTCTACCAGGCCTATAGTTGACGACAGCCGTAGGTATTATTATCTGCTGGCCTCCCTATCCCTCCCCCCCTTCTTACATGTATGTTAGTTCAATCATAAGGGGTGGTCTCCATGTTTACCTTGGTCAATCTGATTTAAATTTGGGCACCATCCTGGGATTTTGTTGATTTTAATTGGGATTTTATTGTTTGTATTGGTTTGATGTATGTACTGTACTTAGTACTATTGATGTATATTTTAAATGATGTTACCCGCCCTGAGCCTGGTTTTGGCTGGGGATGGCAGGCTACAAATTGGGGGGGAAAATAGAAAACTTATTTTAGTGATTGGTTCTTGTAGGTTATCCGGGCTGTGTGACCATGGTCTTGGTATTGTCTTTCCTGACGTTTCACCAGCAGCTGTGGCAGGCATCTTCAGATGGCGGACAGTGTCTCTCAGTGTCAAATGTGTAGGAAGAGTAATATATAGTCAGAAAGGGGTTGGGTTTGAGCTGAATCATTGTCCTGCAAAAAGTATCAAAGGTAATGTGCTAATCATTGTCCTGTAAGTATCAAGATAATGTGCTAATGAGGGTGTGGTATGTTAATATGGAACCATTGTATCCTGAAATGATCTGTTAATGTGTGAAATCCAAAACTAATCTGCATGGCTATTGTGGACTGTAGTCTTTGTTAGTCTGGAGGTTTTCAGGACAGGAAGCCAAGCCTTATTCATTCTTAAACTCTCTTCTTTTCTGTTAAAGTTGTGCTGATGTTTATGAATTCCAATGGCTTCTCTGTGTAATCTGACAAAATAGTTGGTAGAATTGTCCAGTCTTTCAATGTCTTGGAATAAGATCCTGTGTCCTGTTTGTTTATTTTAAACCCCCAGAAACCCAGAAGACAAAAGTCAGAGATTGATGTGCATTATAATAAGTGAAATAAGTATTTGATCCCTTTGCAAAAGATGACTTAGTTCTTGGTGGCAAAACCCTTGTTGGCAATTACAGAGGTCAGACGTTTCGTGTAGGTGGCCACCAGGTTTGCACACATCTCAGGAGGTATTTTGTCCCACTCCTCTCCAAGTTAGTAAGATTTCGAGGCTGATGTGTAGCTACTCAAACCTTCAGCTCCCTCAACAGATTTTCGATGGGATTAAGGTCTGGAGACTGGGTTGGCCACTCCAGGACCTTAATGTGCTTCTTCTTGAGCCACTCCTTTGTTGCCTTGGCTGTGCGTTTTGGGTCATTGTCATGCTGGAATACCCATCCTCGACCCCTTTTCAATGCCTGGCTGAGGGAAGGAGGTGCTCACCCAAGATTTGACGATACATGGTCCCGTCCATCGTCCCTTCGATGCAGTGAAGTGTCCTGTCCGCTTAGCAGAAAAACACCCCCAAAGCATAATATGTCCCCCACCATGTTTGATGGTGGGGATGGTGTTCTTGGGGTCGTAGGCAGCATTCCTCCTCCTCCAAACACGGCGAGTTGAGTTGATGCCAAAGAGCTCGATTTTGGTCACATCTGACCACAACAGTTTCACCCAGTTCTCCTCTGGGTCATTCAGATGTGCACTGGCAAACTGCAGACGGGCCTGTACATGTGCTGTCTTGAGCAAGGGGACCTTGTGGGCTCTGCAAGATCTCAGTCCTTCACGCCGTAATGTGTTACCAACTGTTTTCATGGTGACTATGGTCCCAGCTGCCCTGAGATCATTGACAAGTTCCCCCCGTGTAGTTCTGGGCTGCTTCATCACCGTTCTCATGATCATTGCAACTCCACGAGATGAGATCTTGCATGGAGCCCCAGACCAAGGGAGATTGACAGTTAGGGTTAGGGTTGTCACCTTCTCACCAAGCTGCTTGGCAATAGTCTTGTAGCCCAGTCCAGCCTTGTGAAGGTCTACAATCTTGTCCCTGACATCCTTGGACAGATCTTTGGTCTTGCTCATGGTGGCTAGTTTGGATTCTGATGGATTGATTGCTTCTGTCGACAGCAGAACCCTAACCCTAACCCTAATCTGCCTGGTTGATAGGGGATCAAATACTTATTTCACTCATTATAATGCACATCAATCTCTGACTTTTGTCTTCTGGGTTTCTGGGGTTTTTCCTGTTGTTATTCTGTCTCTCACAGCTACAATAAACCTACCATTAAAATTATGGACTGGTCATTTCTTCGTCAGAGGGCAAACGGGCAAATTTAGCAGGGGATCAAATACTTTCCCCCCTCACTGTAGATTGGAGAAAGGAAACAGGTTATTTACAGACAGTGAGAGGCACTGCCCGCTAGCATGACAAACAGGGAGAGAACACCTTTCTGCTTGATTCTGATACTAAGACAAGCAGATCACCCCATCCCAGTGTCCAAGCATGCAGATTTGCCTTATTCCAATAGCTTGCTGGTTCAGAGCTCATTTCTGAGTCTGGGGGCCGAATGGGCTGAGGAGGTGATCAGCCCCCTATACCAATGTCCGTGCCACTTGCGCCGTGCAAATTGGCACAGATGCCAGCATAGTGCCACTTGTGGCGGCCCCTCATGTCTGGCGCAGCAGCATGGCCTGGTCTCCCACTGGCATCCTGCTGGCACAAGTGCTCATGCTGGCATCCAGGGAGGCAGTCCCAGGACGTTCTGGGGGGCAGTGCTGCTGGTAGACTGCCTTCTAACCCCTTCCAGCCTGGGAACGCCTCCCTCCGAAACAGCGGTGCTGCGCTAGGTTTTTTCCTGGCGCAGCAGGGCTGTTTTCTATGGGGCTCTTTTCCCCATTTTTGAATTTTGACTTTTAAAAATGGGGTTTAAAGCTTTGTGACGGCTGGGAAACCTCTTTGGAGGTGTTGCGGCGAAGCCTCAGCCACACAGTTCCTGGCTGCTGCAAGGCTCAGGAGTGAGCTGCTTGTGTTTAGTCTTGTTTTTTTGTCCAGGATTTACAGTGCCAAAATGGAAATCATGTATATAGCAGAGTGAACAATTCCCTTTTGTCCTGAGTCTTGGGTGTACACGTATAGGGGACACTCTTATGTGACAGGTCTTGCACTGGGACTCACTTGGGTAACACTACCTTTTAAAAAAGCGTTAATAGTATTTCTTAAATAAAAGGCAATTTTAATAGCACTTTGGGGGATTCAGTCTGAGGATCAGATGTATGTAACGCTTTAATTAAATTCAAATACATATTTATGCACATGGTATCTCTCCAGTAACTTCAAAACTGAATACATTTTGACCTACAATGTATGTCTCTAATATGGCTTCCTTGCTCGGGCAACAGAATTTAAGCATTTGAGAATCTCTGTGATTTAAAATTTGAGTTTCTATCCTATTGCTAGCAGACTCTGACCTAGTAATAAATAGATGTGCTGCAAAATATCTGGCAATAGTAGTTTCTTTAAAGTACATTAAAATGATTTTATTGCTGTTTATATACAAATTGGATGGGCCTATGTATTTATTTTATTATGTGCTAACTGGAGGTATTATCTGTTGTTTATATTTGTAATATTATAATGTTTTAAGTCCTGTCAGTTATAAGGGTTAGTCATCAGAACATAAGAAAAGCCATGCTGGACCAGACCAAGGCCAATCAAGTCCAGCAGTCTGTTCACACTGTGGCCAACCAGGTGCCTCTAGGAAGTCCACAAGCAAGATGACTGCAGCAGCATTAACCTGCCTGTGTTCCACAGCACCTAATATAATAGGCTTATAATCTTGGGGAGACTTCTAAGTAATTTGGGTTTCCTGAAGGGTAGTGGCTTTGTTTACATAGCTGTGAGGTCAGCTACTTTTATGCTTTTGATTTTTAAATTGTAATGACACCTGAGCCCTGCTGTTGGCCTTCCATAGTAACCTGTTAGCCACTGTGTGAGACAGGATGCTAGCCTAGATAGACCACTGACCCGATCCAGCAGAGCTCATGGGAAGATGTGGGAACAAAATACAGTTCTTACATTTTCACAGTGTTTATATACATCTATATGAAGGATATGTGTAGGGTTGCCAACCTCCAGGTGGTTGCTAGAGATCTCCCGCTATTACAAATGACGTTCAGGCGACAGTTCCCCTGGAGAAAATGGCCACTTCGGCAATTGGACTCTATGGCATCGAAGTCCCTCCCCTCTCCAAACCCCGCCTTCCTCAGACTCCACCCCCCCAAATCTCCAGGTATTTCCCAACCCAGAGCTGGCAACCCTAGTTATGTTCCACACACAGAGAAAGCTCTCTGTTTGCAGACATTGTCTTTTATCCACATATAAAAGGTAAAGGTAGTCCCCTGTGCAAATGTTGGGTCATTGCTGACCCATGGGGTGATGTCACATCCTGATGTTTACTAGGCAGACTTTGTTTACAGGGTTTGCCATTGCCTTCCCCAGTCATCTACACTTTACCCCCAGCTAGGGTTGCCACGTCTCCGGTGGTGGCAGGCAAACCCCAGGCAATTCACCCCTCTGCCCACCGACCACCTGAGGGTCGGTGAGCAAACGTGCACGTGCGTACACACCGCATACACACTCAAGTGGTACAAGGCCCCTTGCAATGCATTTACACCCGGAAGTGGCGCATCGGAAGCGGCGCTTTACCACTCAAACTATCGCTTTACTCTGCTCTGGTTAGACCTCACCTAGAGTATTGAGTTTAGTTTTGGGCACTGCAATTTAAGAAGGATGTTTGAATCCCAGTTGCTCCTGGCAGTGTACATTAGGGTTGCCAGCTCTGGGTTGGGAAATACCTGGAGATTTTGGGGGTGGAGCCTGAGGAGGGCAGATTTGGGGAGTGGGGAGTGGAGGGACTTCAACGGGGTATAATGCCATAGAGTCCTCCTTCCATAGCGGCCATTTACTCTAGGTGAACTGATCTCTGTCACCTGGAGATCAGTGGCAATCCCAGGAGATCAACTACCACCTGGAGGGTGGCAAGTGGCAACCCTAGTGTATATGGAGACTTTTACTTAAAATGAATTAGGAAGTCTCGGCACATGTGAGGCTTTTGATACTGCCTTGAATATAACCAGAAAAGTAATGTTTTTCTGCCATGGGACAACCATTTGGAAAATATTACCAACTTCATGCAGCCATCCCTTCATGCAGTTTTATACATACAAAATAATAGGGTGACGGTGGTATTTTTTTTTTTTTTGCATTTTATAAAGATTGACATGTGAAGTGCCTGTGTTATAATATTAATTCCGAATTACCATAACACAGTAGGAGGTTGATAGTTCAAAGCAGTTGTTTATTAGGCCTAATATACATACCAGATAAAACTGCCCAAATGCGCAGGACAGTCCTCACACAGAACAAAGGAGTACAGAACAAAGGAGTACAACAACTTTTATAACTTTTAATTAGGGATGTTACAATTACATCAATTCACTGCACATTGGCTGTCTAATTCATTTTAATTAGCATAGCGTGTACACATTGGCCGGAGCTGTTTCTAGGCAAGCACCAGGTCTTGTGACCACATTCCTAAGACATTGCTTTTCTCTACAGGTGCACGGCTGTGCCAGGCACGTGAGGCAGTCTTTTGTTCTGGCAGCGCATAATGGGGTCTGCCAGACTTATGCGAACCTAAAATGATTATACATTAGGGCATCTGTTTCAAGGATCAATACTTTACCCCTTATACCTGGGGCTGCATGTCTATTATATATATGTGCTCTTCACATGGTATTGTGCCAGATGCTAAGTCTTATATTTTGGGCTTAGCATCTTTATAAGTGCAAGTATGCGAACTGGAGCATAAAAGCATACATTTCTAATACATTTCCCATAGTATATAATGATTTCAGGCATTACACATGGAAAGATAACTTTTGTCATTTTAACTTTGTACTTGAAAACAACCTTCCCCCCCCCCCCCATGTTCTATCCTAAGCAGTCATGGGATAAAACAAAGTAAATATCTAGGGGGGAGAACGGAACAAATAATAAAACTCTTAAGAGGCTGTTTGGCTTCTGTTTTAGGCTGCCAACAGCTGTTGGATTCTACTTTAGTGGCTCCAAATTTAATAAGACCAAATAAATCTCTAAGAAAGCACTTTAAAGTGGCAGGTTCATTCTGCTGTGTTTGTTTCCAACTCAAAATGAGAAGTCTTCCTCCTCCAGTTTTTCCTCTCCCTTAGTCGTTTTATAGGATCACTTGAAGTTATGTGAAAGCACTGAAGAGGAAAAGTGATGCCCTCAGATAAACACCTTCCGGACTTCTCTTGTTCTTGAAGCAGGAAAGTGAAACTGGGAAGTGGATAGGGTAGGAGAAAGGAACCTGATCTACTGTGAATGCACGTTTTAACAGTCAGGCAGTTCAAGTTTGGGACCAGAAATCAAGGTGATTGGTGATGACTCAGCATTCTCAGAAATGTACATGACAGCAGCAGTGTCCAAATGGAAGAGAGCTTGCTGGTCAGGATAATTTTTGCTTTTTAGGGAGTCCTTTCTCATTTTGTATAACCAAGATGGCTGCCTGACTTATTCTGTTATCTGGATTGAAATGTATGTTGGGGATGTTTGAACACCAGCTGGTTTGGATCATGTCCTGATCACGAGTCATGGTCAGTCAGCAATTTTGGATGAATGGTTTGACTGCTCGTGACCCGTTCATAGCTGATCAATAGGGTTGCCAACCTCCAGGTACTAGTTGGAGATCTCCTGCTGCTTCAACTGATCTCCAGCCAATATTGATCAGTTCACCTGGAGAAAATGGCTGCTTTGGTAATTGGACTCTATGGCATTGAAGTCTCTCCCTTCCCCCAAACCTCAGGCTGCGCCCCAAAAATCTCCAGGTATTTCCCAACCTGGAGCTGGCAACCCTACTGATTACAATGTTGCTGTATTCCTTCCCACACATGGCTCACTGTTCCTTCCCACACACTGCAAAATATAGCACAATTGGTTTTCACTCATGCATGTTGTCACACAGCCCAAGGAAGCTGTCTCTCCTCCCCCTCATACCACTTCACTCCACAGCCACAACACTGAGTTAAATCAGTAATCAGCCATACAAATGCTGACAAATCAATGCTTTGAAAAGCAACCCTATTTTCACTCTTCCTTTCTGTATTTCTTAGTGATGGTAATGGCTGCCAATCTGTCTGGATCAGAAGCGTCCATGTTCAATTTTGTAAAGCATCATAGGAGTTGCAGCCCCCCCTTTGTTAGTTTGTTTTTGTTTTGTTATCTTACAAAAGAAAGTTAAAAAATTAAAATAAAATTGTGCGCACAGTGATAAGTACCCCAGTATAAAGGAATTTTTTTTTTTGAAAGCAAGAGCACCCTGTTCTAGGTAAAATAATCTGTTGCAGTTTATAATGGAGGACAGGCGGTTTTCTTTTCTTGCACTGTGTGGTTTCTACTAGGCAGCCAATAGTGACACAAGCAAGGCTTGCTCTGACTGGATGCCTACATGTGCAAGCACAGCTAATACACAGCTGCAAACCAATTTGCAAACCGTACGAGCTGTTTGCTGCCAAACCAAACAACTTTGGGGATCAGCTCACCTTGATCAGCTCACCTTTGAGACAGATTGTATGGGGACAAAGGTAAAGAGGTAGCAGTTATCTCCCCTCTACCCATTATAGATAGGCAGATCCATTTAGCCCAATTGCCTGGCAGGGAGAAAGTGATGGTTTGCTTGTATGAGTGGTACAGACAAGGGGAATAAAGGATGATGCCCTCTCCTTAGCCCTGCCCTATAGAAATATTGGGAAAGGTAAAGGTCCCCTGTGCAAGCACCGGGTCATTCCTGACCCATGGGGTGATGTCACATCCCAACGTTTCCAAGGCAGACTTTGTTTGTGGGGTGGTTTGCCAGTGCCTTCCCCAGTCATCTTTCCTTTACCCCCAGCAAGCTGGGTACTCATTTGACTGACCTCGGAAGGATGGAAGGCTGAGTCAACCTTGAGCCTGCTACCTGAAACCAACTTTCGTTGGGATCGAACTCAAGTCGTGAGCAGAGCTTTTGACTGCAGTACTGCAGCTTAACACTCTGAGCCACGGGGCTCTTTTGTTGGGAAAGACATTTCATTTATGTACTTTTGCAGCACAGGCTAAGGGTTCACCCCTGCAAACAAAGAACACACACACCAAGCCAAATAAGGTGCAAGAGATCAGTGGTGAGAAGAAGAAGACTTGCTTTTTTTTATACCCTGCTTTTCTCTATCCTTAAGTAGTCTCAAAGCGGCTTACAATCACTTCCCTCCCCCTCCCCACAATAGGCACCTTGTGAGGTAGGTGAGGATGAGAGAGTTCTCAGAGGATTGTGACTGTCCCAAGATCACCCAGCAGGCTTCATGTGTAGGAGTGAGGAATCAAGCCTGGTTCTCCAGATTAGAGTCCACCGCTCTTAACCAATATGCCACACTGGCTCTCTGTGTGTCTGAGGAAGGATCAGGTCACCTATCTGTGTGCAAGGACTGCTGGTTTTGGAGCTGCTGTTTGCCCTGGAGAAGGAAAAGACAGGCAACCAGAGGCTGGAGAGCCAGGTCGATAAAATAGCTTTAGAGCTCGACTTTAACTTAGGGTGTATCAACAGATGCATATTATCTAGGTCCTAGGACATGACTCTAGGACACGAAATGTGATAGTACCACTATATACTGCACTGGTCAGACTGCATTTGGAACATTGTGTCCAGTTCGGGAGACCTTTTTGTATAAAGGACATAATAACTTTAGAGTGGGTGTAGAGCAGAGTGACAAGGATGAGTAGGAGTTTGGAGAATAAGCCCTATGAAACAAGGCAGCACAAACTGGGAATGTTCAGCCTGGAGAAGAGGAAGATGTGTGGGATATAATTACTCTTTTTAAGTATTTGAAGGGCTGTCATTTAGAAGAGGGTAGGGTGCTATTTCAGTAGTGGAGGATAGAACTCATAATAGTGGGTTTAGATTACTCATGGGGAGATATTGGCATGATATTAGGGGGGAAATTTAACAATAAGGGCAGTTCAGTGGTGGAATCAGTTGTCTAGGGATGTTGTGGGTTCTCCCTCCTTGGAAGTGTTTAAGCAGAGACTGGATCATAATTTATCAGGGATGCTTTAGGTCATCCTGCATGGTGCAGGGGTTGGACTGGATGGTTTTAGGCACCTTTCAACTGTTTAATTATATGTTTATTTGATTCTATGATTAACTGGAGAGACCAAATTTCAAAAACCCCACTCCTTTGTACAGCTGACTGGTTGACTGTGAGTAAGTTATTGTCTTTTAGACTAACCTACCTCACAGGGTGGTTAGGAGAATAAAATATGGGGAGAGGACCCATGGATGTGGTCATGAGCTGCTTGGAAGAGGGGTGGGATAAAAATGTGATATTTACAACTCTTCCAGCTCATGCTGAAAGAAAGCAGGAAGGGTGTATTTGCCAGGGGACCTGAACCCTACCTGATCCCATGTTTTCCTTGGGTGGTGAAAGTGTGTTTTTTCTCAGCTAGGTTAAATTTTCAGTAAACCTGGAATAAGCTGAATACCTATGCTGATAAAGGGGTATTTCAGCTTTATTTCCATGTTTACTAAAAAAAAAAATCAGGTCCATTATAGTCTATGGGGATTTTCTCTATGGAGGGTGATTCGGCAGTCAGTGATCAGCTATCCAGCTTCGGCTTTATTCCCAGATTTTGGTATTTGGTAAAACCAAAACACAAATATTGCAGAAACGGCTAATTTTGGGTTTATTCTCGGTTTGGGTTTATCGATATGTACAACCTTAGTGCTGCCCCCCCTTTCTTCTGAATATACTGTTTTAGGTTTGTACAGAAAAAGAAACATTGAGTAGATAAAATCTCTGAATCTGGGAAGTGCTCACAAAATCTTTGACCCTCTAGTAATAAGTTCATAGCAGTTAACTAATTATAACAATTGTGCTCCTCACATATCCTAAGGCAGATGAAAAAAAATAGTTTGACTAGTATTCCATCATCTCCCCTCCAACTGCTAAATCTTTAATAGCATTTGTTGTAATCTCTCCTGTCATCAAATAAGCTTCCAATAATAAATTATCTTTCATTCTCCTTACAGGGCTCAGCCCTGAGTAGGTGAGAAATGTGCAGCACACATCTAACTACCCAAGGACGGCCAGTGCAAGAGATGTATTCTCTCTAGTCTTAATTATACCAAAATTAATACACCCATGCATTAAAGTTAAATGAAAATTAATTTTTTAATCTAGATACATGCGGCATAAATTAAACAAGAAATCAATGACAGAAACTCATTCTTTGTAAGAAACATTTTCAGCGGTATTAATATACCTTACATGGCTTCTGGAATGCTAATTTAGGAGTCCAACTGCATAGTGTTTGGCCTTCTGTATGCAAAGGGCAACCCAGAACTCACAGTCCAAATTCAGTTTTGACAGCTTTGACCTGTCTTGAGTGCTTTTGGAAATTAAGCATGACAATTTTTGTTGGTCTGTGAGGTGCTATTGGACTCAAAGTTTGTTTTGCTTCCACAGACTAATAAGAGATTAACATGGCTACCTGCCTGAAACTTTCCACAGAAGAGTTTGCAAGAATTTCTGTGTGCAGCATTTCAAATTTCTGTCATTGCACCGTTTTAGCTCCAGAAAGGCTTTCTAGATTCTATATAAGTCTTGTTTGCTTCTTATTCGTCTTTTGTGCTGGTGCTGCATCCGTCTTCTCCTGACCAAGCACAACTGGTTTTCTTATACTATTTGAAGGCAGATGCTGCAGAGTAGAGGGGTGAAGAGGAAGAAGGTATATTCCCTATCCCCAATGAAAAGCAGCACACATTCAGGAAACAGAAGCAAATATTTTGCTTGCACTGGGATTGGTTAGAGGCAGAAGCTATGCCCAGGCTACATCCATTCTTCCATATTGGGCAAGGGGAGCATTGCTGCACTCCTCCTAGTTGCCAACATGCTCCATTTTTATTTATAAAGATACTTCACAGCCCTTGTTTGAGAATCCGTGGAAGAGAGCTCCTGAACCCTTGACACAAGGAAATGCTGGGAAGGAGCTAATTTGCATCAGGAGGCAGATGGGAGAGCCAGATAGCACCACACAGTCTCCTTTGTGATGCATTTGAGGGTGGGGAATGAAGGCCATATAAGGAACAGCATGTGCTCCACCCCCTTCTCTTTGTGACCACCAACAAGGGAGAAACCCACCCTCCCTTTATTTCAGAGAGGGTGGTAGCTGGTCGCCCATGCAGGGGCCAATTTCCCCCCTACAGCAGACTGGCACTAGCCATCAGTTAGGACATCCATTGGGTTTAGCCGTGCCTAGACATCGGTATTCCATGATGGCGGTAGCCGTGTGGGCCAAGTTGCTTGAATGGTATGCAGTACAGCTAAGGTAAGCACCCTGGGACATCGTTTGGATGGTTAAGGGGTAACCCTCAAACCAGGCTTGGAGCCTTGGAGCCTTCATGGACCCGGGATAGGAAGCCCTTGAGGGATGTCAATATCAGCCTATAGACCATGCAGCTAGGGGACAGGAAGTGCATACCTCCCTCGAGCACCATAAAGGCTTGGCAAGGAGGAGCCTGAGCTAGTCGTATGGGATGGCTCATTGGACAGAGGCAGGGGGGCCTTGCTTGTAGATTCAAGGATGCGCAAACAAGAGGCATGACTCTTTTGCATCCCACCAATGGTTGCCAACCTCCAGGTACTAGCTGGAAATCTCCTGTATTACCACAGATCTCCAGCGGATAGAGATCAGTTCACCTGGAAAAAATGGCCACTCTGGCAATTGGACTCTATGGCATTGAAGTCCCTCTCCTCTCCAAACCTCACCCACTCAGGCTCCACCCCAAAACCTCCCACTGATGGTGAAGAGGGACTTGACAACCCTACCCACACTGCATTTTGGTTTGGAATGGGGTTTTGGCCTGCAGGTGCTGCAGATTCCTTTTGATCCATGTAAAATAAAATAAATAGTTTGCCCTTTTTTATTACTCAAATTGTTATTATAATTTATTATAGAGTGCACACGCATTAAAAACACTGTGCCCAAAACGTATAGGCTTCAACTTAAAATTACTAAATATCCAACAGTGTTGATGATCTGAAATAAATGCAAATGACCAATATAAAATCAATATGTTATATCACTGTTTGATTATTTACACATCCATGGGACATTGTAAATATACTATAAGAACCTTTGTGTGTGTGCCAATTTTAAATGAAAATAACGTCTTTTGCTACAATTAACAAAGGGCCACACAACATATAAGGTGGTTACTTTTCAACATACCTTTTATGTATTTTTGGATGTCTTGTGAAAATAAGTATGAATGTGTATATGACCACTGAGGAAGGCCGAACGGGCCGAAACGCTTCTGGTTTTATATTGGTCATTTGCATTTATTACAGATCATCAACACTGTTTGATATTTAGTAATTTTAAGTTGAAGCCTGGGTCTGCATGCAAAGAAGAAATAAGTCACCTATGCACCACTGTTGTCATCGCTCCCTGTGCCTGCTCTGTAAATGAGAATGTTGATTGCCTATGAAAATACTGCAGGCAGGAGGACAAGGGGAACCCCCAAGTGATATAAGCCCATATAGTAAGTAAAATGGCTCTTGCTAAGATGTGTTATTGTTAGGGTGGCTTGGAATGGCAGACAATTGCCTGCCAATCCATCTGCTGGCTGACAGCAAGAATTGTGTGCGCATGCAGCCACGAGCAACGTGATCCTATGGCTTCTGGTTTACTTCTGGAAAGCTGCAGCACGATGGAACGATTTACCACTCAAATGGGGGGGTTTTGAGTGGTTCGGCCCATTGTGCTGTGGTGCTTATGGAAGTGATGGGATCGCATTGCTCATGGCTGCACGTGTGCAATCCCTACCCCCAAAATCTCCCACCGGAGGAGAGGGGGAGACCTGGCAACCATAGTTATTGTAGCACTTCATATTATGGCAAGCAGGGAGGGCCCGTGCTCCATAGCCACCAATTCTGAAGATGCAAAAGGCTTGACAAAACCTCATTTTAACTGCAGAGAGATCAAATATTCAAGGGGGCAGTGGATTTACTTCGGAATGGACATTACAAGCAAAAGCCTGTTATTTGCAAGGCTCCTAGCATTGCTAGTGGGTTTGTGGGCATCTGGAAATATAAATAAGCAATTTATTTGTTTAAAAAATTAATCATATAAGAGATTTGTTTTGTGTTTAAAGCCTCTAAAATTTGAAGCAATAATGGAATATCAGAACTCATACAGATTCATGCTGCAAGATGAAATTCATTAGAGATTTGTTGTCTTGGTACCTGCAAGGTATTTGTTAAAAATCTGCATGATATACTGATGGTATAAAAACAGCTTTCAGTGCTGTTCACCTTTATTCCTTGTGAAAAAGATGATATAGGCTGCTTATTTTTGTCCTAGCTCACCTGAAGATTCCCCCCTCTTTTTAATCAAACATGGGTTTTACAGAAAGCTTAGATGCAGGATAAAAGAGAAGGAGGAAAGGGGTCTGAAAGAAAGCCAAATGTGCCAGTCTGCTTATGTTCTACTGATGCCAGCACAACTTGCATTGTATACAGCAGCAAATGAGCTCAACTGAGAATCATACCTTTGGAATACAGCTTGTGTGCAGCGTATAAATCTTTTGTTTGCAATTACTGAAGTTTTTTGTTTTTTTTTAACTGCCAGTCATAACTATCTTTCCTGGGATCCGATTCTAGCCATCTGGATAATCTTGTACTGTAAAAGAAAATATATCTCTAGAGAGCTTGTAATTAGCAATAAAAGAGCCTCTCTAGATAGGAAAGAGAAGCACCCAACATTGAGACTCTTGCCTAGATATCTGTATGTTTAGAAACTATGATCTCCTGCCTTTGAAGAAAAAAAAAGTAGCATACTACAGAATGAATGCATTTATTTTGACATGAGGCTTTCATAAAGTCCTGGGGAATCTCATGCCTGCACATTTATTAGATAGGTGTTATTTATACTGCACATTTAGATCAATTTTATTCATTTATCTTCGGTGGCCTCTCAAAGAATTCTGGAAACTGTAGTTTGATGATGGTGGTAAGAATTCTTTGTTAAAAGTGCTTATTTCCAAAGTACAGTTCCAAGGGCTCCCTGGGGGAATAGAATAACTAAACAAGTTAAAGGGTGGGAGCTTACAGTTTGTCAGCAGAAAGTGATGATGGTCACACATGTTTCCTGTGATCCCCCTTCCCCAGCAGTCCTTTCCATCCCCATGAAAATTTATTCTTGAAGTTGTGGGACCTGTATGGTCTAATAGCCATATGGGTTGGGATGCCTCAGTGTAAAAGGAGATGAAATTGCCTTTTCTGTCACTTCTGCCAGCAAAGCTGCACTGACAGAAGCAGAAGAGAAGTTTGTCCCTTCTCTTCCTTACTGCAACCCCCGACCTCACAGCTTTTAAACCACCCAGGCCCTGTAACCTGATGAATAAACATCAGTGGGTCAAAAAGAACTTCTGAAGGAAGGAGAATGAGATTACCGGAACCAACCAGGCCCTGTTCCAGGTTAGGGGGGCAAAGAGTTTCTAGGGCCCCCTCCCCTCCTAACCCTCAGGCCCTGGTCTCACTCACACCCTCCCCCTTTCCCACCCATCCAGAAGCCCCCCACCACTACTACTACTACTACTACTACGACGACGACGACGACTACTACTACTACTACTACTTCTTCTTCTTCTTCTTCTTCTTCTTGTTCTTCTTCTTTGATTTTCAGATTGAAAATAGCTATTTTGGTATAGAAATCATTCCTAATAATTCCTGGTAAACATCTTTGATGGTTTAAATATTCACCATCTTTTGGTCTTCTTCCATTGTTTTCACTAGCTGCTTGTTTCTCGATTTGTTATATTAATGATTCCAGCCAGTCAGGGATCACACATTGAACAATATTACAGTACTGCATAGTAAATCAGATCTGGCTACATGAGGGTGAACAGTGATGAGTGAAAGGGACTGTGGCACAATGTTAGGGCACCTGATTGTAGAACCAGATTGTATGTGATGTCAGTAAGAGGAGCCAGGATGGACCTTGATAGACCAATAGTCTGACTCAGTATAAGGCAGTTTCATATGTTTATGTGAGAGGGCAAGATAAATGAAAATATTATGAACATTTTTTACAGAGTGCACTGTACAAAAGGTGGAATTTTTCAAACTGCCAAAAATGTTTATGAAAAAGTTGTATGAAAAGTTCTGTCTCATCTCTAGTACTTCCTTACAGTAATGTTTCTCCTCGCGTTGGCTTCTAAAAGCTGGCTTTGCCTGAAACGTCTGCTGAACCCCATGAGCCAGTTTTAAGAATGCAGATTACTTGGAGGTGCTTCGCCATGTTCATGCATCCAGCTGCTTTATTTATTACATCCTACTTTCATATTTTCTCTCTCTTATGGTTCATCTCTCTTGGCACCCTGATTTGTAGTTTATTTTTCCAGTTCATCTCTCAGCGGATTTCCTCTCAAAGCTGCTATGAAAATGACTTGGGGAAGAAAGCCCTCAGGATATAGGATTGCTCAACTAAAGCTATTCATTGCACAAACTAACTACATGAATACATGATAAATCCAGGAAAAAAATAAGAAGCAAAAGTTTCTATGTGGTAGAGTGATATTTAAAAAAAACCAACAATCAAAAACCAAGAAAGTTCTTTTTGGAATAACTTGTGGATCCCTTTCACCACACAAAATAACCATGTTGTGTTGGCTTGCTCTGCTTTGCAAAAATGCACACAAGCAAGACGATGGACAGAGACAAACAGCTACTTGCTCCAGTCCTGATGAAAACCTGATGAAAATCCCACATTTTTTCTGCTACTGTTTTTCTGCCAGAGAATGGAATTGGTATATTGGAGAAACAATTCTTTATCTGTGACAAATGGATATGAGAGACAGAATGTGCTGCTTCTGAAAACATTCATTTTGACCGGTAGTGCTTGGTTCTAGAAAGTTCAACCCATGTGTGTGTGACATGAAAGTCAGTGGAATCAAATGGAAAGGCTGAAAAGCTCGCTGGTGAGCCAGCAAGCTACGGTTCATACATTGCCTCTGCCACAAACCTACAAGTTGCGTGGGCCACTCTCAGCTTCAGAGCTCAACAAGAGATAATGGATTGGTTCAGACATAACATGAAAACATGATAAATTTTAACCATGTCTGGTTTGTGAAGGGAGGGAAGGAGGCATGGCATAGTCCAATCTCATCAGATCTTGGAAGCTAAGCAGGGTCAGTACTTGGAAGGGCAACCACCAAGAAGACTTTGCACCACTAGGCAACCACCAAGATGACCTCCTCTGCTTCTCACTTTTCTTGAAAGCCCGTTACTGGGGTCACCATAAGTCAGCTGCAACTTGACGGTACTTTACACACACACAGGTTGCAAAATCAGGATTTGGCTTGCAGACTATCATTCATATCCTAGTTTGCCTTGACAGATGTCTAAATACGTTGAAGTATCTAGCCGGTGCTTATCCTGCCTACCCCTTAGTTAGCACCTAACCAAACAAAACTGGGGCAATTTATCCTAATAATCCCTTTTCACAAGCCACGTGAAGCAGGCGAAAAGGGAACTTCTTCCAGCCACTTTGAGAAGAACTTCAGAAATTCCCTCTCAGCTCCAAAGCTATAAGCCAATCCCACACAGCTGTGTGAAGGTAGGAAGGGGATGTCAGTTCTTCTTCTTCTTCTTCTCCTTCTCCTCTCCTCCTTCTTCTCTGGCACTTAATAGATTCTGGTTGAGAGTAGTTTTCATTTTATATAAAACTAACTGTGTTTAATAAAATAGTTTGGTTTCAGATCTGCTTTGATGCACCCCAACTAACTGTAGTTAGTGGAGTGTCTTGTATTCAGATAATCACATTAATTATACTTAGTTTAACATGGTTTCATGTAAGGTCTTAACTGAGCACTAATGTTGACCTGTCTTACACTCCTGTGAGAAACATCCATTTCAAACTCTGAGGGGGCCTGATTCACCTAAGAACCATAGTGTGGGAGGAGGAAGGGCTTCTGCTTCCGCCCCTTGTGCCATTTTCCTGAGCCAAAGTGGCCCCGGGCAGAGTTATTTGCCCTCTTCCTAGCTGCATGTGCAGTATCCCATGCATATGTAGCTGCAAAAAGGGGGAAATAACTCCCCCCCGGCATGTTTCAGCTCAGGAAAACAGCATGAGGAAAATGCAGAAGAGGACTTCCGGTGGTGCCGTTGGAGAGAGCACTCCATTTCCCCAGGTTGTCCTGGGAGAAATCCAAGTTTGCGTTATTTTTGGGGTACATAGATACCCCAATCCGACCCTTGCAAGTGGGTTGGAAAGCAGGAACTCCCTGCAGCCCGCAAACGCGGTTTGACCTCCTAGGTACTCTGAGGGGGCTTTTTTAAGCCCCTCGGAGTCCTAGACGCCGGTCCTGCGAGGGCACTAGGGAAGGACATCGCCAAAACGCAACTCTGGCAGCAAGCTCTACCCTCCACCGCCTTAATACCAACATAAGGACTACATAAAGAAAAGAACCTCACCTCTTGACACCCAAGTGAGTACAAAAGAACTCTTCGTCTACTTACTAGAAATTTGAACAGACGGGAGGCTGATAAGAATATTTCTGGGACCCCCACCCCTCCATAATCCGAACTGAAAAAGTTTGATCTGAGTTAGTCATCGGGATTAGCGACAGGAGCCTTATCGGATCGATCAGCCTAAACCATAACAAAGAGTCGGAAGGATACCTTTTAGACTGACAAGAATTATCACCAATGAGAGGTCCGAAGGAAGGGGAGGGTGATTTCTCTTCCTGATTTTCCGGCGAATTCCTGCCACGTTTGCAGTAAGGGAGTGCCTGGAACGGAAGACTCTCTATAACACCCTCTCTATCATTGGAACTAAAACAACAGGAAGTAGCCGCGGGACTGAATATCCGTCGCACTCGAGTTACTTTCAAATAATTCCTGAAGGAATAACCATCGAGAAGAGGCGATAGAAGGTCTGCAGCACTAGTAACTTCCTGTTTACTTCCTGATTAATCCGATCTAGAGCGACCGAAAAAACTCACTGGTATTTTAAAACTTTAAAATGCAATTTTAAAGCCAATTTCGACTCTTTTCAACCCGAAAAAATTACTAGGCTGATCTTTGAACTATCATCTTTTAACCAGCACCTTAAAGGCCCTGTCGGTGGACATGTATTTTACCAGCTTTTTTTGAATGTAAATGTCTCGACCCCGCTCTGGCTCACTACATAGCCCTGCCTATACTAAACTAAGGGACTCTTTACAAACCTCGACCATGGAAAAAAAGTTACAGGATATGCTAACTAAACAAACTGAGGCAACAAATAAACAGTTTGAACAGATGTCTGCACAGATGGCACAGTTGACTTCTATGATGACAAATCTTGGTCAAGCATCCCAAGCTATTAATCAGAAGTTGGATGTGGTCACTGGAGACTTGAAAGAAGTAAAAACTCAAATGATTGTTATGAAGACAGATATGCAAGCGATGGATGTATCAATTAAGAAAGTGATGGATGAGCACAAGGACACAAAGAAAAAATTAACAAGCCAAGAAAAACAGATTGAAACAATACAAGCGGATCAGATGGCGGCAAAAAATCAAATGGCAATGATGGAGATGAGAGTGAAAGAGACCAACCTTCGTATACGCAATTTTCCAGATATGATGGGAGATAATAAAGAATCTGCAATACCAAATTTGGCCTACTTATTTCAGATAGATGAACAAGAATTAAAACAAGCCATTAATAGAATATACAGGATACCACTACCTGCTAGAATGAGAAGATCTAAGCCAAGAGATTTGATGATAGTGTTCTATGACACCAGAGTTAAAGACAAGATTATGAAGATTCATTATGAAAATCCAGTGTCAGCAGGAGACTCCTCTCTTATACTACTGAAGGATATTCCAAGGCATCTACTTTCACAGAGGAATAACTACAAAGACTTTGTGTCTATACTGAAAGCTAATGGCATCAAATATCGTTGGATTATGCCACAAGGTTTGGCTTTCACCTATAAGGAAGTGAAAACGACAATTCTATCCCAAGCAGATGTGGGGAAATTTTTGAGAAAATATAAAATGGACCTTAAAGAATTACCTGGAGAGAAGGAGGAAGAAGAAGAGGAAGAAGAAGAGGTACAGGGTGCAGAAGGTGGTACTAAACTATAGACTTTTTATTTTGCTAAAAAATACTACATTATGGCAAAAGCAATTTCTTGGAATGTAAATGGACTGAATGAGAAAACTAAAAGGGCCAGAATCTTCAAATATCTACAGAAATATAAATACTCCCTAATTTGCTTACAAGAAACCCATATAGCTTTAAAGCATAAAAAATACTTGGAGAAACAGATGCTTGGACAAGCATTTATTGCTTCTGCTAAAACTAAAACAAAGGGAGTGGTAATCTATGCCCACCCCAGTCTCTGTCCAGAACTAGTATATAAAGACAATGAAGGAAGAATTGTAATTATCAGAACTAAAATATTGGGACAAAGGACAATAGTGGTTGGAATCTATGCACCCAATGAAGGGAAAAAATCCTTCTATGAAAAATTACATGACCTGATAACCCAGTACGCACAAGACCAAATTTTATTGATGGGCGACTTCAATGGAATTATTCTCCCATCTCTGGACAAAAAATCAAAAGCAAAAGATATCAATGATGGATGCTTGCCTAAAACTTTCTTTGCCATGGCTTCAGAATTAGAATTACAAGACATTTGGAGAACAATGAATACAACAGCTAAAGAATACACCTTTTATTCAGCAAGACACGATTCACACTCCAGAATCGATATGATATGGGCCAGTAAATCAATTTTCACGCAACTACGTAAAATTCATATTTTACCTAGAACTTTTTCTGATCACAATCCTGTTACCTTTGATTGGAACAATAAACAAGCATTTAGATGGCGAATGAACGATAAACTTTTAAAAGACAACAAGATACAAAAGGAATTACAGGTTTTAATGAAAGATTTTTTTGAAATTAACCTTAATGGGGAAACTTCTTTAAATACAGTTTGGGACACATTCAAAGCTGTTCTGAGAGGTTTTATGATACAGAAACACTCGGCCTGGAAGAAGACTCAATTGCAATTTACAAACAACATACTTTGGAATTTACAAAATTTGGAGCAGAAATTGGTAATGGTAACACAGGAAGAGGAGAGAAGAGAAATTCAAATACAGATTTCTGCATCTAAACACCAATTAAATTTGGTAATAATGGAGGAAATGAATAAAAATCTGAAACTTGCTAAACAAAAGTATTTTGAATATGCAAATAAACCAGGAAAATTTTTAGCAACACAACTGAAGGACTCATTTCAAAAGAAGATTATAACAAAAATCCAAACTGCTAAAGGACCAGTTTATTCAACTTCAGAAATTCAGAAAGAATTTGTTTCATTTTACTCTAAGTTATATCAGAAAGAAAATACTCCAAAACAGAAAATAGATAAATTTCTAAACTCAATACAGATGAAAGCTTTGTCAATGACCCAGAGAGAATGTATTGAAGCTCCAGTAACAAGGGAAGAAATACAAGAAGCAATACTGAGACAAAAAACGGATAAAACACCTGGACCAGATGGAATTACTGCACTATTTTATAGAACTTTTAGTGACAATTTAGTTGGATTTTTTGGTTCACTTTACAATGCAATTTTGGACGAGGGAACATCCCCGGAGACTTGGTCACACGCATTTATATCACTGATACCCAAAGAAGGAAGAGATCCAGAAAAAACATCTAATTACAGACCTATATCGCTCTTAAATGTGGATTACAAAATTTTTGCTTCGGTTTTGGCATGTAGGATAAAGCAATTTATTAAGGATCTTATACATGAGGACCAAGCAGGTTTTATACCAGGAAGGCAAATAAAAGACAATGTAAGAATTTTACTAGATTCACTGGAATATTATGACCATAATATTCAACAAACTGCGGCTTTTGTATTTTTGGATGCAGAAAAAGCCTTTGATATGGTCTCTTGGAACTTTTTGAAACGGATTTTGGATAAATTGAATTTTGGAGATCGTTTTCAGAAAGGTATATCGGCTATTTATACCTCCCAACAAGCTAAAATTTTGGTTAATGAATCAATGTCAGATAACTGCCAAATCACGAAAGGGACTAGACAGGGATGTCCCTTGTCTCCACTTTTATTTTTGTTGGTGTTGGAACCGCTATGTGTGAAACTAAGAAGTATGGAGGACATCCGCGGGCTAAGAATTAAAAAACATGAATTTAAGTTGAGAGCATTCGCGGATGACCTACTGCTAATTTTGGAAAACCCAACACAGTCAATGAATATACTTCAGGAGACTTTGGATGATTTTGGAAAAGTATCAGGCTTTAAAGTGAATCAAGAAAAAACAAAGATAATATTTAAAAATTTATCGGAAATACAACAACAGGAATTTATATCATATACTGGCTGGGAGAAAGCTAACAAAGTTAAATACCTGGGAATTTGGATCACTGCAAAGAATAAAGATCTGTTAACCAACAATTACCTCAAGTTATGGGGTAAGATTAAAACTGATATGATTATATGGTCAAACAAAAAATTGTCATTAATGGGACGTATCTCAACGATCCAAATGAATGTCTTACCGAGGATGCTCTTCTTATTCCAAAATTTACCAATAATATCACAAACAAAATATTTTGAAACTTGGAGGAAAGACATTTCAAACTTCATCTGGCAAGGAAAAAAACCAAGGACTGCTTATAAATACTTGGTGGATCTAAAAACTAGAGGAGGTTTAGCACTGCCTAACTTTCAACTCTATGCTGAAGCGGTAGCTTTAGTATGGCTAAAAGACTGGATGAATTTGTCAAATGTACGTTTGCTAGACTTGGAAGGTTATAATAACTTAAGTGGATGGCATGGTTATTTGTGGTATGATAAAATTAAATTACAAGCAACATTCCGTAATCATATAATCAGGTCCTCTCTACTTCGTATTTGGATGAGATATAAACACATTTTGGAACCAGAAACACCGATGTGGATATCGCCCCAAGAAATGCTAACTTTGCGCCCACTTAGACCAGACAAATTTATTACTTATCAAGATCTAACTAATTGGGAAGGAAAGAAATGCTCACTAAAAGACTTTCAACTGCTTAAGGATGATTTACAATGGCTTCAATATTACCAAATCAAATCAGTTTTTGTACAAGATGCAAAAAAAGGTTTCTCTAAAGAAAAATCTCCTTTTCAAAGGATTCTACTAGACAATAATACAAAGCTGATTTCTAAAATGTATAATCTCCTTTTAACAATATACTGTGAGCAGGACACGATTAAACCAACTATGATCGACTGGGCTCAAAATGTGGGACATGATATTGTTTTAAATAAATGGGAAAGATTATGGTCTAAAGATTTAAAAGGAATAAAAGCACAGTCAGTGCGAGAAAACATCTATAAAATGATGTATAGATGGTATCTAACACCCAAGAAAATTGCAAAGATTTATAAAACGATGTCCCCTACTTGTTGGAAATGTAACAAAGAAATTGGTTCCTTTTATCACATGTGGTGGACCTGTGACAAAGCCAAAGACTTCTGGGACATGATTTATAACGAACTGAGATTAATACTACAAAAGAATATATCCAAAACACCAGAAATGATGTTATTGAGTATGATTCCAGACGACTTAGCAACACAAAGAACCTTTTTGATATATGCCACAACAGCTGCGAGACTGCTTTATGCAGCGAAATGGAAAGGGCTAGAAACTCCAGAGAAAAAAGACTGGATTGTTAAAATGTTTGAAGTGGCAGAAATGGCAAAACTCACAGCTATTCTAAATGAAGAAAATGACGTTCGGTTTTTGGGGGAATGGGGGGCGTGGATGCATTATTGTGAATATGAGTTAAAATTGGGAAGAATGGAAGAATATTTTCTAATCTGATCCAGAGGATTATTTTTGATTTTTTTTTATATTGAATAAGCATAATTATATTTACTAACAGATTATGGTTTTTTATATATGGTATTGATATTTTATCAAGATTAGATTACCTATGACGGGAGGAACTTTTTATTAAGAGGCAGATAGAGGTGATGGGGAAGTCAAAAAATTTTCCATTTCTTTTTTTCTTTTTTCTTTTCTCTTTTTTATTATATGATATGGAATTATAACAACTTTAGGTTAGAATTGAAATTCGATATTGTTATAGATGTTGTTTAATGCAATGGAAAATTTCTATCATAAAACCCAATAAAAAATTTATATATAAGGAAAATGCAGAAGAGGCTTCTCCCTCTGTGTTGTGGTCCTGAACAGATTCACACACACACACACACACCGACTTTTAAAGTGTGGCAGCAAGAAAAGCAAATCCCTTGACCTGACTCATTAAAAAAAATCTTGTGTAATTTGGCCCTTAGTCTAGTTTACAGTTACAGTTAGCTTTCTTATTTTCTTGTACCCCACTGAGTTGTTTAGCCCATTCTGCTTTCCCTCATTTATTTTCTTATGTATTCTTTCACATTCTGATCCCCTGCCTTGTATTTCATTTTCTCACTTCTTATCCAAAAAGATTTTACAAACATAGCTCTGAAAAAATAGCTTGGGGACAGGAATCCCTGGGGTAAAGTCTTCAGGATGTGAACACAGCTTAACTATAGCAATGAATTGGTCATGGAGGCTGTATGAATATGGTGAAGAGGGTGGGAGATTGCTTGCTTGTGTGCTCGCTCGCTTGAATAGTGGTTCTAATTTTGCCACACCGAATAACCATTTTTACAAGCTTATCTAAATCGGAAAATGCCAGAGAAAATGCTTCAGACTTAAGTTAATTAAAGCTGTAATTTCCACTTGAGAATCCATATCTGTTGACTGGTCTTTCTGGCCACATTTCAACAAACTTCGCACAAAAAAATAATAAAGTCCTGGGGTATTACAGAAGCTCACATTATCAGAAAGATTATGGATGGCAGCTGGGCTGGATGATGATAGCTGAAGAAAAACAAGTTTTGCTAGCTGGAGAGATTATTACTGAAGGCCTCCCAGTGGTGTAGGTGGTAAAAAAAATCAAATATAGACTATGCCTTTAGCTATTGGAGCTGAAATACAGATGATCTTGAAATCTACATATGCAACCTGATGGTTTCATTTCATTATTTCTTTCTTTTTGAATATTGATGTTAAAAGAGACATTTTCCCCAGACGCTAGGGGCTATGTAAATATTGGCATATTTGGAAGGCTATATTTTGTTCCATGCTGAAATAATAGGATAGACTCATAATAACCAAGTAAGTAATTTTATGCCCTACTTTATATTTGGATTTATAGCTAATGGTGAAACATCACTAACAGCATGAACTTATGTACATTAGCTTTGAGAATTGTGGTATGAATAGCATTTCCTGTGGCAGGAATTTTTAAAAATATCACCCAGTATGTTGGGCACATTATTCTCCACCTCATTTGTCCACATAACTAGTGAAACCTACTAGCTCAGCTTAGAATTCACTTTGCTAATTTAACTATTCCCCCCCCAAGAAAACATTGTAAAATAGTTCATTTATTTTTGAGATCAGTTTCAAAATATGGATCCTGTTGTGCTGTTTGTTTTGATTTTATGGTTGAAAATGATGCTCTACATTTCTCCAACAAAGCTTGAATTACATCATTGATGGGAAAAAAAATATCTGTTTATTTATTTTGAAATATTCTGGGTATTTATTCTAACAACCTAGTAATGGTCAGTTTCTGTTGAAAATTAACTGAAGGGTTCTTGCTCCAACTCCCCCCACTGCCGGAATCCTAATGTTGGTATTTCTTTAACTTACATTTAAACACATACACACACACTCCAGCTACACAGAAAGAAGCACTGATAGAGAGATCTCTGAGACCACTCTTGGTGAGAGAAAAGCAGGCTCCAGCTTTGAGTCCAGGACTCTGCACTTTTCTTGAAAGCTGAGAGGAACAGCACATAGCTTAGTCCTAATCGAATGATGCTGCTGTTTCTGCCAGTTTCACAAGATATGGGCACCTATACATACAATGATGATATAAACTGGGTGGGATATACATTTACATAAATGGAACCTACTACATTTTAGTTTCAGTATCTCCTACTTACAATGCCCTCCAGGACCTGAGTAAATTTGTCCTCTTGTTTTGGACTCTGCCAAGGCCCTCTTCTCCAAGCAGACATCGAGAGGCAGATACTCTTGTGGAATATCTGCTGCGGGAATGTGGTGATGTTATCATGGGTGAAAATGCATGGTTGCTTTAGCCTCCTTTATTCCCTGTTTCAGCTAGGATTTAGCCAGGATCGAACTCACGTTTGGCGAAACGCATGTGTTAGATCCTGGCTGAATCCTGGCTGAAACAGGGGATAAAGGAGGCTAAAGCGACCGTGCATTTTCGCCCATACTGAACTATATGTTGTTTTAGGGGCAGAGAAATTCCTTCAAAGTTTCACTTTTTGTTCTGCTTGTCAGTTGTGCCAAACAGATTATGCATGCTCACTTTACCCTTCTTTATTCCCCTTTTCAGCCAGGATCAAAGCAACCTGGGTTGGGGAAAACTGTATGCATTGGCTTGAATGATCAGGGAATAAACTGTGTGCAAATCGGGGGCATGAATACAGGAAAGCAGTCTCCCAAGTTCAAATCAAGTCCCACCCCTTTAATTGCTGGTCGGTGACTGGCTCACCTTGTGAGAGAACATTTCCTTCCCCCCAGACCCAACTGCCGCATAAAAAAGCATTTTCAGAACAAAAAACAAAAATGGAGCCATTTGAAAGAAGGGGGGGGGGGCAAAATCCAAGCCTTATTTTAAAAAAGCCTTTCTCTCTCTCAGAAAGAACTCCAAGGAAGCAGGAAGCAATTGAATCCCTGCCTCTTCATGATTGGCTGTGAGAGATGCCAATCTTCGTTGCTTCCCCTGTATGGCTATCAGCAAACAGAACAGAAGAGGGGTTTGGAAAGGGAGCGGGGAAAGCTCAATGCGAGGCAAGTATATGCATGCTCTTTGGATCTGGTTTCAGCTAGGAAAGACCGTTTGGCTCCAACAAGAAGAGGAATGGGAAAAGCCGAGTTCGTTTAACGTTGAAACGTGGTTGAGCCGAAAAGTAATGAGGTAACGTGCATTTTCAAAAACTTGATCCTGGCTGAAACAGGGAATGAAGGAGGCTAAACCGACCATGCGTAAGTGACTAATGACTGCTTCAGTTCAAAGATTATTCTAATGTGCAGCCACATACCAATAACCCAAGGAACATGCCAGACCTTTTAGAGTTTCATGTTGAGACAGGGGATGAAATTTTTAAAAGGCACTTGGAAACTGGGGCAGGCAATGCCAAGTATACATCTGCAAGAACACAGAATGTGTTAATAAATACGTGTGGTCAGATTTTGAGGGAAGATATTATCGTGAAGGCTAACAATTCTATGAGATTGTCAATTTTAGCAGAAGAAATGGTACATATTTCTGGCACAGAGCAACTGTCACTAGGAGTAAGATCTGTGGAACTAAATGATAGGAATACATGAGTACATGAGGAATTCCTTGGGTTCATTTTGATCTCAGACCAAACTGCAGTAGGCATAGCCAACACAAACCTATCAGTTTGTTCAGATTTTGAACTAGACAAGGATACGATGGTTGTTCCACTATGGCAGGAAAAGATGCTGGGGTTCACACACAAATCAGGTCAATCTATCCTCAGGAAACCTTTGTCCATTGCTCATCCCGTAGACTTGATCTCAGTGTAAGTGATGTGCATAATACAATAGATACAATTAAAGCTATGCATGTTTTTTCCATGAGCATACTCAGAGATGGCATCTAATATTCAATATACCAATGCTATGAGAAACACAATGGATGCAATAATACCAGAATATTTGGGTGTTTGCAGAAAATTATACAAGTATTGTCTCACAACTCAAGCAATTAGCAGAATCAAGCAACACCAAGGGATATCAGCTTTTGTGAGCATCACAGACATCATCCTTTATTGTTTGTCTTGTGATCATAAACAAATATTCTTCAATGCTAGAGCCAGTCACCCAAGCTTTACCATCTGTGAAGGTAGAGCTAATGGAAATGAAAACACATATATAAGAACTTCTGGGAGTAATAGAACAGCACAGGGAAACTAGCAAGGTGACCTTTAGCACAGTAATAGGGAAGTGCAAGAAAATGGCAGATGAAGTGGATGTAGAATTTACAGCACCAAGACAACTCAAACTACAAACTGTGCCAATCCTCCCAACTAATCCACAGAGTAGTTTTACCAGCTACCCATCTTCATTCCCTACCAGGATTCCCTTATTACCCCACTGAGGACTCATTTTAGTGATGAAAACCAACCTGCTTACAGTTTGCTGAAACTACATCCATCTCAGATGTACCACTCTGAAGAAAAAACTTCCTAGCCCATATCCCGTAAATTCCATCCAGAAATTTTACAATCTGAAAACTTTGCAGATGACTCTGTCACTGTCACTTGGTATGACTTGTGGTTAAGAAGACATACAAAGGAAAAACACTCACCATTGTGTGTCATATGCAAGATGAGCTATCTTATGAGCTATTGACCATGCCTAATTGTTCCCTGCTATTATAATGGCATTCTTACTGCTCTTTTTCTGCCAGTTACAGCATGCACTATTGAAAGATGTTTTAGCAGTTATGCTCAACAATGACTGAAAATTGATTGTCTGCATTGTATCTGTTGAGAGTACATAGAGAAAAGTTAAAAACCTATCTCAAAGAGAAATTTATAAGAGAAGTTATCAATGGTTTTGGCCAAGATCTTCGAAGACTCCAGGTTTTGTTCAAAGAATGATCCCCTTTTTGATAATATTTTCTTTTATATTATGGAAGGCAGAGTATTCAGATAATCTTCAGACATGCCTTGCTTCCAACAGCATAGGCAGATTCTATATAAAAGCTACAAAATGCAATGTTAGGAGCATGGCTTTAACTTGGTTTAGAATCCCATAATCTTGTCATTCATTAGACATATGGGTGTGGGATGTCTTTCTAGTGCCTTGCCCTTTTATTGTTAAAAGCACTTTGTTAAAGGTTAGTTCTGAAATGTTTAATCTCATACAATGCAGTAAATTACCTTCAGGGAGAGCTCACTATTATTCTTGTTGCTTCTTTTTAGCACCACATTATTGTGTCTGATGGGTGGATTGTGTTGCCAGTGGTGTAAAGATTAGAGTCATTCAGGTCAATAACCTACAGGTATCATTAAAAGACTTAGCCTCCTCCCCTGAATTAATTTCTGTGGATGCCCGTGATCTCCGCAATGTCCAATATTTTATTAAACCATTCTTGGCTAACAGGCACAGGTAAGTTTTCTAGTACTTCATCTAAACTGTTTTAATGGCTGTTATTAAACCTTTGATATCATTGGACAGCCACATAAATAATAAATCCCTGATGTGCTTATAATGGGGTTATCAGGAGGGACTGAGAGATGGATTTAGAAACTTCAAGGTGCGTCAATACTATCAGCAGATGCTTCAGTAGGCTGCAAAGTTTGGGCTTGGGTTTAAAAAATGCAAGTATTTTCTCAATGTTGGGGAAATATTTTCTGTTTAGTAGCCCAATTCCAAATCAAGTATGGTAGATTTTCCACATCATTATGCAACCCTGGGAAAAGTATTTCCCTAAGTCTCTGTAAAGGAACCCCATGGTGCAGAATGGTAAGCTGCAGTACAGCAGTCAAAAGCTCTTCTCATGACCTGAGTACGATCCTGACAGAAGTCAGTTTCAGGTAGCTGGCTCAAGGTTGATTCAGGCTTCCATCCTTCTGAGATTGGTAAAATGAGTACCCAGCTTGCTGGGGGTAAAGTGTAGATGTCTGGGGAAGGAAATGGCAAACCACCCGTAAACATAGTCTGCCTAGTAAACGTCGGGATGTGATGTTACCCCATGGGCCAGTAACAACCTGGTGATTGTAATGATCTTTACTTTTACCTTTAAGTCTGTGTAAGCTGAAATTGAAAATTACTAGCTTTCTAACTTTGCAAACTGTCTAATTATCATACAAATTTTGGTGGCACTGCAAAAACAATTCAAATATGAGAAGCTGTGTTTTTGTCTCCAAAGTAATCAGTGAAAAGCCTATAAGATACTGAAGATGCTGAGTAAGAGGGCATTGCTCACTATTGATATTTTTTTTAAATGATATTTTTAAAAATAGTGATTTTGCTCACTATTGATATTTTTAAAAATTCTGTGAGACCACTAGGGCCGGGGTAGAGCTAGAGCAGCAACTGGGGGGTTACCAGCAGAGCGTTGAGGAACCTTCAACGTCAGGGTCAAGCTAGGATAGAGCCTGATGAGTCGGGGTGAATCCAAATGGAAATCTAACAGCTCAGAGGTGTGAACAACGTAAGACCTGATGGGTTAAAACAGGGCTGGTGTTAGCAAACACTGCCCCCAACCACCTGCCTGACTGTACACCTCCCTTGCCATCCACCCACATGCCTGTCCCATGCCCACTTGCTTGCAAGCACAATGCCACCTGTGCTCCTTGCTGCAGGTGCTTCCAGCAAAGGTGCTGCAGGTGCTGCATGGCAGGCAGAGATGCTCCTGGAAGCCCCAGCTGTTGAAACGCCTGGCCACATACATCAGCCAGTTCCATTGGGGAAAGGACTGCAGGTGGTGCAGAGGGCTATGAGTATGGGCAGTTGGAGGGCTCATGAAAGGCTGGAAGAAGGACACACAAGCAGGTAGGGCACATGTAGGTAGGAAGGCAGGAAGGGAGGCATGTGCAGAGAGCCTAGTGGTGGCCAGAGGAGGGTTGAGGGTCTCTGGACACTCTCTGCTCAGGGCTCCCCAAAACCTGGAATCAGTCCTGTTTATAAATGTAGCCTGGTAGAATCTGACCAATAAGGGATGGTCCCTGACAGTATGTGGAAGATTCTGGCTTTTCAAACCCCGAGGCTGGTTTTACTGGCCATACAAGTAAAATCCAGTGTCATTTACAAGGAAGCTGCAGGGAGCACTGGTGTACTAAGACAGAAAGTAGTCAGTTAGGTTCCATTCAGACCTCAGAGCTAGAAAATGCAAAGAGGTTGCCTCCTCACACTGTAATTGGGCTACTTATGTTTAAATCTATAAGTTGCAGGGCTGAACCAAATAGTAAAAGAACACAGAAAACAAAACAAAAAACAAAACAAAAATAGGCAGTTCCTGGTTTTGTTTCTTATTTCTTGATGAATTTCTTCCAATGGTTTTATTGATTCCATATAAACTTTGCTTTTATCTAAATCATTGGTAGACCCATAAGTGACTAAGAACATAGGATATAAATATTTAAAGTAAGGAAGAATTTAATATTGTAACTATCTGGGGGGGAAAGAAACTTTTGCTAGAAGTAGGAAACGGGCGGATCCCTGTCTTGATAAACTGGTATTTCCCTATAGAATAAAATGAACTATAAAGGCTACATTTTGCTGTATAAGTTGCTAACTTTGATTAAGCTTCACAGGATGTCTGTTGCACAGGTATATGATTCTTAGTATTATATTTGGTATCAATTAGCCAGGCTGGAAACTAGATTCTTTTCTATTTGCATGGTAATGAAAGATTCCTTCAAAGTGATGGTGAATGAAATCAAAATACTAATAAGATTTTATGCACAACACCTGATGGTTGACATTGATCGGGGGGCAGGGGGGAGAGATGGAGAAAATGTTTGTTTACTTATATTAATATTCCTGTGGATCCAAACCTAGGAGAGAAGACTGTATAGCAAGCTGTCATTGGTAACATTCTCAGGCAGGAGGTCCTTTCCTAGTTACATTAATCAGACTTGGAAGAGGAGAAATGATCATAAAAGCAAACTATTCATAGCCATAAAATTATCCATACCTTTAAAATGAAAAACTTCTTTTCCCAGATTGCTAGTAATTATTTTAATGCATGGTAGAGTTTCATATCTGATGCTTTTGAAACCTCTTTTTTGATCAGTCTGGGATATCATTTTGAATTTCATCAAGTAGGGAAGCGATAGAGAGAAAATCTTCATAAGGTATGATGAAATTCAGCCAAGTCCAAATTCCTGCTTTTTAAAGGGACATTTTGCAAAGAGAGAGAGAGAGGGAGAGAGAGAAAGAAAGAAAGAAAGCTTTTTAAAAGAACTGTTGTTGCGGTGATGCTTCCATCTTGCAAAGTGGATGTTTGAAAATTGAACTTACTCTGGTTAGAATGTCAATTTTATCTAAGGTTTAGTATCCCAAACAATCAAATTGATGATTTGTATAAACTTCCTAATGAACAATATTTCAAGTATTGTCGAAGGCTTTCATGGTCAGAGTTCATTGGTTCTTGTAGGTTATCCAGGCTGTGTAACCACGGTTACACAGCCTGGATAACCTACAAGAACCAATATTTCAAGTAGTTTTGCCTCCATTCAGTTGGTGGCATTCATTGTGGCAGATGGTTGAGTAGTTGTTGGTGGAACATACTCACAATTTGCTTAGTGTGTGCATGGCTTCTGATCACCAAGGGTACATTTAAAATCTGCTACTTCTAAAACTTGCATGTGATGCTTTGCAGTTGAAAAATTGACAATATTCATCAGTCAGAGAACAGCCTTTTATGTTTCTGTTGTTTCCGTCACCATCACCCCCCAACTACTTTGGGGCTTTGGTTTCATTCTGCATATTTTCTCTAACCTTTAGAAGTCACCTCACTCTCTCTTTGCATTTTCCTTGCCTTTTCTGGAAGCTGTTTTAGCCCAAGTTAAATGTATGCATCATTCCTAAATCGATTGCTGGTCATGGGCATAGTTGTTAGTTTGGGTTTTTCTCCCCACACCCACATTCTCGTTCCTCCCTCACACTTGTCTTTCCCCTTCATCCATCCCCTTCCCTTGAAGCCATCTTTTTTTTTTTTTTTTGCTATAGCTTTGTGTAGGTCCATTGCAAGCATTCATGGTAAACAGAGTTTCCCCATGATTCTTTGGTGAGGAAGCTGCTATTACAGATTACGAAAAGTAAGTACTTTTAAATTTTCCCCAGGGAACATTTTTCGAGATAGTCACCAAATTTGTAGCGTAGCTTCAAGGGACTCTCCTTGCATGAACCTCGAAGTTTGGTAACGTTTGGGTCAGGGGGTCTTATTTTATGGGGTCCCAAAGGGGTTAACCCCCTCCTCCATAGAAAAGTAGAGTAAACTTAACCATGCTTTTTATGGAGGAGGGGGGGTGACAACTTTAGAACCCCATAAAATTGGACCCCTTGACCCAATCTTCACCAAACTTCAGGGTTCATGCAAGGAGAGTCCGTTGAAACTACACTGAAAATTTGGGAACTCTACCTCCAAAAATGCCCCCATAGGAGCTTTTAAAAATCCCCATAGATTAAAATGGGCCCAATTTTTTTCAGTAAACCCGGAAATAAAGCTGAATACCCCTTTAACAGTATGGGTATTTGGCTTTGTCCGGGTTTACTGAAAAAAATCTGGTCCAATAAACCCAAACCCAAAATGTACTGAATTTTTTGGGCATAACCCTACATTTAACTTGTCCTCTTTAACCGCCCCCTCCCATTTTTAATTTTGTTTGTTTGTGAGTACAAGACTAACAATAGAATGCTGAAATAGTACAAATCACCATACGAGTGTTCTTATGTTCCCTCTGTTGAGACAGCAAAAAAACAAATGTTTTTTGGGGGATGTTTTGTTGGAGCTCCCCTTTATCATCATATTCCACGTTGGCGGTGAATTGCACCTTTCCCATAATGCCCCTTGGTGAGCCATGCACACCACATGTGATCATCTGATGACAATTTTTTTTATCGAATGGTGCATTGGTGTACATTTCTTCGTTGGGTGGAATCACATCATGATCACCATTCCGCATTTAGCTTGTTTTCTTCAACCGGCCCCAGCCCACCTTGATTTTTTTTGTTTGCGAGTACAAGACTAGCAATAGAACGATGAAATAGTACAAATGACCATGTGATTGTTTTTATGTTCCCTGTGTTGAAATAGCAACAAACAAATGTTTTTGGGAGTTTTTTGCCTGAGCTCCCATTCACACATGTGATTGCCTGATGAGAAATTTTTAATCAAATAGTGTATTGGTGTACATTTCTCCTTTTGGTCATTTTGGGTGGAATCACAGTAAAACAGGCGTGTAATTCTCTCACCTCTACAGGACTGTGTTTCTCTGTATTTTATCAAAGTGTGAGATATAAGGGATGTAACCTAAACTAGATGGGAGGCTTGAAACCACCCTTTTCACTGTCACATTTAGCCCTTCACCACATCTGCATAGTGCCCCAATGACTCCTTCCACGCTCTTGTAAAACTTGCTGCTATGTATAAACAAACAAGGTTTGACTTAGAAGAAGAAGAATTGGTTTTTATACCCCAATTTTCTCTACCAGCTTACAATCACCTTCCCTTTTTGTCCCTGCAACAGACACCTTGTGAGGTTGGTTAAACTGACAGAATTCTGAGAGAACCGTGACTAACCCAAGGTCACCCAGCAGGTTTCATGTGTAGGAGTGAGGAAACAAACCTAGTTCACCAGTTTAGTGTCTGCAGCTCATGTGGAGGAGTGGGAAATAAAACCTGGTTCTTCAGATAGGCACTATGGTTGCAGGTATAGCATAAACTGTCAGAAGAAGACAAAAAACAGGGACCAAAAGCAGAAACAGCTTTCCATGGAAATTCCTGAATAGCTGTATTTATAACACCAGATAGACTTCCTTTCTCTAATATTTGATAGGGCTAGTATCAGAAAAGTTGCTGTGGGCCCAGCGTCACTGGAGAGCCCACTACCAATTGCTACCACTTGGTGTTGTAGCAGACCAGCTATATCCACTGACGTCTCAGGGACCTCTGCGGCAATATTCCATTTATACCTGGGTGCATCATAAGAGGGAGGGAGCAGAGCATGACTCCTTCAAGCCCCAATGATGTGCACTGATAAATCTTAAGTGAACATGAAAGAGCCACACATAGGGAAGCAATGAAGCTCTTGTTCACCCTTCTTCAAATCCCACTAGTATCAATCAGTAGGGTTGCCAGCTCCAGGTTGGGAAATACCTGGAGATTTTAGGAGTGGGGCATTAGTAGGGCAGGGTTTGGGAAAAGGAGGAACTTTGATGGGGTATAATGCTATAGAGTCCATGCTCCAAAGCAGCCATTTTCTTCAGGTGAACTGATCTCTGTGGCCTGGAAATCAGTTGTAATCCCAGGAGATCTCCAGTTACTAGCTGGAGGTTGGCAACCCTATCAGTGGGGCTTAAAGGAGTCATGCTTGGCTCCTTCTCCACATGACTCTTTCAAGTTGACACCAGTGGGGCTTGAAGGTGTTGTTCTCACCTTCTTCCCTGAATGGACCCCAAAGCACGAAATGGAAGATTGCCCCAGAGGCCCACAAGATGTTAAGATCCTCCCATTTCTAGGATCTGAGGGACACAATGCGAAAAACCCAAGCATAGCTCAGCTCTGTTACCCTCCTCCAAGTCCCTTAGCCCTTGCAAGAAATGACCAGAAGGAAGGGGTGTGTGCATGCATCAGGGTTGCCAACCTCCAAGCGGTGGCTGGAGATCTCCTGCTTTTACAACTGGTCTCTAGATGACAGAGATCAGTTCCCCTAGAGAAAATGGCTGCTTTGGCCATTGGACTCTATGACATTGAAGTCCTCCCCTCTCCAAACCCCACCCTCCTCAGGCTCCACACCCAAAATCCCCAGGTAATTCCCAACTTGGAGCTGGCAGCCCTATCATGCATATATGTATAAAGTATTATAAAGTACAAAGATGCATTGTCTAGCTGTAATTCTACATTCATTCAAGATGAACACTGAGGTAGACTGGCTTGCCTGAGGCCACCTAGTCCGTTCACAGTGAGGTGAGAATTGAACTAGGGATTCCTGATTCATAGTTTCAACTCTTTGCCACTAGACTGTACCAGCCTGGCTGTAAGATGTATGTTTGACTACTCACAAGCCTCTCCAGAAATGAGATATCTATTTCTTTTCTGATCCACTGTTGAAGTTGCTGGAGGGCATGCACTACATTTGTTGCTTCACGACTGGTCTGCTCTCTGGCAGATTTGCTGAAAACTCCATTGTCCTTGAGGCATGAGACTTCGGGCTGTCACAGAAATGACACAGCAAACTCTGACTACTTAATCACTTTTATTTGGCCTGTCACATGAACAGTATAATAACCACTATAATGCTGTGCCTTATGCAAGACGCAGGAACACTGATATACTTTTTGGTAAAGTGAGACAAGGTTGTCACCTCGTGTTGCATAAGTATGGGAAAGCTGCTGCATCTCATACATGACCCTAGCCATATTAGAATAACTGAGAGCCAATAGGTACTTTGAAACATCTTCAACAATTCCTCAGTAGCGTTGGCTGACCCAGACTGCAGGTGAACAACGTGGCCTGGGACAAGGAGGGCATTTACATGGAGAACAGCAGGGTATCGGACTGGGTCTAAAAATATTGGTTGCCAGGAGACAAAGGGGGCCCATCTACAACTATAAGGCTACCACTTAATTTTTATTAATTTTTATTTTTAACATATTGCCTAATGTTTAAAGGGGCCCACTTCATCAGGGGCCCACAGGGCCCACTTGCCATCGGGCAAGCTAACACAATGGCCAGTCCGCCACTGGGTATAAACAAACAAACAAATGAAATGCTAATGGGATTCTGTGCATGCACAGTTAGCATTCACCAAACCAGGTCTATGCATAGAAGTGTTAATTGTTAAATCCTTTCTGTATATCTAAACTGTAATGGATTGCTAAATTCATTTATGGCCATTAGGGCTAGGAATGTTGTTCCCCCACCCCTTCAAAATCAAATGAGGCACAACAGGCACTAATAGGATTGCCAGGTTCCTCTTTGCCACTGGCGGGAGGTTTTTCGGGTGGAGCCTGAGGAGGGCGGGGTTTGGGAAGGGTAGGGACTTCAATGCCATAGAGTCCAATTGCCAAAATGGCCATTTTCACCAGGGGAACTTATCGCTATCGGCTGGAGATCAGTTGTAATAGCATATCTCCATTCAGTACCTGGAAGTTGGCAACCCTAGGCACTGATAGGCTGTGATAATTAATTGCCCACCTATGGGGGATGGCAAAGAAGAGAGCGTATAAGTGGCTCTTTGACTCCTTGATATAGGCTTCCGCCTTGCACTATTGCCCACCCACCAGGGGCAATGTGGGATTAGCTGGTTGCTTCGAGACAAAGCAGGAATTTTGGGGGGTCTCTCATGATTAGCCTTTGGGAGATCTCCCCCCCCCCCATGAAACATTCACTGAATTATGTTATGTGACCAGACTTCCAATCACGGAGCCTTTTGTTGTTGTTGCTATATTCTCTATACGGATCAATTATCATCATTATATATCACAAATGTCTATTTAAAATATTTATATATGCACCCTTCTGCCAGGCTTATCTGGGGCTGCTTCTGCAACAGCAGGGGCTAGGTGATGAGTGAAGGGGAGGGATTTCTCCGTCGGCTCCTTGGCTGGCTCTGGTCACAGTTTGGGCAGCCAATCCAGCGCCTCAACCTGTGGGGGGAGGGATCTTCAGGTGAAGTACTTTTGCTCCACCCCACCCCTCCTTTGTTGAGGGAACTGTGGCCGGATCAGTTGGTTCCAGGCATTCTGGAACCCAAGGCATGTAACAACAACGGAAAAATAATATGAGCTATTTAATAAAACAACACATTAAAAAAAATTAAAAAACAAACAAACAAAAAACCTGAAACAACTCATATATTAGCCAGCAGGGTATTTCTCCTTCATCCAGGAAGGGGAAGTTAAATTTCCAGTCAGTTCTCTGTCACTCCAAGAGTACAATGTGATAGTGTACATTCATGGCACCACCTGCATATACAACAACATTAAGAGCCAAAAACCCCTCTTTGAAAACAAATATTTCCCCCCAAATATTCATCATGAAACATAATTCATGTAAGGTATTTTTAGCCCACTTTTGCTTCATGAAAGACACAAGGAGACTAACAAGGACAGCTAAAAACTGTACCAGCTAACACTAGTTTTAAAACAAATAACTGCTGGTCTAAAATAATACACTGATCATGGGGAGATTTCCATTTTCACATGACATCTTTGTTTGTTCAGAAGAGTTACCACATGTGTTTGATTTGTTGAGCCAGTAGCTCCTCAACGAGTATGTGATGATTTCAAGCGCAATTTTTAACCAGTGGCGTTCTGAATGTTGGCAATATGCTCACAAAGGCATTCAGTACCTTCCAGCATAGAGTTCTGACAGAACAGAGGCTATCTCCATTCACATTCTATGGTTTTCCTTTGAAAGTACTGACTTGTACAACTTCCTCTGAGAAGCTTGCAATGGCCACGGTCCCTCTGGAGCTCTGGAGAAAGTTTGTGAAGAACTCCTTTATACCACTTCATGGAGAATAATATTTGCTGTGGTCGACACCCATGGCAGGTACTCACTCAAGTGCAAACAACCAAACAGTGCTGAAATACAAAACGTAACCCCAACAACAGCACAATAGGCTATCAATAAATAATAAAATCCCAAACATTCAAACACAAAATGATTTCATTGTAAATGCATGATAGAAAGCATAAACTAATGTCCAGGAGCTAATGCAGAAAAGCTCAAAGTAGGAAGCGGTCATTACTTGCTGGTCCTATGTGAGGAAAGTTTATGCTCACACCTCCTCTTTATTGCACGATATGTAAAGTGATGAAGTTATCCTTCGAAACAGCAGATATCCAATTCTCCATCTCTTCTATCAACAGTCTGCTGGGACTGTGATATACCCATTTACCTGCTCCAAACAGAATTTGGACAATTTTGTCTTACTTTGAGCTTTTCTGCATTAGCTCCTGGATGTTAGTTTATGATGATATGCTTTCTATCATTCATTTACAATGGAATCATTATGTGTTTGAAAGACTGGGATTTTATTGTTTATTGATAGCCTATTGTGCTGTTGTTGGAGATACTCACTCAAGACATTTCATCGCCACATGGAATGTGGTGAATTGTATCATAATATGAGACTAGCCCTGAAACGCCAGTCACTGGCAGCAAAAACACAAAAAGTCTATATAAAGGCCCTACTAATCTGTTGTGCCTTACATTACTTCTTAAAAAGTGGATACCTTCCTGTCACATTCAGGAAGGCTATTCCACAATGCAGGTCACTACTAAAAAAACAAAACAAAAAAAACTCTTTGAGATCAAGCAGTAGCAGAGTTAACAAGGTTGCGAAAAGGGATATACAAAATGGCCTTGATTTGAAGATCAGACTTGCTATATGGTTTCATATTACAAGAGACCGTCTTTCAACTTTGTGGATCCTGAACTGTGAAGAACTTTAAAGGTAAGAACCAGCACCTTGAACTGAACTTGGAAGCAAGTGATTAACCTGTGTAAAGTTATTAGAATAGGAGCAATATGTGTAGCAGCTTATTCAGACAGTAACTGAGCTGCCTCGTTCTGCAACACCTGAAGTTTCCATGTCTTCAAGGGTTGTTGCACCATGTAGAGTGTGTTATGATAGTGTAGCCTTGCAGTTACTGTAAATCAGTGTGGCTCGGTTGACTAAGTTTAGATTTAAAAAATTCAAGTGCTTCCCCTCTATTCCCAATGCCATACTGCAAGCACTCCAAGAAAATTAAGTGACCATCTGTGACAAAGGCAGCTGAGAGATTCTGCAGAATAAATAGCAAGGCATTCTCCTTATCAGTCTGCAAGCAGGGATCATACACCAAAGCAGCCAAGGCCATCTCTGTTCCGTAAGCAGATGTAAAGCTAAACTGAAAAGGGTCAAAGGCAGATGAATCCTCCAAGAAACCCTGGAGCTGTTCTTGGTACCATTCTCTCAATTATCTTTCCTAAGACAGGTAGGCTTGAAAGTGACCTTTAACTGGTCTTGCTGTGAGGGCTTTTTAAATGGAGAACCGATCACAGCCTCCTTCTAAACCTTTAGAAAATTCCCTTCAATATTGGAAGCACCAGTAAGGTTCCCTCACTTTCATCCCATAAAATTGTATCAGCCAGGACTAGTAGGAGACCTGACCACATATGGTAGCCTTCACAGCCCCAGGATCAAGTCAGCATAGTCCATAGGATACCAAACTGAAACTATCCATAGTATAAGGACCAGAAGGTGCTTCAGACACCTCTCCTACCTGTTGTATTCCCAAACCAGCATCCAAGTTGGAGTAGATCTGAGAGTTCATTAGCAAAGAACTGGGCAAAAACAGCAGATGCTAAAAGCCTATCATTCTATTGTTAGACTCATAAAATGTCAGATAGCCTTATGTAATTGAAATGATGGCAAGTTAGCTGCTGCAATGGTACTATAAACAAATTGCTTCTTTGCTGCTATCACTTCTACCTTATAGGCTTTCCCATATGCTCCACAGCTGTGTCTGATTCAGCCCTCATCAATACTGAGCAGATTCAGATCAAGCCACAGGATGTCTACTCATTGCCGAGGGACAAAATAGACACGACAGAGATTGCAGCCCTCCGTCAGTCTCTAAAAAGTAAATTGTGTACTCACACAGCCATACTTCAGATCTGGGCAGTGGGAAAGGAAGAGGGGATTTAACCTTTCAAGCCTCACTTAGTTTCAGTAATGGACGCTGGATGCCCCACGTTGGTGGTGGCAGTTTTAAAGCAAGAACAAAAGATGAGTCCTTTACACACACACACGCCCATTTAAAATGCTAATAATACTGTGGAAAGGACAGTTTTGATTAGCGAAACTGAGCAGGGGTTGAAGGATTACACCACTCCTCTTCTTGCATGGCTCTAATCTGCTCAACGAGTGATGGACAGCAATACATAATCCTCGTTATGTCAGTTTTGTTCATAATCTGAAGTTGTATTCCTGGAGAATCTTCATGTAAAATGTGTTTGCAGACAGACAATGAATACTGGATCACGACATCTCTCATTATTACGATTCCTGTCTCATCCCTCCCCCAATTTTCTTCTTTTCATTCTCTTATTTTCCTTCACTAATTTATTTTCCCCTTTCAGAACTTCTTATTACTATGGTAAATTTAAGTTGTTCTTAAGCTTTTTGTATATTTATCACACCTCAACCTCTCCCAAGCTTCATTTAATTTACTACGTGAGTTTGTGTTCAATCTATGGATTTTTAGATAAATCTACCTTATTGGATTTTAAGTCTATGGAATGCATCAATCTGATTTATTAAAGCTTTCTTTGTTTGATGTCTAGTAACATATAGCATTGATTTTTTTTTAAGTTAGCATAGGGAAAACGGTGATAAGTTAAGAAGGAAAGTCTTTTATAGGAGAAAACTCACCTTTTCATTAGTCAAACTGGGGAAAAAACTAAGCTGACATTTAACTTATTTTGATGAGTGAGGCTAAACTGACATTTGATTTCTTCACTGGATGGTATTTTCACTGGGAGTGCAGGTAGCTGTTGACAAATGGTTAGAAGTTCCACAAATTGTTTATATGTTATTATTATATGGTACAATGGCCAAGTGCTGGTTCATATATTCGAGTTCATCACTCATTGGTTGGAGTCCAATGGCTTGCATGTATGACTCTCTTCACTTACCTTTACACCTCATCTCTTTCTATGAACCCACGCAGCAGCTCCACTGTTCAGGTTATGCATTTGTAGGGCTGTAAAATTTGCCACAACCAAAGTGCAGGCCTTTCCTGTGGCTACCTCTGCACTTAGGACATCCTTCCATAACTAGGAAGAAGAAGAAGAAGAGAAAGAGGAGGAGGAGGACAAAGAGGAGGAGGAGGAAGAAGAGTTGGTTTTTATATGCCAACTTTCTCTACCACTTAAGGAAGAATCAAACTGGCTTACAATCACCATCCCTTCCCCTCCCCACAGCAGACACCATGTGAGGTAGGTGAGGCTGAGAGAGCTCTAAGAGAGCTGTGACTAGCCCAGGGCCACCCAGCTGGCTTCATGTGTAGGAGTGGGGGAACAAATCAATTTTACCAGATAGTGTCTGCCACTCATGTGGAAAAGTGGGGAATCAAACCTGGTTCTCCAGATCATAGTCCACCACTCCAAACCACTGCTCTTAACCACTACACCATGCTAGCTCTCCCACAGAAAAACAGTTCCACTGAAATGTCTAGGAGGAAGTTAGAGGGTATGTGAATTGAAACTGGTGTCTCATTTGGCTGTATGGCTTTTGACTCATTTTTCTCTGAGGGCTACTTTTGGAAAGGGTGCAGTTTGTGACTGGATAGGTTGTATTGTTAGTGGCTGTTATTGAACTGGATGAGCTTTTATGGCCTATGGTATTGTTTCTGTGGACTTCTTTTTAAAATGTTGCAAGCCTCCTTGAGTCCATGACAGACAATGCAATGCTCCTCATACTGGCTAAAATGAAGAATACTTACTTAGTTGAAGTCGTCAAAAAGGGCAAGAGTCCAGTAGCACCTTAAAGACTAACAAAAATATTTTCTGGTAGGGTATGAGCTTTCGTGAGCCACAGCTCACTTCTTCAGATACAGCTAGAATGTGAATCCATCGGTTTTTAAGTAGAGGAACAGTATGTAAATGTGAATAGCAGGCTTGATTGGATTAGGTGTGATATGCAAAAGAGTCTGTGATGTCCAGGGGAGAGATGGGTGTGGAGAAATCAGCATTGGTAATGGGCCATGAATGCAAGGTCTTTATTCAGCCCAGGTAAATGCATTGACTTTAGTTTGAATATCAACTGTAATTCAGCAGTTTCTCTTTCCAATCTCCCTTTAAAATTCCTTTGTAAGAGAACTGCTACTCTTAAATCTGCAACAGAATGTCCTGGAAGGTTGAAATGTTCACCCACTGGTTTTTGAATATTGTGGTTTCTGATGTCAGACTTATGTCCATTTAATCTTTGTCTAAGAGACTGACCTGTTTGTCCAATGTAGATTGTGGAAGGGCATTGCTGGCATGTGATGGCATAAATCACATTAGAAGATGAGCAGGAATATGAACCTGAGATACTGTAAATTACTTAGTTGAGTAACTAACACTGCAATCCTAACTAGAGTTATGCGTTTCAAAGTGCATTGGCTTCAATGAACAGACAAAGATGTGCTATTAGGATTGCACTGTAAGTGATTAGAAATCAGGTGATATACATGCATATACAAATCAAGTCATTTTAATTGGTCATTTCTCTTCCTGTATTTGCTTTATACTCCTGATCAGAAAGCAGTAGAATGAATTGAAAAGTTGAATATAAATAGACTGGGTGAGCCAAAAGTAAATTTGGGTGAAAATGCTTGCATTGTAGCATGCAAGACATGTCATAAGGGGAGAGACTTACAAGAGCTCTACTTTAAATAGTTTTCACTTTGATGAAAAAATAATTAAGTACTGATTGCTGAGCCCACTAGGGCATCTTTCTACACCTTCTATAATTATCTTGAGCTAGTCCTGGAGCCGGTGGTTAATGGCAGCAGACTCTGACCTGGAGAACTGGGTTCGATTCCCCACTCCTTCACATGATACTGTGTGGCCTTGGGCCAGTCAAAGTTCTCTCAGAACTCTCTCGGCCTGCACAGAGGCAGGCAATGGCAAACCACCTCCAAACCTCTCTTGCCTTGAAAACCCCTATGGGGTCACTGTAAGCCAGCTGTGACTTGATGGCACTTTCCACCATCACAGTGCTGGAGATGTTCAAATGTATTGTACACTCATGCCAAGATTAGTAAAGTGCCCCAAAATCACAAATAGTTCTCTGATTGTGAGGAGGGAGGGATGCTGCTGAATTTCTCACATTTTCCCATAAGATTTGAAAATCCTGATTTAAATTCTTTGTCCTTCAGTCTTTATTTTATTGTTGTTTTCTGTTACTGTTGCACCAAATTTTCCCTATGAAAGTATGAGCTTTTAATATCTTTTGTGTGTTAGTTTCCACATAAATGTCATATAGTACATACATTGCATAAAAGAAACAAATTAGAATGACCAGCAAAGAAAAAACTGCCAACAACAACATAGGAAAACCTAAGGAAATGAACATATGTATATCTTTAATACATATATGTATATCCTTAATTTTGAGTAGCATCTGTGAATGGTTGAAAATAAATATGTTGTTTATTGAGAGTTCTAAATTGACTTGAATTTTTTTGTCCATTATGCAAGATTTAAGAGGTGCACTCTAGGCACTCAAACTTTCATCCCTTCACATCTGCATTTTTCAAAAAGATACCTTTCAAAGACTGATGCTAGAGCTCTTACATGACAATGGAATAAAAAACAATCCAAAGAATGGTTTCCACTTTGATTAAAATAGAACAATGTGCTGTTTTTCATTTTTCTTATTTACGTAAATGCTCCAGAACTCCTGAGCAATTTAAATGTAATGTCTTTTGTGAACAGACTTGCAAGCCCCCTTCCTTTGTTGTTTCGGGAGGTCAGAAGGCCCTGCATCCAATTCATGACTGTGTGCTGCCACTCCTTTCCCCTTCCTCCTAGGGAGTTGCTGCACCCCCACTTCTTACTAGCTAGCACAGGGCTGATCGATCACAACTTTTGAGCTATTGTACTTCAAGGCTGGAAGCTTACTCACTGCCCCTCCCTTTTATGGCTCTTTTGATACCAAATAAGTGTGGTATGGTTACAGAGAGCAGGCTTAGTGCATTCAAAATATAAGTAAATTTAATAAACAAAAATAAGAAGAGTACACACAGCAAGTATCAGGCAGAGGAAGGCTACAAAAGGTGAAAACACACAGTCCTCTCACCCCACACTCAGTACGTCTCTTAAATGATGTTGAACTAGGATAGGCTAGTTCTTGAAGTTGCAATATTTAAAGTCTAGCGTTGCCATAGTTATCAGAGTTGTGACTTCTCCCATTGTCCCTAGCCACACAGACAAGACAGAATCTCCAGGGAAAGACTTAGCCCTGAAAGGTTGTGCCTATCCACAGAGAAGAGCAAGATGGAACAGGAGACCTTCTTTTCTGTGTCCTGAACATTTATATTCTCCTCTTGGGAGTCCACCTCCCCTCCCCATCTATCCTGGTCTTCCTGCCTCAAGAGGAAGTGAAACCTATTTAGCCATTTGGCTGTCCCCAGTCCCTGCCCCTTAGGTGTGACATGGTAAGCCTATTGCCATTAGAATTTGTAAGCAATAAGGAAGCCCAGATCAAGAGCTGTCAGGCAGCCATGGCTGTCAGGTATGCAGCAGGCTCCCCAGCTCAGATCAAGAGTAGAGGGGGTGGCAGCCTTGGCTAGCGAGCCCCCAGCAAGCCCCCAGCCCTGATTGGGACTGGGGGGTAGGGTTGCCATGTCCCTCTTCACTATTGACGGGAGATTTTTGGGGCGGAGCCTGAGGATGGGCGGGGTTTGGGAGGGGAGGGACTTCAATGCCATAGAGTTCAATGGCCGAAGCGGCCATTTTCTCCAGGGGGACTGATCTCTATCGGCTGGAGATCAGTTGAATTAGCAGGAGATATTCTGCCATTACCTGGCAGTTGTATTAAGTGTAGTGAATGACATACAACACACAAATCTATATACAATCCTATGTTAACAGTCCTAAAGGGTACAAGTCTCAAACGTTCCACTATGAGTAATCTTCATAGGAGAATGGCGAGGGAATTTGGTATAAACAGTCCCATATAGGTACAAGTATCCAACAATGAACTGCAACAAATCTTCATAGAAGAGTAGCAAGGGGGACGATGGTTTCTGTTCTTCCTCAGCCCCATTTCTGTATGCAAAAATCCTTTTATAACTTTTTATAACTTAATTTCCTTATAGGTACACATTTCATAATGAATAGCAAAATAGTACATTACTTACAGTCAAAGCCAATTTGTATGCATTCAGAATTCTCATATTATTTCCTTTCTCCCGTAGGGATGAAAAAAGCAGCTATGCCAAATAAATCTTGTAGTGTTCCCCTAAGGGATACGCCGTTTCCGATGCATAGTTGCACAGATGCTTAAAGCCGTTCCAAAAGGGATACAAAGAGTTGCTGCTGTAACATGATGCCGGCTAAACTAAATAGCTGCAGCTGGTGCGTGGAGTTTCCCTCTTCTTAAAGAGACACGCTCTAAATAAAACAAGACAGGTCATTTTCCAAATTGAGACCGTTCGGATCCAATGATCCAAATAGATGTATAAAATATGCTTCTTTCTGTCTAAGAAGACGTTCATTATTCCTTCTGTCAAACTTCTTGCCCCTTAAGCGCCACAACACAAAGAACCGAAGTTCGTTCTCATTGTGGCGCGTTTTTAAAAAATGTTCTACTACTGGGGCTGTGCAATTGCCAGCGCGAATCCTGGATTTATGTTCCAATATTCGAGCTTTTATTGGACCTATGCTAGATCCAATACGAATGTTTTGACATGGGCAAATTAAACAATAAACACAAAATTTAGTATTGCAATTAGAAAAATCCCTGAGTCGAAACACAAAATCGGAATCTACACGTTTAAACTCTTTGACTTCAAGTGCTAAACTACAGGCTAGGCATTTATGGCAACGGTAATGTCCAACTAGACCTCGTTGTGTAACTGTATCAGAAAGTATATCGGTATGGACAAGTCTATCTCTGATCGAGGTGGTTCTATTGTAACCTACCTTAGGGATCTGTTGGCAACCAGGAATGCTTGATTTTATTTTTAATGTTTAATTTGCCCATGTCAAAACATTCGTATTGGATCTAGCATACGTCCAATAAAAGCTCGAATATTGGAACATAAATCCAGGATTCGTGCTGGCAATTGCCCAGCCCCAGTAGAAGACATTTTTGAAAAACGCGCCACAATGAGAACGAACTTCGGTTCTTTGTGTTGTGGCGCTTAAGGGGCAAGAAGTTTGACAGAAGGAATAATGAACGTCTTCTTAGACAGAAAGAAGCATATTTTATACATCTATTTGGATCATTGGATCCGAACGGTCTCAATTTGGAAAATGACCTGTCTTGTTTTATTTAGAGCGTGTCTCTTTAAGAAGAGGGAAACTCCACGCACCAGCTGCAGCTATTTAGTTTAGCCGGCATCATGTTACAGCAGCAACTCTTTGTATCCCTTTTGGAACGGCTTTAAGCATCTGTGCAACTATGCATCGGAAACGGCGTATCCCTTAGGGGAACACTACAAGATTTATTTGGCATAGCTGCTTTTTTCATCCCTACGGGAGAAAGGAAATAATATGAGAATTCTGAATGCATACAAATTGGCTTTGACTGTAAGTAATGTACTATTTTGCTATTCATTATGAAATGTGTACCTATAAGGAAATTAAGTTATAAAAAGTTATAAATGGATTTTTGCATACAGAAATGGGGCTGAGGAAGAACAGAAACCATCGTCCCCCTTGCTACTCTTCTATGAAGATTTGTTGCAGTTCATTGTTGGATACTTGTACCTATATGGGACTGTTTATACCAAATTCCCTCGCCATTCTCCTATGAAGATTACTCATAGTGGAACTTTTGAGACTTGTACCCTTTAGGACTGTTAACATAGGATTGTATATAGATTTGTGTGTTGTATGTCATTCACTGCCCTTAATACACATTGTTTTTGTAAACTTGTGATTGATTGATTGAATATCATCAGCCTTTCCTGTACTTAGTTCCTTACCTGTGGTAGTAGTACAGAGGTGTTTATTTTTGTTGCTTAATTACCTGGCAGTTGGCAACCCTACTGGGTGGGGGACAGACTCAGCTGGCTTGCAGGCCAAATAACAGCTCTCAAGGGGCCAAATCCAGCCCACAGGCCATATGTTTGACAATCCTGCAATAAAGCATTCTGTGCTTGGGGCTTGATGGCTCATCCCCTGGCCCCTTTCCTTTCTGCCAGCTACATGTTTGCCCCTGGGCTCTAACTCCAACTCATGTAGTTCCAATGGGGTGAATTCTAGGGTGAAGCACTTTTCTCCACAGCTTTAAAAAACATTCAAATTATTAATAATTTAAATAATTAACAGAAAACAATTATCAGAACATAAGAGATTACCTCCAACTTTAATTTAATTATTGAAAACTGTGCATTTAATACACCAAACCTGCTATTTTGAATTGAACACTAGACAAGATCACTAGATTTATGTTGGTCCATGTACAAGTAAAAGGTTTCATATTGCACTTGTTATTCTGCAGTGGACAAGATTCTGATGACCTGGTTGTGGTGTATTTATAGTATATATTTCAATGAAACAGTCTGTTCTGATATTTCATAGAATCATAAAGTTGGAAGGGGCCATACAGGCCATTTAGTCCAAGCTCCTGCTTAATGCAGGATCAGCCTAGAGCATCCCTAACAAGTGTTTGTCCATCCTCTGTTTAAAGACCGCCAGTGAGGGGGAACTCACCACCTCCCTAGATAGCTCATTCCATTGTTGAACAACTCTTACTGTAAAAATATTTCCCCTGATTTCCAGCTGGTACCTTTCCACCCATAATTTAAACCCATTATTGTGAGTCCTATACTCTGCTGCCAACAGGAACAACTCCTGTCCTCCTCTAAGTGAAAGCCCTTCAAATACTTAAAGAGAGCAATCATGTCCCCCTCAACCTCCTCTTCTTCAGACTAAACATTCCTAAGTCCCTCAGCCTTCCTCATAGGGCTTGGTCTCCAGGCTCCTGAACATCCTTGTTGCTCTCCTCTGCACCTGCTCTATTCTGTCCACATCCTTTTTAAAGTGAGGCTTCCAGAACTGCACACAATACTCCATGTGTGGCCTGTCCAATGCAGTGTACAGCAGAACCATGACATCTTACAATTTGGATATTATGCCTCTGTTGATACAACCCAAGATTGCATTAGTCTTTTTTGTTGCTGCATCACACTGGCTGCTCATATTTAACATATGGTCCACCCATACCCCAAGATCTTGTGCACACACACACCTACCCAGAAGCATATCCCCCATCCAGAATGCATGTTCCTCATTTTTGTTACCCAGATGTAGAACTTGGCACTTAACCTTGTTGAATTGCATTTTGTTCACATCCACCCACTTTCCCAACGTGTTCAGATCTCATTGAATTCTAGCTCTATCCTCTAGTGTGTTCACTGCTCCTCCCAATTTGGTGTCACCTGCAAATTTAATGAGTAGTCCCTCCACACCATCATCCAGATCATTTATAAAAATATTAAAAAGTACCAGGCCCAGAACCAAGCTCTGTGGCACCCACTGGACACCTCTCTCCATTCAGATGAAATGCCATTGACAACTACTCTTTGAGTGCAGCTCTCCAATTAGTTCCTATCCACCTAACTAACATGTTCCTTCTAGGTTTACCCTGAAAGTAACAGGGGTGCTCTAGCATGTCCCTCAAAAACTCTATGGAAACCACAGAGTTTTTGGAGGAATGTGCTAGAGCATCCCCATTGCTTCCTGGTTTACCCCAGAAGTGATGGGGATGCTCTAGCACATTCCTCAATGAGCCAGCATGGTGTAGTGGTTAAGAGCGATGATTTGGAGCGGTAGACTCTGATCTGGAGAACTGGGTTTGATTCCCCACTCCTGCATATGAGCGGCGGAGGCTAATCTGGTGAACTGGATTTGTTTCCCCACTCCTACACATGAAGCCACCTGGGTAACCTTGGGCAAGTTACAGCTCTCTTAGAGCTCTCTCAGCCCCACCTACCTCACAGGGTGTCTGTTGTGGGGAGGGGAAGGGAAGGTGATTGTTAGCCGGTTTGAGTCTCCCTTAAGTGGTAGAGAAAGTCGGCATATAAAAACCAACTCTTCTTCTTCAGGCCTGTTAATTGGTGGGCATGTGTTCATTTTCGAATGAAACTAGGGACCAGTACCTGAACAAATGTGGGGTTTATGCATTGAATCTAACAGTAGCCCTCTACGCATGACTCCTTCCTCACAATGACACAGCACACAGGGAAGGAAGGTAGACATGAACACACTGGCCATACCTCTATGCAAATGCCAGATTGTCTGCATGGTGTGAACACACAGAAGTAGCATCTGTGCATACACTCTCTTCCCATTATTGAGGACACTAGTTTCTAAATGTTGCTAACCAAGGAGGGAGCATGTGCATGGATACTTCCTCCACACATAGGCACACTGTTAATGAGCTGGCAGTCATTTGGGGTGGTCACCATGACCACTCTCTTTCTGCATGCATTCAGTCAACAAGTGGAGAGGTCATGAGTATAGGACTATGAGAGTTACTAAACACATGTATTAAAATAATCAAGTGTGCACTATACACAGTTGTACATGAGTTGAATGGAATTTGTAAACAGGGCACTATATTCCATTGCTCACTCTCATGTCCACTGGCACTGGCACCTCATGCCTGTCCTCCAGGGGTCACTGGGCAGTACCACCATACTGCAGTGGGGGCTCACATGAATGAATGTTCCAACATGCAATATAGTTACACAGCCCGGATAACCTACAAGAACCAATGAACTCTGACCGTGAAAGCCTTCGACAATATTATGCAATATAGTCTCTGCACACTGAATAATGATGACAGGGAGAAGGGTTCTAATGTGGCCTTATGCCTACTCTTTAGTTTTCTGTGTGCAGCGAATATTTTCACATGGTGAAGCATTTAACCCTGTTGCCTTCTGCTGCAGTGGGAAGCGCAATGGATTTACACCAGAACTAGCCCTCTGACATAATGTATGCAAGTGGCTTTGGAATTCCAGCCATTGTGCCATGAGGTACATCAGAGCTGAAACGCTGAAAATCCCAGCTGTTAGAGTCTTTGCTTCATGTTTTATTTCTGCCTGCAATATTTCCTCAGCCATCTTTTCCCCTTTAGCAACAGCATTATTTGATTTAATTCTTCAGAGACGTTTTTAATCCATGAACAATTCAAGGAGGCTGCATGAGAATACAGAGGACATTTCATTATATTCCCCCCTCTTTTAAAATGCATGTACCCCCAAAGGGTGCTTCAAACAAGAATCAAAGTGGTTACTCAAACACTAATTTTGTAGAGCAAGTTACTCTATGGGCAAAGCCAACTACCCTGAAGCAAACCTCCTCCTCCTCCTCCTGTTCATCCTCCTCCTCCTCCTTCTTATGTTTTGGTAAAATCAAGATTTTTCTGTTGTATTCTCCGGGTGGGAAAAACACCTTCCTTCCCACACCCCAACATAAGCCTTTTTGATGCTGCTCAAAAATGTGAAACTTTATTAGCTCTGCATTCCCGATTCTATTTTTTGATAACTAAGAAGTTGCAATTGTTGCTCTGAGGTTTCTGTGTGAAAGAATGCAAAGGCTTTGATTTGGGCTGGCTCTTTTATCAGCAACTTTAATCAGTATACAGGGTAAGGTTTTCTCTGACATTTGTAGCAGCATTCCTGAGATTGATGTTGCCGCCCATTATTATACAGGAGAACATTTGATACTAAAGGTTCCCAGGGCTCACATCAGCTTCCTATAGTATGTCTGCTCTCTTGACATTTAATGTCCCGAAAGCCTGATATGGTCTGATAATTTCAATGTGCCATGTGCTTTGGGGACAGGGAAGGAGGGGGGGACTCAAAAGCTGAGCTATCTTTGCTATTCCAATGAGATTATCACTATCTGCATTTACAGTGCTTAATTCTGTCGCTGCTTTATTCAATTAAAAAGATCAAGTACAAGAAAATATCACATGCTGGTAAAAAAAATGTGGCTGTGAAGACACAGATTAGATGTAAATGCTGAGAAATGAAATAAATTTGCCTTTCCAAATTTCTAATTAGTGCAATGCAGTGGCTAAGAGAAAGGGGTGTAATCTGGGAAGCCTCGCTTCTGCTTGAAAACTCACTGGATGGCTTAGGACACACCTCTGTCTCACCCTCAGCATCCCTCCCATATTCAATATGGAAGTAATGGCTGTTGTAAGGATTACAGGTCAATAATCTAGATTTCTTTTATTTATATAACCCACTCTTTCTCCCAGAAGGGACTCAAGATGGCTGACAAAAACCCATGACTAAATCATACAGTTTTATAACAGGCAAATACACAAGCCTACAACACCAGAGGCCCAATGAAACCACTAAATCCCCAAGGTATTGCAAAGTAAAGTATTACACAGAAAGCCCATGACAGGACATAAGTCACGTGTCCGACCTGAGGGAACTTTCAACAAAACCTGTTGGGTGAAAAACAGTTGCTGCATGGGCTGATACAGGGCGAGGGTCCCAGTCTGTAAAGGGCTGAAGCATTTTGAAAACTACTCAGGTCAAATGCTAATATGTATCATCATCATCATCATCTATTCTACTCCTTTCTCCCCAATGGGGACCCAAAGCAGCTTAAATCCTTCTTTTCCCCTCCATTTTATCTCAACAACCCTGTGAGGTAGGTTAGTCTGAGTGGGTGTGACAAGTGCAAAGTCACCCAGTGAGCTTCCATGAGAGTGTGGATTTAAACCTAGATCTCACAGATGAATGTAACCATTCTAACCACTGCACACTGGCTCTCTTATTATTCTTTACTATCTCTGTTGTTGTTGTTGTTGTTGTTGTTAGTGGGCACCTGCAAGAAACTTGCGGAAGCAGATATCCCATTCCCCCCACCTTGGCTCACTCCCCACTCCCCCTATTCTCTCAATCTCTCATTCTTTCTCCTTCCTACTACCCCTTTTCTTACTCTCTCTCTCCTCCATGCCTGTCTTTTTCTTTCTCTCTTTCTTCCCCCCACCCCATCACAATCTCTTTCTGCCATCCATCACACTGGCTTTCATAGGGTGGCTGCTGTTGAACAGTAGCGAGCAGCCAGGGCTACTCAAGTCATGCGAGCGGTATCTGGTCATCCATAGGTTGCTGCCAGGCCTAGAGTTGCCAACCTCAAGGTGGGACCTGGGATCCCCCAGAATTACAACTGAACTCCAGATGACAGAGATCTGTCCCCCTGGAGAAAATGGCTACTTTGGAGGGTAGACTCTATGACATTATACCTTTTCTCCCCACTGGGGGTCCAAAGCAGTTTACAATATCCTTCTCCTCTCCTCCATTTTATCCTCACCAGCATCCCATATACTATGGTCAGATGTGTGTGTTAAGTGCCATCAAGTCGCTTCCGACTCATGGTGACCCTATGAATCAATGTCCTCCAAAACACCCTATCATTAACAGCCTTGGTCAGGTCTTGAGGGCCGTGGTTTCCTTTATAAAGTTAATCCATTTTATGTTGGATCTGCCTCTTTTCCTGTTGCCTTCAACTTTCCCTAGCATTATTGTCTTTTCCAGTGACTCTTGTCTTCTCATAATGTGACCAAAGTGTGATTGCCTCAGGTTAGTTATTTTAGCTCAAATGTCTACACAGTTCAATTTTCAGCAATGAAAATACTTAACATATTACATGTTTACATGTTCAGAATGGCCTGCATGCATGTCAGGATTTCAATATCTAGAACATTATTATTTTGTATCTCACCCTTGTTCAAGGAGCTCTGGGTAGGAGGACTATGAGGAAGCTGTGTCTCAAAGACAATGATTTGCTTAAGGCCATTCACATAGTCACATTTTATCTGGAGTTTCCCAAGGCACAACTCAGTGTTCTAGTCTTTATGCCCCACTAGATTCTCACATTGGAACAGATCACTGGATTGGGCCATAATTTTCTTAGTGTCTAATATAAAGGCCAATATAAGCCTATAAAACATATTACACCAGCTTGCAGTTCCTTGCAAATTTGCTGTGATACTTTTTAGCTCGCCTGTTCCGAAGGTGGGCTGTAATAATCATTTTGGTTGTGTCTTGAGGGTTCAGCATGAGCCCATGGGTCACTGATTTCATTTATCTAACTCATCACAAAGTGCAGTGACAGCAAAGTCACCTACTGAGCCACCTTCAGCCAAAGCAAATATTATAGAAAAGAAACAGAGGAGTTTTGCTCAGGAAAGTATAGCAGAACTTAAGTCATGAGCACAGCAAGATATTTGTTTTATTGGCTGCCTTGGTTTAGTCAGTTTACAATAAAGGTGTGCATTTGGAAAGTAACTAATCAAAATACAACATGAACATGCCCTCTTCATTAACCTCAAAAGGGAAACTAATGCAACCGAAATTACTTTTTAATATCAGGTTTGAACTGACTAGGCCAGATTGGACTATTTTCAGGCAGTGCAGCAATGTATGTAGCTGCATGCTGAAAATGCAGTCCTAAACAGAGTTAAATCCTTTTAAGCCTTTTGGCTTCAATGGACTCAGAATGATGTAACTCTGTTTAGGATTGCAGCATTAAGCATTTAATGGTCTTAAATTATTCTAGGCACTGGATACGAAAATGGGATGTGTGTGTGTGCTGATTTATGTTTAGTACCCACATCAGGATCCTAGTGGTGGGAAAGGCCACAGGAAGAACACCACATTTTCTATGTGCCCACCTTGCATGGTAGAAATTTAATGCATTTTTTTTAGTAGCTTTTTTTTAGGAGCTTTCCCCCTGCATGCCTGAAATTTATAAGAGAGGTCTTCCTGGTTGAGGGCTGCAATATCTGAGAATTTTATCATAGTTCCTCAGGAGACAAAAAGCTTACAGGTATGAATGCAAACTAATGTAAATATCACCGGAATATAGTAATGCCTATAAATATGTGACATAAAAAAATAACAAGACCAAACCAAATTTCTTAGGAACAAAGCAAGCCAAACCCAAAATACAGCCCAAATTCCTATTGCACTGTTCATTGAATGTCCCATCCTGTCGATTGTATTGACTGATTCTGTGTAATCTGCCTCAAGTCCAAGTGAGAAAGATAGACTACAAATAACATAAATACATTTTTAAAATGCATTTATAGTTTACAAAGACTTCTTCATTTAGTAGCCAACGTACTGAACTGAGGTAGTATTATGTGTTACGAATATTATCAAACCTGTTTGGACTTGCCATGTAATTTCTCGGATGCTTTGCCTGAGGTGAAATTTCTGAATTCACTTCTAATTTCACATCACATTATAAATCCTGACAATCTACAGATGTGCATAAACACACTTTGGTTGTCTTATTAAAACTCCTCTGGTTTTCCTTGAAAATTCTTAGATGTTTCGCCTGAGGAGAAACACCCATACTTGGTTCAAAGCTTTATCTTAGTGAAATGTCGGTGGCAATTCTAACAAGGATATGCAAAAGTGCTCTGAGATATTGCTTATTTCATTGAAATTCTTGTTGATCTCTCAATGTTCCTCAAAGGCATTGTGTGAAATAGAAATTCCAAATATTTCATTTTATGTGTTAACTCAAGGATATGCACAATTTCCCCCCCAGAAATGTTGCTAGTCATATTGAAACCTCTTTTGGCTTGTCACTGCTATGAACAAGAACCACTGATGAATATGAAGATGGCAACATACTATTGATTGCATGCTTCAGTTGTTCACAGCTGGATTTTTCTATGTCCAGTTGCAAATGATTGCACAACTCAATACCTTTATTGGCATATAGCAAATGATTGCTATAGCACAATGGTAGCAAGATATCCAACAAACGATGGATGCAGGCCTGGAGTTTTTTTGATATATTGGAACAGATTAGCTCAAGATGAATACATGTACACATGTACTCTCTATGTATAGAAGGAATCTTGCACTGCTACCTATTTCTGAATAATTATTACAGACAAGTTTCATACTGAAAATGTGTCAGTCAACACATTGGATAAATCCCAAAATTTCAGGGAAAATAATGAAGGGATTGCATTGTAACAAGAATGGAAATAAGTAAGGGTTGTCAAAGAGCCACAACCAGTCTCCACCAGTTGGGCTGCTTTGGTTGGGTCAAAAGTTTCCCAAAATATTAAACTCCAGGTTTTCACCCCAAGTTTAATTCAGTAGCTGCCACCAACTCTGGACCAAAAGGTAAGCCTCCAGGCATAGGATCCAGAGTAACCCCTGCCAAGCTTCAAAAGTTAAGTGTAACGCTTACCCTGCAAGGTAGAAACCTGCCAGGGAAAGATTACACTCCAAAAAATGTCTTAGGTTTTTGGTAGGTGGTTTTTACACTCAAACAAGGCACTTAGAATTTAGGCTTGGAATCCCAAAATCACAGACACAAGCCATTGAAAGGCTAACAGTTTATTTATAAGATTCAAGCTGGTTTACAGGAAAGAAAAAGTCATGAAGTGTTAAGCAAGAAAATAATAAACTATTTATCAAAGCTAACTAATACATTCAAAAGCCTTCTTGATTCAAAAGGATTGGCAAAGGTTTCTTGCATCAGATTTATAGTTACCAAGTTCCAAGGATGCTTCCAGCATTCAAAAGTTCCACAAATTGTCCAAAGTTTCTCCAAGCAGGTCAAGTTGACCAGAGGTTCCCCGTAGGGCCAAAATCAAATGGGTTGTGATGCAGCCAGCACAGCCTTCCTGCTGTGCACCCCAAAGCGTGCATAGTTTGTTTAGGGTTGGTCTGTCCTTATATTCGTTTTCTCAAAAGGATGAGCTCATAGAAACCAATCGAGAAAACGAAAGCACTTAGCTGGTAATTAATCGCTTGGTCAGAAATGCTGACTCCTTAAGTGATGTATTTATACTTCTCAAACTGCTAGGTTATTGATTAACGGGGAATTATCCTCACAATTTGAAATCCAAAAGGGCACCAGGCAAGGTTGCCCTCTCTCACCTTTGTTGTTTATTATTATATTAGAAGTATTGATGAGAAAAAATAAGAAATAATGTAGAGATTGTAGGTTATAAAATAGGGAGAAATCATTATAAGGTTAAGGCATATGCAGATGATTTAGTTTGTTTTTTAACTAATCCTATTACTCAGATTGTGGAATGGATTAAAATGATTGAGGTTTATGGAAAACTTGCAGGTTTTAAAATAAATAAAAATAAAAATAAAATATTAGTTAAAAATATCACACCCTTGCAGCAGCAAGAATTGACGGGAATTACTGGCTTTGTTATTGAACATAAAGTAAAATATTTGGGAATTTGGTTGACCTCTAATAATTTAAATTTATTTAAAAATAATCATGATAAAATTTGGCAGCAAATAAATAGTGATTTGAAAAACTGGGAAAAAATACCTTTATCTTTATGGGGCAGAATATCGGTAGTCAAAATGATGGTGTTACCTAAGATGCTTTTTTTATTTCAAAATCTACCGATTATAAAGGGATTTAAAATCTTTAAAATTTGGAAAAAATATATTTTGAAATTTTTGTGGGGAAAAGGAAAACACAGAATTGCTTATAATAATTTGATTCAACTAAGAGAAACAGGAGGATTAGGATTACCAGATTTACAACAGTATTACGAGGCTTCCTGTTTTCTTTGGTTAAAGACTTGGATTAAGTTGGAAGATCTCCGAATATTAGAGTTAGAAGGTTATAATCTTCGTTTTGGCTGGCATGCATATTTATGGTATGAGAAGGAAAAAGTAAATAAGGATTTTAAACTTCATATTATTAGAGCTGGGTTATTTTAGAAACCAAGACTCCAGGATGGATTAACCCTACAGAAGCTTATATGAGAAGGGGAATACAGTTAAATCTAGATATAGAGATGTACAGGAATATTATTGAGTGGAAAGAGAGTAAATGGGTTTTAAAAAGTAGGGAAAAATTAGATATAAAGGATTGGTTTGTATACTATAGGCTACAAGACATCTTTAATAAAGATAACCAACTCGGATTTAATAAAAATAAATCCGAGTTAGAAAAAATATTAGACAAAGGAAATAAGGGAATGATAGGCAGAATGTATAAACTATTAATTACAACTAATTTAGAACAAGAAAGAATTAAACCAGTCATGATTAAATGGATGAAGGATTTAGGATGTAATATTGATTTAGATATATGGGAAAACTTGTGGAAAAGGGAATTTAAATTTACAATAACCGATGAAATTAGAGAAAATCAATACAAAATGTTTTATAGATGGCATATAACCCCAATTATGATATCTAAGATGAATAGTCGAGAAGATGGAATATGTTGGAAATGTGGTAAAGAAAGAGGAACATATATGCATGTTTGGTGGACTTGTAAAAAAATTAAATTTTTTTGGAAAAAATAGTCCAAGAAACAAACAATTTGATTAATAGTAAAATAAAAAGGAAACCATCATTTTGTCTGCTGGGAATCCCACCCAATAATATATCTGACCAGGACAGAATTATTTGTCAATATAGTTTTGCTGCTGCAAGAATTGTGATAGCTAAAATATGGAAACAAGTAAATAAACCTTCAATTATAGACTGGAGAGAGAAAGTATGGTTGTATATGAGGATGGACAGATTAACGGATTTTCTGTATGGAAAAGATATGGAAGAATCTAAACAAACATGGTCTAAGGCCACCTCATATTGGGATAAAATGGCAAAAATGGACTTTACTATATTATTTAGTGAGTTATAGAAAAATAATGTTCAAATAACTTTAATTTTAGATAATAGATAAATAAAACTATCCAGACACTTCTTTGGAAGTCGGGTGATGGGTCACTTTTTTGGTGGGTGTGGGGAAAAAAGGGTATTATTGGATATTGGGATTAATTATGATTGTATCTTATATGATGTACAAATACCCTTCTACATTTTTTTTCTCTTTTTTCTTTTAATATCATTGTATTTTTTTTCTTTCTTTTTTTTGATTAGATAACTTTTCTGTTAATAGTTTTTTTAATGTTATCTTTTTATTTTGTATATTTTGTTAAAATTTTTATAAAAATTTATAAAAAAAACAAAACAAGCACCAGCTGGGGCCCATCTTGTTCCCTCCACCAAAAGCAGTTTTCAAAGTGTAACTATTTTACTGCTCCAAAATCCTAATAACACAAAACTCATAGGCCTCCCAGGCCTGAACCAAAGAAATAACACACTCCAAGAAATTGAGAGGCCTCAACTTCTTGACAAGGATTAATAACATATTTGTTATATTTGGTGGCTGAGCTTGCATTTTGATGGTCTGAGTGGGTTATTTTAAGCTGGTGCAAGATATTGGAGACATCATAAGATATTGGAGATATTGGAGAGGGACCATGGCTGAGTAGTAGGGTTGTGCATATTTTGCTATGCACCCAGATATGAACGGAGCCCCCAGACTTTGAGGTACCAGCCTGCCAAATGGCTTTTTCTGCAAGCCCTCGGCAATGCTGAACTTCTGAACCTGAAAACCGATGGAAAGCTCGGCTCGCAAATGCCTGGAGGATGGGGGTGACCCCTTTGCTGTCTGATAAAATTGGACCCCCTGTCCCAACATTCACCAAACTTTGGTCTCTGTCTAAGGAGAATCCCTTGAAGCTATGCTGTAAATTTGGTGACTCTACCTCCTAAAAGGTCAGCCCTGGATAGTATTTGGATGGGAGACCACCAAGGAATACCAGGGTTGCTATGCAGAGGAAGGCACTGGCAAACCACCTCTGTTAGTCTCTTGCCATGAAAACCCCATAAGGGGTCACCATAAGTTGGCTGCAACTTGACAGCACTTTACACACACACACACCTCTAAAAATGCCCCCACAGGAGCTTCGGGAAAAAAACCCATAGACTATAATGGGCCTGATTTTTTTTTTTTTGTAAACCTGGAAATAAAGCCAAAATAGTCCTTTACTGGTACGGGTATTCAGCTTATTCCAGGTTTACAAAAAAATAAAATAATAATCAGGCCCAATAAACCCGAAATTTATTGATTTTTTTTTGCATGACCCTACTCAGTAGTAAAGCATGTGCTTTGCATACAGCATGTCCCAGTTCTACCCCTGGCAATTCCAGTTAACAGGATCAGGTATCAGGTGATGTGAAAGATCTCTGTGTAAAACCCTGGAGAGCTGCTGCCAGTCAGTGTAGACAATATTGACTTTGATAGTCTGTATAAGGCAGTTTAATGTGTTCATGTGCAGTTGGCAAACATGTTTGATTTACAGACAATATGTCTATTGTCAAGAGTTTGAGGATTGTGGCTTTTTCTTAACTACACCTTTGCTAACTGATCGTTGCATCCTTTTGTTATGCTGATGACCCAGAATGATCAAGTTATAAATTAGGAGATGTGTGTGTGTGCGTGTTAAGTGCCATCAAGTCACTTCCGACTCATGGCGACCCTATGAATGAAAGTCCTCCAAAATGTCCTATCTTTGACAGAGATAAAATTTTAGGAGATAAAAATTGCTAATTCATTCCATAGTTTGGAAATGCTGGGTTTAAAAGAAAGCCCTTTGCTGTCATGTATTATTTTCAAAGGATTTAATTATTAATTATGCAACAGTCAATGCAATTTACACATAGGAGCCATTACAATCAGCTGGAAAGGCACTAAATCCTTTAAAAATGTCACATACAAACCAAGCATAAATAATTTGATTAAAATTTAGTGGAACAGTCAAACTCAGATTCTTGAGGAAAGAAGTTGAGGAAGAAACAATCTGAGTTCTTCTTATCATAAATCATAACATCGCCAACAACTTTTCTGGAGCCCGCCAACTGTTTTTAGGAAGTGGGTGGGGCCAGGCAGGGGTTTTGTCTAGCAAGGCTTCTGATTGACTAATGGAGATTTGATCGGCTGTGCAGATTTTTAAAAGTCTGGCAGCAGCTGCCGCCACAACACAACAGCACTGTGTTACTGAAGTTAAGCTGTGGCAATCATTTTGTGGCAGTCCAGCCTCCTTCAGTAGCCATTTTGTGGCAGCCATTTTGTTGCTGCACCCACCATGACGTGTCAGAATTCCAAATGTGCCCTCAGGCTCAAAAAGGTTGGGAACCTCTATCTTAAATGAATCCAAAAAGAATTTAAAATTGACAGGTTCCTGGATACTTAAAAAAACATGACTACTAAAAAAACTAGTTTCAATAATGGAATAATGAACAATGTGGAACAATTTTGAAAGCATTAAAATAAAATACAAATAATGTTATGGACCATATATCTCTTTATAACCATACCTTGGATCCACACCATCCATCTCCTATTATACTTTCACCAGGCTTCTGGATTAATGCTTTTGGAAAACTGACAACCTCATTTTTAGTAAGGAAGGTCTTTTTCCAAGCATAGTGAAACAAATATTGCTTCCAGTGACAATCTCATGATCAAAACTTTTTTGATAATTGATCACTAGACAAGGACACATGAGCATACAGTAATCCAATTACAGGAGACTGGGAACGGAAGCAGTCTACATTCCACAGACAGTTGATGTTACTGTGAAGATAAGGATGCTATCCTACAGTCCATGGGGTTTATTACACTCTAGGTATCTGATACTGGCAGTGTAGCTTTTACACTGAAGCAGGTACATCAGAAATTATCCAAATTCATTTCCTGCCTCAACAATAGTGACTGTATATAGTGCAATCTTTGGTATTTGTTTCAGCACTTCAGCAACATAGTGCTTCCTCCATACAGTCTTTGGATGAGTGTATACAGCAGCAGCAGCATTGCAAGGATGAATGTATTTCTTTTTCCTCTTCAAGGCAATATTGCTTGTCCTCAGTTGTATGCATCAGAATCTGACAAAGGCATTTTCATTGTGAAGTTTTGAGAAACTAAAAATAATGTTTGTTGTTTCTGTTTTATTTCTGCTCCATTGTTAATTTTAAGTATTCTGCATCCTGTTTGTTTTTGTGCATTTATTAAAATTGTCAAAATGGACATCTACAAATATGTAACTTGTAGGAAACACTTTACCTGTTTTCCATGCATTTCAGCATCCTTGGGGGATAAAATGCAACATTGAACTATACAAGTATCTTCTGGAGGTTCTGCCTTAAAATCTGGTTTCCAAGCTGTCATGGAATGGTGCATAGGCTTGCCACATACAGGATGTTCCTTCCAGGGATCTCTTCCTCTGCACACCCCTCTCCTTTCAGGCCTGCAGCAGGCAAAGGCCTTAACTGACTGCCACTACTCTGGTTCTACCATTCAAGGGCTTTACTAGAGGGGGCCCAGAACAACCTCCCTGCCCCCAGGCAGACCCTTTTTAGTCAGAGCATGATCTGATGTATGACTGAATTTGAGCCACGAAGGGCCCAGACAGAAGGAACAAGAATGGGTTTATTATGTAAATACTATTATTAAGTAATACAAAAATAATAAAAAGGGGGCAGAAAAAGGGGGCAAAACTGGCAAAGAATCAGCCAAAAATCAACACAGCTACCCAATAAGACTTCCTTGGTCCCAACTCTGTTTCAATACCTGATAGGGTTGCCAACCTCCAGGTACTAGCTGGAGATTTCCTGCTGTTACAACTGATCTCCAGCCGATAGAGATCAATTCACCTGGACAAAATGGCCGCTTTGGCAATTGGACTCTATGGCATTGAAGTCCCTCCCCTCCCCAAACCCCACCCTCCCCAGGCTCCACTCAAAACCCTCCCACTGGTGGCAAAGAGGGACCTGGAAATCCTAATACCTGATCCACAGCAGCCAGACTCACCCCACCATGGTGGAAGGGATCAACTCCCTCCAAGAGCAACTTCACTGATACTTAGGTTCTTAGAGAGAACCCCCTTTGTTCTGCTCCTTATTTGCTCTCTGGTAGAGCTCTGCCTCCCTGATAGCAATTAGTATCTGTTTTCCCTCCACCACCCCTCCCACCATCCATTGGAGGGTGCTTGGGAACTGTAGGCCTACTGCAAACTTTACCCAGGTCCTCAGATCTTTGTGGAAAAGAGGCTTCCTTGTGGTCTACAAGCTGCTCATTGCTCAGCCTTAGGCCCATGATCATGGTACAAGCCTAAAGAAATAGATTTCTGTGAAAATTCTCTTGGGCTTTTTGGATATTATCTGCCTCCCTTTGTGGTGGCATACTTCCTATATTTGATTTTTTCCTCTGATTACATGTTGCATGTGGATTTGCTTAGTCACATAATATCTTGGTTTTGTAGTCTTTGTATCAGCTGGTGTAAAGTACTACAGTAATTCAAAATAGGCTGAACATCTGGAGGTGCCTCAGGTGTAGTCAGATCCATTCAGCCCTACTTAGACTCCAAGGCTTGCAGAGAACGGTCTATTTCGACTCCTTTTAATGGAAGATACCAAGGAGTGAACCTGGGATGCAGAGCTTATTCTTTGCTGCTGAAGCTTAATTTATTTGTTTGTTTACATTATTTATAGTCTACCTTTCTCACTGAGACTCAAGGTGGATTAAACAGTAGAAATAGGGTCTCTTACCATTATTTAATTTGTTATTTTGCAACACTTTGCAATACTTCTTACTTTGATCTTATTGCAAAGAAAATTGATGGGTTTTTCCACAATCCAGATATAAGCATACCTTGGAGATATTGTGGGTTCAATTCCAGACCACTGCAATAAAGTATATATCGCCATAAAGTGAGTCACATGCATTTTTTGGTTTTCCAGTACATATAAAAGTTATGTATACACTATACTTTAGTCTATTAAGGGTGCAATGTCTAAATAAAAATACTGTAATAATAATGAAAAGTTTGAAATATTACGAGAATTACCAAAATGTGACACCAAAATGTGAAGTGAGCACATGCTGTTAGAAAAATGGCACCAATAGACTTGATTGAAAATGAAATATCTACAAAGCGCAATAAAGCGAGGTATGCCTGTACTGAGATTAAAATTTCTTTTGGAAGTTTTAGGCCCACTTCATATGAGGTCTTTAGGATCCTTAGTTGCTTCTCTCCTCCCCAGTAAAACTGCACTAGGATTGCCAGGTACCCCTTGACCACCGGCAGGGAATGGGAGGGTAGGGTAACCATATTCAGAAAGGGAAACTCATGGAGATTTGAGGGTGGAGCCTGGGGAGGACAGGGACCTCAGTGATGTACAATGCCATAAATCCCACCCTCCAAAACATCCATTTTCTCCAGGGGAACTGATCTCTGTAGTCTGGAGATGAGCTGTAATCCCAGAAGATCCCCAGGTCCCACCTGGAGGCTGGCATCTCTAAACTGCAGACATTTCTGTACTGGAGCCTCTTCAGATCCAGTACTTTTTAGTTCACTTTCTCCACCTCTTTTCCCCTTAAACTGTAGTCCTTGCTCCTTAGTATCAATGCATCAGTTTTAGGGTTGCCCTCTCTGGGTTGGGAAATTCCTGGAGATTTAGGGGGTGGAGCCTGCCAAGGGCAAGGTTTGGGAAGGTGAAACCTCATTGGGGTATAATTCCATTGAGTCCCCTCTCCAAAACAGATGTTTTCTTCAGGGGAGCTGATCTCCTTCAACTAGAGATGAGTTGTAATTCTGGGAGGTCTCCTGGCCGCACCTGGAGGTTAGCAACCCTCACCAGTTTCCAGGAAGAAGTCAACTACAGCTACAATGACCTTTTATACTTTTGGAAGGAATTTTCAGTTACTTTGCCCAGGCAACCTTGAACAAATCCAGTCATTCCGAAAGTCAATAATTGACTACAACTAATGCACATGTATAATAAATGGTTAAAGAGACACATTTGGCTTTAATGGACCTTTTACTTCTGCAGTGAAAGGTTTCAAGGCCGGAGATTTACCTCTGGCATCTAGTGCAACACCTGCCATTAATGAAAAGCTACAACTCTCTTTTTGAAAGGTGTTTCTTCCTCTTGTGGATACCCTTGCAGATCTGTTGGTTTTATCTGTCCCTGATAAGAACTTGATTCTTTCGGTCTCATTAAGTAGCCACTTGTGTGTCAAACTTCCTTATGCACAGCTGCAATCCTGAAACTGTTAATGAAAGATAACTTTATCCTTTGAAGGAAAGTGACTTATTTGTGAACTAACATTTTGTCTATTAGAGTGATGTTCGTGTTTTATTGAGGACATGATGTACATAGTACATATAGCCTGATTACAATATTTTCTGTTCCCATATATATATATTGGGTTTTAATTAGGTATTAATAGGGCTATCAAACTATTTAAAGAGGTTTTACTAGGGTTGCCAGATCTCCAACAGAAGTGGAGAATCCCCCACTTTGGTGCTGTTCAGCTGGCCGACAGGAGTCTTACAAATTGAGGCCTAGCCCTCAACACCATTGGCGCTTTGGTGTCACTTCTGGCAATGACATCATCATGCCACTGATGACATGGGAGATGCTCTGGTATTTTGGCAAACCTCTGTGGTATAAACTGCATCTACTGTAGAGTTTTTGCTCAAATACCAGAGCATTTCCCGCATTGTCGTCAATGTGATGATGCCATTTTTGGCAGTGACATCAATACACCAACGGCATTGAGAACCTCTTTAAATTATCACTACAACACTACAGCATTATATCAATATTTTAGGGGTTATTTTGAAAAAAAGGGTGATACTGTGACACCGATGACACTGATGACAACAGCACCCTCCCTTGAAAATCCTCATTATTTAAAGCCACACGTAGAAGAAAACAAACTAATACCACAACTGTAAAAATGCACAAGGAGGGCAGACGTGCAGAAGAACCCTGCCCAAACTGATACAGATACCTGTGGATTGACTCCCAAGAAAATCAGGAGCAATTCCAATGTGCAGAAAAGGTCTAGGTTTGAGGGCTAGAATACATATAAGTCGTATTCACTAGATATGCCAAAACCACTCCCTTGTGGCAAATGATCATTGCTACCAGTTTCATAACTCACATATCTTTTCCTGGTTGTGGTGGTATGAAGATGCATAATAGGGCTGTCAATTCAGTTCGGTCCGAACTGAAAATCAACCGAATTTCCCCTGATTCGGTGATTTTCTGTTCGGACGGATCCGAACTCAAAACTGGCGGGCAACCGGGGGGGGGGGCGAATTCAGCGAGTTCGGGAGTTCGCGAATAAATTCGGCAAATTCGGGCCCCCTTCAGGGGAGCCCGCTAAAAGGAGCGGGCTGCCTAGGGCTGTCAATTCGGTTCGGTCCGAACTGAAAATCAACCGAATTTCCCCTGATTCGGTGATTTTCAGTTCGGACGGATCCGAACTCAAATCTGGCGGGCAACCGGGGGGGGCCGAATTCAGCGAGTTCAGGAGTTCGCGAATAAATTCGGCCAATTCGGCCCCCCCTTCAGGGGAGCCCGCTGAAAGGCGCGGGCTGCCCTTTAAACTGATCTGCGCCTCCCAGCTGGGAGGCTCAGATCAGTTTAAAGGGCAGCCCGCCTCCCTTCAGCGGGCTCCCCTGAAGGGAGGCGGGCTGTCATTGAAACTCATCTGTGCCTCCCGCCCGGGAGGCGCAGATGAGTTTCAATGACAGCCCGCCCCCCTTCAGGGTAGCCCGCTGAAGGGAGGCGGGCTGTCATTGAAACTCATCTGCGCCTCCCGCCCGGGAGGAGCACATCAGTTTAAAGGGCAGCCCGCCCCCCTTCAGCGGGCTCCGCTGGAGAGGCGCGGGCTGCCCTTTAAACTGATCTGCGCCTCCCGGCCAGGAGGCGCAGATGAATTTAAAGGGCAGCCCGCCCCCCTTCAGCGGGCTCCGCTGGAGAGGCTCGGGCTGTCATTTAAACTGATCTGCGCCTCCCGGCCGGGATCCCCCCGAATTACCGGGGATCCGATGCGGGGGAGTTCGGACTTCGGCACGTACTGAACCCACAAGGGTCAAATTCGGCCGAATCCGAACAGTACCGAATTTTTTTTTTTTGACAGCCCTAATGCATAACATGATAGCAGCAAGGCATGTGGTATGTATAGTCAGGACAGGGGTCATTCACCATTTGATAGTGATATTCTGTGGCATCTATATGATCAGTATAAGATATAGCCTTTTTTTAACCAGCTCAATGATTATGAAATTAAATGTTAATAGATCCAGTCTGTTTTGATCTAGGTTTATCAACTCCCTTTTATTATATTTTAGGAAATAATATGGTTGCTGTGGTTCTATAGAAATACAGGAGACCAACAGCCAATCTGCTTCCATAATGGAAGAATTAGGCCTAAATTCTTCTTTCAGCGTTATCTCTGCCAGGCTATCTGTCCATCCATATATCTATAACAGGAACTGTCACATGGCACTAATATCTCAGGTTATTTTAAAAGGATCCATCCATTGGGTGATCAACATTGTTCTCTGTTTGATGCTTTCCATTTCAGTAGCAATTCAGTAGCAAAAAAGTATTATTCAGTTCTTGAGATATATCAATAAACTTATTAAGTATTCAATGTATGCCACCCAGTGAAGTAATTCTGAGGGAAATTAGCTATGCTGCATCACTTAGCTGTCATCAGGTCCTTCCTTGCTGATGTATTTATGCTGGAGTTAAGAACCTTTTCATAATGTTAACATGGTAGGACCCAAGGCTAGGTTACAGTGACAAACACTTAATTTATTTCAAGACCTACTGTGTCTTTTCTTTTCTGTCTGGACAATCCATCTCATAAAAAGTGAATTCCCCTGCCCCGTGTGTGTGAAATGTTGGCATTCACAAATGAAAACAAGGAATCTCTCAGCTGCTATCATAAGGTTCTTAGTTCAGAGACAAACCGGAAAACTTTTTGGCTTGATTTGTTGCTGATTTTTTCCCCATTTCTTTTATTTGACAATCTTTTTACCCATTCAGAGACAATTTACCATTTTTGAGACAATTTGTCAGTGTCTTTACTGGCCACTAAATAGAATTGGAGGGGAGATAAGGAGAAATCTGGCTGCTTGGACCTCAGATTCAAGGTCAGATGCTGACATTTTATAGTCTTTTGTTTCTGGTTTATCTTTTAAAACAAAGGAGTATATCCCACTTTTCTCTCTGCAATAAACAATGGAAACTCAGTGTCTCTCTAAATTCTGCCATTTCTGCTTCAAATGTTTTTAGAGTTTGTTTCTCTTTTCAGATTTGATTTGATAGCCATTTAAAATATCTCTTCCATTTTCTTCTTTACTGTGGGGTTGCCATAAGTTGGCTGCAACATGACGACACTTTCCACCACTACCACTAAATTGGTTGTCCCCAAAACCGTTCTGCCGATCTCTTTACTGTGCTCATCACACAGTCCAGAGGGGTCGCCGGTTGTCAGGTATGAAGTCAGTCAGTCTAGTCGCTGTTTAATTCAGCATTGCAATAAAGTATCTCTATACAGGTGCAGAGGGGTTTCTTTCCCCTTTAAGCCTGGCACATCCACACCCATACACTATGATTAAATGCTGTCCTTATGGCTTGCTCTGACTTCCAGATTGGTCAGTGGCTCCATAAGAATACAATGTTAGCCGAATTGCTCTTTAATATGGGGAAATTAGCTGAGCAATCGGTAACTATGTATTTATAAAGCAAGATCGCAGCCAACTCTACCAGAGTCCATATTCTGTGACCTTGGAATGAAGACAGAGGCAAATGGATACCAAACTAATAGTGTTTATGTATTCAAGCATTCAGTGGTGCAACACGTAAACATACATAGAGTCTAAGAATTCAAAGGTAAGAGAGAGAGAGAGAGACGGTTGCCAGTGGCAGAAATATTTTCACAGAATATACGATACCTTCCTGTAGTCCAGAGCTCCATAGGATCAAGATGAATATATAGGGGGGGCATGGGGAATAAACAGAGGGCAGGGATAGCCCCTTGCGAGTTCTAGCATGGCTGCTCCGGCAGAATGGCAGGCTGTATGAAATGGGAAGCCCTAAGGTCAGGTTATGGGTGTGGGCTACCTCAGTTATACTGTTTCTCTGGGGGAGGGATAATTGGATTAACCCTGCTAGGTTCCCAGGTGACAAAAGGGTGACAAAAGACCTTAATGGTCTGCTACCTGGGTAGGGTGAGGAGAATTTGGAAATCTATTCTGATTCCAATGGCTTGTGCAACCCCAGGAGAAGTCAGGAGTCTCACTGATTGGCTTAATGGCTTGAAACAAAAGGTGCGATCACTGCTAATGTCTGGAGATCGTTGCTGAAGAGTGAGTCATTGTTATCTCAATGTCTGCTGAATGGCTTTGCTGAACTAGTCCGATGTTGCAAGGGTGGGGGTGTTGGTGCAGGCTACATGCCTGGACGTATTCCCTGCAAAATGGCTTTCACTGGAGCAGGATACACAGGAACATGGATGCCCTCTGGTTTGCTGGAGGGACTACTTTGGCTGCTGCTCTTTGACTGCCGGTTTCGCGGGATGAAGAGGAGTCCTTTTCATGGCAGCACAGGCTTGCCGCTTGGTCTGGAGAGGCTGCTGCACACATCTGCCGGGGTTGCCATGACCAGTCCAGGAGATTGGCAACCAAGGGAATAAATCAACCAATTAGGGTCTCTTTTGGGTGGAGAAATTGTACGACTACCAAAAGCCCCAATGAACTGTAGTGCACTGCTTCTTTAAATCCTCCATTCTCCCATTCTCTTCAAACCAGTCCTCTACTATAAAAATGATTCAAGGTATTCTTTGTTAGTAAGATGAGAAAGTCAGCAAAGGAAGATTCACAAGTATGTGATCATACTGAAATCTGAAAGCATTGTCCTTCAACCTTTCCCCTGGTACTGAGACGTTTTTAAGGAGAATGTGGAAGTGAAGATAAAATCTACTTAATGGAAATGGCTGGAACTTCTTCCTCCTTCTTAATATAAACTTCATTGCCCAAAGGAAACCAAAACCTTCTCCAGGATGCATTCCCTATACATGCTTGCTTGAATCTTATTGAATATACAGCACTCATTTCTGATTAAGCATCCTTCGGATTGCAAAAAATGAGACACTCTGAGTATTTTCTCAATCACTTTATTATCAGAACTTCTGAGAAACCTTGCTTCTTGAAAGAAAAAGTGCTATGGCTATTGAAAATCTCTTTTCTGGAAACAACAACCCTTACTCTGGTTTAGGTTGCTTTGTATGTAGTTGGTGGTGAGAGGATGCCTTTGACGACGACGACGACGACGACGACTACTACTACTACTACTACTACTTCTTCTTCTTCTTCTTCTTTTTTGTTGCCGTCAAATCACAGCTAACTTATGGTGACCTGGTAGGGTTTTCAAGGTAAGATACATTCGGTGGTAGTTTGCCATTGCCTGCCTCTGCATCATGACCCTTGTGTTCCTTGGAGGTTTCCCATCCAGATACTAACCAGCGCCAACCCCGCTTAACTTCTGAGATTGGACGAGATCAGGCTAGCCTGGGGCTATCCAGGTCAGGGCTTTGACTTCTACATGTCTCCAAAGACCTCCTTGCTTTGTTATTGAACTTACAGCATGAAAAATGATATCTCATGATGGTAGTCTTCTGAGCTCTGGATCACCTTGAGACCTGCAGTGCACACAACCTCCTTTGTCTTATAAACTCTTCTGGCTAGTGTGATGAATAGTGAGTTTTAGGGGAAAGGGGCATGTGGCAGAATTTCCTGCACTGGGTATTCTTACTGTTATTGCAAACAGTAGAAAAATGAAAAGTTGCACCCCACCAGCCCCAGTGGAAAGTTGCCACTAGTCAGTGTGTTTGTAACTCCTATTAACTAATTAGTTTAGACTTATAGGGGTGGAGTATGTGAACGGAGGCTAGGAGCATAGGGAAATCCTGCTTGCTGGGGAGCTGTATACAGTTCTGGACTCTTATCAGCTTGTATACAGTAATCAAAATTTATAAATCACTGAATAGGCAATTCCCAAAAAAACCAAATAGATATTTGGCTTTTTCAGGTTTCGGCTATTCGTCTTTGCTCAGATGCACAACTTTGTGCTTTCTCCCATTTTTCTATAATTGACTGGTTTTGTTAGGGCCTTGTAGTTGGAGCCCTTTTGAGGTAGGGGTCGTGTAATAAGAGCCAACTTGGTCTGACCAACTATCCATCACTATTCAGTGGATTAATCTGGATCAGGATAGTCTGGAGGCAGAAGGGTCATTTAAAAGATGGGGCTCACCCAGTCCCATCTGGAGGGATATACCCTCCAACTAAAAAGCACCAGTTTCAACAGCTGCTAAACTGGCTTCATTCTGAAGAAGACTGCTCACCTGCGCAGATGAGCAATCTCCTCCCAAGAGCTGCCTTGGTCATGACTTTGGCTGGATCTGATACCATCACCCCCTACCCTGAAAACCTGCTCTCAGACTGAAGGTCACCCCAGGTAAAAGTGACCCTCACCATGACCATCTCTTGAAATCAGATTTTTGATTACTATAGTAAAGGACTGTTCACAGGATGCCATTTGTCGCCAAAAGAAATATTTTCTGTGTCTTATTTTTCTTGCATTTAATCCGTTTTCCAGTTTGGAAGTTCAGTTTGGAAGCTAATTTGCATGGACATCATGCTATGCGTCCCAGATACGAAGGGAGCCCCCAGACTTTGTGGTGCCAGCCTGCCAATAATCTTTTTCTGCCAGTCCTCAGCAACGATGAACTTCCGAACCTGAAAACCGATGGACAGCTTGGCTCACAAATGCTTGAAAGATGGGGGTGACCCCTTTGTGGGCCCATAAAATTGGACCCCCTGTCCCAACATTCACCAAACTTTGGTGTCTGTATAAAGTCCTTTGCAGCTCAGCTGCAAATTTGGTGACTCTACCTCAAAAAAGGAGCCCCGTGGCGCAGAGTGTTAAGCTGCAGTACTGCAGTCCAAGCTCTGCTCACGACCTGAGTTCGATCCCAACGGAAGATGGTTTCAGGTAGCCAGCTCAAGGTTGACTCAGCCTTCCATCCTTCTGAGGTGTGGGTAAAATGAGTACCCAGCTTGCTGGGGTAAAGGGAAGATGACTGGGGAAGGCACTGGCAAACCACCCCGTAAACATAGCCTGCCTATAAAATGTCGGGATGTGATGTCATCCCATGGGTCAGGAATGGCCCAGTGCTTGCACAGGGGACCTTTACCTCTTTTACCTCAAAAAATGCTTCCACAGGCGCTTCGAAAATATTCCCATCGACTATAATGGACCTGAATTTTTTTATTTGCTAAACCCAGAAATAAAGCCAAAACACTCCTTTACTGGTATGGGTATTTGGATTATTCTGGCTTTACCGGGGGGAAAATCAGGCCCAATAAACCCAAACCTGAAATTTTCCGAATTTTTTTTGCACGACTTTACTTTTGAGAGAACTGTGACTAGCCCAGGTTCACCCAGCAGGCTGCACATGGAGGAGTAGGAAATCAAACCCAGTTCTCCAGATTAGAGTCTATATAACTCATGTGGAAGTGGGGATTCAAATCCGTTCTCTAGATTAGAATCTGCTGCTCTTAACCACTATACCACACTGGCTCTCCACCATCTTTAATAATTTATCAAAGTAGCTTTGTGAATCATTTTGTACAGCTCAACCTTTTTGCCTGAATAGAAAAGCCCTCATGAAGAATTTAGTTTTGCATAGTTTGTGGAATGCCAGGAGAGTGGGAGCCTTCCTGACCTCCTTGGGCAGGCCATTCCACAAGGTGCGGGCTACATCAGGCTTACATACAGGTAGTTGATGATTACCTTACTCATAGAAATGAGGCCATAAAGGGCTTTGTATGTGATAGCCAATACTTTAAATTGACTGCTAGTTAGGACTCCTCTGGCATGAGCCACCCTTGAAATGCCTATCTCAGGCCTACCTGTTAGAGAAAAGGGAAGTGGGTGGAGTAACATTTGCACTGGAATAGGGCACCACAAAGTTGTATCAATAGCTATTTGTTTAACTGCCATTCTGCTGCAAATTTTTGTTCTCTGTTACATCTACAGGTTTAGTTATATAAATCTTGTTGTGTTATTCTGTATATTGGAGTTTTGACATTTGTTTTATTTATTAATATTGTATGCTTTTAATAATTTTAATGAAAGATGTTTTATGGTTTTATTGTAATTTTTTTGTAATTGATTTGTTGTTACCTGCCCTGAGCCCGGCCTTGCCCGGGGATTCAGGGCAGGATACAAGTCTAAATAAATAAATGTATTAACTTACATTGTCTTGCAAGTTCTATTCCTAATTTAGCCCCATAGGATTTGCACAGGCAGAGGTTATATGTTCACTGAGTGTTCAAAGTTGGGTTGAAATTTTTTAGCACATTCTTGCAGTGCTGACAAGAAAGGGTAGTCCATGAGTTTCAGCGTAAATTTCCATTAATCCTGCCAATTTGCTCACCTCAATATTTTGGAATTCCACCAAATTCTTGTTTAAGCTACTTGGATAGTCTTGATAACCCAAAGCTTAGGAAAGTCTTTATGCAAGCCAGGACTAACACATTGCCTTCAGCGAACCTGTGTGGCAGATTTCTGAAAACACACTATGCAGAAAGAGTCTGCAGATGTGGTGCAGGATGTCCTGACTCTGTGTCTCACATACATCTGGATTGCCACCTATATGACTTTCCAAGGGAAAATCTTATAAAACCTCTAGTTCTGAATGTTTCCCCAAACAATAGGAAAACGCTTTATAAACTATTAGCTGATAGGGATCCTGAGATTACAGAAAATGTGGCAAGATTTCTGATGACAGCAGCCAACCAATGGGAACTTAGTCTGAAGAAGGACCATAACACCAAGGAATGAATTATATATAAACTCTATTTTAATTTTTATCCTTTTACATTTTGCGAATTGTAGTATGCCAATAAAGGTATCTGAACATGTACGTTCTGAGCATGCCCACATATTATGAATGGCACTGACTTCACAAACGCAAAAGCAACACATGCACTGAAAATATAGCTGATTTTAAATGATGCATGTCCTGTCTTTGAATACTTGCAACTTACATAATCCTAGCAAGCCAGCAATTGTGGAAATGTGCCAAGTGTGTTATGATGAATGCTGTCAACTGCATAGGCATAAAACAACGTGAAATACTCTTCATTTTAAATTGTGAATAAATCATCAATGCAAGCTTATGGATGAAGAACTCGAAACAGAAAATGGGCATTGTAAGCAAGGTAAGTTCAATTTTCAAGCATATTATTTGTGACGATCACCACACCTCTGAATCTATCTAAAAGCAGACTTTGAACATTACTCTGAATCTTGGCTCCTATCACCATGAAATCTGTCTTTCCAGTGAAACTTGCAATAGTTTTTCTGGGTACATGTTGTTAAATCTAAAATAGCATTTTTAAAATCAGACTTTATACACACACACACACACACACACACACACACACACACACACACACACACAATACAGGTTGAGTATCACTTATCTGGACATCCAATATCTGGATTGGTCCAAAAACTGGACGTTTTAAGCTGGCATGCAGGCATTACTCACAGGTAGGGCTGTCGATTCGGTTCGACCCGAACTGAAAAACTGCTGAATTTCCCCCGATTTGGCGGTTTCCAGTTCGGATAGAACCGAACTAAAAAAAAAGGCGGAAAAAGGACACGCCGAATTAGGCGAGTTTGGGCAAACGCCGAATAAATTCAGCAGGTTCAGCGTTCCCTGAACCGGCCTTTTCCCGCCTTTAAAGGCCGCCCTGCCCGGTTTCCTGGGAGTCCCAGGAAACTGGGTGGGGTGAGCGGGTCCCTCCCAACAGCTGAGCATCAGACCGGGAGGGGGGGAAGTGCTCTGAGCTGCCTGGCCAGGCAGGCACAGAGCAAATTCAAGACCCACCGCCCCTTTTCCTGGGACTCCCGGGAAGAGGGGCGGTGGGTCTTGAATTTGCTCTGCTCAGATCTGTTCCCGCCCCGCACGCCTTCACGGGGCTTCCCTGAAGGCGTGCGGGGGGGGGGCTCTTTAAACAGATCTGCACCTTCCAGCTTGAAGGCTCAGATCTGTGTGTCCCCCCACGCCTTCACGGGGCTTCTTCCATGAAGGCGCCTGGGGGGCCGAATTTCCCCCCAAATACCGGATCTCGTGCCGAATTTCGCGGATCCGAAGTGGGGGAGTTCAGATTTCGGCACGTCTCGAATTTAAAGGAAACGAATTTTGCTGAAGCTGAACTTTACCGAATTTTTTTTCAACAGCCCTAACAGGCCCTCAGCAGTGCCATTGATTGTTCAGTGTACACAAAATATTGTTTAAAATTACATTCAGGCTATGTGTATAAAGTATATATAAAACATATGTAAAGCATAAATGAATGTCATGTTTAGATTTGGGTTTAGACATGTTTAGACTTGGGTTCCATCCTCAAGATATCTCATTATGTATATGCAAACATTCCAAAATATTCCGAAATATGGAAAGATCTGAAATACAAACCACTTCAGATAAGGGATACTCAACCTGTAATTAGTTCAGGGCTGTACCTTAGCTCCATTGTTGTTTTTAATGTGGTTCAGGGCATAGGCCATCCATTAACCAGAGACTCTTGGGAACAATGCCTATTAGGTTCAGCTGTTTGCCAAAGTTTAACATGAAACATCTGGGCTGAAATATATTTTTACATTTGCACTGCAAACCTAACAGTATGTGTCATATGCTCAGTTCATTTTAATTCATGTGCTTTTTTGTTTCTTTAAAAGATCAAATTACCAGCATTACCATACTTGAGTACTCTTGACACTTCTATCTCAACTGAAACACATTTATCTGAAAAGCACAGTGTCCGTCATGGATGAGCACAGCTACATATAGATGCGATTTAGCTTGTTGAAATGGCATCAGCAGAAGCAGGAGATCTCACAGAAGTGATTGGAGTCTCCTGGCAGCTTTACAAACTGCAACACATCTGAGAAAATGTTCGTAACAAAAATCGCTAGGAGGATGTCAGATTCCCTTCTAATGCCATGATAAATGTGCAGTTCACCAGAATGTGTATTAACTGTATTATATTCATAGGAAAAAAGAAAAAAACCCTGCCAAGTTAGATACAGTAGTTGACAGATTTCAGCAGAATTCTTTAAAAATGATGAAGAGTCTTGGGTTATAAACATGTTTTGGACACTTACATCCACAATCTCTAAAAAATTACCTTCATATTTAACCATGTGGAAACCATTTCAATGAATGGTACAAGAAATGAAGGAATTTGGCTTGAGTATGTTCGCTAGCTGAAAATGGGGACCTGATTTTTCAACTATCAGTTAGGTAGTTTGATCTGTTTAGTGGCCCTTGCCAACTTGGTTACTGTGTTTCTTCCTAGCCATCAGGTACAGCATAGTTGGCTTTTCATGCATGCCCATTCTCACACATTTTCAAGTAACCCACCCCCCATTCTCACTGCCATAACTGCTTCACTCAGCAGACAATTGCTTATGTAGACAATTAGATCTCTCACAAATCATATAAATCAGTCATAAATAAATGCTGTGTTTCGACAAACTTCTACCTTTCAGTGTTTGTCTAAGTCAGGGGTCCCCATCCTTTTTGAACCTGTGGGCACTTATGGCATTGTGACGTGGGGTGATGGGTACAAGCACAAAATAGCTAGCAGAAGAGGCAGAGCTAACCACAAATGGCTGCTGGAAGAGGCAGAGTCAACCATAAAACCACACACTTCCTTTTATTTAACATTTTATTTCAAATATTTACATCTTATCTTCTTTCTGTGAGCAAAACAAACCACAAATATGGAACAATTTAAATATAACAAACTCTACTTTACTCCCTCTACTTTACTACCCCACCCCCGGCCTCCTTTCCTCCCGGGTGCTGCGGCGGAAATGTTTACTTCAGAACTTCAGGCCTGCCAGCACTACACCTCCTTGCTTCCTTTCCACAGTATATCCACATCAACTTTATCAGCATAATCCTAATTTAGTGTGTGGCCCTGAAGCAAGGAAGGACCATTGTATAAGGATCCAGATTTTCCAAAAGCTCCATGACTGTACTCTACAGATAAATAGGGTACATAAACATAAAATCAGCCCCAACAACTTTGGTGAGGGAAGCTTTTCACAAGGTGAGTCAAGCAAACTGAATGACCTTGCCTTGGTAGACACCAGTTTTCATGGGCCAGTTAGTCTAGGAGACTATGGGTATTTTAAAGAATAAATTTCTTATTTAACAGTTTCTTTTATTCTTGTCTGAATCTCAATAAACCAAAGCTTACAAACTCCAGGCTTTAAAAAAATATCACCCTTTGTTCTTAAATGTTAGCCTTCTATACCAAAGCTTCTTAAACTGTGGATCTTAACCCTATATAGGGTTGCATAACTAAATGGGGGAGTTGCGAAAAATTTGGCAACAGTACAAATTGCTTTATGATTTATCAGTAAATGTTTGATTTGTATACCTATTTTATATACCTATATACACGTAAAAATTTCTCAGGCGAAAAGGGGCTGCAAGTGGGAAAAGGTTAAGAAGCCCTGTTCTATACAAGCTAATTGGTTGTTCATGAGAGAAGAATGTAGCTTTTAACTTTTTTCAACAGAAAGAGGGAAGCACTCTTCCATGGGCTAAATTAAACACTAAGTCAAATCTGTCAGGTTCCAAGAAGAAGAGGAGGAAGAAGAGGAAAAGGAAGAAGAGGAAGAGGAAGAGGAAGAAGATGAGTTGGTTTTTATATGACAATTTTGTCTATCTTTTTAAGGAGAATCAAACCAGCTTACAGTCTCCTTCCCTGCCTCTCCCCACAACAAACACCTTGTGAGGTAGGTGAGGCTGAGAGAGATTGAAGAGAACTGTGACAAGCCCAAGGTCACCCAGCTGGCTGAATGAGTAGGAGTGGGGAAACCAACCCAGTTCTCCAGGCAGAGTCCACTGCTCTCAACCACTACAACACGCTGGAGATGTGGTAGGGTGTTTCTCTCAATATTGCCAACCAAGAAAGTGCAGCCCTGCAAAAATAATGGACCCGGAAAAGATTGTTATTTTGGCTTGCCTTTTCAGCTCCATTAAATTGTTGCATCTTTTTCTGGCTTTTCTTTTTCTTTTCTTTTTCTTTTTACATATCCAAATGCACACCCCTACTGGGGAGTACAAATAAACCTTAAACCTAAATCTGCATTTTTTGGAGACCCATGAGATAACAATTTCCTGAGGAATATTTTCCTCACTTTATTTGGGCTTAAATGAATCTAACACAGACCAAATTGGCAGGTTCTGTGGGGGGAAAAAACTGGGAATAAACTGTGCAGGAGTTAGTTATCCCTCAAACATTATGTTATTCCTATATGGAAATAATCTCTGTATAGGAGAAAACATGTACCCCTCTCTCTGCAATGCAAAGCTAGAGTTTGACATGCTGTATCTAAATGAATCATAAAACCTATACAGGGTAGTGTGGTACAGAAAATCCCTGCGTGCACACATAGCTTCACTACTCAGGGAGGGAGAGTGGGGATGAGTGTGCTGGCACTGCTCCCTGACACCACACAATTCTTTGGTCATCTGAACAGTGAGACCACATGTAAGAAGTGGCTGCATGCACTCCTCCCATGATCAGCAACATTCTGAAATCATGGGGATGGGGCATTCGTGTGTGCACTTCCTCTGCACAGTCATGAACACACACATGAACACACATGAAGCTGCCTTATACTGAATCTGACCCTTGGTCCATCAAAGTCAGTATTGTCTACTCACACTGGCAGCAGCTCTCCAGGGTCTCAAGCAGAGGTCTTTCACATCATCTACTTGCTTAGTCCCTTTAACTGGAGATGCTGGGGATTGAACTTGGGACCTTCTGCATGTCAAGCAGATGCTCTACCACTGAGCCACAGCCCCTCCCCAGTGACCCTCAATAACATGTAGATGGGGCAGGGCCAGCACACTTGTGGCTGGTCCCTTTCCTCACATGGGGGGTGTATACCAGACTATAGTCATTCTCTCATATGTATATTGGTGGCAAAGCATGCGTTCAACAGTCTTCACTTGCCTCTGAGGTTAATATACAGCTGGAAAAGATTCCTGTTTACTGATAATGGGAACATGAACAAAGATAGAGACAGGTTGCTTCCATCCATTAGGGCTTGCGTGGGCTGAATTCATCTCTAAATGAATATGGGGAAGTACAAGTAGGTGCACTTTACTGGAGCCCAGAGGACCTGGTCCCAGCTGCAAGCCCATTGTCATGTTATGGTTTATTTATGTCATGTCCAAAATAAAACATAATTTTTCTTTCATAACCCAATGAGGTTATGTGTGTGTGTGTGTGTGTAGTCCAAAGCAGGACTACAGCTGAACATCAAGAAGACAAAAGTAATGACTACAGGAGAATTACTCAACTTTAAGGTTGACAGTGAGGAAATTGAAATTGTTCAAGACTTTCCATTCCTTGGCTCTATCATCAACCAAAAGGGAGACTGCAGCCAAGAAATCAGAAGGAGATTGAGACTGGGAAGGGCAGCCATGTAGGAGCTAGAAAAGATTCTTAAGTGTAAGGATGTGTCACTGGCAACCAAGATCAAGTTAATTCATGCCACTGTATTCCCTATTACTATGTATGGGTGTGAAAGCTGGACAATGAGGAAAACTGATAGGAAGAAAGTAGATTCCTTCAAAATGTGGTGTTGGAGGAGCGTGTGATGTATACCGTGGACTGCCAAAAAAACAAATCAAGCCTGAACTGGCCCTAGAAGCTAAAATGACTAAACTGAGGCTATTGTACTTTGGTCATTTTATGAGAAGGCAAGATTCACTGGAAAAGACAATCATGCTCAGAAAAGTTGAGGGCAGCAGGAAAAGAGAAAGACCCAACAAGAGATGGATTGACTCTATAAAGGAAGCCTCAGCCCTCAATTTGCAAGACCTGAGCAAGGATGTTAAAGATAGGACATTTTGGAGGACATTGATTCATAGGGTCACCATAACTTGGAAGCGACTTGACGGCACTTAACACACACACACACACACATATGAGATGGGATCATATGTGTGCATGTGTAGCTGGAGGGCATGTTTGAAACAGCCCCAGGAACTTTGGCTTTGAGTTGATGTCAAAATTGGCATGTTTGGTGAAAAGGAGTTCATTGGATGACTTTAAACTGCGATGGCAAGTATATGAAAGATTTTTATGTGGCTCTAATTCTCTGGTTCTCTAGAGGGTATAGAGACAGAATGTTAAATTAAAACATAGAATATGTAGATCTGAATTTAGCATCCGCATATAACATAGAGTATAAAAAGAATATAGAGTATAAAAACTATAACTATATAATAGTTTGTAGTGGGTTAGGAAATTTCAACTAAGTGTTAATAATTTTAGATGTAAATATATGTTTAGTAGGTTAATAATAAATTAATATAGGAATGAATAAGTAATTAATCCTATAATGATGTGAATGAGACAGGAGCTGATGACGGGTGCTTGCATGTATCGCTTTACTGAAACTTGGACACAGATACAATGTCTTTACTAATATATCCCTGCTCTTTTCCCTATCTTTTTTCTGTACCCTATTATAAAAAAAAATTATTTAAAAAAATGAAACAGCCCCAGGGTAATAATGTTTGGTCCTTGAACTAAACTATTGTTATCAAGCCCGCAAGTTCCATGGCACAAAGATGCTCTCTCTTAAAAGCTGTATAAAAGCTATTCATGGTTATTTGGTTTTCAAACCTGCAGCACATTTTTTTTCAGTGGTTTGAAAAATCTTTGGCTTTCCCCCATTTTAGAATTGGTAGCTTTGAAATACTAAAGTGAAATATGAGAAAGAACAGTGCTTGATGGGAGATATAGAATGGTAGTGATTCTTGAGATAAATCAAACTTAGCTCCAAGATCTCAAAATGAAAGCTAGCAAGAAAGCTGAAGGCAGAACATGATAGGAATTGTACCTTATACTAAGCTCAAACTGAAGCAAAATGAAATCTAAAACTCTGATTCAGGTGGCACCAAACCAAGTCTTTTGAACTTTAGAAATGACAGGAAAATATGTGCTCATTCTTGTGATCTTTTTTCCAACTTCAAAAGCTCATTTCCCACTAGACTACAAACTCTCTACATCTTTACTCTAATTTGTCATCTCTATTGAAGTTATATTTACACTGGCTTCTTCTTGCTTGCTTTTTTATTATATCCATAACAAAATATAACAAAAATGAAACAACATTACTTTAATGCAGACTGTTTTGTTCAATTGAGCAAACACAGAATAATCAACATGTGTGAGTGCTGGAATTATGCCCACTAGTCCCACTCCTGACTGCTACACTTTGATCAAGCTCTTCTGCACAACACTAGTACATGCATAAGGTATAAGTTCAAACACCTTGTCCATTGGACTTGCACCTTGTAGTATTTAAGGACTGACACAAAGAAAGAACTAAACACTTCTTTCTTCAGCATGACTGTCCCAGACAAATCAACACCCTGAGTCCTACACCACAGCTACTTACAAGGAAAAAGAAGAAGAAATCCACAGTGCAATCCTAGAAACACTTTCCTGGGAGTAATTTCCTTTGAATATATCTGAGCAGACCTGATTAGGATTGCTCTCCCAATGACAGATGTCCCACAAATGGTTGCCCAGCCTGGCCGGGCAACCAGAAGGAGGGCCGAGGACCTGGGGAGCAGCCATTGGCTATGACCTGACATCACTTCAGGGGAAAACCCAGAAATGAATCCATGCCTCTCTAGGAATTGCCAGAAACCCTACCATACAGCTTCTAGTGATTCCTAGAGAGGCATTAGGACACTTCCAGGTTTCCCCCAGAACTGATGCCACACTGTCAGCCCAAGGACTATTTTTCCTCCTGGCACCACTCAGGAGCTAAGAGTGGGGAATCCCTGCCCCACTGGGGAGGATGCAACCCTGCTCCCACATCATTTGTGCTTGCACTCTCAACCCAGCATATTTGATCCCAAGGTTTTCATTATTTAGAGGGGCAGAGGTTCAAAATCAATACATGTTTTTCTCCCTCTCCCATAATACTAGAACACGGGTCATCTGCTAAAGCTGGAGGGCAAGAGATTCAAAACAGATAAAAGGAAGTATTTTTTCACACAAAGCATAGTTAAATTGTGGAACTCCCTGCCCCAGGATGTGGTGATGGCTGCCAGCTTGGAGGGCTTTAAGAGGGGAGTGGACATATTCGTGGAGGAGAGGGGTATTCATGGCTATTGGTTAGAATGGATACTAGTCATGCTGCATACCTATTCTCTCTAGTATCAGAGGAGCATGCCTATTATTTTGGGTGCGGTGGAACACAGGCAGGATGGTGCTGCTGCACTCGTCTTGTAAGTGGCTTACTAGAGGCACCTGGTTGGCCACTGTGTGAACAGACTGCTGGACTTGATGGGCCTTGGTCTGATCCAGCAGGGCCTTTCTTATGTTCTTATGCATGGGTGCGGATATTCCCACATGGAGCTCCTAATTAAAAGACCTTTCCCATTCGTGTTCATGCTCCCAATTGTCCTGTAAATTATTACAGACCGCTAGAAAAGTCCACATATGAGCAGGTGCTGCAAGTGTTTTAACTGAAATTGTCATATAGCAGAGTCAGATTACATGGAATTATTTGCAATGTTTTTTAAAATTAGCTGATGTTTTTGCTGGTTTCCATAGCAAAGACAAATTTTTCAAAATATCAACCAGAAAAACAATCTGAACTGCTCTTTCACACTTTTGCTGAACCTCTGATCCTTCTTGTTCTATTTTAAATTCCTGGCATGGAGTTTGCATTATCTTTCTTTTGTTAGTGATCCCGAACAGACACAAATTATGGTGCCAAAGTTCTAGCAGTATCAGATGTGATTGCTATCCATTCTGAAACCCCTTTTATTGTATTGAGGTGTGAGGCAAAAGGCATAATCCATGTATTAAGGATGGGTGCTAGCACAATACCACAACATAAATTGATATTGATTCATCTTTTTCTGAGCAAACAGTTTTCTGACAGTGCCGAGGAAAGCTAGAAAAAGATGTGCCTCTAAATACAAAGGCTAAAGTGGAACAGATTTGCATTTAAATTAAAAAATGTTGTGGATGAAATCAATAATAATAATAATCAAGGAGTTTAGTTTCCCAAACTGCATGATATTATAAAATTATTCAAATTCAAAACCATTGCCCTTAAAGTACAGAAAATAGCCATAGGACAAAATATGCTGCATATTACCTGGGTTTCTTAACTTTCCCCCCGATTATACCTTGAAATTGGCATGTGGGGTCATCTGCTGAAGCTGAAGCTGGAGGGTGACAGATTCAAAACTGATAAAAGGAAGCATTTCTTCACACAAAGCATAGTTAAATTGTGGAACTCACTGCCCCAGGATGTGGTGATGGCTGGCAACTTAGAAGGATTTAAGAAGGGAGTGGACATGTTCATGGAGGAGAGGGCTATTCATGGCTACTGGTAAAAATGGATACTAGTCATGATGCATACCTATTCTCTCCAGGAACAGAGGAACATGCCTATTATATTAGGTGATTTGGAACACAGGCAGGATAATGTTGCTGCAGTTGTCTTGTTTGTGGGCTTCCTAGAGGTACCTGGTTGGCCACTGTATGAACAGACTGCTGGACTTGATTGACCTTGGTTTGATCCAGCATGGCTTTTCTTATGTTCTTATCCCAGTGCATATAATTGTAATGTCTGAAGAGGCTGAGGATGTGTGCAGTTCTTTAGCAGAGTCCTCACCAGTTACTAAAACAGTGGATGAAATACTTCCTCCACATTGGTTTCTGAAATAACTACAAAATTGGAGCTTGACATTAATTTGGAAATTGAATCAGAAGTAGTAGGTTTGCCATTAGATTCTTTCTTTTTCCCTCTAGATTGTTGAGTGATTTTTACTCATTTTAAGACAGAAGAAACAAAGGATTTTAGAAAGCATGTGTCCTACATTATCATTTGGTTTAGTAACAGTAGCTACAAATTTTAGTCAAACTCTTGATGTAAAATTGAAAATAAAACTTGTGCAACATGCTCTCAAGTATTATACCAAATGCTTGAACATGTTCTTAATTGGCAAAGCTTTAATGCCATTAGGAGTTTATGCATATGCTTCAGTTAGTTTTCATGGAGAAGAGAACAAATATCAATATCCATCTGTCAAGTAAGTGGAGCCCATATGCTACTACAAGAGCTTAATATAAGTCAGGTATGGTTTATATGAATCAAGTTGCTGTTGCCAGCTATTGCATGATAAGCAGGTTGGGGGATTTCTTCACTCTGAAGTAGTTTCTTTTTAGAATACCCAATGTGACAAAACTTTGGAAAACTTTTGATCCAGTCAAACAGTTTTTGCAGTCATCAACCCTATACACCCACAAAATAAAAAGCCACCATCTTATTAAAAAACCCATCAATTTTCTTGACTTTTTAACCTTTCACAAAATAAAGTCAACATAATGGAAGAGTAATCAATATATCTAATTTTCAACATGGCCCCATCTGTGGATACTTAAATCCAGAGACTAGCCATGAACAGACAAGTCATATCTTTCTACAAGCCTAAGAAAAGACGGTTTGCAGAAAAATCTGAAATCTGGGAGGAAAAAACAGAAGCAGCACCTGTAGTTTGAGCATGAATGCCTTCTGTGGCCATTGTGGTGGTTATTACGCAACAACATTGCTGTCAGCCATCAAATCTCAGTTTCTACCAGTAAAAGGCAGGGAGAGGGGCCTTTCCAGGACCTTTTTGGCTTCTCAGTCCACCCCAGTCAATAAGGTTTGCAGGCAGCCTTCTTTATCTTCAGAGTAAAGGTGCTCCCTAAAAACAAACAGCATTCTACTGCATTATTGGCAAATTAAAAGGTCAGGGATACTTTCAAGAGATCAAATTGCTGGATTCGGCTGTCTCTTAATAAACTTAATATATTGGAATCCATGGGTAAAGAGCTTGTGGTCTGGCAAGAAACCTCTGTGTAACTTAGACAATCCTTACCTTCTCAATTGGTCTAATAAATGGTAGAATGTGTCCTAGTTTGGATTTTAACTGATTTTCTGGGGGAAGAACACAAATGCAATTTTTCTGTAGGTGAAGCCAGATAAGATACAGTATAAATAGTAAATTTCACAACTACTAGTGCTTACTATTCATTTAAAAGAGAAATTTTATTGAAGTTATTAAAAGCTAATGAAGATTTGAGTGGGCATGTTCATCTTGAGTTCTATAGTTTGAAGTGTACTGGATATCTAAAAGCTATATACATTTTCAAAAGGCAGTATCCAAATACATGAGTAATATTAACTAGGATTCAAATGTGCAGGCCTGAGGCTATTTAAACACAAATTTTTAAGGCTGGAAGATAGATTATTATATGTTATACTGTAATAGAAATTACTGATTTTAAAAAGCCTTTTGGTGTTATGGAAAGAGGAAAAATGCAAGGGAAATGGTGGCTTATAAAGGAAAGTACACACAAACCTCTGGATGGATGTTCCATTGCCAATGGAGAATCCTTGCTAAATGGATGCAGCCCAGATCATGAGCTGGCATTGCCTGAAGAAACTCAGGCTACTGATATTGATGTGTGGGTAGCAGAAAGCCTAGGGTTGACATCCCAAGTATATGAATTGCTTGTAGAAAACCATATGGGTTGCATCTCTGGTAGGTTTGATGACAACCACATTGCCCCACAACAATAGACCAAATACCTCATTTTGCTGTCTTCCCAGCTGACACAACAAATCTCCTAGGTCTTCTCCTTTTCTTTGTAGTTTCCCTTTTCTTCCTCCTGTTCCTCTTTCTTTTTTACCTGAAGGTTGGATTGTGAACTGATTTATATCAACAGTTAATGAGGGCATATTTACTGATAAAAAAATCCTCCCTACCTTCTTTCCTTCACATGTACCAATTACCTCCTTCCCTAATATGGAGAAAACCTTAGCTTTATCATAATTTCCATTGCTGGCTTGTAGCCGGGCTTATGGTTGAGGACAGCTATGATCTTTCAGTAAATGCTGGCCTCCCTGCCTCCTCCCCTCTTTTCTTTTTAACATCTTTGGTAGTCTGATTACTAGTCAGGGGGCCCTGTAGCTGTTGGGTAGCCCTTGTTGGCCCTGCACCCTGGAGACACCGCTAAGATGCACCATTTTAGTACTTACGTACTAATACATTTTTTATTTTAAAATTTGTTATATATACGGGGCTTTTATTAATTGTATAAAAGTGGTTTTAAGGTATTATTGAATTCAGTGTATTGTTGTGTTAATTTGTTGTTCGTCGCTCTGAGCCCGACTCTGTCAGGGAGAATGGGATAGAAAAATAAAATTATTATTATTGTTATTCATGCAAGGCCAAGGTTTGCCATTAAATCTGAATTATCCTCTGACAGAGCAAGCATTCTTCCTTACAAATACATGGACCTATACATTAAAGATGCATGTTAAAAAAGAAACTATGAGCGCAGTCCTGAAGTGGGGGTAGATCTGCGGCGGCCTGGAGTGGTGGAGCCACACTGTCCCCTCAGAGGCTTCCCAGCTGCAGCACAGACAAAAAAAAGAGGGTTTAAAAAAAAAAGGATTTTTGAAAGGGCTGTGGCAGCTCCATCTCCAGGAACACCCCCCACGCCAGATTGGGCTGCCCATGTCTCTTTTTAAAAGAAACAGTTTAACCTTCTATACTACTGAAGTGAAGCCCTTGTCATCAGTTGTGAATGAATTTGGGGGGGGGGGTTATTATACCTCTGTCAGAGTGATGGAAGCGCTAAAAATATATGTAACATATATGTTGTACATACCAAGAGAAAAATTAATGCCCCCCCAAGAGTTTTCTTTTGTTGTAAAGATATAGACACTTTTTCCCTCTGCCTTTGTTCTTTGGATTTGCTGAAACTATAATATTACAAGGAATTCATTAATGAAGAGATCTTTTTCAGAAGGCTGCTAGCTTTAGCAGTTGTGTCCTTTCCCTGTGGACTTGGCCTGACTTTGCTGCACTGGGCTTGAATGCATAAGAGTGAACTGTCAGCAGCCACTGATTTATAAGAGTGATTTACCTTCTGGAGAGTGTAATTATGTTCATAGTTAAGAATTAATCAGGTGAAAGAATTATGGAATAATCACACACCTGACTTTGGAAGGACAAAGTAAATGGAACATTTCACAGTTTCATAGGGTCCTCTTGACAGACATATTCCTTTTCCTTAACACACAGAACATCCATTTTATTTAGCTGGTGGTCTTCTTTATCCTAAAAAAGGCTAAAACATAGGGAAGGAATTGATGGGCAACGCTGGTAGCCATGAGTAGGGTTGCTAGCTCCAGGTTGGGAAATTGCCAGAGATTTCGGTGTGGAGCCTGGAGACAGCAGGGTTTGGGGAAGGGAGGGACTGGAATGGACTGCAGCAGGGTATAATGCCAATAGGGTCCATCTCCCAAAGCAGCCAATTTCTCCAGGGGAACTGCTTTATGTCATCTGGAGATAAGTTGTAAGGTTGAGAGATTTCCAGGTACCACTTGAAATCTGGCAATGTTAGGCTCCAGCAATGCCATCTCCAAGGGAGAATTTGTACAGACCTATACCCCAGTGTGAGAGTCAGAGTGGTGTAGTGGTTAAGAGTGTCAGACTCTAATCTGGAGAACCTGGTTTGATTCCCTACTCCTCCACATGAAACCTGCTGAATGACCTTGGCCAGTCACAGTTCTCTCAGAACTCTCTCAGCCCACACAGAGGCAGGCAATGGTAAATTACCTCTGAACATCTCTTATCTTGAAAACCCTACAGGGTTGTCATAAGTCAGCTGCAACTTGACGACACACATACCCCAGTGTAGCGTGCGCATGTGCGAGCGCACGCGCGCGCGCACACACACACACACATACATACAAACATACAGAGACATACATTTTCTCCAGGAAAAACATTTTTCTATTTCAAATAAGTCAATTGGATCTGCAGATCCTCTGATATAGATCACTGAAAACCTTCCATTGTTATGTTTCTGAAGTTGATGGCTTCTAAAACACATTGTATACTGAGCTGATTTCTCCAAACCTTCTGATCTCCAAACAGTTATTTCACAAAAGGTTTTCTCAGACCTAGGTACACTTCCTTTCCATGAAATTCTATTTGTTCCTTGTGTCAGTAAAGCCACACTTTTGGTAAACCATCCTCATGGTACATGCATGAAAACGTCTCAGGCCACATACAGTTACTCAACACAGCCACTTATGGCTACTGTCCTCAAGTCATGGCACCAGGAGAATATTATCTACCTCCTACAGACATGATATTGCTTTTAAGGACTCAAGGTGGTTTGAGGCAACTGGCTTGTGAATCCAAAATAGAAGTCACTTTCTTTCGCTGTTTCTCTCTTAAAGCCAGGTGTGGACTATCAACATTACTAAAGTTCAAATTATTTATTATTGATCAAGAGTGTGTTAATCTAATTCTCCTGAAAAGTTTTAAAATTAATCTCTAGATGTAAATATATGCCAGTTCTGACATGAGAAAGAACTAACTTATCTGTCCACTCCAATGGATCCTCAATACAGATAATGCTGATGCGGTGTGAGAACCAACCATACCAAAATGACTCCCACATCATGGTCATAGCAGAAGTCTTATGAGTAAATTGCTTCTGTTTGGTACATCAGCCAGTGGGGTGTTGTGGTTAAGAGAGGTGGGTTCTAATCCAGAGAACTGGGTTTGATTCTCCACTCCTCCACACGAAGCCTGCAGGGTGACCTTGGGCTAGTCACAGCTCTCAGAACTCTCTCAGCCCACCTACCTCATAAGGTGTCTGTTGTGGAGAGGGGAAGGAAAGGTGATTGTAAGCCACTTTGAGACTCCTTAAAAGGTAGAGAAAAGTGGGGTATAAAACCAACACTACTTCTTCTTCATGAACTTTACTTTCATTCTTGTTCTTGTGTGTAACTTTCAATGGTTACTTTCAATGTAACTTTCAATTTTCTGTAACTGCAATAAGTATTTTGTTTTTCATGTATTCCTATCAGCAGATCCAATGGATAAAGCTTGGTAATTTATTCATGGGAGTTTTACCTGAGCTTCGTTGCTTGCTGGACCCACACTTTCCTGTTGGGAGTCTATGCACCAGCAGTCTCCAAGCTCCAATCAGGAAGTATTTGAATCCCCACCCCTTGAAATGCTGCTTTGTAATTGGCTGTAGTGAGAGAGAAATCCCCCCCGAAATGCAATTATAGCATAAAAAAGCATTTTAAGAAGAAAAAAAAAAACAGAGCTATTCGAAAGGAACAGAAGGTAGGGGAGGAACCCATGCCTCATTTTTAAAAGCCTTCTGCTCAGAAAGAACTCAGAGGAAGCAGGAAGTATTTGAATCCCTGCCCCTTGACACACTGCTTTGTAACTGAATGTCTGCTTGCTGTGACAGAAACCAAGCTTCTGTGTCCCGTGCTTTGCCTTATGCATGGGGATTTCAAGCAGGCTGAGCTCAGGGGTGAGGGAAGAATTGGGTTAACAGAGGGATGGGAAGTCCTGGGATTTGTGAGTGCTGGCAGTGAGGTCATCTCTAATAGAGGGGAAACTTATGCATTATTCCAAGGAACAACTGAGTCAGATTGGGGGGAGGTGAATGTGAGTGAAAGTACCCATTCATAAACGACCCTTGTTTGCTTGCAGTATTGCCAGCCACATGATTTGTAATGGGTAAAATAACACAAACATGACTGGCACCAATCCTTTGCTACAAAAGTGAAAATTTGCAGATACAAGGCAATGCTCATGAAGGAGAGGAGATAAACATTCACTGATTGCTTCTTGTAAATTAATGTGCGATGAAGGTCAGTAGTTACGGTTATTAATAAGGGAACTTGGCTGGTTGTTCAGCTGGGAGTTAGAGAGCAGCAAAAATGGAACTTGCTTTGCTTAATTAATTTTTATTGGTCAGCCACTGTTTAGCTCATATAGCATTTTCTCTCCTGTTTTTGTCAAGTGCCCTGAACCAAAGCTACAGTCATGATGGAATAATCCATCCACTATGACTAACACACTATTAAGAATTGCACAAGAACAAGAAATTAAATCTCAGCAAACTGGATCAAGCCACAACTGTGACTATAATAGACACCAGTTTGGGGTGTGGGGGGGGCAGGAGAGGGAGTTGCAGATTGAAGTAGTAATCATCATGGGCTGTTATGGAATGATCATTATGTTTTAGGAAGAAGCAACCTGTTCTGTTTTGAGTTTTCAGTTGAGCCACCAGCTCCATTATAGAGAGATGAATGAAGCATGTAAGCATGCCAAATTGAAGAGAGAACTAGCATACAAATGTCACACCTGGCATTTGTCAAACTGCCCCCTACGGGGATCAGTGGAGAGTTTTCCCTTGTTTGTCACCCACTAATCCCCCTCTATGCTTCACCCACTCTTTACACTGGGCACTAAAAAGGATTGCATACAAAACACCATAAGAACCTAAGGAAAATTTTATTAGCTAAATTATTTTTTTCCCTCCAGGAGTTTTGGATAAGCTCCCCACTTTGTGATTGGAACAAAAGAGTGGACTTGGAGTGGAAACTTGGAGTGGAAAGGAACACTCTTCCACCATCTTTGTCATATTTTACCATCTTTTGTCAAGCTGGCTGTGGTAAGGGTGATCCATCTCCAGAGAGAAGATGCCTTGAAGTCTTGTAAGTTTCAGTTAAAAAGTAAACTTTTTATCCCATTTTGTTTTCTTTATTCAGCAGGGTTTTTTTCTTTTTGGATTTTCCTGTTACCTTTTTTATGAGTGTGCAGAATAAAAAATCAATATATCTATTTCCAAGACACCCCACAGAGGATATGTCTATAGAACTGCAAAATAGAGCTAGGGACAGACTGGGGGAATTTCTGTAGAAATCTGGATTGCAGAGAAATCTGAAATCTTTAAAATAAAATAAAATGGGGGATTAAAATCCCCCGAATTAAAGGAAACAGCACCTGTACCTTTAAGAATGAATGCCGACTGTGGCCATTGTGTCAGTTGTCTGTTGCTTTGAGAAAAAGCACTCTCAGTGGTTATTGCTAGGCAATCACAATAATATTGCCAAGCCTTTCAAGCCTTGATTTTTGTAAAACAAAACATGGGAGGGGGAGCAGGAGTGGATTGGGAGGCTGAAACAGCCCTGGAAAAGCCTCTCCCCCCCAGCTGTCATGCCCTGATGGAGGAAAACTTGCCAGGGACAGGCACACTGGCAAATATCAGAAACCCACTATCCACACAACTACTCTACCATACAATTCAGTCCTTCTCAGCATGGTGGCAGCAGCCATCATGCAATCAAGCCCAGCTCAGCATGGTGGCAACCACCACACAACTGGGCCCAGTCACTGTGCAACCTGGCTCCAGCTGCTTTGCAACCCAGCCATACTTTTCCTGGGGAGAGGCTATCAGGGGGTAGGGGTGGAGGAAAATTGAAGATGCAGTGGGTTGATAGGAGAGAAGGAAGCAAGGCCAGCAGTGGTGTACACCAGGCCTGGTCCAGTGCTGGTGTCCACTATGCCTCTACATCTGTGCCGGCAAATATTGTATAACTAAGCCAGACTTTTCCTAGAGGCAGGGTTCTAGAGGTAGGGAAGAAGGGAAAACTGAAGATGGGCAGATAAAAGGTTGGCTGGTGGGTGGGAAAGAGAAAAGGAAGGTTCTGTCCCCCTCCCTGTCATGTCCCCTGATAGAGGAGGACTTGCTGGGGAAAATCCTGGTAGTGACCACTGGAGACTCACTACCCAGACAGGGCATAAGAACATAAAAACCTGTTGGATCAGACGAGCAATCCATCTAGTCCAGCATACTGTTTCGCACAGTAGCCAATCAGTTGTGCTGGAGGACCAAACTAACAGGGCATAGAGGCCAAGGCCCTTTCCTACCACTGCCTCACAGCATTGATATTCAATGTTTGCTGCTTTGTAAATTGAAGCTCCCTGCATTCACATAGCTAGGTGCCACTGATGAATTTTTCATCCATGAATGTGTCTAATCCCTTTTAAAGCTGTCTACGCTCTTCGTCATCACTGCCTCTACTGATAGTAAATCCCACAGTTTAATTACTTGTTGAGTAAAGAAGCATTTCCTTTTGTATTTCCTTTTGTGTGCCCTGAACTTATTTGCCAACAATTTCATTGGGTGCCCCAAGTTCTAGCATTATGGCAGAGAGAGAAAATGCTTGCTCTGTCCACTGTCTACACCCTATGAATAATTGTGTAAGCCTCTATGATGTTTCCCCTTAGCTATCTTTTTTCTAGGCTGAAAAAACCCTGATTCACTAGACTTGGAGAGGTTGTCCAACTCCTTTTGTACTTTTTCCAGCTCTGCAATATCTTTTTTGAGATACAGTGACCAGAACTGCACACAGTATTCCAAATGAGGTTGCACCATAGCTATATACAAGCATTACAACTCTATGCTAGGAATTATTAGTGAAGGGATTGAAAATAAATTGGCCATTTTCCATCCCTTTACTAATAATTCCTAGCATAGACTTTGCCTTGATCACCACTGCTGAACACTGGGTTCACATTTTCATTGAGCCTTCTGCTACAAGGCAAGGAAGTATACCAGTTTTCATTCTGGGCACAGCTGGTTAGTTTATTACTCTAAGTAGGGAGAGCATTATTCACAAGTATTGGCTGGTGGAGTTCATTACCAGGCATCCAAGGCAGGCCCTTGACAACAGGTGCATTGGGACTCTCCTGGGCTTGGCAGACATTTTATTTCCCTTGTATGTCTGCATGGCTGTTAATGATAGGACATTTTGGAGGACATTAATCCATAGAGTCATGATAAGTTGGAAACGACTTGACCGGACTAAAAATACACAAATGTATGGGTCATTTTGAGGTTCTCTTTAATCACAAAGAATATGCTTTCCAAAAAGTGGGAGGGACCATAGTGGGGGGCGTACCATGTGGGCTACAGAGCTTGCACTGAAAGGCGAGAAAGAGGAAGTTCCATAAATTCACTGAAAGAACTTCCCTAAGACAAGGCTGGTGACAGGCCAGGAGAAATTTCCCTTTCTCTATCAAATAGGCTGGCATGTGTGGGCTAGCTTTTATTTGCCTTTCCTGCTTTGTTACACCTCCTTACCCTCACAGCAGATTTTTTTTAAATGGTGTTTGAAAAGCTACCTTTGGGAACAGACAAATTATCCATTATATTATGTCATGTTCTCAAGAAGACTCAGCGACAGCTTTTCGTTTGGGTAAGAGAAGAAGCCCTGTGCCAAAATAAATGGTCTTTTATTTACAGACATATTTCCCTAGTGTTCCTCAAAGGGCTCATTCAAGCTGAAATTCCATCTGTCCCAGAGGTTACAAAGGTGCAGCATCCCATTTACAGAATGACGCAGACGAGTATTAAAGTAATAGCCTGCATATCATTAGATATAATTGTTAACTATAATTATAATCCTTTATTTTTCTATCTTTCTAAATTGCCACCCGCTATCATTTTTTCCTCACATCTGGCATAATTTTAATCATTTTAGAGGTGCAAATCACCTGTAGAGAATAATACATTTGACTGAAAAAGGAATGCTGTAATTGTTGCCCATTCAGTTGCTTCAACTTTGTGAAGCACCCCTGCCTGCACAGTTGTTGCAAATCACTATAGAAATGACTTTCAGACATTTTAAGTTGGATATCATTTTGGAAAATAGGAAAAGAGAGAAGAAAAAGCTTTATTCAGGCATGTAAGCCCAGATGCCCATCTGCAGTGGGAATGGGCACATCTAGTTATTTTTCCTTTCTTATCCTGTCACCTGTCTCCCAACATCCACTCTGAGATCTTGTTTCTCTGTTGCTTGCTTTCAGTTGCTTGGGTGTCACTCTTGAGATTAGTAGGTTCATAGCCAATGCCCAATGAGCCTTACAGTCAATTCTGGTGACTTGTCCCCTGTGGAACTGACTTTAGATTTTAGAGCCAACCTATGTGACAGGATCCCTGAATACACCACAATTAAAATTCTCATGCAGAGAAGGCCACCACCTGGTTAATTTTGTTAGGTTGGAATCTCTCCTCTCCCCCACCCCAGCACTGAACCCGTAAAACTTCACAGCTGGTATATATTGAATTGTCCAAAGGCAATGAATGAAACAAATAAAAATAACCTACTTCTTATCATTATTAAAGATGTACACACATTTTTTTATTCAGTGCATTTCCTTTTCATTCTGTTCTTCAGAGTTCTTAATTAATTTTCTTTATTGTGATTATTACACCACCTATTTGGGTCCTCCCCCAATTCTTTATTAATTTCCATTCATTTTAATGGGAAATATTTTTTCTGCCTATACTTTTTTCTTGTTTTGTTTTCTTTCTAATCAGGATGAAATCATCAAGGATTGTACTTCTTGTCCAAGGAAGCCTTTTCATCCAAGTCCAGGCAGATAGAAGAACTTATTCCTGGTCTATTAACAATTATAATTCTCAGGCACAGTAGGCATGGCCTGGCAACTGGTGAGAAATGGGGGGCAGGAACTTTTTAAGGGGAGAGGCGCGATTGTTATCCCCACGTGATGGCACAACTTCAGCGTCACTCCAGAAGTTGCATCATTGTACAGGGATGATAATTACACGCCCCCAATTTTGTCAGCCAGTTTCCTCCTGCTGCCCTGCTGAATCTTGGGAGATCTCCTGCCAGAAGCAGGCATATGGTAAGACCTAAGTCTCAGGGAAGTGTCAGTTGACATGTGAGTAAGGATTCTTTTGGGGGATCCTTGCATGGCAGATGTCTATTTTTTCAATTAAAAAAACATACGGGCAAGGAAATTTCAGCCTTGTGCTAGTGGTTTTTCAATATTTTTTCCTGAGTTCCTGTATTGCTTACTTCCATGCCATGAAAATCTTTAAGTGTTTATTTCCACTCATTAAGGCTCTGTTAAAGGGACAGGACATTTTTCTCCATACCTGTTGGAAACTGTAGCTGAGTGCCTTTTTTGCCCATCAGGCAGGGTAATGGTTGCGAGTGATTTGTATCAGGGAAAAGATATAGATGCTTTTATATGAAATTAAAAATGTCCAAAACATCTATAATCAGTAGTTTTCTCTCCTTAGCGAAGTCTGCTCTTTCCCCTTCATTGTCTCCATTGCCCACCACCACTTCAAGTGATACTGGGAGAATTTTAAAAAATGCTTCAAGCCTCTGCACTGGTATTCTACTTCCAAGTACAATCCAGAAGTGACAATGGATAGCTCTAGGAATTGCTGTTTTTACCATAGAGTTTCCAGCAATTCCTAGAGTTACTTGTTGTCACTTCTGAGTTGGACCCAGAAGTGATGTAATGATGTCAGTGATGTCACCAATGTCATATACCCCCATGTCCCTGCCCCTCAACCCTCCCGCTGGTTGGACTAATGGCAGGATAAATACACCAAGTAGGCAAAATAAACGAACCAAGAAAATATTAGCATGTTGTCAACCAAATGCTGTATAGTTTTCACAGCACTTTCAATGTTTCTACAATGTCTACATTTTATATGATGTAGCTGCCTGCTTTTGGTTTTCCTTCTTTGTCTTTAAACATGTAGACTGTTTCTTATTGCAAAATGGCTATCCATTCTCTGAATTTCTTGTAGGGCTAACTGCTGCGGAAGAATGAGTCATTCCTTACATATTTTATTTTCCTTCACTATGCTTTGTAGCTGAAAATACAGGTGTGTATGAGATCTTTGTTGTTGGAGAGATGGTTGAGTAACCATGGGTTTTCAAAACTGCAATTAGAGGATGCTATTGTCTAATTTTTTTCTTCTCAAAAAGAAGTGATCTGAACCTTACATACTTGCAAAAGCTTGTATACTTTTTTGTGTCAGTTGGGGGGTTAATCTTAATAATTTTTTGGAATCATATGTCATTAAGCCCACTGGGGCCAAAGTTTGTGTCCCTTTCCTTATGTATACTTAATATTGTGTATTGCATTTGAGACACCAGCTCAGTTATAAGCCTAAGAACTCTTTTCTGCTGAAAGAATAAATATCTATTGATTTCATGCTGCATAAATATATAAAATATCCATCATTTCTTTTCATTTTGAAAATATGTTTTCAAACCATCACAACAAGCACACAAATAGTATGTGCATGGCAGACTAATTTCTGAGCCTTCTACAATGATAAGGGTATACACAAAAGGCAGCAGAACTAATCTAAAATGCATGAGATTGTTGATTTTTCCACATATGGACTACAGAATCTTTATCACTATTATGCCCTAGAAAAGATGACAACTTAACAACTTAAAAGTCCAACATTCCTGCACCTTGGGCAACGGGTGTTCTTTTCGTGGAAAAAAGAAATGTGGAAGGCATATAGTGAAAAATGAGGCTGCCTGAAACGAATATTGTACAGATCAGCAAGCCTAGACCAAGGTCTCTGTTTCTGCAGGGGACCCACCTTCCAGACCCTGGCAGTGTTATCCCCACGGCTTTTAATTTTCCACTTTGGATGACTTGATTAATCTCTCAGCTGGCCATCCTCAGATACAAACTGTGAAGAGATCTGCAGTGATTGTCTTTGTCTGCTAATATTGAAAGGTTTCTAGTATTAATTATACTCCTCAGAAACAGCTCAGCTGGACTTCAAAAGCGCATCCTACTGCTCTTTGATCCCCCTCAAAAGCACCTCCCTCAAAAGAAATAACAGATCCCCCCTCCTTGAAAACAAGATAGTTTTAAAACTCAGTTATTTTGTTGTCGTATCCACAGTTCTAAGGAGAATGGGAGCATTGCCATAGAGATACCATATCTCTTCTTCATAATTTCTGCTGCACAGAATTTGTGACTGATTAGGTCCGGAGGTTAAATTATGATTTACCCCTCCCGTTCATTGACCCACAGGTTACATAATGGGTTACCACAGTAGCCAATCACATATGAGGATGCTCAAGGACCTGTCTGTGTGGCTCACATTCTGTTTACCAGAGACTAGCAGGGGGGCAATTTTTTGTTCAGCGATTTGTCTGTTCATGAGCAGCTTGAGCCTGTTTGTTGGGCTACTTTCTGCATATATAAACAGTACCATACAATTAGGGTTGCCAACCTCCAGGTACTAGCTGGAAATCTCCTTCTATTACAACTGATCTCCAGCTGATAGAGATCAGTTCCCCTGGAGAAATTGGCCGCTTTGGCAATTGGACTCTATAGCATTGAAGTCCCTCCCCTCCCCAAACCCCACCCTCCTCAGGTGGACCTGGCTACCCTATGTACAATGCAATCAGTAGCATATCATGCATGCATATGCTCACACAGAAGTCCAGTGTATCATAAATCATAGAAAATCATAGAACTGGAAGGGACCACCAGAGTAATCTAGTCCAACCCCTCTGTCCCACACACGTACAGAAGGGAAAGCTCCTTTTCAGTTTTCCCATGTGTGTAAAAAGGTCTTAACAATCTGGGTCTGGGATTCTGGCACCAACAACCTGCCAGAACCTTCTCAGCTAATTGAGAGGTGCTAGGATATCAAAGAGACCCGATATTTCACTCCTGGCTGTGAAAACCTTGCCTATCCAGGCAAGTTGGGAGTTTCCAGTCCCGGTGTTTCCACAAACACTGATAAATCTCAATAAATGTCATCCCCTTCTGTTCCCGTTTCTGTTCTGTTTCTGTGGCCCCTCTAATTACCTGATTGCTGTGGAATGCCTCTGTCTCGGTTCTTCTTCATTTATCCCCATGAAGTTTCTATTGGCTGTAAATTCTCCTTCTCCTTTCAGATTACTAAGAGGTGTTAGCTGTACTGCTAGAGAAAAGAAGTTAGGAAAGAACTGTAAATTTCTGTATTCATTTAAAACATTTCTATGCTGTCTTTCCACTCAAATAGGGCCCCCAAGGCAGTGGACATCAGTGAAACTGAGACTTGTTTCAGTTTCATAACATTATTCTGGTCCAGTAGTCACTGTAGCATTTATTCACTGATTCAGAAAATGTCTATGCTGCCTTCCCAGTAATTCTGGAACACAGCTTTTATAAGTAAAGCATAATAAAAAATACCACAATTGTTATTAACAATAAATATTTTTGAAAGGTCCGAAAACCAAGCCAAAGTATGAAAACAGAATAAAACATTAAAAAACTTAAATGAGTCTCATAAAACATTTCTCAGGCTAGATGCACAGAAAAATGTTGTTAAAAGATCAGACTTTAAGCCTAGATAAAAAGAAAGATTTTGGCCAGGTGCTTCAGGTAGGGTAGGTGCCAGGTGAGCCTCAATGGGAAGGGCATTCCACAGAGGAGCAGGAGGAGGAGGAGAGTTGGTTTTTATATGCTGACTTTCTCTACCACTTAAGGAAGAATCAGACCAGTTTATAATCACCTATCCCTCCTCTCCCCACAACAGACACCCTGTAGTAGGTGAGGCTGAGAGAGAGTGACTAGCCCAAGGTCACCAAACTGGCTTCATGTGTAGGAGTGGGGAAACAAATCCAGTTCACAACATTAGCCTCCACCGCTCATGTGGAGGAGTGGAGAATCAAACCCGGTTCTCCAGATCAGAGTCCACCACTCCAAACCACCACTCTTAACCACTACACAACATTGGCCCTGCTGTGATCATCACTAGGGATATTCAGAAACCAGCCATTGCAGCTCATTCCCTGTCCTGTTCACCAGCTGCAGAGATCTGATTTTTCAATGATTGGTTTGCTGGTTCCTCTATCTGTCTTTGTTCAGCAGGTTGTATCATGGTATTCCTTGCTGTAGAGAGCGGTTGGCTTTTCATGAAAGCAGGCTCTCACACAGACCGATTGAGTTCTACTACTCCCCCCATCCTTGCTACATAACTGCTCCACTCAGCAGGCAATTCTTTAAATAGACAATTAGGTCATTTAAAGTGATCATCAATAAATGTTGTTTTTCAATAACACAGGCCCTTTGGTGTGCATCCAAGTTGTCCTTAGTGATTCCAGTGGCTGCTGATCAGTTTGAATCAGCAGCATCTTTGTGCCTGCTCAGTTTTGGGGAAACCGGATGCAAACAGATTCAGCAGACATCCGTGGATGCTCAGCATGAACTGAACAGACTGAGTGATTGGCTCACATCTGATCGCTACTTTTAAACACAGTAAGTTCAACAGTTGAATATGATCACAATGAAATTTACAACATCCCTGGTTGCCACTTGCCTTACCTCTGAATGAGGTGAATGGCTGGTTTTGATTGGGGATTTCAGTATTCATGCTGAGGGGCCTTCATGGCTCTTTGCTTAGCATCATAGAGTTGGAAGGGGCCATACAGACCGTCTAGTCCAACTCCCTGCTCAATGCAGGATCAGCCTAAAGCATCACTGACAAGTGTTCGTCTAGCCACTGCTTGGATTCTGCCAGTGAGGGAGAGCTCACCACTTCCCAAGGTAGCCTATGGCACTATCTCAAGTTGTGTTGGGCTCAACACAACAAAAACTGCATATGTAGATCTGCTTTTCTATATTGAGTAGTTTCTTGGTAGTCTCATGGTGGGGGGCTACTGTAGCCCTTTATCATGGTCATATAATTTGCTGATGAAGGCACAGCTGACTGTGCCTACCCTCCTTCACAAAGGTAAGATCCTGATTAGGTTTGTCTGTTTTTGGAGTCAGATGGATCCAATTGGTTTCCAGAATGTCTTTGGAGGGATTAAGGAGTCCTTGGCTGGTAGAATCTCAGAATGTGCTCATAGAAGCCACTAACGATGAGATCACTCTCTGGCAACCTCTTCCTCTGTGTTGTAGTGGTGAAGTGGTGAAGAGTGGTGGACTCTAATCTGGAGAACCAGGTTTAATTCCCCACTCCTCCACATGAAGCCTACTGGGTGATTTTGGGCCAGTCAGAGTTCTCTCAGAACCCTTTCAGCCCTACCTACCTCACAACGGTCATTTTTGCATGGTCGCTTTAACCTCCTTTATTCCCCGTTTCAGCCTGGATCAAACTTTTCGATATGCATGATACCTCATTCCTTGGAAGCTCAATGCTGTTTCAACACAAAATGAACCTGGCTTTTCCTATTCCTCTTCTGGCCCGAATTAAACCGTTCATCCTGGCTCATTCCAGAGTCACAGAGAATGCATACTCCATTCTCAGGTTGAGCTTCCCAGCGCCATCACGCCCCACCCTTTTCCAACCCCCTCTTCAAAGCAGCATGCAGGGGAAAACAGAAGATTGGCTTCTCTCATAGCCAATCACAAAGTGTGTGTAAAGAGGTGGGGATTCAAGTGCTTCTGCTTCTTGCTACCTCGGAGCTCTTTCTGAGCAAAAGAAGGCTTTTTAAAAATGAAGGTTGGATTTCTCCCCCCACCCTTCTTTCAGATTGCTCCGTTTTTTGTTTTTTGTTCTTAAAATGCTTTTTTATGAGGCACTTGGGTCTGGGGGGAAGGAAATCTTCTCTCAGTGGAGGACTGTAAAGTAAACCAATTACAGAGCATCATTTAAAGGGGTGGGACTGGATTTGAGCTTGGGAGACTGTTTTTCTGTATTCATGGTTTGATTAGCACACAGTTTCATCCCTGATCATTCAAGCCAATGCATACAGTTTTCCCCAACCCTGGTTACTATAATGTGCAATGAACCCAGGTCCAAGCAGGGAGATCCAACCCATGCATAAAAGACCAAAGTGTCTGTTGTGAAGAGAGGAAGGGAAGGTGATTGTAAGCTGCTTTGAGACTTCTTAAAGGTAAAGAAAAGTGAAGTATAAAAAACTCTTCTTCTTTCAACAGAAGAAAATAGGACAGGAAGAGAATGGCAGATGTCTACGGCATGGATTAATAAGACAGAACAAATCTTACAGCACATCATCAGGCCTATAAAGTGGAGATGATGGCAGTGAAAAAAATATTCTCTCCACTACCATTGCATCAGTGGAATCTTATCCAGTGTAATTATTTCAAATATTAAAGAACTTCATGTAAATAAGGTCCCAGCTCAGGATGGAGGAGTAGCTAGATGGGAGCAATGATGATTTTGCTAGATTTTTACTGATAAAATCTGTCTGATCACCTCAGATCATGATGCCATTGTTTCAGACAATAAGCCTAGGGTGTTGATGGTGCCAACTTATCCATGTTTGGTGGATAGATTCAGAATGATCTCTCTCACTGGTGTGGACAGAATCCTGGAAAGTGAGAGACCTGCCACTTGTAAATTGGATCTGTGCCCATTATAGCTAATTAAAGCTTGCCCCACTTCAATTAAGTTTTGGCTGGAACAAACTATTAAAACTTCATTATTGAATAGCGCTTTCCCTTCAGTATTAAAGCAGGCCATAATAAGAAACCTTCTTTGCCTGTGTATCATGATAATAGTTATCGACCTGTTTCCAACTTTTCATATATAGGCAAATTAGTAGAAAAAGTGGTAGCAGAGCAACTCTGGGAAAAATTGGATGAGACATTTGCACTTGACCCATTTCAATCTTACTTTAGTCCTCGTTTTGGTGCTGAGATGGCACTTATTGCTCTAGTGGACAATCTCTGGCTGCAAATTGACTAAGGAAACTGTTTTGGTTTTATTGGACCTGTCAGCAGCTTTTGATATTGTCATCCATACCATCTCAATAGAGTGACTGGAAGGCCTAGGGATAAAAGGGTTGGCATTGAAATGGTTCTGTTCCTGTCTTACTGACAGAACCAAAGGGGTGGCTGTTAGTGATAGGTGATCATGTCAGTGGAACGTGGCTTGTGGTGTCCCTGAGGAGTTCCTTCCACCAGTGCTCTTTATGTGGATCCTTTGGCAGAGATTGTCTGGAGCCTAGGGATTGGCTGTCACCTGTTTGTAGATGACACCCCACTGGAAGCAACAGTCTCAGTGCTTAATCAGTGCCCAGAAGCAATGACTAAGTGTTTAAGAAAGAATGAGATGAAACTGAATCCAGGAAAGATGGAGATGAAAGTCTTCATCCACTGGCACAAGACACCAATAGAGAGAGACAGATGAATCTCCCTGGGGAGGGAGTTCCAAAGATCCATATCTAGTGGATCACCTTTCCACATATGATCCTGTGCACAAGCTAAGGTCATCAGTTACATCATTTTTGACAGTCTCCTCTGTTTGGGTGGTGCACTCCTCCACAACCATGCACACTAATTTTCAGTGGTAGTTCTCTTTGGAACAGCCTGCTGGCTATGGTACAGAAAACGTCTACACGTTCTCTCTTCCGTAAAATGTGCAAAGTGGAATTATTTCAAGGTGACTTTGGCAAAAGTCTCTGATTGGCAGATGGTGGGGATATATGTTGAATGAGTTGCGGTTTTAAGTTTATGCATGTTAACTTACGCATTTTAACTCTGTTTTAACAGTGTACATTAATAATTTGTAAGCCACCTTGGGCATTGTGGAAAGGTGAGATAAAAATATTTTAAATGAATAAATAAATGTAGTTTCTCATTAGCTATGTTCAGGTGGTCATTGACATAGTCACTGATTTTATATAAAATGCAGGATCTCATCCACTGGTCCGACTCCTAATAGCCACATATTTAGCCAAAAGTCTGAAGAAAGACCCTGAACATTACCTACCACCAGATGTAGAACATCACCAATTGTGAGGAGGATTCTATGCATGCAATCCTAAGAACACTTTCCCAGGAGTAAAGCCGATTGAATAAAATGGAGCTTAGCATTGCCCCGATGTGTGTACATTTGTATGTACATAGGGGCTTGCTGCAGATGTTTTGCATTCTACTTCTCAGCTGCAGCATCATTCCAGACAGTCCTTTGAGAGGAACTTTCAGTGGCACGGGGGGGGGGGGGCAGTGGCCAAGTATCTCTCCACCATATTTTCCTTACAGAAATAGAAAAAAAAACACCTCCCCATTAACTGCTCAAGATCAGTGGGTCATGGGAGCTAGAAAGGAAAAGGTAAAAGTGACACAGGGGGTTGCAAGGAAAGAAGGTGGGAGAAATGGTGAGCTCTGTTCATCATTCTTACAATAAAGCCCCATGCAGCAAGATGATTCTATGCCCTCTAATGGGATGCTGATCAATGCTGCATTTTGATTTGAGTCTTATTCGTGGAGCCTCTAATCCTTTTAGCTCCAAAAAGGGATTATAAACAGGCTTTAAAAATGCAATAGAAGTACCAAGGATTATGATTCTATAATGAAATATTAGCCAAATGTGACAACGGAAGGGTCTTCAAATGAAGCAAGCTCTAAATTATGGCATGGAGCCTCCAATATACTACTTAAAAGACTGAGGTCCCATCCAGGAAAAACTCACAATATCAGAATCTAGAAATTCTGGGTCCTGTTCTTCCCTGGAGCCCACCAAACCACATGGCTATTAATTCTGGGAATCAACATCCCTGGGATTGCAAAGGACTGCTGAAGGGAAGTGAAAGTATGGGAGAGATTTTATCAGGGCTTTGCGTATCAATAATCCCGAACTGAAAATAAACCTGAAATTAGCCATTTCAGCAATACTCGGGTTTTGTTTCGGCCAAATACCAAAACTTGGGAATCTACCCAAAGCTGAATAGGTGATTCCTGAAAATTTTCAGGTTTCGGCTATTCACCTTTGCTCAGATGCACACCTTTGTGCTTTCTCCCATTTTTCTATCGTTGACTGGTTTTGTTAGGGCCCCATAGTTTGGGCGCTTTTGAGGTAGTGGTAATCGGAGCCAACTTGGTCTGAGCAAACTAATCTGGAAGGGTCATTTTAAAAGACGGGGCTCACCCAATCCCATCCAGAGGAATATACCATCCAACTAAAAAAAATGCCAGCCTCTACAGCTGCTTACCAGGCTTCTGAAGAAGACTCCTCACCCACCGGATGAGTAATCTTCTTCACAAGAGCTGGCTTGGTCATGACTTTAGCTGACTCCAATATCACCCCCCCCCCCCCCGAAAACCTGCTCTCAAACTGAAGGTCGCCCTGAATAGTGATTTCATTTCTCCGCATCGTGACCATCTCTTGAAATCAGATTTTTGATTACTATAATAAAGGACAGTTCACAGGTTGTCATTTAACCTTGTTTTTCTTGCATTTAAGCCATTTCCCTCAGTTTGTAAGCCAATTTGCATAGATATCATGCTATGCACCCAGATACAAATGCTGAACTTCAGAACCAGAAAACCGATTGACAGCTCGGCTCACAAAAGCCTGTAGGATGGGGTGAACCTTTTGCAAGCCCATAAAATTGCACCCCCTGTCCCAAACTTCCCCAAACTTTGGCGTCCATCTAGTGAGAGTCCCTTGCATCTATGCTGCAAATTTGGTGACTCTACCTACAAAAATGTCCCCACAGGAGCTTCGGAGAAAAATCCCCATAGACTATAATGAACCCGATTTCTTTCAGGCAACCTGGAAATAAAGCTGAAATACCCATGTACCAGTATGGGTCTTCATCTTGTTTCGGGTTTATTGGGAAAAAAAATAAACCCGAACTCAAAATTTACTTTTTTTTTTTTTTTTTTTTTTGCACAACCCTAGATTTGATCCTTGCCCAAGCAAAGCACTGGATCCAACCCAATGTAATGTCTTTGGTCTGTGAGACTACCCTATCAGAAAAGTCAAACAAAAAAAGACTGTCATGTCTGAAAAGATGCCAAAGCTAAGCACCTTAGTCAAGATTTATGACGTGAATGTTGAGTTAGCATGCAGGCTCAAAGTTTATATACATGTCTTTTAAGCAGGGAAATATTGCTCTAACCCCATACACAGGTGCCACTCTCCCATTCCTCAGAGCCCCTCCAGAGTCCCTCCAATCCCTCTACCCAACAGGCTTAATCTACATAAGACTGTACCTTTCTTTTTTACATATGTTACTTGACTCCAAACTACCTATGTTTTGAACAATCTCATCTGATCAGTAAAACAAGTTATTGTCAGTTAGAGCTCTCAACTGCTCTGGACTTAAAGTACTAGAATTTGAAAAATAAGGAATCCTCCCACCAGGAAGATCATTACCAGTTGTGTGAGATCTGGGCTAAGTGTTTCTGCCCTCCCCTCTTACAAATATTTTATCCTGAGCATGACCAGAGAAGTGAGTAGGGTTGCCAGGTCCCCCTGGCCCACTCTTTTAGGGTTGCCAGATCCAGGTTGAGAAACTCCTGGAGATTTGGGGAAGGAGCTTGGGGAGGACAGGGATCTCAGCAGGGTATAAAGTCATAGAGTCCACCGTCCAAAGCACCCATTTTCTCCAGGGGAATTGATCTCTGTAGTCTGGAGATGAGCTGTAATTCTGGGGGATTCCCCAGGTCTCACCAAGAAATAAGTGCTGATGAAACTTCATTCTATTTGTATCTGACAAAGTGAGCTTTGACACACAAAAGCTTACACCCTGGAAAATTTTGCTGGTCTTAAAGGTACTACTGGACTTTAATTTTATTCTACTTTTTATTCTACTGTCTGTCACCCCTCATTTTCTTTCTTTCCCCAGGAGACTTACTGTGCCAGTATGGGAATTGTATGTATATTAACCTCAAATGATAACTATAACTATCCCAAAATTATTAGTTTTGGGGTGCAATTCAGAGTTTGAGTATTAACCCATGAAGCCCTTCATGGTCAGGAGCCTGTAAATTCAGAAGCAATCTCTCTCCATGAGAAATTTTAAGGTAATCTGAGGGGGGTCTACTCAAAAAACTGATATGTTGCAAGCAGTGGTGGGGGTACTGCTGCTGCATGGCTATTCCCACAGTTGTCCAAGGGCAAAGTGATAGGGACATGGAAAGTAACATTGGCTTCGATACTATGGATGAGTTCCACACAGGCTAGATAGTCTCTGGTGTAGGCCACACTTCCTCTTCCACCAAAACTCCAGTTTGCACAAGAGGAATGGTTTTCAGTGGGCCCCTGTACAAACAGAAGATTTAGCAGAAGAGGAAGCAGCTGCATGGCAGGATTATTTAGTGAGTACAGAGCTCTTTTATAGAGATCAGTTTACCTGAAGAGATCAGTTTACCTGAAGAAAATGGCTGCTTTGGCAATTGGATTCTATGGCATTGAAGAAGTCCCTCCCCTCTCCAAACCCTGCCCCAGAAACCTCCCGCTGGTGGCGAAGAGGGACCTGGCAATCCTAGATCCACGTCATCCTTCCCTCGCTTTGCTGTGTATCTTCTAGGTGCAGCCCCAGGGAATGAAACGACACAGGATCTGTTCTCACATTGAATGAGAAAGTTTTCTGAAAGCTAGTGAGATGGTTCAGTGATTGGCAGGAAAAAACTTAGTGGAAGAGGAAGAATACTCTGTAGCAGAGAATATGCAGTCCACAAGTAACTCACTCGTAAGAGCCAAGCCTGTTTGTCTAGATTGTCCAGTGTGATTTCTAATCCAACAGTATGTTGTTTTTTTAATTGTTAAAGAAATGGTTTTATAAATCCGTTTCAGGACTTAAGGTAAGAATGGAGGCAAAAACATTTCCAGCTTTTAGTTCTTGGCAGAAGTTCAGGAACAAAATGGGTTTCAGTCATTTCTCAACTGGCTTTGTATTCTGTAGTGCCGAAGTCTGGAATCATGTGACCATTCTGCTCACTGGATAACTCCATCTCTACAGCTAGAGAAAGGCATATAAATAATTCTATTGACAAGATTATTATTTTTTCTCTTGAAATAATGCTGAAGGGCATCACGTCCTGCCTAACACAAAACAAAATACAGTCAAGAACCTGTAATGGCATAATGCTTTTGTAGCCTCACTTGAAAAACTAGCCGTTCTGTTTTCAGTGTTCTTGTCCTGCAATCCAGGCCTGCGGGACGTTCCGAACCATCGATCCTCACAGCTGTCACAAATGGAGCCTCTACAATATGCATGCCTGTCAACTTGCACTCAGTGTACAATTTGTTGCTGCAGTCTTTGGAAAATGATACCACATGACTACTGAAATATGGGACAAACATGTTTTGCTGATCACTGTACAGCTTTTCTGACAACAGCAGCTGATCTCTAAAATGGCTGTTGCCATTGCAGTTTCAATTATCTGCTGGTGTTCCCCAAATTTGCTTGCTTGCATTTACTCACAGAACTTACTGAGCTTGATGGGTAAAAATGCTTATTTTTCCTTGGGAAACTTTGTGCAGTCTCATTAGATCACTGCACAAGAAATAAAGAAGGCTACTGTCTGGATTTGCCATAAAAGGCAAAGGTGGTGGGAAGATCCTGAAATAATTTCTCTATATTTTCTTTCTATATTTCACTGTCCCATCATAACACCCTTAATGATAACTGTTATGCTGTTAATTATTTGAAAGAATCTGAAATCAATATAACAAAACCAAAGGACACACTTCAAATTTCAGTAGGAGAGAAGAAAAGATATTTTAGTGTGTGTGTGTGAGAGAGAGAGTGGAAGAGCCAAAGGTTATTTATGCATGGGAGTTTTACCTGAGGTTCGCTGCTTGCTGGATCCACCTTCCTGTTAGGAATCTATGCACCAGCAGTCTCCAAGCTCAAATCAAGTCCCTGCCTCTTTAAATGCTGTTTTGTAGAGCTTATTGTGAGAGAAAATCCCCCCCCAAACCCAATTGCTGCATAAAGAAGCATTTTGAAAACAAAAACAAAAAATGGAGCAATCTGAAAGGAGGGGAGAAATCCAAGCCTCTGTTTTAAAAAGCCTTTCTTCTGCTCAGAAAGAGCTCCGAGGAAGCATTTGAATCCCTACCTCTTTACTGCTTTGTAATTGGGTGCATGCTTTCTGTGATAGAAATGAAGCTTGGGTGTCTCATGCTTTGCCTTATGCATGGGTATTTCAAGCGGCCTGAGCTCAGGGGAGAGGGAAGAATCGTGTTAACAGAGGAATGGGAAGGTACGGGATTTGTGAGGTCTCATGCATAACTCCAAGGAAAAATCGAGACAGACTGGGGGCGAACATGAGTGAAAGTAAGTACCTATGCATAAACGAGAGATTTAAAATGCCTACTTTTGAATATACTGAAGGTTGAAAAAGCCATTGTCATGTATGGTTAGAGTGTCATACTGGGATCTGGAAGTCCTACATTTGAATCCCAACTGAGAGTAGACAATACTGACTTTGATAGACCAGCGGTTTGATTTAGTATAAGGCAGCTTCATGTGTTTTTGTGTTCTTATTCAGAATGCATGAATTTATTTCTGACCATCAGTCCCACTGGGGTCTATCTACCCTCTGAGTGTACCTACTGACTACAACAGGAATACTCAAAGGTGAGTACCGTGTACACCCCCGTACAATGGACATCGTTGCTGCATAAAGTTAAGGTTAGCCTAATTTAATGGAGTGACAAACCGAATTGATTCCCAGTCCTGTGCCATTCTATTTGTTCTGAATTGTAGAGGCACAGACACAAAGGTTTAACTGGTGGTGTAAAAGGTGGTTTAGAAAAAAAAACCTATACTTCATTTTTGTAGTTTCTGTCCCAGGCAACAGGACATTCTAATTTCTAAACACTTTCCTTGAATAGATTTTGCCAGTAGTTCAGTCACAAAGGTTTGAATCTAATCTGTTTGAATGAACAAGGGAATTGCCTGCAAATGATGTAAATTTTTCTTTCCCTACAGGTTTTTTTCCCTTTTGCAGAGGGCTGTATGAAAGGAGGAAAAAAATGAAACAAAACATCCCCAAATCTCTTCCTTGTCTCACCTAAACCGCACTGGGATACAGATGATTTCCTCTGACACATTTTTCCGCTATTACAGAAAGTAAGATTAAAGATAATTTATGTTCATTTTTGAAATAAGTAAAACTAATCTGCAAAATTGTAGATGCCTCTGAGTGCACCTCAAGGAATGTGACACAAGCAGTTATATAATTTTATTGCTGATGTTAACTCTGTGACAAACTCTCTGCTACAGTTTGTAGAGAACGTCAGAAAATGAACCTTATGAATTTTAATGACTTTTTACTTTGGACGTTGATGTATGTTTTGTACAGCTGTACTCTTCTGTGTGCTGACATGAATAAAAGGTATCCTTAATCAAACATTTAAAGAGTGTTGTAGTTTCAAAGTGTTATTTTAAAAATCAGATAGCAGTTGCAATCAGCCATAAATATTTAGTATGACTGCTCTAATCTCAATAATTTTAAAAAATATCAAAGGGGCATCTATAAATGTTTGCATGAATGTTTGGTAGGTCAGAACAAGTGTGAAAGCAACTCTGAAAGTTACACATAATCAAAGTAAATTACATCTTCTCTGGTACTAGAAATATCTCAGATTCTAGTAGTCAAAGTGCTTAAAGGCAATTCATACAAGTGATTTCAATTGGGGAGAATATGAGCTTAGTGCACCCATGTCAGGGTGTAGACTTCTTAATTGGGGGGAGGCATAGGCAAATTTAAGGAAGGGGTGTGTCCAGACCTGGAGCAAGGATGGTGCCAAAGGCCAAGTTCCAAAAAGACAGTTCCAAAATAAATTATTTAAAACAGATCTTTATTACATACTGGCAGCCCATTCCTGAGCCTTTTGGCAGCCAGGGACGGCATGGCCGAAGTGCTGCTGGACACCTCCAAAGAGATTCCCTGGTTTCTGAAAGGCTGCAAAAAGCCTTTTTAAATTTAAAAAAGTAAAAATGGGGCATTTTTCCCCTATTGAGAACAGAGAGGCTGCCCCAGGAAAAACCTGACGCAACAACGCTGTTCCTGGAGGGGGCATTCCTGACCTGGAGGGGTTGTGGAAGCTGACTAATGTCAGCTCTGCCCCGGGAATCCCCCCACATCCTGGAGAGACTGCGCCACCAGAACTGCCCCCGCCGCCAGTGTAAGTGCCTCTTATCATGGAATAAGAGGCACTTACGCTGGCGGCAGGGTCACGCCGCCTCCTAAGCCCTATCGCCCCCCAACCTCAGGAATGAGTCCTAAATGTATCACAGCTTATTAAAGTATTAATTTGAATAAATGCATATACATTAATGGCTAGGATACCGTAATTCAGCATTGAAAATATAGCTTCTAGTTTATGTTCTCTTGATGAACCAAGGAAGTCCAGGGTTGCTACACAGTGGTAGGAATGGCAAACCACCTCTGTTAGTCTCTCACCTTGAAAACCCTATGGGGTTGCCATAAGTTGGCTGTGATTTGATAGCACTTTCCACCACCATTTTAACCAAAGGAGCAGTCATGTTAGTTGTAATAAAATAGAAGTCCTTTAAGAGTAACAACATTTATTCCAGCATGAACTTCGGAGCTCATGTCTTCAGATATGTGAAAAAGAAATAATTTTGGGAATTCTTAGAAGGAAAATTACAGAAATTGAGGGAAGGGAGGAGTTGAGATAGAGAGAGGTTTGGTCTGAATCACATCATACATCTTTCAAGTGTAATCTATGTAAACTGCTGCTGATAGTAATTTAAAGTAATTTAAAAGTAATTTAATCTGAAAGTAAATTAAATCAGCTTAGTTTTGGATTGTTCTTATAATTTTGAATTCTTATAATTTTGAATTCTTCATTTAGCTACAGTACATTGTGATGCACTAAAATGCAACATTTAAAAAAATTAAAATCACAAAATTTTAAGATATTCTTTTAAATATCTAAAAACAGGAGTTTAAATGAGACTATAAACCATGGTATTTTTTTAAGTGAGAAAGATGTGCAATTCGTATCAGTAAGGGTTTTTCCCCCTGTCCAAGAAGCTCATCCCTCCCACTTCTCTATACAGAATTTTAATTTAGGTCTCTTTTCTTGTAGTTTCAAAGAAACTACTTTCATCTGAAGATAAGGCACAGAAGAAAAGTGTATTCATTGAACAGGCATCTAACGCTTGTTATGACCAGAAAAGGAGCATTAGCAAAATTTAACTATGAAAAAAACGTGTAAATAAAGATAGAAGTACAGTAAATTGCTTACATTTCAGTGATGAAACAAATGGTAAACTTATGAAAGAATAAAAGGGGCATAATCAGCATTATCATGTAGTTAAGATGAATGAAATTAAGGATGGAAGAGTTCTTTTCTTCTTTCTCTTTGATAATGTGAAGAGGTATTTTCAGATATTCTTGAATAATTTTTTCACCATAATTAAAACAGAAATAAAAATGAAGCAGATGGGAGCCAATTTGTGCATTGAGATGGGAACTGAAGAGGTGATGTTAATTGATGGCTTCTAGTAGGAACATTATTTCTGTAGAAGGATACTTGGCTCTCATACATTTTGGGTATGGGTTTGCTCTCCAATACCAATTCAGATAACTGAAAGCAATGCTGGAAATGTAGCAGTTTAATGCAATTACAGTTGGATCTCAGCAACTCATTAGTTCAAGATGAGGTAACCCACAATCCTGATTTCATGAAGGTGTTATCAGATATAGTGTTGTCAAGTGGATGTAACTCTTTCAGTACCTAGAAAATGGAGGACAACAGACATGGTTTCTCCAATCCATTCCTTCTCCCATATTTTGTCCACAGCCTTCCCCTATTTCTAGTAGCAAACAGGACTCCAAGCATGCAGTACTGTGAGCGGGGGACAGACAGATAGGTCTGAGAAAGAAACTGGAAGAGGAAGTTGTGGCTACAGCATTTCCTACTTCTTTGGAGTTTTAAAGGGCCACAGAGAATTTCCAGTTTATTATTGGTAAACCTAATATGATTACCATTTTTATGCAAAGCCACTTGTAATACGTAGTAATCTTCCTCTGATTGATTTTTGGTAGCAAAACGTTAACATTTTTGGGATCTTTCCTTGAAATGTAAAAAAAATCCCCTCAAAGACCTGGTATTCCCTGGAAGTCTCCCATTAGGGTTGCCAGCTCTGGGTTGGGGTGGAGCCTTAGGTGGGTGGGGTTTGGGGAGGGGAGGGATTTTAATGCCATAGAGTCCAATTGCCAAAGTGGCAATTTTCTCCAGGTGAATTGATCTCTGTCGGCTGGAGATCAGTTGTAATAGCAGGAGATCTCCGGATAGTACCTGGAGGATGGCAACCCTATCTCCCATCTAAATACCAGCCAGGGTCAGGGGGCTGGGGGTATGTGACTGGCCCAAGGTCACCCAGCAAGCTTCCATGGTTTGTGTGGGGATTCAAACCTGGGTTTCCCAGGTCCTAGTTTGACACCTTAACCACTACAGAATGCTCACACTCCCTTATACATGGTTTTACTCCCTATTAAATAGACCTGGTTGTAAAACAGCTTAGGTCACAAATAGTTGGCAGGAATAGGGTGGATTGCTTGGGCTAGGTAGGGCTAATTGGCAAGTACCCTGAGACATCTGGTATGATGTGTGTGTGTGTGTCCTCAACAGGCTGTGAAGGAGTGCCTATGGGGCTGAGTGGCATCTTTCCCTTTCTTCTGATGTGCTGCAAGGCTCCTACCATATTCAAAATATGCTGCTCAGTTGGGCACCGCTCTGCACATATGGCTGTTCAGGCGGTGAAAAGCAAGGCTGGTGGAAATGCCAGCTGAGTTCGGAGCCAGGTTGGATCTGTCCAAAGGTAGACCAGGAGGATGACTAGCACAACCCCACTCTCAAAATCATCTGTTTATTGGAATAAGCAGTGACATACATCAACCATTTAAATAATAAATAATTTAATTAACAAAACTAGTTGAACCCACATTTCTGTGTCTTGTTTCATCATTGGGGCGGGGAGGGGGGGAGAGATGCTAGGGCAAAGAGAGGGAACATCTGTCCTTCTGTAAATAAGGTTTGGTCTAGACATACTGCAGAATGAGGTGGCAGAATGAGATGAGAGACTCACAATTCTAATGCTTGCCCATGTAAAAATTCCCTGTAAATAGGGTTGCCAGCTCTGGGTTGGGAAATACCTGGAGATTTTTGGGGCAGAGCCTGAGGAGAGCAGGGTTTAGGGAGGGGAGGGACTTCAGTGCTATAGAGTCCAATTGCCAAAAGAGCCATTTTCTCCAGGTGAACTTATCTCTATTGGCTGGAGAGCAGTTGTAATAACAGGAGATCTCCAGCTAGTACCTGGAAGTTGGTAACCCTACCTGCAAATAAAAAAAATGAACGTATTGGGTTGAAAGGCTTTTAACTACTTTTTGCACATTGTGCCTGTTTGCAAAGTTCAGGGAATAGGTAATGAGAGGAGAACTGGGAAAATTTAATACCTACCCTGCAGTGTGAAGTTGCACTGTTAGCACTCTACCACCTCTTTCTGCTGCATATGTATACCAGGCCGCAAACCGATTTTCATTATAGAGTCCTTGTAGGGGCAGAGGTATACAACATAGGTGAAATGTGGATTGCCAGCTGGCAACTGCCTGGGAGGAATTTTGAGGCAGGTACAGGGATGCTGGTGGTGTGACGGCATGCAGCTTCACTGCTGGGGGGAAACCCCCAGAGGTGATGTAATTATATTGTGGGCAACAGTCTAGGATTAACCCCAAATTCTATGGTTAATTCACAGAGGAAGAGGAGGAAGAGTTGGTTTTTATATACCGACTTTCTCTACCATTTAAGGAAGAATCAAACCGGCTTACAATCACCTTCCCTTCCCCTCCCCACAACACACACCCTGTGAGGTAGGTGGGGCTGAGAGAACTCTAAGAGAGCTATGACTAGCCCAAGGTCTCCCAGCTGGCTTCATGTGTAGGAGTGGGGAAACCAACCCGGTTCTCCACCACTTCAAACCACCACTCTTAACCACTACACCATGCTGGCTCCCAGTTTTGGGAGTTTGGGATAACTCCTAGAGCGTTTTCCATTTCCTTTTATTTTTATCCTGCTGGCTTTGGTAATACTGGCAGGGAACTGGGATAAGTGGCTATAGCAGGAGACCCGAACAAATAGATAAAATTCTTGGTTTAGATTCAACCAGCTTTTCTGCTGGTGGAAAAAGATGCAGGTAGCCCCCTCCCCCAAAGACTGTGGTGGGGTTCATGGAATCTGCATGGAGAAAGGCCATGTCATAGAGGGACTGTAATAAGGAGGGGCATTGAGAGAGACTGAGTGAAAAAGCTGCCAGGATCCAAGCCGTTGCCTAAATGTGAACACAGGGATCTAAAAAGCATCTTTAAGCAAATTCACTGGTTAGTGCTTGTCCAGGCGAAAATTGGTATTTTTCCCTTTGAGTTCCCTTCCCCATCGTATACGACAGATTGGATATGCTTTTGGTTCTGCAAAACTAAACAAACTGTACTTTGGCATGGTTATTTATCTCTGTAAGGTATATATAATTCTCTGAAAGTGAATCATAAAGTTCATAGCTTTTTAAATATAATAGTTTTTGGCTTAAGTCACTGTGTATGGAGACAACAGTGACATATTGTTATTGTTTGCCTTGGGAGCTTTGGGTGATGTTTTCACTTAGACAGATGAAGAGGCAAGCTCACATCCAATTTGAAAAACAGGTTGCCTCTTCAGCACAGCTGCCTGGCAAAAAAATTCACAGTAATCTCTAGCTTTGCACATCCTCCTCCCTTATAGGCCTTTCAGATAGTGGCATTCATCTTTGGATCTATCAGTTTTGTGCTGATTTAGGGAGGACGAATAGCTGATTAATGCAATCACCCTTATCCCTTCAGGGTTTTAATACAGATTGCAATGGGAAAAAAATTACATTCATTGGGGATTATAGGATAAAATGGCAAAGTGTTAGAGATATGTTGTCTTGCTCCTGTCTGGTTTGCAATGGATTATGTATTTGTGTATGTCTAAGTCTCATTGTGTCTAGTTACGAAGAAGTGCAGAAAGGAACTACAGACAATAATTTTAAAATATTTTTTTGAAGACTCTATTGGGTTCTTGATGTAGAAATGACAAGCCCACTCTATCCGTCCAGCAGGAATGATGTGGACATCTAAAGGATCAAACAGTGAGCAAAGTAAGCAATGTCATTAAGATAAGTAGGAGGCAGTTAAGGAGCAGCAGAGGAAGACAAAGGTAGAATTTGACACGACAGGGTTTTATAATTAAAGGGACTTAAGGAATGATTTATGAAGGCCATGGAGTTGACAAAAGAAGGGAGGGAGCAGCAGTAAAGAAAGTCAAAACAAGGATACAAAGGGTGATAATGGAACACAATGGAGATGATGATTAATCTGTACCTATTATTCATTAAGTGATGGCATCAAACCAAAGTTGTCAATCAACGTTATCTCTTTGGAAGTGATTTAAACCTGTTTTCTTTTCAAGCCAAGTATTTGTAGTGAGTTTCCATTTAAGATGTGAGGGAAACATATCTTCATCTGAATGAGATGGTGTTAAATTGGCAAGGCGTGTAAATTTTAAAATTTACACACACACTGTTCGGTACCAAAAAATTGGTTGATAGGCTACAAACCACTTAAGTGGAACTCAGAATGATTTTATTGGTTTAACGCAACTGCTCCACCTTAACTGCACCTGGCACCCCAGGGTAGATTCCATGCACCTTAGTTTCCACTGATTGTAAGAAGCATATGGCAAGAGTGGGTATTGTAAAATACCAAACTATGCAAATTTCTGCTTTTAATCTTGGTTAAAATCGTTGAACTACATTCATGTTATTGAGCCATACTAAATGATGTCAACTGATGGGATCACAGGGCATATTCCTCCCCTCCTCTAGATCCATCATTACATTATTTGATCCTTTTGTGTGTGTGTGAAGTGCCTTCAAGTCACAACTGACTTATGGTGACCCCTTTTGGGGTTTTTATGGCAAGAGACTAACAGAGGTGGTTTGCCAGTGCCTTCCTCTGCACAACAACCCTGGTATTCCTTGGTGTCGCCCATCCAAATACTAACCAGGGCTGATTTGATCCTTTTAGACCCATTTATTTTGCAGCTTGCCAAAATTGGGGTGGCTGCAATGGCCACTCTGGACTAAATCTCATCCGGTAGCACATGGACAAAAAATAAAATATGGTTGGATTCTATTATTCCATTTTGGCAATGACAAAGTCTTCCTCTGCAAACCTATTTGGTCAGAGGAAGGTTCTTCACACTGGAGGAAGACTCCAGAGTTAGTGGAACAGAATAACAGGATACAGCTGGTTTAATCACCAGAGTTTTCTAGGGAACAATTGGAATTTAAATATTTTAATGTATGCCAATTTGAAATCAAAGGAACTTGATAAGTGAATTTGGTTTAGGATTTTATTTTATTTATTATTTCATTTACAAAACTTATATCTTACCTTTCTGCCTGCACAAGGGCAACCAAGGTTGCTAACAAGCCAGTGTGGTGTAGTGGTCAAGAGCTGTAGACACTGATCTGGATAACTGAGTTTGATTCCCCACTCTTCTACATAAGCGGCAGACTCTAATCTGGCGAACCAAATTGGTTTCCTCACTCCTCCACATGAAGCCAACTGGGTGAACTTGGGCTAGTCATAGTTCTCTCAGGACTCTTTCTGCCCCACCTACATCACAAGGTGTCTGTTGTGGGAAGAGGAAGGTAAGGAGATTGCAAGCATATTTGATTCTCTGTAAAAGGCAGAGAAAGTTGGCATATAAAAACCAACTTCTTCTTCTCCTCCTTCTCCTCTCATACTTTAAAACCATTAAAATCACCCCTCCCCAAAACACACAATTGAAACAAATTAAAAACAGAGTTAAAATACATACAAAGATATAAAACCGCAATTAAAACATTGGTCAGGAAGGAGGGATCACTGAGGGAATGCCAAATGAAACAAAAAAATCTACATCCTCTAGAGAAAGATGGCAACTGAAGGGGTCAGACAAATCTCTCTGGGGAGAGAGTTCCAGAGCTTTGGAGCCATAACTTTCAGCTTCAGAGGCTTCCTGAAAATAAAAGGAATTGGGGAGGGGGCTAGCACTAATCAGCCACAGCAAATGCAGTGGTCAGTTGTGGAATTCAATAAAAAACATGGAATTGCATAAACTGAGTGTTTTGTTATTACCCAGAAGCATTCATAAGAATAATGCTGAGGAATAATATACCACTGGTGTGAATAATAACCCATAAGAGCACATTCATGTTACCCACGAATGTTGCCTATCCTGTGATGAATCCTCCAACTACTCATAGTGTGAGTTTTTTTTTTTGTCATTCTCTTTCCATGTTTGCCATTGTTATAGGCAGTTAAATTCACATTGTTGCAGCATTGCATTATATGCTGAATACATCTAGGTGCTGGGAGGGGGAAGAGTGCCATGGCCATGACCCTTTTTGATCCCCACCGTAACAGAACTATGAATTGCAAATAGAGACATTCTTAAGACTACACAAATTACTAAAAAAAGGAAGGATTCCAGACTGTACATACAGAGGCTATGCTCATATAGTTTGTATGTACATACTCTCTTTCAGAAAGCATGTTAAACACATATGGGGAGGGGGAGAAAGCCAAAAGACATGATCTCTAGCCTGTATGTATTTTGAGTGTATTCTATCTCCTGGTACTGAAATAGGTGAAGTCCCCCCACCCCATTTTACCAAACTCTGGTTTCACTAGACTCCCTAGTACTTTCTCTTTTAATCCAGAACAAATACTGGTTTGGATTTTATTTGCATTTCTATTTTTCCTTTTCTTCATGCTCTTTAAAAGAAAATCAGATTTGACTGTGAAATCAGACTGTAAAATAAGGGTTTTTTAAAGGTTTTTTAGGAACTATGAAAGGACATGGGCTGCAATCCTAGGGCCCTTTTTTTGGGAGTAAGCCTCACTGAAGAATATGAGGTTTAATTCTGAGTAGACCAGATTAGGATTGCTTTCATGTCCTAGGAAATTAGTTTGCTGTTTCAGCAATCACTTTTTAAAATATTAAATGGTAGGGATCTCTATTTTTAGGATGAATAAAGTCGGTATGTAAAATTGCCATTATGCTTAGCATTGATGAAAATATGCTGAATGTTATATAAGTTGTAGTTCTTTTCAACATCTAAAAGGAAAGCTATAAAATAGATTACATTTCTACATAGACCCAAATTTAAGGATAAGTATGCTGAGACATCAAATAGAAAGGAGTCTAAAGTAAGATGATCTGGAGGTATTTCCATGCCCATAAGACATCATTTACTGCAGACTATGCTACACAGGGATTAAAAACACATGCACACACACACACAAATTCAATTTTTAAATCTCTTTGACCTGCTAATCATAGTAGGGCTAAATGATTATTTAGATACACAGTGATCATGGTAGAGAAAAGTGGAGCCTAATCTCACACTCCTATATGTAATTTTGTCTTGCCTCTTTCGTGTATATTAAGTATATTTCATGCATACTTTTTTTTTTTACTTTATTGTCCCTCTAAGCACACTGAGAGAACAAGAAATTATTACTGGGTTTCAGTACAGTAATGGGATAATAGGAGATTTCCTACAACTTCATTTACAAAGCCATCCTCAGCAAGTCTACTCAGAATCCTACTCAGGTCTATTCCACGGGGAACACAGGGAAGTGTTCTTAGGATTGTCCAATGTTTGATTTGTTATTTCCTCAACTTGACTACAAAATCAATGACATAAAACTATTTAAATAGTGTAAGTATGTATTCAACAGATTGTCATGTCCATTTCTTATATATCTATCATTTACAGCAGTTGGCAAAGTTCTGACCATACAATGCTCCTCTGACTTTGCCAGCAAATTCCAGAAGGGGCATTTGTGTTACACCGATCAGCCAAATTAATCAGGAACCAGTGTGGTGTAGTGGTTAAGAGCAGTGGTTTGGAGTGGTGGACTCTAATATGGAAAACAGGGTTTAATTCCCCACTCCTCCACATGAGCGGTGGATGCTAATCTGGTGAATCGGGTTGGTTTCCCCACTCCCACACATGAAGGCAGCTGGGTGACCTTGGGCTAGTCAGTTCTCTTAAAGCTCTCTCAGCCCTACTTATCTCACAGGGTGTCTGTTGTGGGGAGGGGAAGGGAAGGTGATTGTAAGCCAGTCTGATTCTTCTTTGAATGGTAGAGAAAGTTGGCTTCTTCTTCTCTAAGACAAAGAGTTATATAATGCATTCTTGAGCCAGAGCCTCCTTTGTCAGGTGCATGACAACCAGAAGATGCACACAGATACACACAATTATTAGCAAGTTCCATTTGAAAGCCCATAATAAAGATGAAAACAAGATCCAGTGAAAAGATATAAACAAGATCCAGTGAAAAGATGTAATGACTGAAGATGAGTCGGAGTGGGCAACTCCCCACAGATGAAAAATTGGCAGAGCAATATGAATACTATACACAAAGCAGAATCAATGGTTTTCTGCTGTGAACTACCCCACTCCAAGTTCCTATTGAGCCTGGCCCTGATATTTTTTTTAAAAACCCTGATGATCCTGTCATTTTTTAAAAAAATCCTTTGGTGTTTTTTAATGTTTTGTGAGACCAAATTCTTCCTGCATACATTTATTTACCAAAAATCTAAGTATGGCTGCTTCCGCGGAGTTTCAGTCAGCAGTTTTACCTTTATTTTAAAGAAACAGTATTTGAAGCCTGAACTCTTAATGGATTTAGTACTTCCAACTGTTTGTAATGCATTTGATGTGTACCCTGTATCAGCGGTGGGATAATTAATTATTATACTATTAAATTGGGGGGAGGGACAGTAATTGAGAGAATCTCCAAGTTGCAAAGTCTGAAGAGGTAGTCTGTTATACCAAATTAACAACAACAACAACAACAATAAATAAACAGGAATTTTGTGGCACCTTAAAGATGAACAAATTTTTATTCTGTTATTTATAGGTTTTGTTTGTCCTGGGTAGAGAGTAGAAGTGCATCACTGAACCATGATCGCTGAACCAGCCATCCAAAGCTTCTGAGGGAGAAATATTGTACCCATGATGGGTTGAGATCATTAATGATAACTTGGGCTAGTTTAAGATGAGAGCTGTAACAGAAATAAATTGACAAAGCCACTATGCCAAAAAAATTGATCAACAAACTAGAGTGGTACTCAGAAATAGCCTACTAAGACAAATGTGTATTGTGTTCCTTCTTGATTTTTAGGGGGTTGTCCTCTCTTTCTCCTCCTGTATTTCTATTTTAGTTGGACTCAAGTTAGCAATTTAGCCTTGGGCAAAGTTTATGGCTAACATGGCCAAGGAACATAATAATAGTCTTGAATCTCAAATCTGCTCTTAGTCAGCTGCACAGCTGTGATTCTCTGGTTGTGAAAGTACAGCCCTGGCTATTAAAGTATACTCTGGCTTCTGGCACTGGCTGGTTTCCAGCAGAATGCTATTCTAATAATGGGGCAATTCATATGACAACATTTCATTCTGTATTGTATTATCCTTTTAAAAATGGAATTAATAGTTTTCAATTTGTTATCAGCAGGGGAATTATGTGTTTTTCTAAAAAGAGCAGAGGAAGGAAATATTAATTATAAAAAGGGGATGAATATTATGGGGGCAGGACAGATATGACACAAAGCACCTGGAATATATTTGCTGACATTTCAAATGCATTACCATTTACTTTAACACTTTGCCAATTTTGTCACAGTATGATTGAAGCCAGATCTTTCACAACCTGATTCTTGTTAGTTCTTGGCCTCTAGTTTTTTTTTTTTTAAGTATTAAAATTTTAACTTCACATTCTTCCAACATTCTTGTTACTATGTTTGATGTTCAGGATATAGTGCCTATATAGATGATTTGCATCTTCCAATAGCACCTATTTCAATTATTAAGTAAATAGTGAATGCAGAGGGTATAAAATAAATTTCATAAAACCTATCCAGGCCAGTGTTTCAGGTACTGCAAATGGATCATTCTTGCCTTTACTCAGTGAGCCAATGCACTTTCCATCAGATGGGAATATTGATAAGAGTATCAGGTAGCAGGCCAGTTTTCATTATTAGTGAATGTAATACAAAATGACCATTTATTTCCTGATGTTTGACCAATTCCTCCAATTTGTTGAGAACTGCTCAACTTCAAATTGAAGGTTGAGAGGTCTATGTTCCAGATTTGGCAACAGTTTTGTGGGTTTTTTTCTGTCCTAGCTTCAGCACTGGCCCTGACTCTTTCCAACTAACAAATGAAACTCATTCATATATGGTTATCAGTTATGGAAGCTTGAGTCTTGCCTTAGGTACAATGCTCCAAGCAGAATGGAATGCCATCCCACTTCTTTTTTCAATGACTCCTGGCATAGAGCAGGATCCACCGGTATTGCTGAATATTACATCACTCATTAATGTTTTACACTTCATTTCTAGTAGCCCTACTCCTAGTAATTATTGATAACTGACTGTAATTCAAAGTTCAGAGTTTGAATACATCTAGTTTGTTAGCAAAAACTTTCTACAGTAGTTATAGTCATAAAGTTGGTGAACAATAGTTGTAGACATAAAGATGGTGAGCTCCAGGGTTGGGGGCATGGTTCAGTGGTAGAGCATCTGTTTGCATGCAGAAATTCTCAGGTTCAATCCCCAGCATCTCCAGTTGAAAAGACCAGGTAGTAGGTAGCATGAAAGACATCTTCCTGAGTCCCTGGAGAGCTGCTGCCCAGCTGAGTAGACATTACTGTCAGCTAAGGCTTTCTGCCTCTGCCCCTCGCCCCCCCGGCATCTACACTTCAATGGAGACCTGCCCGGCTAATCGTTAGTGTGTACCAGGTCCTGTGGAACAATGCCTGGGAGCCCTGGAAATCACCTAGCTATTTAACGTGTTAGTTTCATGTATGGGTTTTTCAATGAGTAGTTACCGGCAGTTACCTTCCGTATTGTTTCCTTGTATCTGAGCCATCAAGACAACTCTGCCGCACCTCGTCCTTTTGTATTATGCCCTGAACCTAATCAATCCTATTGTATGTACCCTATAAATGTACCGGTGTTTCCCCATGTCTGTATTCTAGTCTCATGTTTCTATGGACTGAGTGAACTCGCTGGCTTTCTTAATAAAACTTTTAAACTCGTGACTACGTCTGGAGTGAAGTTCTTTATGAAAGAAATGCAACGAAGTACTGCAGCCTGACAATTACTGACCTTGGACCAATGGCCTGATTCAGTATAAGGCAGATTTGTGTGTGCACAGGCGGGCGGGAGGGAAACATGAAGACAAAGGGGCAGATAAATGTAGGGGCAAAATGAGACTGACACCTTAAAAGGATCACAGCAACCTGGATTTCCTTGGGAAGGAAAGGGGGAGAAGGTATCAGTCACCTCAATATTTGTAAATTCTCAGCACTTGTAAAAACTGTTTCTAGTTCTTACCCTATGGAACCACCATGAGGTTGAAGCTGGCTGGCAGGCATACCTCAAACCAGTCCCAAAGCCCTCAAACTACCTTGCTCAAGAACTTTATCAGCTCCTGTGATCTCTGACTTGAAACATCTCTCACCTGGCACTTGAAAGAGCAGTTGGAGCAAGCCTTCATAGCCCAATCACTTTCATCTCTTTTTTAAACCATTGCTACAATCAAATAACAGTTCCCGTTCCAAAGGTGGAAGTACAATTATGCATACAATGCATACAACGTACATCATTTATATGTATAATGTATAATATTGATTTACAGTGCAATCCTCTGCAGATTTATTCCAGTCCAAACCCGTTGATATCAGAAGGCAACTGCAGTAAGTCTACATAGAAAGGCAGTTATTGATGCATAAATGAGGTTAAAATGTGTACATTTTATGGGGGGAAACTTGATTCAAGAAACTGAAAAAGGTGCAGAAATAAAGAATAACAGTGTAAGGTTTTCACTCCTTTTCTGAGACCCTTCATGGGTACTCTCTGTATGATGTATGTTATGCTGTGTCCTTGTCTCCTTGCCTTCCTTATTTTTGCAGCCACCAAAGGCAATCTTAGTTAGACCATAGCAATCTTAGTTAGACCTAAAGAACATAAGAACTTAGTTGTATCTGGTAGATGGAGAGAATGGTCACAGCATGAGAGGTCAAAGGGTATAATTTACTCTTAATAAAACAGTTGTTTCTCTTAAACATATTTATTTATTTATATTTATAAATAAACATAGTTTATTTATAACAGCATAACAGTTTCAGTAAGGTTAGTAAGCTTAATGGTTTCAGATAGGTACACGAGTGTAATGGTTCCAGGTAGGTTCTCTAAAGTTCCTTAAATAAACCTAACCACAAAGACTTACTGTCTCACTTGCCTTTTTCACTTAGGCTAATAACTTGCACAAAGCATAATTTTCTTAACTTGCCACTTAGGCTAATAAGTTCTACACAGAACACAAATTTGTCCCACAGCACTCTACAGCACCTCACTCAGTCCCTTCAAACATTTCACTAGGACCTTTTATGCATGGCTGTTTCCCTTGTGGTCACCCCTGTGATGACTTCTGGTCTGTTTTGAGTATGCACACCATTTTCGACTGTCAAAGGTTGCCTCACTTTCCCCCTGTGTTTCACCGTATTTTGCCAGTGTTTCCAAATTTGAGATAAAACAGGTCCCTGAAAATGTGGTCAAAACATGGGGAAATGCAGGGGGAGAGTGAGGCGACCTCTGATGGTTGGAAGCAGCATGCATAATCAACACAAGGACCCAAAGTCGTGGGCGAGGGAAATAGTCGTGCATAAAAGGCCTAACTGTCTCTCACACAAAGCCTCTCTGAATAAACCCAGTCAACTCCCTCCCTAGGGTTATTTCCTATGGGATCAAGAATTTTATGAACAGATTGATGGAGTAGCTATGGGAAGTCCACTCAGTCCAGTAATAGCAAACTTTTACATGGAATATTTTGAAAAGACAGCATTAGAATCAGCACCTTACAAACCTACAGTCTGGTTCAGGTTCGTAGATGATACATTTACCATTTGGAGCCATGGTGAAGAAAAATTAATGGACTATCTAAACCATCTTAATAATATCCATCCAAACATTCAGTTTACCATGGAAAAGGAAATTGAGGGTAAACTCCCATTTCTTGATACCCTTGTCATCCGTAAAACAAACCTTCAGTTAGGTCACAAGGTCTACCGGAAACCAACTCACACAGATCGCTACTTACACAAAAACTCCAACCACCACCCCCGACAGAAAAGAGGAATAATCAAAACATTAATGGACCGTGCAAGACGGATCTGTGAACCACAGTTTCTCAAGGAAGAAACTAATCATCTAAATCACACACTGCTAGCAAACGGCTACTCCAAGAATGAAATCAGAAGGGCCATTAAACCAAACAAAAATCAGAAAACTCAAGAAAAACAGTCTCCCATAGGAAAGGTATTCTTGCCATTTATTAAAGGAGTCACTGATAGGATGGAGAAACTTTTGAAAAAACATAACCTACAAACAGTGTTTAAACCCACCAAGAAAATACAACAAATGCTACGATCAGCAAAAGACAAAAGAGACCCCCTCACCTCTGCAGGAGTATATCGTATACCTTGCAGCTGTGGAGAAGTTTACATCGGGACCACAAAACGCAGCATACAAACAAGGATAAAAGAACATGAAAGATACTGCAGACTTGGCCAACCTGAGAAATCAGCAGTGGCTGAACATGGACTGACACAAACAGGACACAGGGTCTTATTCCAAGACACTGAAAGACTGGACAATTCTACCAACTATTTTGTCAGATTGCACAGAGAAGCCATTGAAATTCATAAACATCAGCACAACTTTAACAGAAAAGAGGAGAGTTTAAGAATGAATAAGGCTTGGCTTCCTGCCCTGAAAAACCTCCAGACAAAGACAACATTCAACAATAGCCATACAGATTAGCTTTGGATTACACACATTAACAGATCACTTCAGGATACAATGGTTCCATATTAACATACCATACCCTCATTAGCACATTATCTTGATACTTACAGGACAATACTTTTGCAGGACAATACTCAGCTCAAACCCAACCCCTTTCTGACTATATATTACTCTTCCTACACCCTTGACACTGAGAGACACTGTCCTTCAGTGTTACTACTCTGAAGATGCCTGCCACAGTTGCTGGCGAAACGTCAGGAAAGAAAATTCCAAGACCACGGTTACACAGCCCGGATAACCTACAAGAACCAATAATGTACTTCAGTCACCCATCCAGCCACCTCATTCTTACTTAAAGCCCTGCAATTTAAATCACAGCAACATACATATAAAACTCCTCATTAAAGCCTAGAAATAAAACACAAAAAACATTTACACAGTGAAAACATCACAAATGGGTTTGGTTTTTAGAAGGGAGAAATGAAGTTGGAACAGGGTTTTTTGAGTTGAAATAGAAGACACAAGAAATTTGAAACCATCGTTTCAATTGTCCTCATTTCACTTTGACACCTTTTCCAGTTTCTAGCTGTGGAACACAGTTCCACACTGTCAAGGTCTTATTATGCTGATTGCCAATGTTGTTGACTCAGAAGGCTATCTCCATGGCAGCCTTCTCAACATACCTTAATATTGCAGTCTGATTTATTAACATTGCCTTTGCATACTATCTTGTCACCTTCACTCCTATACATACTTTCATATAGTCATAATTTTGCAAGTTGGTGTACATTTGTAAAAAAAAAAAAAAAAAAAGGAACACTGATAATTGATTTTAAAAAGATGTGTAGAGGTAGGTTTGCCAGGTCCCTCCTCACCACCGGTGGGAGGTTTTTGGGGCAGATCCTGAGGAGGGCGGGGTTTGGGGAGGTGAGGGACTTCAATGCCATAGAATCCAATTGCCAAAGAAGCCATTTTCTCCAGGTGAACTAATCTCCATTGGCTGGAGATCAATTGTAATAGCAGGAGATCTCCAGCCAGTACCTGGAGGTTGGCAACTCTATGTAGGGAGAACATAGGAAGAAGGCATATTGAAAATATAGAGATCAGAAGATGATTGAGGAAATACGTGCATATAAGGAGTCAGACAGCAAACAAACAAACTAACAAACAAACAAGCTATTAAAGATGGCTAGAAAATACTATTTTCCCCACATTTCTGATGTGGTTAGTTTGGGACAATAGCTAAATTCAGCACAAAATGCTGGATTGGATCTTAACTAGTGGGAGTAGAGCTACACTTGAGGAAGGAAACTCTTCCCCTCCCATTTCAACCTTCTGTACCCCTCAGAACTGTGCCTCTGCGCATCAGTGAGGGGAGGCAAAGAGGAGTGATGCTGCTGGAGGGGAGGACTGGCAAAAAGGTTACCCTTCTGTCCTTTGTAAACAGAAATGTTTTTTTCCAACAGAAAACCTGCTGGTGTATCGACAGAGTGGAACCTCAGGAACCAAGCCCCTGTCTTAAATGCCAGGTAATTAAATGATATGCAAAATAATCTAAACATTATATATTGTGTCTATCTATCTATCTATCTATCTATCTATCTATCTATCTATCTATCTATCTATCTATCTATCTATCTATCTATCATTTACCTCTGTCTCTCTGCCTCTCTCTATATATCTGTCTGCCTGTCTGACTGAATTTCCTGACTGTATCTCTGTCTCTCTCACAGAAATTGTACTGCTTGAATATCAACCAGGTAGGAGGAAAAGCACATAATAAACAACGGGGAGGGGAAGCACCCAGATATACCCATGAGGTTATGTCAGCCTGAAGATTTAGGCATTGTATTCTGGAACAGAGAATAGGCCTGAGTGCGGGGGAGTGTGATAAAACTCTAGGCAATTCAGCAGAGTGCTGAACAGCAGTTAAAAAAGCAAACCAAATTACAGGAAGCATACAGCAGTGACAAGCATTAATAGTGCCATTATCTGAAGATAATGCTGCACTGATAAAATATTTTACCATGGCCAGGGTCATTATTTCCTGAGGAGAGATGGGCCTCGAAAGCGGCAGTCTACCACAAAATCTCAAGGGAAGCTACACAAGATCTCTTGATGTGTGAAATGCATGAGCTTTGCGACTATAACTGAAGGGAATATAATTTAGAGGGCATACTTCCACTGCTGTATAAAGAGGCAAGACAGGTAGCACATTTTAGGATCACATTTTTTTAACCTGGGGATTATAGGCATTATAGATACATTCATTAGCAGAGAAAGAGGCAGACAGAGACATCTGTGTGGCATCTCCTGGACCCACTGGAAGAATATCTTCAGTGTCACCATGCAGTAATTTTATTTAGTTAGTTGGTTTAGAACATTTCCATTCTGCCTTTCGGTAATGAATTACTCAAGGTGGCTCACAAACAAGAGGGAAAATATTTCTAATTCGAAATACATACAAGTAAAAACATTAATGAAGCAACACTAGTAAAAAAGCAAAAAAAAAAAAGCTATAACAGCAGCAATTCAGAGCAGTAATGAAAAGAAACTGATAAAATCCATGAAAGTATCAACGGAAGAATCAGAGCAGAATTAAAACAAATACTTCGAGAAATAAAGGTTTTCCGGAGTAACATAGTCTTAGCCAACTTTCAGAGCTGAAGGTGAAAGGTCAAGATAAAGTTACTGGGATGAGGAACTACAGGGAGGCAAGCTGCAATCTTAAGAATTTCCTATTGAATAAAATGGGATTTACTTCCTAGTAAACCTGCATAGGATTGCTCCCCAGAGCATCATTTTTCACCTCTGTTGGAACATGTAAGTTTTCTCTTCAGCTGCCCCCCATTCAGAAGCAGTTTGATCTCCATGTGAAGTCATCATTTTACAACTCTCTTTTCCACTGTGTTCCTCTCCCACCCTCCATATTCGTTTTTGTGGGTTTTTTTTTTAAAAAATTCTAGTCTTGTAGAAGATAGGGACCCATACATAGTGATTTGAATTTGGTAGGAACTAATCAAATCTTGACCTAAACAGACCTCATTTATTAACACATTTATTGTAACTAATCTGAACAGGAAAATACAGAACTGGAAATAATGAGGAAAGACAATTAATATTCTGTATTTAAGGTTCACTACCACATGGCATAGGAGCCCCGTGGCACAAAGTGGTAAGCTGCAGTACTGCACTCCAAGCTCTGCTCACGACCTGAGTTCGATCCCAAAGGAAGTTGGTTTCAGGTAGCTGGCTCAAGGTTGACTCAGCCTTGAATCCTTCCGAGGTCGGTAAAATGAGTACCCAGCTTGCTGGGGGTAAAGGGAAGATGACTGGGGAAGGCACTGGCAAACCACCCCATAAACAAAGTCTGCCTAGTAAACGTCGGGATGTGACATCACCCCATGGGTCAGGAATGGCCTGGTGCTTACACAGGGGACCTTTACCTTACCTTAAACCACATGACATAATTGGGGGGGCGAACAGGTGTGATCTAGTGATTATTCTATTAGACTAGGGTGACTCAGGTTCAGTTCTCCAGTTAACTGGTTACATTTGTTCAAACTAATCCACCTCATAGGAGAGGAGAATTCAATGGATAGAAAATGACCCAGCCATATGTGCCTGACAGTGACATCATCCAACTAAAAGAGTTTGCTACACCCTCTGAACAGTATTGTTACTTTTGACTTTTGTTGGATCTAATTCAGATAAATAAAATTAACCCAGCAAAAGAGCTTCTTTGGATAAACCACATATCTTTATTTATTTACTTTATTCCTCACCATCATTATCAACAACAACAACTTTTCATTGTACTTGATTGGATACTTGCTATGAATACACAATTTTCCTATAGGCCTATTTTGAAAATGAAACTACTTTTTAAAAAGCTTTAGCTTGATTTGCTTTGCCATGAAGGCCATATCATTATTAAACAGAAGATCTGGAATGATTTTGAGATAACTCAGAATGAGCAAACACAATTAAGGAAACTTTGGAAGGAAAAAAAGAGCACAAGTACAGGCAGAAAACTATGCACAGTTAGTGACTGTATGCTAAAGCCCATAAAATGCAGATTACTTGTGCCAGCAATATACTGTAGAAGATCTGATTTAGATGTTGGTGAAGCACAATACCACAGCAAGCTAATTTGATTTTGTATTCTAGGGTAGTCTATGGAACTGATGAAGCTCCATAAATCCAAAATTACTGCCAGCAGTATATTCAGCAGGAAAAAAAATGAACAATGGAATTCCACTTATTTACTGCAACTATGTATCTGGGTATTTTCCTTTATGATCATCTAGCAACTAGTTGCTAGTGTGGTGTAGTGGTGTAGAGCCAGTGTCGTGAACTGGTTAAGAGTATGGGAATAATCATTTTAAGAATCCACTGACAATTGATGGTGTTCCAGTGAGGTTAATGAAGGAGATCCCAGGAAGACTACTGAGGAAAAGAAAAGATTTTACAGAGTTTGTGGAACGGCTGAGACATAATGGAATACTACACAGATGGGAATATCCTCAAGGTGTTTCTTTTATCTTTAAAGCCAAAAGATTCAAGTTTACAGATATCGTCAAATCTGAACAGTTTGTGAGAAGATATGAAGGAGAGCTTCTTAAACCACCACATCAACCTTCTAGAGAGCTGGCTGGAAAAGATCTTATGGAAGAAGAAAAAACAGCAGAAGCAAGTAAAACCATCATTGTCGGAGGAGGAAGAAGTTGGCTGAATTATATATAAGGGAAAGGAAATGGGACGGGGAGAGGGGGGAAGAAATAGTATGGATTCAGAAGAAAAAACAACTAATTAAATATGGGTTTTTATTAAATATTAAAATGATACAAATTTTGTCGTGGAATGTTAATGGTTTGAATTCTCCAAATAAGAGGAAGAAAATATTTTATCATCTACAAAAATTTAAAGCTAACATTTTTTGTTTACAGGAGACACATATGATAAACAAGAATGTTGCAAGGTTGGAACAATCAAAATTGGGCAAATTATTCACATCATGTAATGAAAAGAAAAAAAATTAATGGAATAGCTATGTATATCCCTTCAACATTAGAACCTAAGATTTTGTATAAAGATATGGAAGGGAGGATTTTGATGGTAGAAATTTTGAGTGGTTTTCAAAAAATAATACTGGTTGGTATTTATGCACCCAATATTAATCAGAAATTGTTTTATACTAACTTTGCATCAATACTAGCTGAATATGCCAATGAAAAAATGATTTGGATGGGATATTTTAATGGAGTAATGGAACCAAGGTTGGATAGGTCAATGAAGAAGAAAAAGGGTAAATGTGAAGGTAAATTACCTGGTATTTTTAACCATATTATAGATCAGTGGGAAATGTTTGATTTATGGAGACTGGTAAATGGCAATAAAAAGGGATATACCTTTTACTCATCGAGACACTGTTCACATTCAAGAATAGATATGTTTTAGTTGTCTAAAGATATTACAGGTCTGTCGGATGGGCTTTAAATTTTACCTAAGGTGTTATCACAATGTGATTTTGCTTAAGATTAATACAGGGAATAAGAGAAATAAACCTTGGTTCATTAATAAATACTTATTAAAAATAAGAAGATTGTAGATAAGTTAAAAATAGATATACAAAATTATTTTTTGGAAAATGTTGATAAAGGGACCTTGGATGAGATTGTATGGGATGTAGGTAAAGCAGTAATAAGAGGTTTATTAATACAACAAAATTCGAGGTGGTTTAGAGAGAGAGAAAGGAAAAAGAAGAAGATACTAGAGGAAATTAAACAGGGAGAGAGACAGCTAAGAAGAGCACAAAGTAAATTACTTAAACAAGAACAGATGGACAGGATAAAAAATTACAACATCAATATGAATTTTTAATAACCTCAGAAATAGAAAAAAGAATTATGTATAATAGGCAAAAAAAATTGAACATGCAAATAAACTGAGTAAATTGTTAGCGTGGCAACTTAAACATAATGAGAAGAAATAACTTATATTAAGAATAAAGAGGAATGGTAAAGTTATAACAGATAAACAAAAAAATTATAGAAACTTTTATAGATTATTATTCAAATCTTTATAGACAAGGAGAGGTTTCTGAGAAGGAAATAGAGGTGTATTTAAATCAATTTGAATGGGAAGGAATTTTACAAGAACATAAAGATTTATTAGATGCTAATATAACTATGAAGGAATTAAAAGCAGTAATAGGTAAAAGTAAATTAAATAAAGCACCAGGCAAAGATGGATTCACAGCATTTTATTATAAAGTTTTCATGGAACAATTATCTCCATATTTATTAAAAGTAATGAATAGTTGCTTGCAGAACGGATTGATTCCAAATTCCTGGAAACAAGCAAACATAGTTTTAATTCCTAAACAAAATACAGATTTATTGGATGCTAAAAATTATAGACCAATTTCATTACTGAATAATGATTATAAACTTTTTGTAGCAATTTTAGCTAATAGATTGAAGAATGTATTAAATCAGGTTATACACGAAGACCAAGCAGGTTTCCTTCCAGGAAGACTGATTAGTCAAAATGTAGTATTAGATCTTTTAGAATATGCAGAATTTAGTACTACACCCTTTGCAATGATATTTTTGGATGCAGAACAAGCGTTTGATAATGTAAATTGGAAATTTATGAGAAAAGTATTAGAATATATGGATTTTGGAAAAAAATTCAATTAGCTATTGGAAATATTTACACTTATCAAACTGCGAGGTTGTTGATTAACGGGGATTTATCATCTCAATTTGAAATTCAAAAGGGTACTAGGCAAGGCTGTCCTGTCTCACCTTTATTGTTTATTATAACATTAGAAGTTTTATTGAAAAAGATTAGAAATAATGTAGATATTTTAGGTTATAAAATTGGGAGAAATCATTTTAAGGTTAAAGCATATGCGGATGATATAGTTTGCTTTTTAATTAACCCTATTAGTCAGATTGTAGAATGGAACAAAACCATTGAGGTTTATGGAAAGCTTGCGGGTTTTAAAATAAATAAAAATAAAACGAAAATATTGGTTAAGAATATGATACTTTTGCAGCAGCAAGAACTATCAAAATACACTGGTTTTATTATTGAACATAAAATAAAATATTTGGGTATTTGGTTAACTTCAAATAATCTTAATTTATTTAAAAATAATTATATAAAAATTTGGCAACAAATTACTATTGATTTGAAAAATTGGGAAAAAATACCTTTATCATAATGGGGTAGAATATCGGTAATTAAAATGATGGTTCTACCTAAGATGCTTTTTTTATTTCAAAATTTACCAATTATTAAAGGAACCAAAATATTTAAAATATGGAAAAAAAGATATTTTAATTTTTTTGTGGAGTAAAGGAAAACATAGAATAACATACAATAATTTGATTCAATTTAGGGAAACAGGAGGCTTAGGGTTACCAGATTAAAAAATGTATTATGAGATGTCTTGTTTTGCTTGGCTAAAGACTTGGATTATGTTAGAGAATACTAAAATATTAGAACTAGAGGGTTATAATTTACATTTTGGATGGCACGCATATTTGTGGTATGAGAAGGAAAAGGTAAATAAAGAGTTTAATATTCATGTTATTAGAGCCGGATTATATCAAATTTGGAAAAAATATAGAAGGATTTTAGAAAATAAGACTCTGGGATGGGTTAACCCAGTAGAAGCTCGTATGAGAAGTGGAATACATTTGAATTTACAATTAGACATGTATAGAAATATTATTGAATGGAAAGAGGGAAAATGGGTTTTAAAAAGTAGGGAAGAACTTGATATAAAGGATTGGTTTCTGTATTATAGGTTAAGGGATATATTTAATAAAGATAATCAGATTGGATTTAATAAAAATAAATCTGAATTAGAGAAAATATTAATACAAGGAAATAAAGGATTGATAGGCAGAATGTATAAATTATTAATTGCAACTAATTTAGAACAAGAAAGAATTAAACCAGTTATGATAAAATGGATGAAGGAATTAGGTTTTAATATTGATTTGGAAATATGGGAAAATTTATGGAAAAGAGAATTTAAATTTACAATAACCAACGAAATTAGAGAAAATCTCTATAAAATGTTTTATAGATGGCATATAACCCCAATGATGATATCTAAAATGAATAGAGGAGACTTGGGATTATGTTGGAAATGTGGAAAGGAAAGAGGTACATATATGCATATATGGTGGTTATGTAAAAATTTCAAAAAAAATTGGAAAAAAAGTACTGAGGGAAACCAACAATCTGATTAATGGTAGAGTAAAAAGGAAGTCAGTATTTTGTTTATTGGGAATTCCACCAAAAGATATGAGTAATAATGATAGGGTCATTTGCCAATATAGTTTTGCTGCGGCAAGAATTGTGATTGCTAAAGTTTGGAAGCAAGCGAATAAACCTTCAATTATTAACTGGAGAGAGAAGTTATGGATATATATGAGGATGGCTAAATTAACGGAATTCCTGCATGGAAAGGATATGGAAGCATTTTAAAGAACATGGTTTAAGGCCGCCACATATTGGGATAATTTGGCAAAAATGGATTTTACATTATTAATTAACAAGTTATAGAATCTAGTTTTAATAATTTTATATTTTTGTGTTAATAAGTAAGATAAATACTATCTAGACACTTCTTCGAAAGTCGGGTGATGGGTCACTTTTTAGGTGGGTGGAGGGGGAAGGGGTATCTTTTTGAATTTTATAAGTTAAGTAATCATGAATGTAACAATTAAGATATATAGATATCCTTTCATTTTTTGTATCTGTTTTTTGTATTTTTATGTTATTTTTATTGTATTTGTTTTTTGTTATGTTATAAAAATTAATAAAAATTTATAAAAAAATAAGAGTATGGGAATAATATCTGAATGACCAAGGTTCAAATCCCCACCCATGCCATGGAAGCTCGTCAGGTGACCTTGGGCCAGTCACACTCTTTCTCAATCTAACCTACCTCACAGGGCTGCTGTGAAGATAAAATGAAGGAAAGGAGAATGATGTATGCCACTTTGGATTCCTATTGGGGAGAAAGAAGGGGTATAAATGAATTGAATGAATGACTGAATGAATGAATACTTCATTCTGGATATTTTGTCTCAAATCCCTACTGACTACCAAAATCATGTCAAGTCACAGAGAAATGCAATGCCTTAGAAAGCACACAATTGCAATTATGAGTACTTATTGTAATGTTCACATTTAGTGGTGCAGTTTTCCTCCTTAGTTGAAAACCAGAGAATTACAAGCTTACTAGTTCACAGGTGATGCAGTGTTATGGGCACCTGACAGCCCTAGGCTACCTGATACACCAGGCAAGGTGTGCAGGACTGGAGCAAGTGTGCAGGGATGGAACACTGCTACAGAGCTGACTGGGCAAGTTCAGGCTTCTTTGCCTGTTTTCCCTCGGGAGGACACCAGGTGCTACCTGGAAACAAAAGGACAAAAGCTTGCCTTCTTCAGGCATTTGTTTAGACATCTGCAGCCAATATGGCAAATCCCAGTAATTTCATCAGATACAGAACCCCCTTCAGAGAATTGGGAATCCTTATTAACATAGCTAGACGGATACAAATAAAGCCATCAATTTTCCACAGAGCCAGGAACCAAGCCCTCTGACTCACCCCATCCTTCCTGGTCAAACAGTTTCTCAAATTTCACCTGTCTTCTGGAACTCTGTAGCTGATACTTAGAGGTACTTAACCCAAGTAGCCAAACATTATTTCTGATGTATCTCACCTCCTGTCTTTTTCTTACTCAAACTTCTAAGCTCATCAAGAGCAATCACACCTTTAATGTAATGTTTGGCTTTCAGTGAATTCATACTGCCCCAGCATACATTTTTGGGTATAAATATTCCACTGTTCACCATGGCAAATTGTGAGCATTCTCTGGGATCCAAAATGCACAATCTGTACTTGTGTGTACAGCTCCTCTCGCTTTCTTTACGAGAAATGCTGGTCATTACTCGTTCTATACAGCTGCCTCTCTGGACTTTGCTCCCTAGATTGGTAAATATAATTTCCCCTGGGAACCTCTAATCCTTGTGTCTACCTCCTCATACCTTTATTTTTCTAGTTCTTGAATGTATAGGGATTTGTGTGTTTTGTTTTGAGTGTGTATACGAATTTGATTACTTTAAATAAAATTCTTAAAATTCATAAAAGTTTTATTATTGGGAACCTTTTCCACTGATGTGCTTATCCTTGTAAAACTAGGTCTAAAGATTCCCCAAGCCAAAATAGGTCTAAAGGTTCCCCAACCTCTCGAAATGCTCTACCAGTCTCCTATCTAATTTCCCCCAATAAAAGACCCCACTAATTGGTGTAACAGCAGCTGCTAGTTTCTAGGGCTGAGAATAGCACTTACCAAATCAGCCAAAAGCCAGCTTTTTTGCAGCTCATTTCTGAAAGACTTTTGTGTCAGTTATGGACTTCCTCAGCATGTTCTAAGTATTGGTAACCCTTTCAAGGAGTATAAAATGATTATAAGCCTTTATAATAGTAACACTTTGAATTTTCTACAATTTTCTCGACAAAGGTCTGGCAAATGAACAGAGCTACTCTGATCCCAGTCCCAACTTGATTTAAAAATATAACAATACAAACTTTAGAAAAAGAAAACTAATTGAAAACAGCCCTGTATTTGCCAAAGTAGGATAATGTGTAATGTGTACTATGCAGTTCTTAATTTACAACAAAAAATGGCATGATGTTTATATCTGGGTATGCACTCTATTTCATGAGCCACACTGGAGATGAAGAAGAGATTGGCTGTGATGACTCACATCACATTCCCTTCTCACAGCTGCCACACATATGCCATTGCTGCCTTCTCCTATTTTTATAAAGCACACAGTAAAAAAAAAAGGGGGGGAATAAATTTCAGACTTTTGAGTTGAGACGTATTATTTAGGTGTCTCTGGGTGCCTTTGGTATCTATCCATAAACCCTGCTAATCTTGTGATCAATTTTTGCAATCCCTTCTCAGATATGTGCTGCTGACTATTTGGAAGATTTAGTTTGGGAACTGAGGAAAACAGCTGCAAGCTGCAATGGCTTGCTTGAATGAGAAGAGGTGTGTCTAGGAAAAAATGTGTGTGGGGGGAAACATGTTTGCCTTTTGTAAAGATTGCAAAGTTAATGTTTTATGTTACATTTCTCATTTGCCAAAGCAGAGCCCAAGAAAGGGTTAGTCCTTGGGATGAGATGACTCATCACACATAAAGGAAAAAATAAATAAATGAAAGTGCACAAGACAAAAAGAATCCAAGAAAGGCAGCACAGTGAACCCTGCAACCTGTACATCTTAGTGAGTGCAGATACTAATACAAGAAAGGTCTGTTTCATGTCAATGTGTCATTTTTCTAATGCTGCTTTGATCAGCTGTAGTTACTTAGTTACACCGTGCATTCGTTACACTTTTGTTGGAGGTGTGGTTTTCAAATGTTAATATTGATTTTTGGACCCCACTGTTCCTTTAAGAACCTCTACCTTAAAATTCAGTGTCTGAAAATGTTAGGCTGTTTCACACTTTACTTTCCTGCTTTCTTTCCCCATTAAATGTCCTGTCCTTCTACCCACTCCCTTTTTTTCCTTATGGCGACAAGTAAATTTCTCCACTCAGTCATGAAGCCGTCAAAGAGGCAAATCTCCAAGGTTTAGCTTTTCTATGTAAGATTTTTTCACACAGCTCTACATCTAATTATCTGTGTGAACCATAGGCAGAGACTCTCAAGGTATTGCTTATTGGCACTGACCTGCTAGGCATCCCAGGCCTTAAGGATGAATGAATAAATAACTTTGCTGAACATGGCTGATTTGTGATAATGTAATTAGTTTTCTTGTCAACTGATCTGAAAATACAGTGTTGTTCCTCCAAGGACAATTGCACTCCATTTTAACAGTGAAATCCTAAACAGGTCCACTCAGAATCCTACATCTATTTAATAGGGCTTACTCCAAGGCAACTTTTCTTACGATTGCACTGTAAATTGTTGGGGTTTTTTTTACCCTTTTAAATACACAAGATACATGTGAACTAAGAAAAAATGGTCAGTTTAAAATAATATAGCACTGTGGGGCAAATTAATAGTTACAGATCTGATTTGGCTTAGGAAGGATTTAGTTTGATTTTTTTTTCCAGACAAAAGTTGAAATGTGAACCTTTTCTGCCATTTTTAATGCCAAAAGGCTCATTTAAAGTTTATTTATTATCATATATAATCCTTGTTTAATTTTTTTTGTAATGATGATTCAGAAAATGCTTCAAAATGTGCCATATCCACAACATAAAAAAAATATGTTGTGAAGCAAAATTGATGTTCCAAGAAAGATACTGCAGAGGAAGGCAATGGCAAACCATCTCTGTTTCTCTCTTGCCTTGAAAGCTCCTTGCTGGGGTAGTCATAAGTTGGCTGCAACTTGATGGTACTTTATTCACACTCATCATGTAAAAGAACCCTCAAGCATTTAAAATAATACTGGTTATTAAAGCAACAGAGTCAGATTCCATACTGAATATTACAGCTGCTACAGCTAGATTCCAAAACAACATTGCTTTATAGTTCAGAAAAGTGCATGAATCAGAGATCCAAATTTATTAGGAGACGAGGAAGAGAGAAAAAACTTACCCAGAAGCCAAAAAAAAAAAAAAAAAGCATGTCTAGCTATGAATATTATCTGCATAAAAAGCAAATGATTCTCTCCCATAGCTCCGTTGACAGCCTCATCAGATGAGCTGCTGTTAAGAATGAAGTGGCAAAATAAAACAGCAAAAGACACAGCATGTGTCTGCATAGAAGTACAAAGAGACAAGGAAGTATAAACTTAGACTAACAGCCCCAGACTACACCTGACTACTGCAGAGATTGTTGCTGTTGATTTAGATTATTGCTGTCCTGTAGCAGTGATAGACAGCAGGTAGTGCTTAGTTCCAAAACCTAAAAAGTCTACGGACAAAGTATACTTCCATGCACCCAATCCCATGGAAATATTTTAAAGGGAGCACCACACACCCTCCCTTGCCTCAAGTAACATCCTAATTAGTGAATAAAGAACTTTCTTCAGTTCACCTTGACTTGCATTTTTTTGGCAAGTTTTCCTTAAGATCATTCAACAATAACAATCTTTGAGTAACAATTTATGTATCTTGCCCAGGAGATTATCTTTATTTTTCATAATCAAGCTTTAGAATTCTGTCATTTCGCTCATTTTACCCACTGCTAGGCAGTCTTTTTTTAATCTTGAAACCAATTGACAGTATATAACCCATTTTATGTTTTTATTGTACTCTTTGATTGTCTGCCATGTTTTAATTTCTCCATGTGTGTTGATCATATCCTGATATGTAATATAATCATTAAGTTTTCTTTCTGCAATGTCATAATATGCTTCTGAAGAAGTGAGCTGTGGCTCACGAAAGCTCATACCCTACCAGAAAATATTTTTGTTAGTCTTTAAGGTGCTACTGGACTCTTGCCCTTTTTGACTACTGCAAAAAGACTAACACGGCTACCCACTGTGAATAATATGCTTCTGTTGGAGACATTAATGGTGAAGGTGTAGAGTTGAACCTCTTTTTATTTGTCCTACATAAACTCAGTAAGTTGTCTTTGATTACATGTTGTGTTTCCTGCTGTGCCAAAGCTCTCAGTATTTTTTTTTCATCCATAAATGATAATGTAGTCTTTCTTTCATGTCAGCTTTCTCCGGCTTTATTAAACTCGCTTCTGGATTTTTAATCCAATCTGAAATCAACACTAGTCTGGCCACCTGATAATACAATTTCAAATTTGGTAAAGCCAGACCACCTCTAACTTTTCATCCTGCAATGTTTTGAATCTGATTCTCGGTTTCTTGCCATTCCACACAAATTTATTTGTTTCCCCAACATTTCCAAGTTTTTTTCTTCCAGATGGATCAGCAACATTTGGAATAAAATGACGCATACTGGGACCACTCTGAAATTGGTCTGGATCCCTGCCAGCCCTGAATCCTGCCACTGGAATTGTTATATGCCCAGGTTTTTTTTATCCAAATTCTACCTTAATTTAATGCAAGGCAAAGGCTTCCGAAAATTAATGTTTGGAGCACCAGCTCTTAGTATTGGAGCTTTTGACAGAAACTCTCCCTTTTCATAAACTTCATAGTCAAAGTGGAGAAGCAAGAGATATAATGGCAACTAAACTGATAGGCTCCCTAGACAGATGTTCACAGTTCATAGGTAGGTTGCACAGGGAAGAGAGTGCACTGCTCTGATTAATTAAAATTGGGGAGATGGTCACTTGTGGTTACCAATGGAAGTGGCAGAGAAGGACATACTAAGGCTAGAGCAAGGGTCCTGAATATAATGCCCATGGGTGCTATGGTGTTCACCAACACCTTTCTTGGCACCTGCCAAGTGTTTTTAAAAAGGGGGTGTGGCCATGTGTGGCTTCTGATTTGCCTCTGAAGATCTGATTGGCTATGCAGATTAAAATTACTTTGTTTCAGTGGCAGCTCCCACCACAATGTTTGTTTTATTCTCTCATTCCTTGTTTCCAGTGTATTTTTAAGTATCCCTTTTCTGCCTTGCTCTTGGGCGTCCTCTGTGTGTGTGCCTCCTCCTCCTGTGGCAGTAATTTTGTGATTTTTTTTCCACTTCCTGAAGCAGCTCTTGCTGCAGATTAACCCCTTATCTGTCACACAACCATTTCATGGTTGCACCCACCAACTTGTGCCATAATTCCAAGGGTGCTCACTGGCTCAGTAAAGTTGGCGACCCCGGGCATAGGGTTGCCAACCTCCTGGTGGGGGCTGGAGATCTCCCACTATTACAACTGATCTCTAGGCGACAGATATCAGTTTCATTGGCTGCTTTGGAAATTGGGAGTTTGTGGCATTGAAGTCCCTCCTCTCTCCAAACCCTGCCCTCCTCAGGCTCCACCCCCAAAATCTCTATGTATTTTCCAACCTGGAGCTGGCAACCCTAGCTGGGCTAGAGAAAGCAGATACTGCAGATCATCACATGGACAAGCACTGCTCAAAATTGCTGCAGCCAGGCCAATGAAAACAACAAGGCACAATGGTTACTATTGGCCACTTCTTAGGGCATCTGCACCATATATCCAAGCCCGCTTCCTTCCTGTCACCAGCTTCTAGCGTGATTGTCCCTTTGGTTACTTTACTGTTCAGTAGTGGCTCCTAATGGGACATTCCATTCCTGTGAAGGCTTGTTGATTATCTGAAGTATTTCCTTTGTATAGTGTAATACATACACAAAAAATATCTCTACCTACCTACCTACCTACCTACCTACCTACCTACCTACCTACCTGCTTTGATCAGCTGTAGTTACTTAGTTAATACACACACACAATATCTCTACCTACCTACCTACCTGCCTGTCTGCCTGTCTGCCTGCCTGTCTGTCTATCCATTCACATGTGTTTGTGAGTGTATGTGTATAAATTAATTATCTCCTACTGATCAAAGCCAAATTGTAGGAGAACTGGCCCAGTTTTCTTGCCTAAATATAAATATTGAAGCCCCCTGGGAATTGGGGTCCCTTTTCTCTGTAGAAACTCTGTATGTTTTGATTGTTTTATGATGGAATTTTATTTCATTTTATTTTTGCCTGCACAGTTGGCTTTGGGTTTTTTCAATGCTTTATAGACCCTTGTCTTTTTATTAGTTCTGCGTTCCCTGTTGATTTTATGTTTTATATACCTGCTGTCACCACCAGCATCTCACTGTAAACAAGAATGTTGTATCTCTGTGGGTTATTTTCTGTTAATGACGTGTGATATGGTATATAAATAAACCCAAGAGGAATCCGCAGGTGCAGTTTCTTAGAAATATTGCAATGGAGCAGTGTTTGCAAGTTCTTTAAAACTTTGCTATTTTCTAGTTTGAAAAAGAAAGCTAGATTAGAATTCAACAGGACAAACTGGAGAGAATCTGTTCCAACTCATCTCTTCATACCGCTTCCCAGACGGCAATGGAAGGAAAGCCTTTTCCACTAGGTCAGGGGTCAGCAAACTCATTAGTCAAAAGAGCCAAATATCAACAGTACAACGATTGAGATTTCTTTTGAGAGCCAAATTTCTTAAACTTAAACTATATAGGTAGGTACACTGTTTATTAACTTAATAAACTTTAATTAAAGTTTTAAGTCTTAATTAAACTATAGGTACACTGAATAGAACTTGATATCATACTTAATAGTGATCTTATTTATTGATAAAAATTAAATTATAAGTCCCTGCCATTTCCCCCTCCACGTCTGGAGTCCTTGTCTGGAGGCCAGGTCTACCCATTGGCTTTCTTGGCAGTAGACCTGGCATCTGGAGGCCCATAGAAGCCAATTGGTAGACCTGGCCTCTGAAGGGGGACTTTTTCCCCCTCCTCGGAGTCCAGGTCTACCGCCAAGAAAGCCAGTGGGTAGACATGGCCTCCCAATGGGACTTAGACAAAGGCCAGGTCTACCAAATGAAGCCTGCCCCGCACAACCACTGATAGGCGGGGGGGGCAGGAACCGCCGAGCCGCCCGCCCAGCAATCGCGCGGCTAGAGGGGAGGGGAGGCTTTAGCCTCCCAACCATTGAGGGAAAGGGAAAGGGGGACCTGGCCATTCTCCACGAGAGACAGCGTGCCCGCTCGCCTGCTCTCTCGCTCTCGCTTGCTCTCAGGCGCGCTGGCTCCGCAGCCCGGCTGCTGGCGCGAGCAGGCGCGAGAGCAGGAGCTCCGAACCAAGTTCGGAGAGCCACGCTCAATGGGCCAAAGCGCCGCATGCGGCTTGGGAGCCACAGTTTGCAGACCCCTGCACTTGTTTATATGCTATGCAGCTTGACACAGGGGAAAGAACTGAAGGAGACAAGGAAGCTCCTATCAGTTGCATAGAAGAATTTTGGTAAGTGACATTTTGAATACAATCTGCCCCAGACCAGCAAGTGTCACCACTTTTTGAATTTTGGTCTGGCTCATAATGGAATTTGCCTCTCTCCACCAACAACCTTTTCTGCCAGTTCCCTTTTCTCAGTCGGAAAAGATGGCCTTGAGAAACAGGAGAGGTACTTGATGGCAGGGACAATCTTACATAAGAGAATCCTCCATGAAGGCCTCAGCCTTAAATGACACAGCTGCACATGCTAAGAATATCATTCCCTGCAAGGGAACAGGTAGTTTCCTCTGCTTCTTCATCCATATTGGCAGGAATGGTGGTGGAAAGTGTCATCAAGTTGCAGCCATTTTATGGCAATCCAGTAAAGATTTCAAGGGAAGATACATTCAGAGGTGGTTTACCATTACCTAGCTCTTTGTAGCAGCCCTGGACTTCTTTGGTGGTCTCCCATCTAAATGCTTAGCTTCTGAGATCTGACAAGAATGTGCTAGCATGGGCCATCTAGTGAGTATTTTTTTGTTTTGTTTGATGATGAAGGGACTGTCAGGGAAAGGAGCATAATTTCTGATTGTTGGTGATCTTTCTCAGGGGAAAAGAGAAGACAATAAAATTATCCAGAAGAGTCCAGTAGATTTGGGGATGAGTGTTTATGGGGGGGGGGGGGTAGCCTATCCCTACTTCTGAACTGAACCAAAAGAAAACAGCAACAAGGTTTTTAATTCTCAAAATATGCCCCTCTGCTAGGGTTGCCAACCTCCAGGTACTGGTCCCAAGAAGGGTAAAGAAGCCTCCTCAGGCTCCACTCCAAAAACCTCCTGCCGGTGGCAAAGAGGGACTTGGCAACCCTCTCCATTTTAGCATTTTTTCTAGTGGGCAGAATGTTCATAGGCTGCTTCTGCATTCCAGAGTATGTTCCTAGGAAATTCTTGGATCTCTCCAAAGCCAATTAGAAGTTCCTGAATGAAGAGTTCAGTAACAATAGACAAGGTTCCTGAAAGACAGCTTTCTTGCTGCTTCCCTCATTATGCAGTCTATAAGGCAGTGTTGGATTCTGGGGTTCACTTCAGTGTGAGACAACAATGAATCCAAACAATGAATCCAAACAAGCTTGGCAAGTACCCCAGAACCCTTTTCGATGTATTGGGGTTCCCTGAAAGACACTTGGGTTTCATAGTAGAGAAGCCAATGTGGAATGAATTCTCTTTGGAAACCATTTATTTATTTATTCATTACATATATACATTGCTGTTTCTCTGAAAACTATGATTGAATGGTGCCCTGTCTTCTGTCCATGCTTCTTACAGGGGCTGACCTTGAACACACAATAGAACTGTATCGTGTCCCTTTGCCATTCCCTGTGATTATTGGTAGCAATCTTCAGCTGGGTGACTCCAGACGTGTGGAAATGTGGAGCTATGAAAATGTACAACACTCTTGCACTGGCCCTCCAAGCATGCCCTTATTGCTAGATATAGTCTTACCCTAAAAATGGAAAGAAAAATGAATATTATTCAGATTTTAATAAGAGCACTTGTAGATATGGAATTGATTTCAGTATCACAAGAAGTCTAGAACAGCAGCATGGGCATAGGGAATGATGGTGGCAGAATACAACATTCATGGCTCCCAAGTACAGTCCCCAAACATGTTCATGACCACATGCACAATTCAATGTAAATTGTGCATGCAGCATGTGTGAAAGCTTCTGCTTCTCATCTCGCTCTTTGGATGTGGATGCAGATGTGTTGAATGCCATATTTTATGTCGACTCTTTTCAGAAATTGTTCCCAGAAATGGGAGGGAGCTCCCCTCATCTGAAATGATTGGACAACATGTGTGGATTAATCCTTACATATAATCCTGTGACTTTTCTTTTGATCCGCAAGACACAATTTTCTAATTACAACCTGAAGCTAACAATCTGAGGCCTCCCCAAACACTAGGCCATGTTAACTCTTTTCTCTGAAAAGAAGTGTTAATTTTCTACTTAATTTAATACACATGCAGAAAGTGAATAATGAAGTAATGATAGAAACTTCCATCATAAAAAAATCTGTTTTCTCAGAGAAGAACGTCTTAAAAGTTAATGAGCCGTGATGGACTTACCATTTCTCTTTTCTGTTTGCCCATCCATCAAAATATCCATGCTTTGTTTGGACAAATAAAGGGCCTGAAATTAATCAGATCTCCTTTTGACTCCTGCTTATTTTAGATAATGTCCTACTGTTTTATACAAATTAAATGTCATCAGGATACCTCTAAAAATGTCATTATGTGAGCAATATTGGTAACAAAAATGCAAAACCAGATGGCACTTTCACAAAGACTATTTAAATGACACACCAGCATTAGGCATTGTTTAGGGACACTTTGTGCCAACTCAGATGACCCTAGTCATCATTTGCACATCATACTAATTACCTACAAATGGTGATTCATATTTTTGAATGAATGACTATAGCAGCCACTTTGAGTTACTTATTCAATTACTCTCCCACTGTTTTCTTTTGGAATTGGCCAACTATTTGGGCAGGAAAGTCCTGGTTCAAGTCTCCACTCAGCAGTGATGAACCTGACAGGCTAACTTTGGGCCAGCTGTTTTCGCCAGCCTTATAGGGTTGTTGTGCGGCTGAAGTAGAATGTACACCCTATGCCATCATAACTTCCATGGAAAATGTGTAGCATACAATACAAATTTGTACACAGCAGTTACTGTACTAGTGTTGCCAGCTCCAGATTGGGAAATACCTGGGGATTTGGGGGGTGGAGTCTGAAGAAGGCAGGGTTTGGGGAGGGGAGAGACTTCAATGGGGTATCATGCCATACATATAACATAATAGGTTTTGTACACAACAGTAAACACACATTTAGTTATGCTCACATGTGTTTTTGTGTATGGAAGCATGCAAAAGGTTCATTGTGAGGAAGAAGTTACCAGAAAAGTGCATTTAAAATGTCTGCCAGACATCAGTGGTCCATGTATCATAATCATTGAAACAAAATGCAAGAGAGGAACAAGATTTGGATTGAGATTTGTATCCTTCTGTGTTTGCTAGTATTTAAGCCTAGGTGTGGACAGAGACACAAACTTGGGGAAAGAGCCAAAGGCCAGCATGGTGTAATAGTGGTTAAGAGTAGTGGTTTGGAGTGGAGTGGTGAACCAGGTTTCATTCCCCACTCCTCCACATGAGCGGTGGATGCTAATCTGGTGAACTGGGTTGGTTTCCCCACTCCTACATTTGAAGCCAGCTGGGTGACCTTGGGCTAATCACAGCTCTCTTAGAGCTCTCTCAGCCCCACCTACCTCACAGGGTGTCTGTTGTGGGGAGGGGAAGGGAAGGTGATTGTAAGCCAGTTTGATTCTTCCATAATTGATAAAGTCAGCATATAAAAACCAACTCTCCTCCTCCTCCTCCTCCTCCTTCCTCTCCTTCTTCTTCTTCTTCCTTGGCTCTTAGCTCATATCTTGGAGATCTTAAGTCAGCTGGGGCAGCAGACTATGAATAGTCTAGGATGGGGTGTATTTTTAGTTGTTTTTTTAAAAAAAAACAACTACAAGGATGTATCAGAAGAACTGGCAGCTAAGAACAGCCAAACTGAAAGTGGAAATTGAAACTAATCTTGCTCAGAGGCAAAGAGGACCAATACATTACATCAGCATAAGAGCCTAATGACATACACCATGAATTGTACAATCAATAGGCTACATTGTAGGCAGTGTACTGATCTGTGTAGATGCCTGTGCATTGAGATTATGTATGCATGAACATCAGGCAGCGGTAGAAGTATGGCCCACAGGTGCAATCACAATCCCTTGACTGCCTGAACATCTGCCACCTGTATAGGTTTAACTTGCACATGGAGTGCAATTATGATTCATAGGAGTTGCATCTATTGTGAATATAACAAGGGACAGGCATTGATTCTAATTCTTGCTGGAGGAGTGCTTTGTAATCATTTTGATCAGATGTTTGTTTTTTATGAGGTATATTAGTATTACTTCTCTCTTTGGTTTCCAAATTGTGTTTCTATGGTCAAAGCAACACCAGTAGTTGAAGTCTGTTTTATTTGTCCAGACATTTTGCAGAATATTGTTGCAGTTTTTATGTCTCCCTTTTTGCATTTATTTATCTGTAATATATATATATACTGCCTCTACTACTGTGCATGGTTTCATTGGACGTAGACTGGTGTTACCAAACGGGTTGCCAATCTCCCGGACTGGTCATGGCAACCCCAGCAGATACATGCACACACTGTTCCAGCCGCGCACCGAGCCCCAAACGCAATGGGAACGGCTCCTGAGCCAGCGAGTGAAACTGACAAGAAGAAGCCACGGGCCTCTCGGAGAGAACCAGAGGGACTCCATTTTCCTGTGTGCCCCGTTCCAGTAGAAGCCATCTCGCAGGGAGCTGTCAAGCATGTAGTCACCACAAGCACACACCCCCTCTCCAGCCTCATCAGCATGATTAATAGCCCATCGGGAGACATCGAGATACCAACGATAGATCGTTCCTCCGGCTATGCAAAGTGAAGCGCCCCGGACACAGCTATGCGCGCCTTGGTGTTAGATCGCTAATCCAATCTGCAAGCAACTCCCGGTCCTCCTGGAATTGCGCAAATCAATGGAAATAGCATAGTTCTCTCAATTGCCCAATTGCCTCACCCCGGCAGCTGACCATTAGGGTCTTTGCCACCTTTTGTTACATGGAAACCACGAAAGGGTAATCCAATTACCCCATCCCCGGTAAAGAGTATATCTGGGGTCCCCGCCATCCATTCTTTACCTTAGGACCTTCCCTGGCTTACTTGCAGCCACTCTGTTGTATTGGGTTTTGCGCAGCCTGACCATGCTCCCCTCCTGCCTCGCTGGTCGAGTCCCCGGGAACCCCTCTTCCTTGCCCCTCTTTCCCAGTATTTTAGCCTACAGAACCCAGGACAACTCCGCTCCAGAACAGGTGCAGTATAACCCATCATCGTGGGCCTGCCACATTGGCAACTGTCTCTCTACTCCTCCCTTTGATTCCTAGACTCTGTATGTTGGTGTGTGTATGATATATGGATGCTTGTGCACACATTTTAATAAGTAAACTCTTGAAACTAAAATTCATTGTCTCAGCTTTATTCTTTGAATCCCGGTTTGGACTCCCGTAGACACAGATTAGATCCTGCAGTTTATGCCTATAGCCGGTTATTGAATGCTAATTTCCCCACATAAATATTCATAACCGAGCAATCTGGGTAACACTGGAGTAACTTTTTATAGAATCACACTGCAATTTGCTCAGTTACTTGGCCTTGCATACTAGGGTTGCAGGTCCCTCTTTGTCACCGGCAGGAGGTTTTGGGGTGGAGCCTGAGGAGGGTGGGGTTTGGGGAGGGGAGGGATTTCAATGCCATGGAGTCCAATTGCCAAAGCAGCCATTTTCTCCAGGTGAGCTGATCTCTACTGGCTGGAGATCAGTTGTAATAGCAGGAGATCTCCTGCCGCCACCTGGAGGTTGGCCACCCAATTGCACACTATACCTACCTAAGTCTGTTTACCTGTCATCTATCCAGCTTCATAGAACTCTCTTCTCACAGAAAGTGTTGGTAAGATTCTGATTCTGTTCAGATAGTCATTTAGTCTTTCCTGTTGGCTCTTAGGGCTGCCTGTTTAAGGAACCTGAACTAAGTCAAGATTGAATTTTCTCTGAGTTTATACCTATGCATGTGTATATGTGTTACAAACATACTGGGTCTCTGCTTCTGTAATCTGAATAGCTATTGCATGGGGGAAGAACTGCCAAGGAGGAAGCATTGGCAAAAGGAAGACTTTTATTATATTACCTTAAACCCACCATTAAGCCCTTGTGGGAGAAAATTACACAGAAGGTGCTATTCCTCACTGCAGACAGCATTCACTCTAGCAATTACTGCTTGCTGTGTTTGGAGACTATTTCTGAACTCTGTTTATGGTGTTTCAGCTCTTTTTCTTTAAAGTGTAGTGTCAAGTTCCAGTATGAATGGGAATCCCCCCAGAAAATATACCGATTTGCAAACCATCAAGATTTAACATGATGCTCTGCAAATATTCTCCCAATGCACACTCTGTCCAACTAATAATGCAAAAGAAAATAGCTCCCTAGTCCTCTAATTCCCTAGAATATTTGTGTTGGGCTTCACTTTGGATCATATTAGATAGTTACCTTCGACTTTAAAAAGTCTTTGTTGGGAAGACATTTGAAGGACTCACAGCCCATTCCTGAGCTGCTGGCATGCGGGGACAGCAGAGAGGAAGTGCCACCTCCTAACCCATTCCAGACATGCCACCAGTATGAAAAAAGCCTTTTAAAGCCTTTTTTGTTTTCAAGAGGGGTAAAAACCCCATTTAAAACAGCGAGGCTAAGAAGCAGGCACATCAACACCGTCCCAACTACTGGCATCCAAGGCTGAAAGGGAATAGGAAGCTGCCTAATGGCAGCTCTGCCCTCCGGAACACCCTGGGAACACCTCCCAAGATGCTGGAATGCCTCCTGGGACGCCGGTGTGGGCCTCTATGCCGGCAAGATGCTAGTGGAAGGCCCTGCTGGTGTTCTGAGGTGACACAGCCATGGTAGCAGCTGAAGACTGGCATCTTACCCTCCACGCCGGCGCTGAGCTACTTACGGTGGTGTAAGTGGCCTGGGTGCTGGTGCGGGACGCCTGGCACCGGCGCAGCTCATTCCTGGACTCCTAAGGGCTTTCGCTCTTAGAGGTCAGGAATGGGCTGTAAGTAAAATTAAAGTAATAAAAAACTAAATTCTGAGGCTAATTAACAAATTAAAATTATCAAACCATAAATTCAGCATGACATGCACCCAAGACTTCTTGAATGACTCAAATATGAAATTGTTGATCTCATGCAAAAATATGCAGCCTGTGATTAAAATGACCTTTTTCCAGAAACTGGGAAGAATACAATTAAGTTTATATAAAAGGATCCATGGAGATTTTTATAAAGGGATCCATGGAAGTTTTTGCCCAGTCTATTTCAAGTAAATCGGTGAAAAGCATTATTAAAATATTATTAACTATGTAGACGAACAAACAGTACTGAGAAAGAATCAGCATTGCTTCTGTAAAGGGAAGTCTTGTCTGATCAGCCATTTGGAGTTCTTTGAGAATGTCAACAAACAAAAAGGTAGAAATGACTTTCAAAAGTCTTTCACCTAAGGAACACTCAAGATTGGGCACATGGGTAACAAAATGGCAAAAGAGGTATTTTGGCATGAAAAAAATTCTCTATGCATTGGTAAGGTCTGAATAGGTGACAATTAGCCGGGGGGGGGGGTATCTTGGCCTTGTGGCGCATGGGCTTGATGAAAATATCTAGTGAGTATGAATGAGCAGTTATTAATACAAACTCCATTCTAGGTATTATTAGAAAAGGGACTGAAAATAAAATGGCCAGTATCATAATGCCATTATATAGATTTATGGTGCAAGGGCCTTTGCAATACTTTGTCTACTTCCAGCCACCACGTCTCCCCCCCCCAAAAAAAAGTTAAAGAATTGGATAAGAGGCAGACAACAGTAGGCAAAATCATCAACAGGGTGGACCATCTTTCCCTTTGTGAAAAGGCTGGTATGTTTGGAGTCGGTGTCACTCAGTGAAACTGATACTCAGTAGATTCAGGAGAATTTTGGTCACATTAGGAGAATTTTGGTCACATTATGAGAAGGCAAGAGTCACTAGAAAAGACAGTCATGCTAGGAAAAGTTGAGGGCAGTAGGAAAAGAGGAAGACCCGACTAGAGATGGATTGACTCAATAAAGGAAGCCACAGCCCTCAGTTTGCAAGACCTGAGCTAGGCTGTCAAAGATAGGACATTTTGGAGGGCATTGATTCATAGGGTCGCCATGAGTCGGAAGCGACTTGATGGCACTTAACACACACACACACAGAGAGAGAGAGAGATTCAGGAGAGACAAAAGGGAGTACTCATAATGCTTAATTGATTTATGGAATATGTGCCATAGGATGTAGTGATGGCCCCTCATTAGATATTAGGCAGAAATCCACTGTCTGGGACCAGCTGATAATTCCTCTTAGAAGGTGGATTGGTTGCCATTTTGTTTTGTAGGCTTCGTTGTATGTGGTAGCCAACTTTGGTTTCTGCCCGGGCCATGTCATATAAAAAAGTAATTTCCGCTCTGTAAATGATAGTGTGAAATAATACTATTGTTTGACTCTTTCACGAAACATTTAAAGGGTAGCCTCCCTACACACACACATTGTTATTTGTAAAACATACTTGCAACATGTCATTTACTGATATCAAAATCCATTTTAATTAAAATATTGCTCATCAAGGCAAGTGATGAGAAATCCAGCCTACCGAATGGCAATCCGGTAACATATTTTAGTTATAGCTCTGGTACAGAAATAGTCTAAACCGGAATGCATCAACTTAAGCCAGTAACAGGCAATGGAGCTTTCTTTGTGATAAATAGACACTAACGCAAAGCCTTGGCAATCTCCTATATTATTTAAGGAAGCAGTGATCAAAGGGAAGAGGGTACAAAGAACTTGCAGTCTCGTATATTCTGCTCTGATGCAGAGATATTGTCATCCATGGTGAATACAATTACTACCAAGAAGTGCTCGAGAGATGCTGTTAAACCTCACATTTATAAATCTTTGCTGAAGGTTAGAAGTAGAGGAGTAAAGAAAGAAGCCAAACAACGTCCAGGCGCCTGATACTATTTATGGGGGTATATAATTATATCACTTTTTTTCAAACTTAGTGATTCTTTCTCAGTACTTTACTCTTGATGTAACCATTGAACATGAAGTCAATTCCCCTATAATTATACTGCAATTGAATAACAATGTTAGGTGCTGATTTTTGAAGCTGCATGCTCACTCTGCATGTGAACTCAGAATGTCTTTTCTGTTTCCAGCATTATTTCTTGTTCTTGATGCATCTGTGGAAAAATTCAAAGAAAACTACCACCCTACTACCAACATCACTGAGTGATTGCAGATTAACAATCCAAATGTTTAGTAAACCCTCCTTTGCCAGATTACGTTCTCAATTTTGGGATTCCGTATTAAAGGGTATTTTTACTCAAATATCACTGGTAATGTAAGAATATGTGTTTAATGTAACATGTAAAATTTATTTATTTATTTTTAATCTTGATCAATGTGCCTTGGTACAGAAAGGAATGAATAAATAGACAGGGTCAAACTAGATGTGATGGCATCCTTGTGACTGCCACGAGGACATTGCCACCATTTTAAAATAATTTAAAACTGGTGAAGCAGCGCAGCTCTCTTGTTCCTCCCCACATACCTTTTCAAGTGTCAAAACAGCCCCGGGGGTGTGAGTGTTTTAGCACTTAAAAAGAAGCGTGGGGATGCCTCAGCCTGCTGTGCTGTGGCATTTTTAAGTGACTTTAACATGAGGGGGTGACCTTGTGTCAGCTGTGAGGACAATGTCAAATCTAATTTGTCCCACAGACAAATGCACACACATTCACACCACAGAAGAAACTACATTGCCCCAGGCATCCCTCCCAAATAGGACAAGAGAAAACCAGGTTGGAATAAACTATTTTATTCAATGGCTGATCATTGTTATCATCTACAATCCCGATTAAGGACAGGTTGTACTTGGCAGCTTCCAATGGATAATTTTGTTTTGGACAAAACCAGACTGCCTTCAATCTCAAGCAGCAATTTATTGCCAGCTTTGTTTATCCTCACCTTCACATTCACTGTGCTTGAGAGATGCTCAGCTTTATCACCCTTCCCCAACAGGCCATAAAACAACTAAAGGTTTGGGTGATGCTGTTCAGCACCCAGGAAGAAGAAGAGTTGTTTTTTATACCCCACTTTTCTCTACTGTAAAGAGTCTCAAAGTGGCTTACAATCGCCTTCCCTTCCCCTCCCCACAACAGACACCTTGTGAGGTAGGTGGGGCTGAGAGAGTTCTGAGAGAACTGTGATGAGACCAACGCCAGCCAGCAGGCTTCATGTGAAGGAGTGGGGAATCAAACGTAGTTCTCCAGATTAGAGTCCTCCACTCTTAACTACCATACCATTCTGGCTCTCCACTCTGGCACAGCATTCATTACCAACTTACTGTGCTGTAATATACTTGATGGGCTGTTTAGGAAGAAACACTCTTAATCATTGCATGATTTCTAAGGGTGCCTGCCAATTCTCACTTCCTATCACGAGCAACTTGTGCTATTCCAACTAAACTAGTTATATCCTAACCAGTCCAAAACAACAGGCTTATTTGTTGGTTTGGCATATTTATATTCCACATTTTTTCCTCTGGGAAGGACCCAAAGCAGTTAACACTACACAGAGCAAAACAAAACAAACAAGAAAAGCAGGGGAGGCTTCCAATAGTCATGTAGAACTCTCTCTGCTGGCTGAGTAAAGGGCTGACAAGAGCCCTTTAGTTTGCACCTGGACATGCCCTGGCCTTATGTATTTGTGGGCAGAGAGAACAAACTCGGTGAGATGTTATTCAGCTGCTGCGGGCTAGCAGGATATTCCCCAATTCCTCCACATATTTATCTTTATCCCTCCTGAGGCAGATGAAGCAGGTGAAAAAGAGGACCCCAAAAGGTCAGACATGGAACCCCCAAATATTCCTGCTTGGCCCTGGAGCAACTGGTTATTCCCCTGAGATACCTAGGGTGCATGGGGCAGTGACAGCATGCAGCAAATGCTTGTAAGGAGAAGGCAAAGAGCCCGTTTTAGCTCACCCACAGCCAATCTCCTGTAGGCTGAGCAATTAACACCCAGGCCAGTCAGTGCCCTGCTTCTTCTTTGATTTTGGAAGCAGCTGAGACAACAAAATTCTTGCTAGCAACTATTAATAATTTTCTTTCCTTTTAAATTGGCTTTTACCTTTATTTGTTTTATGTTAATAAAATTCATGCTCAATTTCTTCTAATACAGTGTTGCAAGTGCCACAGGTGAACCTCCCTCTGGTATTTCTCATCATACAACAAAGCTATAATCTTAATCTATTCCTGGAATTTTCCATGTCTCTGAGTGTCTTTTCTTTGACAGATGTGTGGCAGCTAAAATTACTAGGAGAGCAAAACAAAAATGTTGGAATCAGAGTGGGGTTACATGTCATGTAAAAAAAACTCTCAAGTCAGATTCGTTTCTGTGTATCTGTCTGTAAAGTGCTGTCAAGTCACAGCCGATTTACAGTAGCCACAACAAAGAGCTTTCAAGACAAGTGAAAAGCAGAGGTGGTTTGCCATTGCCTTCCTCTGCAGAGTCTTCTTTGGTGGTCTCCCTTCCAAGTACTGACCCTGTTTAGCTTCTGAGATCTGACAAGATCGGGCTATACATGCCACCTTCCCTCCTCCAGATCTTTTAGTACAGAAAGTCAAAGCATTTGTGTTAGGAAATCATTTCCCTTCCACTGGTTGCAAAGGTACAGAACAGAATAATTCATTAAGGACAAAGACCAGCAATCTGGTTGCAAAGGGAAAACCATTTCATAGTTCTCAGAAATAGCCCATACGCCCTAATGATTCAGGCTCCCATATGATGGCACTTAAAGGAAACTACCCCTGTTGTAAAGAGAATTACCTCTGTTGCTGAAATTCTGATTTGTATAGAAGGTATATAGAAGGTATACAAAAGTCAATGAAATGGTGCATCAGTGAACTTTTCTTTTCTTAGGATCCTCATTAGAAAGCAAGAAGCTCTACTTCTAAAACAAACAAACAAACAAAAAGAAAGCATGTGTACCAGGTGCATTAAACCCTGCTGCACACCATATCTCACTGCACTCCAGTTCTTATAGCATTGTTCTTCCTCTTAGGCTGACTTCAAGAACAACTTCAGTCAGCAGAATAAAATATGAGATGTGACAGTATTCAGGTCCCCTGACATGCTTGCTCTGGTTTTGTTTTAAGATAAGCACCTCCCCTTTCTTTGTACTTGAATGGAAGATTGCTTATCTTTTCCTCTGCTGGGCTAATAATAGTTTGTGGTTTGGATGATTTGTATCGGGGGGAAAGTCGTGCCTGCTTGTACATGAAATTACAGGCACTGAGAGATCGTGGATTCTGAACCAGCATTTCTCTCACTCAAAGATGATTGTTTCTCATTTCTGACCTCTCACATCTTGTCTGGTTTCCATTCCCCAGCCCTGTCTGTGTCTCTCAATACTTCAATAATATATCACTGACCGAGTCCTTCCTTTATTACCTTAGCCCCTCTCATTGCTCAGAAAAACAGACACACACACACACACACCAGACAACACCATAATAACTGTCGGATCAGAAAACTTTTGATAGTTTTGAAACACTGGAAATAACGTTAGTCAAATTAAAAACTTTCTAAATATTTACAAATGGGGCATTGTTTGGGTCAGATCTTGATTATTAAATATCCCTAATGATTACTGTGCCTATAAGTGAAATTTATTTTTTTAAAGCAGTATTAACTATTTCACAGAGATTGTACATAAATGAAGGAAGGAGAGATGGAAAGAAAGAGAATACCCTGATTCATGACATGACTCTGAATGCACCAGGCTTTGTGAGATGTAGTATGTTCATGCCTTCCTCCACCCTTCACAGGAGATGATGTGTGAGCTGAGCACCCCACATCAGTGCACCTCTGTGACATTTATCTCCTTCAGAAAGTAGGGGAAGGAATTATGCAAACACAACTTCTTCATGATGCACAGCTAATACATAACTAGGGCTGCTAAGTCTCCTACTATGGCAGGAGGCCTTCCACCCGCATGGTTATCATAAAGAATCCTGTAACTCCTAGAGATCATTCAGTAAGTAATGTCTGGGTTTTCTCTGGAAGTGACTGAGACACACAGTTGACACCATGCCCACCCACATGTCCCAGACTCTGAAGCACTAGTTACAAGGCCTGGCAACCCTATATTTAATCTTATCTGTGTGGTGAAGGAAAGCCACCACATCACCTTGGAAAACCATCTTGCATAATTCATCAGTAGCTAGTGGAAGAGGCAGCAGCAGCTGGTTTTTATATGCCTATTTTCTCTACCTTTTAAGGAGAATCAAACCAGCTTACAATTGCCTTCCCTTCCTTTCCCCACAACAGACACCTTGTGAGGTAGGTGGGGCGGAGAGAGCTTGAAGAGAACTGTGACTAGCCCAAGGTCACCCAGCAGGCTTTATGTGTAGGAGTGGAGAAACCAACCTGGTTCTCCAGATCAGAATCCACCGCTCCTAACCACTACACCGCACTACACCACACCACAGTTATCATGAAATAAAAGAGCCACATGAACTTTCATCTTTGGCATGAGGGCTTCACCTCAGAGAGGCTTGCAGCCTACCTGTTCCTCCAGCAGTGGCTGTTTCAAGGTATCACTTGCCAAACACAAGCTCCTCCAGTCAAGAGCCTTTCCCCCTTTCCCAAAATATGCGAGAGGCACAGCACTCAGAAGAGTCACAGCTGGCATGTCAAAGAGCCAAATGTGGCTCCTGAGCCCTGAGTGAGCTAAAGCATTAATGTATGTGTCCCCCGATTTATAAAAGATCATAGGTCCACTAACTCAATTTTCAAAACTGAAGCTGGTTCTGCTCTTTACATATACCCTGTGCGCCTACGGACAGGTTTAGTGTGTGAGCTATAAAATGGCAAGTCTCACCTCCTCTTGAAATGTGGAATGTTCTTAGGTAAAGTACTTTCAGTCCCAGTACAAGACTGGCCTACTTTAGAGGCCTATTTACAGACACAGAATATGAAGCACTAAACCCTTGAACTCTAGTGTACAGAAACCACGAAGCTGTAGCACTAGTAACAGCCATGGTATTGGATGTCCATGTTCATTAGCAATAGCTACATTGTTTGTATTTTGTTTTAATGAGCACTGCAGTTTTTAATTGATAAAGGAGACAAATGATACAGCAAATAAACATGAGCTGAAGAGTCTGGAGTCTGCTGGGAAAATTGGCTGCAGGACTAATTTTGGTCTAATTGAGCACTAATGCTTCTTCTTATAATACAAACCCACAGTAAGAAATGTGTCTGACTGATGTTCTCTGAATGTGATGTATGTCAGTATTTGATCGCCTAAATTGCATAGCACTACCATAAAATTATTTACTTTTCTTAAATCCAGCTTTACCTCCCTAGGCAATATGAATTATGATGCAGCCATAATTTCTTAATCTGTAAACCCAGAAATCTTTAAGCAGAGTTTCACATTTTGACATTTTTATGTTTCAATAATCATGCCACAATTAAAATCTTGAAAAGCTGGGATTTGGTAAAGTAATTATGTTGGTTATAAATTATAACAAAATATTATTTTAATTCATTGGCTCCATTAAAATACCTGGTGGTATACTGATTGGACTGACATGGTTTGAGTAAAAAGGAAAACACAGAGAATTGGGCACTTCAGAAAACCGTTTGGTTTGTATAGTCATTGGCATTAAAAAAAAAAACCCTTCAAGTTTGTAGATATAGAATCCCAAAGTTAACTTCTGGCCAAAGTTAAGCACTTCTAAATTAACTGTGGGCATTGGAATCAATTCTAAGGAAGTTAACCCTTCTGAGTTCATTGACTTCAACAGTCTGAGAAAGGTGTAGCTCTGCTTAGGACAATACAATAATTCTTTCCCTTTGAAATAACTTGAAGGTTTTTTTGGGGGGGGGTCTTCTTCATTTGCCATCAAGTCACATCTGGCTCATGGCAACCCCTAGTGGAGTTTACAAGACAAGAAACATTCAGAGGTGGCTCGCCATTGCCCGTCTGCACACCATGACTCTAGTATTCCTTTGAGGTCTCCCATCCAAATACTTGCCAGGGTTGACCCTGCTTAGCGTCTGAGATCTGACGAGATCTGGTTATCCTGGGCTATCCAGGTCAGGACTGGGTCTTCTTACTATCCTCAAAAAAAAAATTCATAGGAAAAAGGTAATTTTCTGGAAAATGATGTGATCAATACTACCTCTGCCAAAATCTTTCTCATGTGTGACTTTTATAATGTGCACTGTAATTTTTCAATTTATAACTTCTACGTGGTATGAACGTTTTCTGTAGGTGCATGGGGTCAATCTATTCTGTGATAAGTGCATGTTTACTAAGAATATCTGAATGTACACTTTTTTGCTTCTTACTTTTGTATGCTGGTATTGTGCGCTTTTTCACTCAGTTTCATTATTGGTGATCCCACTTTGTTTTTACAGTATTTTAAATGACAAGTATCTATTATATGCCCTTTTTACACCTGAAAAATCTGTCTGTCTGTCTGTCCACTTCCAAAAGAGGAGATGCAGATGTATTGTTGATGTTTTGTGTCTGGGAGCTGTCTCTTGTGCTGATGAGGCTTTTGCAGGGCTCCTTTTTTATGTCTGTAAAAAGCCACCACCACCACCCCTACAAGTGTGTGTGTGCGTGTGTGTGCGTGTGTGGTGGAAGTATGGATGCTCCACTCCTACAAAGTAATGTAAGGTACAGCTGTAGACACAGAAATCTGGGTGAGCTCAACAAAAGAGGGAAAGGTTGTGTGAGTTGCCCATGAATACAACTGCATATAACCTACCACGTTGTAGGATGGGAAAAGCAAGTATTCACCTCCCCACCTCCAAAACAAACAAACAAAACAAAACAAAACCCTGAAGAGAGTGTGCTACCAATTGGGATTACCAGCTCTTTCCTGACAAAGGCTTGGAATCTTTGACAGCTGTAGAACAGGCAGAAATTTTTTTCTTCTTCTTATTGCTGCATGACAGAAACATTTGCACTGGTTGAATTTAACCAAATAGACCACTGCTATGGCTCTGGGAACTATGTCAGGAAAAAGAAAAGGTGGCAATTCAAAGAGAAATTCTACATTGCTACAAATGTCATATGAAGCACTGGTAAAAGGCTGAATCTCCACATCACTGGATATTGCGCTACTGCAATCATTTACCTCCTGAATTTTCATGTCCATCCTGGAAAGTCCAGGAGGTGAATGATTGCGGTAGCACGGTATCCTACATGGCTTATCTGATTATGATGTGTGGATCGTACTCAAGTTTGCACTGTGACTATCAGAGAAAACTTTTAAAAGAATGTGAATGTCATGCAGTGAAACTGACTCTTGAAGGATACTGTGTGCTGAAAATGTACTGAACAGAAATTGCATAAATGGTATCTTTTAGAAGGTAATAGAAATCTCCTCAATATCAGTTATTGGTTTGCATTATATTGTTTGCAAACTCTCTACTCATATTTAATATATTAACATTATTTAATGATGTATGTCTTCTTAAAAGAAAAACCTTATTTGAAACCATTTAAAATAACTTGTATGCAGGGAATTTATTCCAATATAGTTGCTTCAGATCATCCTGGCAGTATTATTATTCTCTTGCAAAAATGGAAATATCTATCGCAGCTACTTACACAGAATTGGGATTCTCCATATTAATAAAACCTTGGATTTTGTTTTCAGATAGAACAGTTTGATAGCATTTTAATTGCTGCTTTAAAATCCCAATATACCAGCCATTAGTTTGTTATACAGGTTGAGAATCCCTTATCCGAAATGCTTGGGACCAGAAGTGTTCCATATTTTGGATCTTTCTGTATTTTGGAATATTTGTATATACATAATGAGATATCTTGGGGATGGGATTCAAGTCTAAACACAAAATTCATTTATGTTTATATACACCCTATACACATAGGTAATTTTATACAATATTTTTAATAATTTTGTGCATGTGGGGCATCGTGGCACAACAAGCCTGCACATGTGCCATTTTATTACCCTTTGTGAGTGCTCAAAAAGTTTTGGATTTTGGATCATTTTGGATATCGGATGTCTGGATAAGGGATATTCAACCTATATATTATCTGATGCCAGACAGATATTCTGTGTTTACTTCATATGGTGCGCATAAGGGACCAAAAACCCATTTCTCCCCTTCGTAATTTTTTAGCTTAAAAGAGGAGGTGGAATCAACTAGAGAGACAGGAACTGGAAACGATGCCAAAGTGTCTGCTATACTTTTATCCATGCTTATTCCTTCAAACCAGCTACTTATTTTTATTGATATATATGGTTTTATAATTTTTTTAAAAATCACAAAAAGGATGTAGTGCTTCAGATCCTCTTCTTATTCTGCAAGAGGATAATCCTATTTAATGGCTTGTCCTCCTTTTCTGGTGGGCTAAAAGCCGGCAACCAAGGTAACTGGATAGCTTGATGGCTTACTAGACCCTGGCCTGACTAGCCTCTCCAAAATGGAGGTCTGTTACATGCTCTTACATCTGAAATACCTGGCTCTAGAGTGTCTACTCAGGCACATACCAGTCTTGAACTTGATGGGTTGGATGAGCACATATCAGGAGATATATGATACAAAGGCCATTAACGCATGTCCGATTTGGTCTGCTTCACCCCCCCCCCATGTAGCGGTTTTCTAGTGGTCACACGGATGCTGGCCCCGCTCTGCGGATCAAATCTACTATGAGCACGCTTTATTTGCGTGTTTTCCAAGGCCTGTCTTATCGTGAAATAGAGATCACAATTGAGATAAATCTGGTTGTTTCGTCACGCATGAGCTTCCGGGTCGATATTCCATCAGTCCTTGCTGCCCAAAACTCATATAGCCACTCCCACCACCCCTCCCATCAACATTCGCGGCTTAACGTGATTAGCCGCCTTTTTTTGGATATTGTTATACCAGTAAATCGGTTATTGACCGGACTAGACTGCCCCTTGCCGGATGTTTACCTTTTCTCGGTGCCCTGTTCTCCACACCATAAGTACTCAAGTGAATTTTTTTTATTATTTATAATTGTGTTGAAAAAATTGCACACCAAGGTGTTGCGGGGGAGTAAAGGGGTGGAGACCGGTGCTGGCGTGGTAGAGTCAGTCCTGTACACACTTGCTTCCCGCCATTTCCTGCTTTCTGATCTCTTTCCACTCCATCCTGTATGAAACTCTTCCTCAGTGCCTGACTGAGTGATGGCAGCTGTCCTTACTGCGTTTACATTTCTTCCGTGGCACAAGCCTTCCTCAATATTAGGCATGTCATCTAGGGCCCATGCTCAGGGAGCTCATGGGGTCTCCTGGCATGAGAGGGAGACTCTAGACCTAATCTGTAGCGATGAACACTCCCCGAATATCCCATGTTATCCCATGCCCCAAACACATGGAACATCGGGTGGTGCACATAGTGTGGGATGGGAAACGGACATGCGTTTACTTTTATGATCCCAGATTAAAATAGTGTGAGATGAGAGAAAGATTAACCGATGACATCTTGCCCATGCGTTAATGGCCAAAGTGTATTCCAGAGAGTACTCATCTGCCTTGAGTTGTCTTGAGAAAGGGAGACCATAAATGCTGTAAAATGAATAAACATTTGTACATCTGGATACATATATGCCCAATCCCATCCCTTTCCTTTTTTTAATATGAGAAACTGAACATCTGCTCACAGAAATATACGTGCATATATCCGGCATTACATGTTTTTCTTTTTGTACGGAGGATATGTGCGTGTACCTGATGTATGTGTTTTATTGCATTACTGGTGATGAATTTATTAATTAGCTCTGTGCAATTTCTAAATAAGCCCTCAGTGATCATCAGGATCCAATAACTCCATGGCAAATGTTCATATATCTATCAGAATTGATCTCCCCCCTTCAGTTTCTCTTAAGCAAAATCCTGAAGACAGCAGTCATTTTATGTGACCAAACATGTGTAGCAGGTTGATTAAATGTGTATTTGGTTGATAAATAGGGCCATCTTCTCTTATCTCTTACCAAACTTAATGTATATGCATTACAGAGTAATGAAAAACAATCGTCGTTCACTTCCAGTCAGACCTGAACACAGTGAGAAAGAAAGGGCAATTCATCCTAAGATGTTAATAGTGATGTTTTGTTTTGTTTGTGTGGGAGTAGCGTGTTAAGTAGTACCTGTGCCTAAGGCATTTTTTTCTGTTTGAAGAATTAGATTAAAGACTTCACCCACTCCCCATTTAAGACCCAGACATGTCACACCTTGACACTATGCTTGTGGTACAACCTGGATTTCCAGACATTTGCCCTTTCATAATGTTTCACTTTGGAAATCACAGTGAAACAACTAACGAGGTAGGTGGAAAGTGTTCTCAATTGTTCCTTCTTCTTTTTTTGGAAGACCCTCACAACCTTTGGGATGCATACACAGTTATGTTTGTGATTCTTCTCCCTTCAGCTGGACATTATCTTTACTAACAAGCTGTAACACAACATATGTGGCACTAGCAGCCTCTGCTGGCAAAACAGTTGCTTGTCCATTCATTAATTAACAAGGACTTTTAACATATAAACGTGGCGCAGGGAAGAAAGCTATGCTAACGGCACGGGGCAAATGCAGTATACCTGCACACTTCCTAAGTGAGGTCTGTTTTTGTCACTTTCAAATTTCATGCCACACTGTGGGATTAAAAGGAAGACATTTTAAATCGAAATACCTGTTATTCTTGGAATATGTTTTGGAACAATATTTCTCACTGTTAAACTTCATTGAGGGCTCAGTGATCATTGCTCTTTACACTTCTCATCATGCTCTCTCACAGAAAAATCAGCACGTGGATGAAAAGAACGTTGGACTGAAGTTTGCCTCTGGAACAGAACCAGCCCATGACTACATTTCCCGCAGCAGTGTTGTGTTTCTCAGGACAACTCACTGATACATTTCAGGGTTTCCGTGTTTAAAGAGGAATTTAATCCTCCTTCTCAACCCCCCATGTGTTCATTGATTCTTTCACACAGAGACTGACATGTTTTTCCCCAATATAGACAGTAGAAGGGAGGCCAATGCTGGCCTCCCTACCCACTCACCCCTCTCCGTGCCTTTGATTTATGTACCATCTGATATGGGGGCCCTGACTGCTTTCTCGCCCTATAGCAGACCCTGTGTTTATAAAGGAGCACCATCTGTTGTTTTACCCTGATTTTATGGGGATAACTAAATTGTTTAATATGTTTGGTTCTATTGTATTTTATAATATTTATTGTATTGATAAGTTGTTAGCTGCCCTGAGCCTGGCTCCAGCCGGGGATTGAGGGTGGGGTAAAAATCTCAATCAATCAATCAATTGCTGGCACATGATAGCATGTATTAAATTGGATGCTATGAAAGGGGATGGACCCAGGATGGTGTAACTGATAACCTTGTACCAATATTATTTAATTTTCACCTAAACTATTTGTCCTATGTTACGATTTTGATTATCTGCTTGATCCTCTGACCTCTTTTATCATACATTATGTGTAACAGCTAATTCTGCTGATTTATGGTGGGATTCATACTAATCTTTCTACCTTCACTTCTTCCTTTTCCCCTTACCTTGTGATTTACTCTTGAAAGATCCATGGTGGACTTCACATCAGTCCTCTCTGCCTCAGTTCCTCTCCCTCCCCCAATCTTCCCCTGAAGAAGAATTTCCAGTATGATTTTCCCTTCACATATCTGGATCTTGCTCTCACAGCCTGCTTTCTACTTATGTAATACCACTTTCTGCATTGCCTGCATTGTTTAACATATTCTTTAATGCTTCTGCTTAGTTTCAGATTTCTGTAACCCTAGTCCTCTTGCATTGCTTACTTGATGTTTCATCTTGTTGATTTCCTTGACTTACATTGTGTAATCCACCTGACATAAGAACATAAGAAAAGCTATGCTGGATCAGACCAAAGCCCATCAAGTCCAGCAGTCTGAGTCTCAATGAGAAAGGGAGACTATAAATAACATTATGCAAATAAGAACTGAACTGTAACTCATGAAATGTCATTTTGAAATAAATGTTGTTCATCTTTAAAGTGCCACTGGACTTCTGTTTTATTTTGCTACAACACACTAACATGGCTATCCATTTATAATCATAAATAAAGAACAGGAAGGTCTACATTATGAAAAGCGGTACAACATGCATTCATGGAAATTAATAATTTGCTGAATGACAACATCATCAGATGGCCAATCGGGGATGGAACACATAACCCTTAAAAGTTTTCTATAAGGATGGATAATAGACTGTAGGGCTGTTGAAAAAAAACCCACAGACGGTTTAATTCAGTTTTGGGTTTAAATGGCCTTTTTTTATTTGGGAAAACCCAAATGCCGAATTCTCCTATACTGGTATAGGTGGGAATTCGGCTTTAAATTAGGGATTCCCAAATAATTCGGCCATTTAAACACATTAAATGTATTTTGTGGCTTTTCGCAGCTCCTGCGGGGGCATATTTGCAGGTAGAGGTCCCAAATTTTCAGGGTAGCTAAAGGGACTCTCCTTGCAAGAACCCCCATGTTTCGTAAAGATTGGATCAGGGGGTCCGGAGTTATGGGGTCTGGAAGGGGTTGCCCCATCCTCCTCCATTCAAATGCATTGGCAGACTCTTTAATATGATCTTTCCAATGTATCTGAATGGAGAACCTGGCTTTAAATGGTGGGTGGGAAAGTTCACCCGGTGCATTCATAGAGATACAATGTGATATACTTTGTCTCTATGGAGGTGTGGGATGAACTTACCCACCGTTTAATGCCAGGCTTCTCCATTCAGATACATTGCAAACATCACATTAAAGAGTCTGAACACAGCTACTTTGCCAATGCATTTGAATGGAGGAGGATGGGGGCAACCCCTTCCAGACCCCATAACTCTGGACCCCCTGACTCAATCTTTACCAACCTGGGGGTTCTTTCAAGGAAAGTCCCTTCTAGCTACCCTGAAAATTTGGGGCTTCTACCTGTAAAAATGCCCCCCCAAGGAGCTGTTGCCACCATTGAGAAGAATAAAGTATTTATTTTGCACAGCTCCGGGGGCGGGGGGGCATTTTTACAGGTAGAGGCCCCAAATTTTCAGGGTAGCTGGGTGATATCTTAATGCTAGTACTTCTACATGCCTCTAGGAACTTTATACCGTATGGCATCTGTGTGTAGTAAAAACTGGTAGATTTGAAGATATGGCAAATTTACCAATACATAAATAATATGGAAATTAACTAAATGTTAAACTCAAAATGTAGCTTATTTGTTAGACCCTCCTATCTCCAGTTTACATAGATTTGCCAATGCGAATCTAACACATACTTAGAAGAACCTTACAAGTATTTCGGTTATTTGTTGGCCATGAAAATTTAATCTACAGCCTTTGATAATGAATCCCAAAACCTATGAGTTGGGGTCAAAGCCTGAAACCTGGCGAGCCTAATTAGTAGCATATAACCTTTGCAGCCAGGCATACAAAAGCCAAACAGCCACATTCTGAATCAGCTAAAATTACTGAACTGTTTGGAAGGAAACTGCCTCTTCTCCATAAATGGGTGTAACTGGTAAGCCTAGGGTTGCCAGCTCCAATTTGGTTAATACCTGGAAATTTTGGGGGTGGAGTCTGAGCAAGGAAGTTTGGGAAGGGGAGGGACTTAAATGGGGTATAATGCCATAGAGTCCACCTTCCAAAGCAGCCATTTTCTCCAGGTGAACTGATCTCTGTTGCCTGGGGATCGGTTGTGATAGTGGGAGGTTGGCAACCCTTGGTGAGCCATAGCCAAGAATTCAGAAGCAATGCAATTAATTACATTTAATTTATTAAGGTAACTGACAAACAAAGAAAATATTCAAAAGAATCAACATGAAGAAATACAGGTGGTTGTTTATCAGCACATCAATGACACCACTCTCCAAACTTCTGTTTGCTTTCACCTAGCATTTTCATGTAGACGCTGAACAATATGGGAGAAAAGATGAGCAATCTCAAAGGATAATTCCCATGCGAATAGTCTCCCAGAACCAGCCACTGGGATTGTCCAGCAAGATAGAAGCGGTTGCACAACAAATCAGTGCTCCTAAGGGATACAATGGGTCCAGAAAAAGGGGCTGTGGCTCAGTGGTAGAGCATCTGCTTGGCATGCAGAAGGTCTCAGGTTCAATCCCTGGCATCTCCAGTTAAAGGCATTAGGCAAGTAGGTGATGTGAAAGATCTCAGCCTGAGACAGTGAAGAGCCACTGCCATTCTGGGTAGACAATACTGACTTTGATAGACCATTTGATTTGACCAAAAGTAGAACCATGTGTTCATATCCTATAGTGGATGATTCTGAAAGTCAGTGAGCAATAGTGGACAATTCCTTATTTATGGCCAGTAGTCAATTATTGTACTATGAGATACATAGGTTCAAAAAAATACAAGTTATGAGGTTACCTTTTCACACTGGAAAACTCCTGAAAAATTACTACAGAGTTTAATTGATCTGTGGCTCCTTATTCTCATTTCTAATCAGAGTCAATACTACAATTAGGCAAAGATGAGGTAGTCTGCCTCAGGCAGCAGATTTGGGGGCACCACTGAAAGACAACAATTATTTTGTTTATTATTATAGTTTTACCACCACGGAGAGCCATTTGGCTTTTCTGCCTCAGGCACCAAAATACTTCAAGCCTTCTTTGCTTATAATAATGGTTTATCCGTTCCTGAAACCATTGTGCTAGAGAGAACTGTGTGTATTGGTTCTTGTAGGTTATCCGGGCTGTGTAACCGTGGTCTTGGAATTTTCTTTCCTGACGTTTCGCCAGCAACTGTGGCAGGCATCTTCAGAGTAGTAACACTGAAGGACAGTGTCTCTCAGTGTCAAGGGTGTAGAAAGAGTAATATATAGTCAGAAAGGGGTTGGGTTTGAGCTGAGTATTGTCCTGCAAAAGTATTGTCCTGTAAGTATCAAGATAATGTGCTAATGAGGGTATGGTATGTACCCTACCATACCCTCATTAGCACATTATCTTGATACTTACAGGACAATACTTTTGCAGGACAATACTCAGCTCAAACCCAACCCCTTTCTGACTATATATTACTCTTTCTACACCCTTGACACTGAGAGACACTGTCCTTCAGTGTTACTACTCTGAAGATGCCTGCCACAGTTGCTGGCGAAACGTCAGGAAAGAAAATTCCAAGACCACGGTTACACAGCCCGGATAACCTACAAGAACCAATGAACTCTGACCGTGAAAGCCTTCGACAATATTTAGAACTGTGTGTAGTTTTGACAGGTTTTCCCTGTAGCCGGCAGGGGCTGGAGCTACTTTGACATTGTAGGTGGATCATCTTCATAATAAATGCTGGAGGCTGTTTTTGAAGCATGATCATTCTCCACAAGGGCAAGAGGCCTTCATTTTAGTCCCAGAGCTCAGGTTTAAAGATCAAGTACCTTGTAAGGAATGGAGCGATGCTAGGCCTGTCCAGGGCAGGAAATGTCAGGCACCTTGCCCAAGTCAGGTTGTGGGTAAGGATAATGGTGACTGACCTTGCATTGCTTAGCTGATAGTTGACCTTGCACTGATCAATAAGAACTCTTGTCTCTGAAGCAACTTACTGATTCTCTACATGGGGGGAAAAGAGTGGGAAACAACCTGAATAAGTGAACTAGTTCTAAACACAGAGAGCTTTTCAAAGCTGATCACGCTCAGCCATTAAGTAGGCATATAGTAACACAGATAAAGGGACTGTCCTGCATTTGCTGTGATAAGGAGAAGTCATATATTCACATTATTTCATATATTATACTCCGGTTTCTCTTCAGATCGTATAAATATTTCACATTATTTTATATATTTGCAAAATGTTTGAAGTTCTAACAATAAATAATTTCAAATTTTTTAGGGCACCAAAAATCCATTTATATGATTTACACCTGAAATTATTTTAGAAATGACTATATAAGTCATATGTATGATTCATATGATTCATAAGTCATATGAATGATTGAATCTTCGCAATTACAAATTAACAAAAGGCTACAGAACAGGACTTTTCTGCCTTCACCTTCCCATTACAACTGACTGAACCCCCCAAAATGGCTTCCGTCTCTGAGGGAGATCCGTGGGCTTTCTTTGAACAATGCTAGGGTTTTTATGTGGCTAAAGACATACTGATTTTTCACTGAGAGGCTTTGATTAATCACATAAAGTCCAGATACTGGGTAACTTCTTCCCAAGACAGCTGATTAAACTCCTGTAATCATGATGTGGGTAGAAGTAACCCTACTTTTCTGCCTTTGGTCTTGGAAATGGACAGAAAGCCTGTTTCTTGGACTTGTATGACATGCAGAGATGACATGGCATAGAAGAGGCAAACCAAAATGGAGCTTTGCTGTCAACAAAAGCAGTCCCTGAAATTCATTTAGTCAAATGCTTGGATCCTACCAGTTTTTCCACTGATGCAACAGGGAGGAAAGATCCATTAGATTACCAAATGACTATGCAAGCTGCATCAGTGTTTTCAGACATTCCAGTGGGGTACAATGAACCTGTGTAGGAGCATAGAATTGGATTGTGGCAGCAAGCTCTGACTCGGACATATGCAGTTTCATTGGAACCTGTACACATAGATGTGTACACTCATACACTTCTCTATGTGTGATTGAGAACCCTAGAAAACAGCATTCCTTCCAATTGTGTGAAAACAGTGGTATATCCTTTCGTGCATTGGCACTACACATATTTTCAAAGAATAACTCCATAATCCAAGAACCAGCATTGTGAAGTGATTAAAATGTTGTACTAGGATCTGGGAGACTTGAATTCGTATCCTCCATGTGCCATGGAAGCTTGCTAGGTGACCTTGGGCCAGTCACACACTTTCAGTCTAACTTATCTCAGAGTTTTATTAGCATAAAATGAAGGAGGAGATAATATCATAAGCCACTATGCCTGCTCATTGGGGTATAAATAGTTAAATAAGTAAATAATCCTGCTATCCCTGTATGTATGTTCTATAAGAATGTTTTATAAGAATGCCTGAAAAGATATACTAAGTGGAAGTGAGCACAGGTCTGCTGGTGAACTAGGGTTTCCAACCTCCAGGTACAAGCTGGATTTTTCCTGCTATTATAACTGATCTCCAGCCGAAAGAGATCAGTTCACCTGGAGAAAATGACCATTTTGGCAATTACACTCAATGGCATTGAAGTCCCTCCCCTCCCCAAACCCCACCCTCCTCAGGCTCCACCACAAAAACCTCCTGCTGGTGGCGAAGAGGGACCTGACAACCCTACGGTGAACATATACTCAATAGGGAACGGCAGACACTACTAGTTCATTGTTTAAGAGTTGCTGTATGATACATATAGTTCTAAAATGTATTTAGCTTATTCACACATTACAGTTTAAACTGTGCACTTAGAAAATCATAGGTGTCTGAAAATATGAAGAAATGTTCTACTAATGGAAGGCACTAAATAGAATAACAACAAATGTTGGGTTGCATTCTGTTAGTAGACAGTGGAAACTCTTTATGTGGAAGTTCAGGCTGTGGTTGCTGAGAATAGTGCAACCCAAGGAAGTAAATTAGGCCTTGGCTGCCAGTTGTGAAGATGACCTGGTAATCATACTGACCAGCTTCTGATAAGTGCTATCATATACATTAGGACCCTAAGACAAAACCAGATGTCCATCTGCTTAATATCATGGGACATTTGGTTTTATAGTTCTCATTTTTGCAGAGAAGCCTTTTGTAATGTAATTGAAGTATCTTGTATTAATGTTCAGGTTCTATCTAACAACTGTGAAGTCTTATTATAACTTTTAAAGTAATCATGTTGAACTTTTGGGGCTTATGGTTATGGCTTGTCAGTTTCAGTGCTTTCACACCAAGGCAGTTATAATACTATACAGCTCCATTTATCTCCTTATTTACTTTTCCTGCTGACTCTGGAGTTTTTACTCTGCCTGGAACAAGATACTTACAATGCATTACCTGTCCTTGTCCCATTGCCTCCAGCTTGTATCAGCCTTTGAAACCTGGCTGAGTTGTAGAGATCAGCATTCCCACATCTTTGTCCCAGTTCAGGTCTATTCTATATCTATTCCTGGAGTTCCATCAAATTCTCTGCAACTTTGCAGAACAGAAAAACATGGAGTAAAGAAAGAAAATTCACCCCAGATTCCTAGCTTCTCCAGAGATTAGGGGGAAACAATTTTAAGCCCCACAGGTGTGCACTTCCATAGGGTAAAGAACTGGGGATCCCAAGATATGCACAACCATGTGTTGCAATATAATAGCAACACCAGCACAACCATCCTTGTCAAAATGTGACCTTTGTGAGTTATAAAGCTAAAACACGACATTTTTGCAGCAAATAAAGGCTAATTTTGAAAAAGTTACTTGCCATTATCTATTTTTGTTTATTGCAACACATCTGTTTTTACTAAGATCACCAAATCTTGAGATCTTAGAAGTGTTCATCTAGACTTTAAAAAATATTCATAGTGGTTTCCATGGACTATGGTGAAAAAACTGGTTGAAAAGGAATTAGTTGGAAGCAGGGGGCAGCCTCTGAGCTTGTTAGCAAGAGTTTCTACCATTGATGCTCATCAGACATAGCTGCTGAGTCATTGTGCCTACTTTCTTGCAAGCATAGCTATTTAGACCATGTCTAGTGCCAGAAGCGTGTGCCTTCAGGATGAAACTAAGAGCTCTTTGCCTGTGTCTCTTAGCCTGTTGGTTTCACTATCTGGAGATCAGGCATCCTGGATGCACTGTGAAGAGGTGGTAGGCAAGCAATGATGCTTCACTGACTGCTCTACTGAAGCGGGAAAAGCCGCCCAGAGAGAAGGTTGGTGATCCCTGGGCTGTTGTTCTGGGAGGAAGGAGGGTGAGGGTGTTTGTTTGTGGATTATCCTAATACCTTTCTTTATCCTAATACCTTTCTGAAAGCCAAGGTTACCTGCCTTTCTGTTATAAATAAATTCCTGTTGTTTTAAACTTTTTACACAAGCCTCTGTGTGTCATGAAATTTCTGACAGACCTAATTTCCCTGACAAAAATCCAAGTCTCCCTTCGATCCGTCACAGTAGCATACTCTTTTTTTTACACTTGGGTTCTGTTCAGCGCTGCTTGAAAAAAAAATTATATTGATTCTGATTTTTTTTGTAATACATTACAACCTTGTTTACAATGCAGTCCTAAACAGAGTTACTCTTTTCTAAGGATCTGACTAGATTATATGTAAATCCAATTTGTGTTTCATGTGTGACCCAGGACTCACGTTAAAAGTAGTGTGGGGGGCAAATTGGCTCCCAAGTGGAATGGCAGGAAGGGTTTCCTCATTCCCTCCCTTCCACCCGTGCATTTTGCTAGCAGAAAAGGACTGTGGGAAGGGCTGTTTTTTTCACTGCCAGTTCCATGTGTCTGCCAAGAAAGGACGTGAAAACGGCAGTGATACAAATAACCCATGCCCCATGGGCATTTTCTTCTAGCAAAAGTGTGCAGGGTAGAAGGAAGAGAATGGAAGGAAGAGAATGGTGAAGCCCCTCTAGCTGCCATGCTGTGACCAGAGCCATACTGTTTTTAAGGGGAGTCCTAGGTCACACATTAAATTTGAATTTCCTCCAACCCAACTCACATTTAACATATTGTCAAATCAGACCAAGTCCAAATGGATTTGGAATCGTGCAACCCTGTTTAGGCGGGAACACCATGTCTGTAGATATGCACCATGCCCCTGTAAAGTGAGAATGAAAGAAGCAGATTAAAGTTATGTGTACGCAATGCACACATTTGTGGGAAAAAATCTGGAATCCATTGAAGCATGCCTGCAGAAGCCCCAGCATTTCCTTGAATCCGCTCCCTTTTCTTCCCTGGCTAGCACACAATATGAATTGCAACACTAAATGATTGTGAAGGGCCTGATGATGAAATCAGAGCTAGGCAACTCAGATCTGATTTATATTGCCAGAACCTGGTAATCAAAATTAATGGGAAGGAAAGTAACATTTACAGCAAAACAGCACAGCAAAGTGCATTGCGCCCTTTTACTTATTAACTATTGCTACTTTTTGCTTTCAGGACAGGTGTAAATGAAGGCAGAGATATAGAATTACTGGCTGGTTCTGGGATTTTATATATATAGACTTGTTCAGCCCAATAAATTCATTGTAAGAGCCTGCCACTTCTGAGACGTCAAACTAATGCAAGGAGAACTTAGAGATTGATGATGACGTTGTATCAAAGTGTACATGTAATTAGTCAGGAGGACAATAGGTTGATTTTTTTCAGATGAATTTTTAAGTATGTGTATATAATATACTAGACTTCCCTTATTTCTATGAGCTCTGAAAATAAGGCTGGTCAGGGAAGAGAAGAGGGGGAAAGGATAACACATATATGCTTTTTACTCCAAGGTCACTTTTAAAATAATATGTCTGCAATGACTACCATTAAAATAGCACTTACAGAGTTAGAACAGTCATATTTTCAAGCAAAATTCTATTCCAAGCAAAAGGGAATTAGAGAAATAAAAATGAGTAGAGTAATATGCTTATTTTGACAGCACTTCCACGCAGTGTAGCTGGATTAATTACTGACATATTTCACAAGTATGCTGAATGTGTGTTATAAAGAATCATCCCCCAATATCTCCAGTCTCATAGCCTTTCCATGAGACCCTGGAGAACTGCTGCCAGTTAGAAGAGATCACAGCAGGCAAGATGAGCCAATGGTCTCAGTCAGTATAAGACAGGCTTGTAAGTCTCCCTCCTGCAACTGTGAAGGAACTAGAAGGGGCCAAATAGCTTTCAGTTGCTGTTGGATTGATTGATTCAAATGCTTTCTTGAAAGGTATGAATTGTTCATCGAAGGACTGACAATGCATCATACTCTTCCTCAGGAAGGGGCATGCCTACTTCACTTTGATTTTTGCTTTAGGTAAAATTCAGTGACAATTATTTAGGGCAACATTTTATATCCTGGGCTGTTTCTAGTGCAGACTGTTCTCATTGTATTAGGGTGTGCATATACTAGACTCCCTCCAAGAAAATAAGACTTCATATTTTTCAAGTATTTAAATATCCGGGCACTGTACAGAGAACAGATAAGGATATTTCCTTTAGACAGTGGGACTGTAGGCAGGAATATATAGTAGGTACTTCTTCCCACAGTGCAATTATATTGAGAAAAAGTGAAATGGTATATTTTAATAGACTAATTAATCATCTTAAATATTGCAAACTTTCTAATGATTACTATTGCTATTATTTACCACTATGGACCTGTCTCTGCCCTCTCTGGCTGCCAATCCTGTAGCTCCCTGTGCTTACAATATTCTACTCCTGCACACTTTGTAGGCTGACATGAAAAACAGCTTTTTTGGACATTACTCCAAATGTATGTCCATTTGATGCAGACCTTCAACTGATTAGCTTCAATTCCTCACAGAAAAATAAGAACAGTGAATTATCCTGAGACTATTTCTTTGCAAATCTTGCAATGTGTGGTTTATAGCTTTAAACACAGCTATGAGTCTACACTCTAGTAAAGTGTTTGCTTTTGGTGATCCTCTTTACCAATATTGCAAGTTGGTTGGTCAGCATCTGAGATATTTAATAATATGTGTAGCTATGATCTAGGTAGAAGTCTGCAAAAACAGATGCCTGCAAGAATTCCAGTAGTCACCAGGACAGCCAATGATTTTAAAAGTACATGACCACAGAGAAAGGAGCCCTAACTCCTCCCCTCTTCCTCCTCCCCAAAGGCCATAAAAGGGCTTTCCTGAGCCTGGGCTCTCTTGCTTCAGAGAGCCTGGTGAAGGCCGCGCGGCCCATTGCTGACCTGGCTGTGCCCTCCCTCCTGTCTGCTGTGGGGCAGAATTGTTGCCGCCGCCAGGCCCAGAGGCCAGGCGTGTCTTTCCCTGCCACTTTCCCTGCCACTTTCCCTGGTGTGTCTTTCTCTGCATCTCAAGAGGCCAGCCTGCACTTCCCGCCCATCAGCTGTTTGACGGGAGTGTTGTGCTGCTGCCCCCACCCTGTTTGGCTGCCGAGTGTGCATCCCCCAGCTGGCCTGTCCTCCTAGACTGGCCAGTGGGGCCCTGCTGCGTGCTCCCACCCATCAGCTGTTGGGCGAGGATGGTGTCGCTGCCGCTAGCCCCAGGTCTGGACCCCAACCAGCCATCTTGCTAGTGGCATCCTGGCCGCCCCTCTTAATTCCTAGGGGGAGGGCATTGTCACCTGCCCTCCCCAGGCCGTGGCAAGCCAGGGGAGTCCTGGGAGCCCCAGTGGGGAGACAACGTGGGACACCATGTCTCTGTGTGTGAGGACTCTACTTCATGTTGTAAGATCTCTAGGTGACTGTAATGCCATCGAAAAATATTCAGCAGCCATACATTTTCCTTTATACAGATCGTGAGTGTGTACACATACATACACACATAGAACTGGCATTAGTCCCATTAAGTGGAGATAGGATTGCCAGCCTCCAGGATGAGCTGTAATTCTCTTGGAATCGTAACTGATCTCCAAACTACACAGTTTACTCCTCCTGGAGGAAATGGCTGTTTTAGAGGACAGACTCCATGGAATCACATCCCTGCTGAGCTTCCTTGCCTCCCAAGATTTTATCATTCCCAAGCACTACTCCCAACTCTCATGGAATTTGCCAAGTCAGAGTTTGCGAACCTGAGGAGAGAAGTTATGCAATCCCTCTCATGGACACAAAACAAGGCTTTATTTTAAAATAAAACTGGGGTGGATGAGTCAGGAGAAGTAAAACCTGACCCAGTCCATGTTATACTCCAAGGATCCTTAATGTGGTGCCAATGGGTGCCATATAGGGCTGCCAGGTCACCCACCCCCGGCCACTGGCTGGGGATGGAGGGTAGAGTTGCCAGATCCAGGTTGGGGAACTCCTGGAGATTTGGGGATGGAGCTTGGGGAGGGCAGGGACCTCAATGGAGTACAATGCCATAGATTCCACCCTCCAAAGCATCCATTTTCTCCAGGGGAACTGATCTCTGTAGTCTGGAGATGAGCTTAATTCTGGGGGATCTCCAGGTACCCCCTGGAGGCTGGCATCCCTAGTGTCATGGTGTCTGCCATCATCTTTCCTGGTGCTCACCAAGTTTTTTAGAAAGCGGGTGGGGCCATGTGCAGTTGTTGCCAAGCACGGCTTCTGATTGGCCACTGGAGATCTGAGTGGCTGTGCAGATTAATAATGTTCTTTCAGTGGCAACTGCCTCTACCAGCCCATTTTTCAAACTCCATTTCAAATGTAACTTATGGAGAGTAGGCATAACTCTATAATACTCAGTGTTTTATGTTACTGTAAAAAATGGCAAAGCAAGAACATTGCCTCTACTTGTACAGGCAGATTCTAACTTTTTTTAAAAGAAAGATTGGTTTAGCACTTAAACTAGCAACGCTAAACAAACCACCTCATGTCTAGGCATAACTGGGACATTAATGATAAGAATATGAAAAATGACTCAGAGATGCCAGGGCATGAAAAGTATGATTAAAAAGGAATGGCAAACCTAATCCCCATCCAGATATTCTAGAGAGGCTAAATGCCTTTTTTTTTTTTTTTTTTTGCCAAGAGTTACTAAGGTGGTGAGTCATTATTTCAGTACCAAGGTAATTATTTCAGAACCACTCGAACACTTAGTATGTGTCAAAATTTGTTATGGAGATAAAACCAAATTGGAAATAAACAGCTAGTTTATTTTCTCAGCAGAATCCCCCCCCCCCCACATACACACATAGAAGAGGAGCCAGGAAGATGACAGCCCTGGAAAACCCAGTAATATGGATATCCATCAGGCACCATTCCCTTTGAACTTAATGGGAGCAATTTAAGAACCCATCAGTGCTCCTGCATAGCGCCCATTCACTCCAGCAGGGCTTGTGCGGGGCAACTGCATGGTGGGTTGTGCCCATGGACATCTGACAGCCCACCCTGGGGATATTTTTTTTTTTAAAATATGAGTATGCTAAATAGATCATATGGTTTTTAGAAACAGGAAATCGTTGTACTGAAAGGCACAACGAAATTGGAAATGCAAGTGCTGGCAAAAGTAATTTACAGATTTCATTAAGTTTGAAATATGTCAAGGTAGGTTTGGGTAACTTCCTTTTAGACAGCTGGTAAGCGGTTCTTAATTTCTGTGCAAATCCAAACAGGGAATATCAATTCTGAGCCCAAATCAGCTTCAGATGAGTTGAACATCCCAAAGTCCACTTTCTCATCCACAGGGATGAAGCAATTTCATTCAACACCAGCTTCATTTGGCAACTGGGTATTTCATCCTATCCTGTATCCTGAAAGTTTGCAGGAAAGCAAACTTGCTTAGCATTTGGAAACTTCTGGAATGTGTTTTTTTCCCCTCTTGTTTGCTCCTGAAGTGTCTAACCTATTGTGACACTGCAAGCTGAATAATTTATATAACAAAACAATGACAACAAGGTCAACATGAGCATATGAGTTTTACAGTAGGGAACATCGAGTGACATGATGTTGAGCAAGATGCAGCCCTGAATGTAAAATGATACTGTTTTGCCATATGTCTCATTGCAGCTAAATGAGAACTGGTAAGTCCCAGAGTACAAGGAACTTTGGAAATGAAAAGCACAGAGAGTATATACTTAAAAAGCCAATACAGACAACTTTAGTCTTGTTTTTCACAGTGCAAAACATACCTCCAGGGTTCCATATATATATATATATATATATGTGTGTGTGTGTGTGTGTGTGTGTGTGTGTGTGTGTGTGTGTGATGGAATCATCTGGATCGCTTATGTTTTTATTTAGTTCTCCACGAAGGTGTACTCAGCTTGTCCTTGTTGTCTTGTTGTTTCCCTTGCTGATGGCGAAAGAGTGGGTGGGTGACCGCCAACCCCATATAGCCTTCCCCCAACACACCCCTGAGGCTGCACACCCAAGGCAAGTGGCATAAAAGTGGCCCACTCTTCCCTTTCACCAGCTATGGCAAACCAAATCAATTCCCCTCCCTTCTATGAGGAAGGGGGTACAGGAATGATCCTTTGAGCATTCATACACACCAGGTACAAACATTCATGAGATAAACACATGACATAAATGCATTGTACCGAGTCAGAGCATTGGTATATCAAGGTAACGATTGTCTACTGTGACTAGTAGAAGCTCTCCAGGGCTTCAGATAGATGTCTTTCACATCACCCACTAACGGATCCTTTTAACTAGAATTACCAGGGGCTGAACCTGGGACCTTCTGCAGGCAAGGCAGATGCCCTGATACCAACACTGATACCACACTGTCCTGTAGGTAACCCTATAAAAGCTTTAGTAGGGGAATTAGTAGGGGAGGGGGAAATTTCATGCTCCCTCCAAGTCTTTGCAGCTCCCACTACTGTTGTGTCTAATTTCAAAGTCCTGTCCCCTGGGCCAATAGTAAAACCTGCTCAGTGGGGTCAGGTGTGAAAAAGCAGAGGGCTCTGCACATTTTGGTATATAGACAAATCCAGTTGACAATTCTTATCTCACTTCTAAACTTTTCCTCCTAAATCCTAAATGTAAATTTTAGAGAACTGAGACAAGTGTTTGCAGATCCAGATCCAGTATCCATGATGTATAGGTGCTAACCTATACATGTTTTGTGAACATAAAAGCAACAAGGGTCTCTGTCTTTTGTGATGGAGAAAAGGTTCTAACTCAGCCTTCTCCCCAATATGCCAGTTCTTTTAAATGTTATGGGCTTGGATTAGGGTTGCAACACAACAGCCTAGCAACTGGTGGGAGATGAGGGAGGTGAGGACTTCCAGTTTGGGGGATGATTTGACATCCTCTGGTGCAAACAGGAAATGAAATCATCACACCAGGGGGTGATACACTAGCTGTTGCCCAAAACTCTGTGGTTTAAACATAGGATTGGGGTGAATGCTAGAGTGTTACCTGGGTCACACTGGAAGCAACATCATCACACTGGGGATGCCGATCATTTCACCATGGCATTTGCTTCCACCACCCAACTGAGCAGCAGTTAGTAACAAGAGCAGCAGGTGGGACATCTCCTGCCCCTTGCGGAAAGCTGGTAACTCTAGCTCAGATTCTGCCTATAATTTCCGTGGGCTCAGGAAGGACAATTTTTGCTGACTTCCCTTTCTACAGGAGACCTCTGATTCCCCTCCCAAGGTATTCCTGGGAGTGTGCCATCCCACAGCCAAAGCTTTTCAGGGGTGTTCTGGGCTGCTGTGAGATGGAAGATCTGATGAAAATTGCACCCCTCCTTGCACAAACACAAATTCTAGGCAAGGTCCAAGAAATAGTTTAAATGCATGTAATACCTAATACTGAAAGAGCATTCAATCATTTGAGTCTGGTCATATTTCCCAGAAAGCGGTTTACTACTTCACTTGTAAGAACTAGGCCAAATTTTGCCCACAGTGAAATTTGGAACCAATTGGGAGGTTCCTGTTCTCACAAAATATCCAAGAAATATCCAAACGAATTTCTATAATATTTTTGAGAAAATGAGGGTGACAAGCTCTCTAAAGTGTCCCTCCATTCAGGATCTCCCACTTCAGCAAAAAAAGAAAAGGAAAAAAAAATACATTTCAGAGGAAAATGACATACTTTCAATAGCACTTGTGGAAGTTCTGTATTGTGAGAGGAGTATTATAAATCCCAACTGCTAGTTTCATATTTGTTGGGGAGACCTTGAGGACAATTTATTGGACGCTTTCTCTGATCATTGCTTATGGTTATAACAAAGTACATGTCTGCTGAGAAAGATGAAAGCCGTTTAAACAAATTACAGCAAATGTGTAATTAAAAACAACTGTTCTCAGTTTAGTTAACTGCAGCAGGAGCATGTTCGCTCTACATATGCTAAATGAAGCATGCTGTTAATGTGTTAGCATAAATATGGTGCATAAAAAAATAACACCAGCATCCATAGCAACCTGTTAGATGTTTGCTTAATTAAAAATAAAATGAGAAATTGGCTGCAGAGAAGCGTAGTTCTAATAACCTAAACATGTTAGGTTAGGTCAACAAACAAGTCCTTTAGTTGGATTGTAACAACCCATGTCATAACTCTGAGTTAAATGCTTTATGGATTGCTAGTTATTCCTCTTAATGGACAGACAGCCCATGACAAGGGTCTTGTTTATGTGTGCAAGGGGATGATTTGATTTTTTCATCACTTCAAATCTCAACACTGTAAGGTTGAAGGTAGGAATTATTTCTCCCATGGTTATCATTGTTGTTTGGATTATTCTTTCACAAATACAAATAACATTGATGCTGATGGTAGTACTGAACATGGATGAATGAAACAGTTTACCTATTAAAGCCTCCTTGGACCAAGTATTCAGCTTTAAAACAATAAGAAGACATCTCAACCACAATATCCTTGCTGAAACTGTGGACATGTTCACATTGATGGATTAATTTTGCTCTCCAGACATGATTTTAATGGACTGCCTCATAGTTACCAAATTTTAACATGTGTTAGTAATGTATTGTAGTATTATAATGTTATTTCAATAAGGTACTCCAAATGTGACAAGACTGCAGTGAAAGCTATGTCATTCATAACCCTGCCCATGTATCATATCCCTCCCAGAAACTCTGTGGTATTTTTGTGGCTAGGCTGGTACTAACTTTTCAAGGCAGCTGTGAGCTTCACAGTTGAAGAAAATTTTAACTAAGGTTTTGCAAGCCCAAGCAGCCCAAATTGTCCAGTTTAGCCCAGGCTCATCAGAGCTTGGGAGCTAAGCAGGGTTGGTCTTGGTCACTACTTGAATGCAAGACCCTCAAGGAAGACTGGAGTTGCTGAGAGGAGGAAGGCAATGGCAAACCACCTCTGCTAGTCTCTTGCTTAGAACACCCCATGAATGGGGTCATCATGATTTGGTTGCATGTTCATCTTGCAAGACCAATCCCCAGAATTATTAGAAAGGTTCCCACTCTCCTGGCTTTCCTCAAATGTTGCAAACAGAATTATTCAAGAGGACTGTGCTGCTGTACTGTACTGTAATGATTCAGAAAGTTGCATTGGTAAAGAGATCGGAATTGTGGCCTATGCTACTGTATTACTGCCTATGCTCCAAGCATCTTCCAACTGTGTAGTTTCTACACCATTCAGTGTGTCATGGTTAAGTGTGTATGCTTTGTTTCAGGTTTGTTTCAGTTCTGTTTTAGATTTCTGCTAGTTTTCAGGCTTCTGTAGTCCAAACCCTGTTGCACTGTTCATTGGGCAGCCCATGTTGTTCATTGTATTTGACTTACACTATGTAATCCACCTTGAGTCTCAATGAGAAAGACAAACTATAAGTATCCTATACAAACAAACAAATAAAAATATGCCACAACCCCCTGCAACAATATAAAGAGGCATCAGTAGGAAGAAGCAAAGGTTGCTCCTTCATACCTGGCAGCTACAGCTATATTTGTGCCTCTTCAGCCAGCTCCATAGACAGCTTTCATTCCTAGTTAAAACCTGGCTTTCTCTAAGACGTCAGGGGATGACTCAGGCTTCCAAAGGTCCTAGCTTCCCTCATCCCTTCCTAATGTTGAAAGATATGCTCTAGTTTTGGGCCAGATGGCCAGCTGATAGCCACCTCCGCTCCCCAGCAACTGCACTGGATATAATTTTGCACAACAAGAAATGCACAAAAGACACTTAGCTGCCTCATCACAATAAAGAAAAAGGATCTGCCAAACAATTTGCCAACTTCGTTTTCAACAATAAAGAAATTGATTAGAGCAAAAACAAACACTGAATGAGAATCCTAGACCTAGCTGGAGGGAGTAAAAATGCTACTAGTCAAACAGAGGAAACAAAGCAAAGCTACAGGTGGATACCTGTGGGATCCAAGATAATAAGAACAGCAGGAGAAGAAAGAAGGAAAACATACAGCAAAGGTGGGGGGGACTTTGAAAAGAAGGAACATTAAAAGGAATGAAAAACCAATTGAGGATGCCAGAATATTTGACAGTGAGGGACAGGATCTAAAGGCACTTCTGAAAGGTTAGACTGAACTCCCCGACAGGGCTAGATTTGCTACAATAAGATACTTACCAAGAGCATTGTTTATACAGCCTCAAGCCCTACAGAAAGGGGGTAAAGAACATTTCTCAAGCCTGTGTGCTCTGCAAGAAGTAAACACTCTTCAACTCTTGTGATGAAAGTGATAAATAAACATAAGATTTAGAGTGGGGATAATATATATATGGAAGAAAAAAAGCCTACATGCTTGGTCTTTGTTGTTTTTAATTTGTTTTGCAGCCATTTTATCAGTGGAGCCACAGAACAGCAGCTCAAAAGTTAACTATATGGTGCCTGGAATAATCATGGGAAGGCAGCTCTCAATAGGCTCGCACCAGATAAATTTGCTCAGCTTTACTGCTCCCCCACAGGGCAACTGAGGAGGTGTAATCCTTGGTGTATGTGGAATGACCAAGAACATAGTGAGAGTCCCTCCTATTTATGCTCTTGTTAACAAATTGCAGAAGGGGAGCCATGTTAGTTTATTGTAGCAAAAGGCAAAACAGTGTCTTGTGGCACTTTATAGACTAACACCTTTGTTGTGGCACAAGCATTCATGGTGTTTGCAAGATACATGGAGCGTATCTTCCATTGGCAGACATGTATAAAGAGGGCAACAGAGGGGAGAAAGTTTGTGAATACTGTGTTGAAACGCCATGAAAAGCCAGATATACAAACTGTGATATGTAAACCTCAAATGCATACAAGATAAGTACAGTAGCCATTGACAACAGCAATAATTGCTGATAACACGGTCTGAACATAATAACAAAAAAATAACCTCCTTCCAATTCAATTCAATTCAATTCAATAACCTTTAATAGGCATAGTACAAAAGACAGCTCATACAAACCTCCTTCCCTGGATGGTAGTAAGGAAATTTGTGCTTGTATAAAGAGCCATCCAGTCGCAGCCAACTTATGGCAAACCCAGCAAGGGGCTTTCAAGGCAAGTGAGGAGCAGAGGTGGTTTGCCATTGCCTTCCTCTGCAGAGTCTTCCTTGATGGTCTCCTTTCCAAGTAATTTTCCTTTAGCTTCCAAGATCTGATGAGATCGAACAATACCATGCTGCATTCCCTCCCATTAAGGAAACTTATAAGTGCCTAAAAGTGGTCTGGGTAACAAAACATTTTGTTTTACTTTCCATGCTAGAGAATAACTCTCAGGCATATGATGCTCAAAGTATTATTTGTTATAGTATTGCACATTGTTATTCCAAGCTAGATAATAAAGAACTCTGGTTTTTATTTCATTGGGCCAATGTATGTGTATCGCACCAAGCTCTTAATGGATTTACCTGCCATCCCCCGCCCCCCGGAAAAAAATATTATGAGCTTCCCAAAAAATATTTGTTCACCCATTTGAGTGCAAAACTGATTGCACATATATGTATATAGAGATGCACACACAACTCCACCGCATTCCGAAATCTCAAAGGCTGTTACCTCGATAGTGATACTTACTGGGTGTACACTGGTGAACTAACATCTACAGAAAGGAACAAGAATGCTACCAATTCTCACAGTATTTTTGCAAAACAACAACAGTTTTTCCCTGTTTTTCCTTTGAATGGACTACACAAGTTAGTCTTTATTTCCACACCATTTTCTAGCACCTTGTGCAGAATTTTTCCCATTAAATGTTAACATTGGTTTGGATCCAGACTAAATTTTCCCATGGTTGGGTAAAATCTCCTGCCTCCCCTTATGTCTGCTGCAAAATGCTGCTCCTGGGGGGCAGGTGACCCTGAGGAATGACATCAGGGGGGTCTGCAATGGGAAGGGGGAATTAGTGGGAATTACCAGTGTACCAATTTAGTCTGGGTCCAACCCATTATTTTTTAGATCAGGTGCACTTAAATTACACATAGGTGGCTATAGGTGAAAAAATGGCATATAAAATGGTGTAAACATCACAATACAAGAAACAAATGAGTTGGAACGCCAGCAATGAAAATGGATGAAACAAAAAGTCTTACAATGACAACAGAGGGTGTGGGAGGCATATTCGTATACCCCTAGAAGGAAAAAAGAAGAAGTCACAAATGCACACATAATTCAACAATAAAGGACTAATTGTTAGACACACTGGGAATTTATTTTTGAGCCTGCTAATATAAGGCATCTACCAGGTTTCCCCCTCACACGCTTACACATTTGCAATAAAAAAGTGCTGTCCAACTTTCCACCATGACTCAATTTTCCCGTCTTATCCATTGCATAAAAAGAACCCAAACAGTCAAACAATTTAATTAAAAACAATTCCCTACAGTTAAATGCATCAGCAATTTCGTGCACCTCTTTAATTTTAGCCTAACTGTTGCAACAGATGCTGCTCTTCCAGTCTCAATAGGGAGCAGATTCTACAATTGGGAGAGCATAATTACAGCAAGCACCAGCTCCTGCTGTCTCAAAGTTATACTTAGGGCACACTAAATAGTCTGCCAGTTTGAATCTTCAATGGATGACTGGGGCCTTTGGTGATAAAAGATCAGCGAAGAGTGCACGATGACACTGCGCAGAACCCTAACAGCATTGTAAAATTCATAATCGAGGAAGACATATGCCAGCCTGAAGAACGGTTACAGCAAATATAATAAGATCAGTAAGCAAATGCAACACAACTAATGTGTAGGCAAAATAGCACTGGCCTTCCAAAACCTCTTTTAGGGAGGACAGATGAGTAGGACATGGACATGAATGTTTCTCTCTCCCTCCCCAGTACAATTGAAGACCAATTATAGATCACTGTTGCATAAACTTTTTGGGGGGGGGGGGATAAAGGGATCCAGAGTCCTTTTCTTTAGTAGTTTCATATAATTAAGAATGTCAAAGAGGTTTTTCTACAATAAGGAAAATATCCCCCCCCCCACGCATGCACAAAATTATATGAACATGTAATCACATACCCGATAATAAGAATTGTATGACTGAGTGTACTGGATCCACGCCTCACTGAATCACAGCCACCAGTTAGAATACAGAAGAATAGAAGCAGGTATAAATCTCATAACAGTCAACTGTATTTTAGGGCTTACTGGAATCCCTACTCTACCATGGATGGGAAGGAAGGTGGCATGGTGTAGCACATTTTCATCAGATCTTGGAAGCTAAGATGGGTCAGTACATGGATGGGAGACCATCAACGAAGACTCTGCAGAGGAAGGCAATAGCAAACCATCTCCTCATTTGGCTTGAAAGCCCTTTGCTGGGGTAACCGTACATCAGTTATGACTTGATGGCACCTACATACATACTCTTCCTGGGAGATCTTGGGCCAGTCACACACTCTTAGCCTAACCTACCTTCCAGAGCTGTTGTGAGGATAAAATGAAGGGGAGAATATTGTAAGCTAGTTTGGGTCTCTAGTGGGGTAAAAATGAAATAAATAAAATAAAATAAGTTGGCTGTGATTTGATGGCACTTGACAAGTTTCCTTAATGCCACCCAGGGAAGTAGGTTATTAGAGACTGGGTGATAATTGGTCACATCATTTTGCTGTAGGGATGGGTTTTTAAGATATGGATGGATTACTGCCTCTTTGAGTGGCTGAGGGAAGGTGCCCTGAGTTAGTGACTGATTTATGATGGACATCAAGGGTTCATTAATGTGGTTCTTACATGATTTTAGCAGCCAGGATGGGGATCTCAGGATCCTGTCAACATCTAACATGCTAACTGGGTCAAAATGGTCTGTAAAACAGACCAGATGATGTATTAGGTATTTCTCCAGCCTTGCCTACAAACAGCATTCATATCAGAGTAGATTTATGATATTTTAACAGCAGGAAAAACTTTGTAAAAATATTACAGCTAATTGTTTGTTCCCGAGTCAACAGAGACTCAGATTTAGGTGTTAGCAGATACTGAGATTCCTTAAACAACTGGGTTGGTTGTGAACTAGCTGATGCAACAGTAGCCAAGAAATAATATTTCTTTGCTGCTGACGCCACTGCTTGTTGGTCTTGCAATGGGCTCTGTAGCATGTTCTGTCAAATTCAGTATGGATTTTCTGCAGGAAAGATACATTTTCAATGGCTTGGAAATTTAAAAATGTTCCCCAGTTAAGTGATTCACATAACATATTGTTCTACTCTCAGTGATATTTAGCAGTGTCAAAAAATAGACAGAAGGTCCTGCCAACTTTCCTGATGTGAGGGTAGAACTGTGTCATAAGAAATTACGGGGTGCTGCTAAAAATGGCAGCTTCATGTCAAGTTCCTCCCTTATCTTATTGGAAAACTTATCTTGTATCTTATAATGAATGGTTCCCCATCCCTGTTCTACATCATTGGCTAGCATGTTCAGGAAGAAACTGACCATCATAATGGCATTAGGGCACTGTGTAAATTGTACTCCTTATTAAGGAGAATGGTGCAAATACCATCATAAGCAGTTGCTCTAATCTTTAGATCTGTCTCAACCTTTGAATGTGATTGTCCTGTGCAGGACAGAAACAATTTTAGAGGTGACTCCAGTTCAAATCCCCACTGAAAGATGAAGCTCACTGGCTGATCTTGAAAAATTGCTCCCTCTCATCATAGTTTTCACTAGATAATTGTGAGGATAAAATGGAAAAGGGGAATGTTACATGTGCTGCTCTGAGCACTTTGAATAAAGAATAGGATAAAACATAATACTGGAGACAGAAATATAGGCGAAATCTCTTGCATTTAAAAAGGTAGATATTTCTAATCATTTCAAGCTTTCAGACTTTATGAATTCTCCTTCTGGTATAGGACAAACTAAAGTAAGAGAATTGCTCAGAAGTTGTTGAATTTCCCATGCTGTTTTCAAAAAGCTTGGTATTATTGCCACAAGCACTATAGCTTTTGTGACCTTTAGCATCACAGGTCAAGATGCATAGATGTTGACACTCTGAGCTTCAGGTAATAACATTCTCATTCCCAAGGACCACAGAGGTCAGCAGTGTCATCTGTAATCAGTAAATACAGCTTCTCCTTTATTCCAGGCACATAAAATCCTATTGTCTAGAAACGTGCTACAGATCCACATATCTATTTTCATAGTCCAAGACTCTTCAGTAACACTAATGTTCCTTCAATTCACTTTTACTGTAGAAGGAATGGTGGTTATATACATTTTGCTCCACTTAACACATTTTTAAAAGTTGCTTAACAGAGCATTCCTGACCTTTAAGGGCAAAAGCCCTTAGGAGGCCAGGAAGGCGCTGCACTGGCGTTAGGGCCCCCCACGCCGGTGTCCAGGCTACTTACACCAGCATTAGTAGCCCCAACACGGGCAGGGAGGCCCGGACGCCAGTCTCTGAGCACTGCCACAGCAGTGCTGCCTCAGGTCACTGACGGGGTCTTCCGCCGGCATGCCACTGGCGTAAAGGCCTGTGCCAGCATTTCAGGGGCATTCTGGAGTCCCAGGAGGCATTCCCAGGGTGGGCCGGGGGAAGGAGCTGCTGTTAGGCAGCCTCCTGTCCCTTTTTGGGTATGCTGGCAGTGAGAAGAGCCTTTAAAATGCTTTTTTTGAGTTTTCAGCACCGGGGAAACGGGTTAGGAGGCACCACAATGACACCTCCTCCCCGCCGTCCCCAAGCGCCAAAATCTCAGGAATGCACTGTAAATCAAACACTCACCTAAGAGGGAATCGACATTTTTAGATTGATTTATATCAATCCCTTTCATTAAAAACAAAAATATCATTATGGAAAGGAGCTTTTGATGGAAGACATTTTCTCCATGATTCTCTTGAGGGACAGTCCCATTTCTAACAATAATAATCTTTATTATTGGGAAGAATCTTGAAAGTCAGAATCTAAATGAGTTGATTCAAGTTTCACTATCCATCAGTAGAATATGAGTGGGAAAGTTCGCCCGGTGCCTCCATAGAGATACAATGTGATACACTTTGTCTCTATGGAGGCACAGGGTGAACTTTCCCACCGTTTAAAGCCCGGCTTCCCCATTGAGATACATTGCAAAGGTCACATTAAAGAGTCTGAACACAGCCACTTTGCCAATGCATTGTAATGGAGGAGGATGGGGTGACCCCTTCCAGACCCCATAACTCCGAACCCCCTGACCCAATCTTTACAAAACTTGGGGATCTTGCAAGGAGAGTCCCTTCTAGCTACCCTGAAAATTTGGGACATCTACCTGCAAACATGCCCCCCCCAGGAGCCACAAAAAGCCTCGAATAGGTTTAAATGGGTTTAAATGGCTGAATTATTTGGGAAACCCAAATTTAAACCCGAATTCCTACCTTTACCGGTAAAGGAAATTCGGCATTCAGGTTTTCCAGAATTAAAAAATGGCCAATAAACCCAAACCTGAATTATAACAAATTTGTTTTTCCAACAGCCCTAAACACAGCTGCCAATTGTTAGGAGCGCCCAATACAAATGTGGGTGTTGCATGCAGGCAGGGACCAGGAAGTGGTGTTTGGCCTCTGACTTCAATCACAGCAAAAGAGTTACTGTGTTAAGCAGAGCTTGACACTGGTTTACTCTTGCTGGGAGTGCCTGGTGGTACAAGGATAAGTGTGAAGCAAGCACCCCACAGAAAAGGTACAAAGTCACTCACCAACACAAGTTCTTTGCCCTCAAGGTCATGGCTGCGGGCCACGGGTCTCTCCAAAGTTCAGGTGCAGAAGCTGGAAACTGGCACCTTGACAGGAAGGCTTCGAAACACAGAGCTTATCAGCAAGTAGGCAGGCAGAGGGGTATTCTTCATGGAAATTTGCTGCTGTTTCGACGCTGATTTGCGTCAGAGTCAAATTTTGGTTATTCACTGCAGATCCGTGTTTCCCCCCCCCCCCTGAACAAAATAAGCCAGGTTAAAAGAGAGGCAATCCAAACCACTTTTGAGATGATCTTTCCTGTGGATGGGTGTTTTGTTGCATGGATGCCCATGAAAAAATGTTTGCTTCGCTCCCCGGGACGTTTCCTTTCTCCTCCCCCAAGAACGGTGATTGGCTGGGGGAGTTTTGCGCTTGGACAAGAATACCGCCCCTTTGGCTGCCTGCCTGCCTGCCTAGAATCCTGACACTTCTCTCCCTTCCCCGCCCCTCGCCCGGGATGGCCTTGGAGCAGGGCCCACACCTCCAAGCCCAGGGAGACGTCAGACGTCAGACGGAGACCGGCAAGGCCACGCCATGTGCTCTTCGCGCGCTGGGGGTGGTGGTGGTGGCAGCTCAGTCTAGGGCAGCTGGACCCGTGGGGGGGATGTTCAAGGGAAGGGGCTGTTGGCCCCTCTGCCCCAGAGGGGAGGGGGGATTTTTGAGAAATCTGATGGGAAAAATGTGCATCCTGAGAGCAGAAAACCCAAGGCGAAACTCCCTCCCATCACTCTTCTGAAGAGGGGCGGCCAGCCTGCTCTTATCTCCCTCCTCTCTCTCAATGCACTGTGGCCGGATCATGGCCGGCGCACAATCCAGGGGCCTTCTTTCCTCTCCCCCCCCCATGCACACTGGCTGGATCGGGGCTGGTGCGCAAGCTAGGAGCCCTCCTGTCTCTCACGATGCAATGTGGCCGGATCATGGCCAGCACGCAATCCAGGGGCCTTCTTTCCTCTCCCCCCCCCCCATGCACACTGGCTGGATTGGGGCTGGTGCGCAAGCTAGGAGCCCTCCTGTCTCTCACGATGCAATGTGGCCGGATCATGGCCAGCAATCCAGGGGCCTTCTTTCCTCTCCCCCGCCCTGCCATGCACACTGGCTGGATCGGGGCTGGCGCGCAAGCTAGGAGCCCTCCTGTCTCTCTCGATGCAATGTGGCTGGATCATGGCCAGTGCGCAATCCAAGGGCCTTCTTTCCTCTTCCCCCCCCCCCATGCACACTGGCTGGATTGGGGCTGGCACACAAGCTAGGAGCCCTCCTGTCTCTCTCGATGCAATGTGGCTGGATCATGGCCAGCGTGCAATCCAGGGGCCTTCTTTCCTCTCCCCCCGCCCCGCCAAGCACACTGGCTGGATCAGGGCTGGTGCGCAAGCTAGGAGCCCTCCTGTCTCTCACGATGCAATGTGGCCAGATCATGGCCAGCGCACAATCCAGGGGCCTTCTTTCCTCTCCCCCCCCCACCATTCCCACTTTCAGCTAAACACTTCTCTGGGCACATGGATTCCCTGCCCCCCCCATCCTGTCTATCATTAAAGGGCAATGGATTCCACACCTATAGAAAATAGAGGGAAGCTTTGAGGAAAGCGCTGCCTTACCCCCCACCCCCAATTTGGAATCTGACTGATCCAAAAGCAGAACAGAGTGAGGGTGGAAGAAAAATGGAGGAGACCAGAGGGATTGGTGCTTGTTTTTTGCACTGGGGCTGGTGAACCGCACGAGGTAATCTGCTGGGCGGAGTTGGGGCGGAGCTGGGGGCAGGCATAAACAATGAGCCTGTTGGAAGGGGAGGCCTCCTGCAAAAGGGACAGACCAAACCATTGTCAAATACAGCGTACTTTGTTCCCATGAAAAACCAAAACTACAGATAATTGACAGGGATAAATCGCGGCCATGAAAAAAACATTTAAATTGTGGGGTTTTTTTTAGTCCGTGGCAAAACAGAAGCAAAATCTACCGTGAAAAATGCCCCAGAGTCTCTGACACGGATATCAGTCAGCAGTAAACAATAAAGTTGCTCCCATAAGGAGCCTGGCGGCCAGCCTAGCTTTTATTGCCCTCTTTGTCCTCCAGCTGTTCCGTATCACCTGGAGGTGCCGATTCCTGTGTGAACTTATGCCATTTAGCTAGAAGTCTTGCCTCCCATCTCTTCTCCTTTAACGCAAGCCCAGCTTTTTATCTTCTTTGTTTGGGGGAGATCCTGGAGGTGATACACTCCCCTGCTGCTGCCCTTATTCTTTTGTCTTGGAGGGACAGTCTTCTTCCCCTGACACTGTTCTTGCTGGCTCAGAGTCCTGGCCTTGTTGTTCTGGTGAATATTCTGAGGGTGTGGGGCCTTGCTTCATCCTCGGAGGAGGAAGGCTCAGGCTGACTCATGACAGTGAGTGTTGAAATCATCAGCCATCTCTGGATATTCTTTGTCAGTTGGCAGCCATGAACCTGTAGGACTGCCAAGAACCACCAGTGATTCCTGTACAATGTTTCCCTCTAGGGCCTCCCTTATACCACTTATACCCAACCCACACATTATATGAAAGTGAATCACCTGACTTGTCTAGCTCCATGAGCCCTGACCCATGAGCAGGATCCATAGAATTGTCCCCTCCAAGCATTGGCTCTGTGGCCTGACTAATGTTGTTGCTAACTACCAGACCTCTGTTATGAATGGATAAGTATGCTCTTAACACATGTTTATCTGTTGGTATCGGGAAATCAGATCCAAAATTTAATCCCAGAAACGGAGGGCTTATAGGGAATGATTGAGCTGGGAAAGGAAACTGAATCCCAATATCAATTTTTACCATTTGGCTAATCTGTCAATGTGTCATGATGGATTTTTGCTGGTTTCCCTTTTGTGGGTTGACCTCTTTTAATCCAGTCTTTGGCAGTGATTAGTCAAGAGTAGGCTTGGAGGGAAACTTTGAGTCTGTACCCTGAATTCTGGTTAGCTCTGAAAAGGAGCTCCCAGACGGCGGAAAAATCCATAAACATGTTAACCCTGCAGCAGTTCCATTGACCTTTCACGAAGTGTGTGTGTGATTTCTGGCTTACAAAAAGGGCCAGATTTTAAAGAATTCCTTTTGCTGGGAGCAGATCTTAGTGAGGAAAAATCCCAAGATGTGTGTGTGTGAAAAGTAATTTTTTTTAAAAACTCCAGTTCTTTAACAAACATTTGATGAAACTCCTGAAGGTCAGATAACTATTACAAAGGTGATTTCCCGCCCCCCTCCTTCCCCACACAGAAGGCTATTAGTGACAAATCCAAGTGCTGGGCCCTTCCAGCATTCCCATTTTAAACCTAATTATATTCTAGTGCATTTGTCATGTAGTTCTGGTCACATGAATGCTGAAGTCTCTCTATGAATCTGTAAACAGTGTTATTTTCACACATAAACACACACATATTCACACTGCCCCTCTGTGTGAAGAGTCAACATAACACAGATTAGGCCTGATAGATCAACCAAAATGCATGGTATCCCTCAATTAATATTGTTGTTTTTATAGCCACTGAAAAGCCAGACTTTCTTTTGTGGCTTTCTTGTTAGCACAGTGATCCCACATGGTACCCAATTATGAAGAATCCTTAACCACATTTACATTGCTCTCCAAGTAAGGAAACAGAGTCATTAGAAAGCTTCTGGAATGATTAAATGTACATGCTGAATTATGAAAGTGACACCACAAAGACATTTGTACCTCAGCGTCATATGGGGCCAAGGAACAACACCGGAGCATCATTCAGTTGAGATCAAATGCTACTTCCACCAAACCTGTTCTAGATAGTTTAAAAGTCTAGTCCAGAATGGCTGTGTGGTTATCCATAAAGTAGCGAATCCATTTTGTTGTGTTTACCACACAATTAGCTATTTTGCCACCTTGCCTACATTGGGGCTTGTCTTTCTCTCATCCTCCATTTTGAAAGAAGACCAATCAAAATACCGAAAACTGGCTGATTCAATTTGATTACACCCAATCCTATTATACTTGCTAAGGAAAATAGTATTTCCTAAGAAAAACTTGCAAACTAAGCTGCATGTATGTATTTTAAGTTGTTTGTGCTATAAATGGCACAAACATGAATGTATAAAGTGAGTTAATGTTATATTACTTTGTTTGATGATTTGGAGGAATCAGTGGAAGTAGAGTCACTTATATGATGTATAATGACCAATACAAGATTTGAAATTCATAGTCATATATGAGTCTACAAGATCTCTATGAAGTCATATGTTACTTTTCTTCTGGGCACAAAATATGCTTTAAATATATAAATCAACACATGATTTTCCTTATCTGTATTGTTAACAGAAAGACAAGTATTAAATACTTCTCTTGCTCCTTCATCTTCTACATGAATAAATAGTGCTGACGGAAGCCTCTTGTCCTTTATCTTTTCCACTTAAAGTGCTATACAATTCAAATCCTTGTTTCCACTTTTTCTGGTTCTCTCTGCACCATTTCCATCAACCTCTGACTTTCCTGGAGGCTACAGCAACCTACTTTTTTTATTAAGAGTACTATTTTCATTTTCTTTTCTGACACCATACAGCATTTGCTTCTGGAGACTTGATAACAATGACAGCATTGGAAATAGCAGTATGGAACAAACAATCTTTATTTTACAGTGTGCAACTGTCACTATGTTTTCTTTATGTCTTCACTGGGTCATGTGATCAGATCTGCTTAATTTTCAGTTACAAGTGGGCCAGTTCAAATCAGGACTGTTGTGTGAAGGGGTTAAATCCTTCCATTCTGTGCTGTTTCCCCAACTTGCTCTGTAGCCCATCAGTACATTTGGGGATTTTGACAATGTTAGACTGCTTGTGCCCTGACCTGGATGGCCCAGGCTAGCAAGATCTTGGAAGCTAAGCAAGGTCAGCCCTGGTTAGTAATTGGATGGGAGACCACCAAGGAATACCAGGGTCACTATGCAGAGGAAGGCAATGGCAAACCACCTCTGTAAGTCTCTTGCTTTGGAAAGTGGGCCGCGATATGACAGCACTTTACACACGAAAACACACACACGCACACACAGAATGCTCGTGGTGTCTCTTCTTGGTATAACATTTGGGCTCGAATGTCGATCACCATTCACTAGCTCTGACTATTGAACTCTCATCTTAATATGTTTTCCTAAATAACAGATACAATTACTGTAAAGCAAATATGAATAACTTATGTCTACAGTTAACTGTTCTTCTCACTTTGATACTGAAAATGTGCCCATATAGTTACTAAATACTGACCTTGACTGTGTACATAGTTTCTGTTGCCTTGGAGTTCTATAACAGACAGGATATAAAAATCTAAAAGCAGCCTACAGAAACTAGCACAGGGAAACTCAGGTCCTTTGAATCCCAGGTTCCATGGTACATGGCAGTTCAGCAAATTTAGCACAGCCATACAATAAACTCTAGTAAAATGTATTCACAAGTAATGGGCATAACTTTCTAGAAGCCATGTTTCAGTTAAAGGGATAAAATATACTCACATTTCATGTTTAGCATTTGGTTAAATGTCAAAGAAATTATGTGATTGTAAATGGGCTTTTTATTGTCAGGGAAGGATATAGTCTGGTATCAAGCACTGTAAATACTATATTAGCATTGCTAAAAGCTAGCAGCTTTAACACGTTGGGTGTAAACATTTCAAATGTGATTAAGCAAGCCAGGACCGTACAAAAACTGAAAAGGAAATAGTGAAGTGCTTGCAAAGCTCCATTTGCCATATCTAACTAAAGGATCCTTTGGCTTCTGTGCAGCTGTGAACCAACACTGTAGGCAAGGAAGACAGACAACCGAGTCCTGCAGCAACGAGGTGAGGAGAAAGGCAGCTGAGCGCTGTGCTGATGATGGGGGAGGAATAGGCAGCCTAGCACCGCATTGACGATGGTGGGGGGAGAGGTAGCTGAGCACCATGCTGACGATGGTTGGGAGAGAGGCAGCCGAAGGTCATGCTGACAATGGGGTGGGGGGAGTGAAGCTGCTGGGTGGATGGCTGGGGAACTGATAGGGTTGCCAAGTACTAGCTGGAGATTTCCTGCTATTGCAACTGATCTCCAGCCGATAGAGATTAGTTCACCTTGAGAAAATGGCCGCTTAGGTAATTGGGCTCTATGGCATTGAAGTCCCTCCCCTCTTCAAACCCTGCCCTCCTCAGACTTCGCTTCAAAAATCTCCACGTATTTCCCAAACCAGAACTGGCAGCCCTAGGAACTGAGGAGTAGAGAATTGTTGCTGGCAGCCAAGCCTGCATCTGCTACCTCTCCAGCAGTGACGTACTAGGTGAGGGGAGAGGAGGATCAATTGTAGTCAACAGCAGGCAGGGGAACAAGAGATAGAGGCAGAGAGAGTGAAAGAATGCTGGGAGGGAGCACAGAGGAAGAAACAGACAAAGTTAGATTCAACTCCAGTAGCATCTTAGAGACCAACAAGATTTTCGGGGTAGAAGCTTTCAAGGGTCAAAACTCTCCTTGTCAGATGTCTGATGAAGGGAGCTTTGACTCTTGAAAGCTTAAAGCCTGAAAGTTTTGTTAGTCTGTAAAGTGCTACTGGAGTCACATCTAAATGTTCTACTGCAGACCAACATGACTACCCTCTGAAACTTTCTTCATATAGAAGAAGAGTTGGTTTTTATATGCTGACTTTCTCTACCATTTAAGGAAGAATCAAACCGGCATACAATCACCTTCCTTTCCCCTCCCCACAACAGACACCCTGTAAAGTAGGTGGGGGTGAGAGAGCTGTGTCTAGCCCAAGGTCACCCAGCTGGCTTCATGTGAAGGAATGGGGAAACCAACCCGGTTCACCAGATTAGAGTCTGCCGCTCATGTGGAGGAGTGGGGAATCAAACCCAATACTCCAGATTAGAGTCCACCACCTTAAACCACCACTCTTAACCACTATACCATGCTGGTAGGTATGAGACAGTATCTCACACCTCTTTAGACACCAACACTGAAACTGCTTCATCACACTAATTATCAGAGTGCATCCAATGATTACTTCTACTAGTACTAAGTATGATCCAATGGCAAGTGATCATGGGCAGCGAGGGCCTTCTCATTTCTGGCAACGGAAAGACCATTTTTCTTCATTCATGCACAGATTTGTACAGTTCTGCAGTGAGCAATGAGGACCAATTATGCATATGACCCCCAGCCTAGAGGCTTTATGTGCATGGTCAGGTTTCCCTAGTCATTAAAAGGAAAGGGCATCTCAGGGATCACTGGAACTTTCCCCTTATGAATAAGGGGGAACTGCATGTGCACATCAGAGTTCGTTCTTCTACAAAGGACTCCTGGACAAGGGCAGTGGCTTTCTGCTCTACGGCAAATGTTGTTAAGATAAGGAAAGTCAGTTATAAAGCCAGCAGGAGTTTGTGTCGAGCTAATTCATTTCATGTTCAGCTTGTTAATTATTGTCAATTTGCTGAAAAATAATTCTTTGAGACTCAGATGTGATGCAAAGCGAAGGAGATATTGTTTAAAAATGCATTTGGAAACTGAATGCAAATGTGTATTAAGCCTTCTCATTCCTAAACCAAATTTCATCCTTTCTTCTTCTGTTTTCATCTCAGTGTGTTATCATTTGAATCTTAAGAGCAATTGCTTGACACAATTAACTTCTGCTACCAGACGAAACAAATAGTTTCAGTCATTTCCCTAGAAAATTAAACATAGAATTGTAAAAAGAAGGAGGAGGAGGAGAAGGAGAAAGAAAGAAAGAAAGAAAGAAAGAAAGAAAGAAAGAAAGAAAGAAAGAAAGAAAGAAAGAAAGAAAGAAAGAAAGAAAGAAAGAAAGAAAGAAAGACAAGCTGTTTCTACTCAACAGAGGGCAGGTCCCTGTCAATGCAAGGTGACCTTTGGGGTTGCTGGGACCCACAACTGAGTCCCATTAGTGGTGTGATCACCATTAAAAAAATGTTTTAGTGATAGAAAAAAACATGAGAAGCCCAGAATGTATGCACAAAGAAGGACAGCCATATAAGATTAAAAAAATAAGATGGGACCTATGTTGCTGAGTGGGTGTAAAGGTGGGTCCCAGATTTGAAAGGGCTGAAGATTACAGATGTAAAGTCTTTACTAAGTAATTAGGAACATAAAAGGAGTTGTATTCTGTCCAGAAGAGCAAGGACTTGCTAAATAGAACAAGAGAGGGAAAAATAATAAGAATTCTCTCCCTTACTTTCCTTTCTTCTCCTTTTCACTGCCACAAAATGGCAGGCTTGTGAAACAGGAACAATAGCGATTCCCTATTTTCATGCAGCCCTTGCTCCTTCGCCATCTCCTCTTGCCCGAATGCAAATCATGTTGCTAGGAAACAAAAGCACAGCCCTGAAATACGAAGCACATGCTTCTGTTAAGTTCAGCTCAATTAAGTTGTACCTCTGGGCTAAAAGCTGTGAACTGAAGATTTCTACATAATAAATTATAATAACATCACACTGAAATAATGGAAAATTTAAACACAGAGATATCTCATCAAAACTGATCTAAAGCTATATTTACGAAGTACCTAATCAATACAACGACTGTGTAATCAATTATATCAAAATGCCATAAACTATCTCATCAGGTTTCGCTAGATATGGATTAAATAGAAACTCTTCATTGACAGCTCTTTGGTGTTCCATTTAAATTATACTTTAAATTATCTGCATATAATTTATATGACCAACAAAGTCAAAACTTCTTGCCACCAACACTCTGAGACAGGTACTGGCTTTGAGAAAAATATCCAACCTCACAGATGTCTATCAAATCAGCAGTTTCCCTAAAATCCCCAAATACCACATGAATTTTTTATTGGGATGTTTAGCATGGAGCACCTGACCCAACCTTATAAAATGGCTTGTCCGTATAATTAGCACATTAGTCACTCTGTTAGATAGAGTTTAATGAATTATTCAAGCAGTGCCGCAGAACTGCTGGTTGAGGGCCCTCTGTGAGGGCACATTAAAAAAACAAAAAAACTTCTCTAGTTAAACTTGGGAGCAATAAGGAGAGAAAGAAAGGCAGCCCGGGCAGGGAGAGACATTTTGATAGTTCCCCTGTTTTATGATAATTGTTAAGGAAGGGAGTTTGAAGCCAGAAAAGGTAGGGGAAACATCTCTCAAAGTAATTACTTCCCAACAGAAGTGATGGGATAGAGAGACAGAGCGCTCATTGTGCTTTAGAGTTCCAGAGAATCACAGGACAGGATGATCGGGTAGACTAATTAGATGAAAAGCCATGAATATTCTTTCTTAACAAGCTCAAGGCACCAGAAAAATTTCCCTGAGCTATGCGTTCAGTGTAGCTGGTGGGCTACACATTATGTATTTTAGGGGCAACCTGTGAAAGTCACCCAGCAAGCTTCCACGGCACACCAGCAATTCAAACCTGGCTCTCCCAGATCCTTGTCTGAAACACTACACCACAGTGGCTTTTGTAGAGTGGCTGGTGTTGAACAGTAGCAAGCAGCTGGGCCTGGGTAAGTCATTCAAGTTGCATGATATCAAGTTGCCTAGTGGCTGTTGCCAGGCCTGGCTTCAATGAGTCCTCCCTCAAAGATCAAAAAAGCCCTGGAAATAGCCCTGTCCACTCCCCATGCCTTTTACTGACAAAAACCAAGGTTTGAAGACTGGCAACACTGTTGTGGTTGCCTAGCAATGGCCACAACTAACATGGAGAGAACATTTGTTTCTTAAAGCTAAAGGCGCTGCTTCTATTAGTTTGGGGGAGTTAACCATTTGTTGTTTGTTTGTTTAATAAATTGTTTTAAAAAACTGCTTTTTTTTCTTTCCATGGCTCCATAGCCACACATGGGGCCATGCTGACACATTCACACATAGAAAGAAGATGATGAGATATATTTTTCAGCCTGAGACTCTGTGGAGCTGCTGCTGGTCCGAGCACGCAATACTGAGCTAGGTCAGCCAGTTGTCCGCAATAGAAGGCAGCTTTATCTATTTATCTGTGAAGTATGCTATGGAGACTGATGTCAGATATTTCTGGGGTGTGTGTGGAAGATGTCAATGTTTCTGAAGAGAAACCTTTATTGGGGAGTTTGGGAATCAAAACTTGTCTGTTAGCTGTGACAGTTCAATAATGGTGTTGTCCTCCATATAAATATGTGCTCAGCATTTTGATTTATATTGTGAGGAACTATGAATTACTCCTCCAGTCTGTTACTTCAGAAGCACTGCCATATGCACAATAGGCTCTGATCATGGAAGAGGTAGAGAGGGAAGATTTTGTTCATTTTGCCCTCCTCAGTGAAGCCCTGATGCAGCTCCAGGCTAACAGTTGTTTTGATAAATGATACAATAATGAATTAGGGTATGGGTATGAGAGAGAGAGGATCACTAACTTTTGCTCTATGGGCAGGCCAGAAGCAAAGGTGTCAGTAGTTTGGCATACCATGAGATATTTACAGAAAGAATAAGATACCTGAATCTGGGAAAGGAGGAAGCACTTGTGAAACAGTGTGTGAAACAAAACTGACTGTTATAACACATCTCAAAACCTGGAGATGTCTTAATCAAGATGGAACAATAGAACATGGGTTAACTGGGCTGAAGATCTAATTCCACCAAATAATTTTAATAATGAGGCCTGCTAGCAGCAACAGGCCCCAGAAGAATATAGAAAGATGAAGCCCCTTATTTAGGTGGACAAGATCAAGGCAGCATGTCGACTGCCAAACTCCAGCCTCCAATATACCCTGCTACCTGTTGTCATGGGCATCTAGCAGAGTTAGCAAGTATAAGTATGATTGGTTAACTCTGTTGGTGGTACATGTTGACAGATAAGGCAAACTGCGGTCTCTGCATTCCTTCTCGGGGAAGATCCCAGTTGTGGGGAAAGGTGGCTTCATCATCCCCTTGTCCCAGCAGCACTGATAAGGATTTTAACTAATAATTTCCTTGACTGCTCCAACGTGTTGCATTTTACTTTAGCCACATAAGTATCCCAGCTCTTGGCATCACCTTTTCAATGCTCATAGAAAACTGGAGGAAGAGGGGAGGGAAGGGAATGCCTCTGCCAGTACTTCACATTTGGTGCTGCATAAGATCCCACCCTATCATTTTTAGCTATCTCAAGCCTTTTAAATTATGCCAACCTTGAGAGTTAATATGGTAAAATGTGGGCAAATGTGAAAAGACAACAATCAGATGTCCTTGACACTCCCCCCCCCCAAATGGTACATTGCTATGAAATCCATAGCATATTTGATATTCCAGTATTTCTAAACATTTCTCAGAATAACCTGAGGCTGTGATCATCTAACAAATCTTCATTGTCAAAAGCAACCCAAAGAAGGACAATATTTGCTTGAAAGAGAGATCACACTGAGTGTAAGACAACTCCTTTAAAATGTTATATGTACACACACACAAATATTATTAGACATTAATTGTAACTTGTATGCAAATATAAGACAACACCCTCTTTTTTGATGACATACCTTGGAAAAACCTAATCTTGCATTTCAGTAAATACTGTAATTGTTTCACTTTGCTTTAATTTATAATATCTAATATGCTAAATTAGAATTCAGTTGAGTTGAACTGGATTGCCTTCAAATGGTAGACTGTACAATTTGGCAGCCAAGTTCTCTTAATATGAATCCAAATCACTAAGATTAATTACTTTCTGTCCAAAAGCTTCTACAAAATGGCTGCAGGGATTTAGCAGGCATTCCAGTACAGAATGTCACTGTAGAAATAATATCCTGTCCTCGTGCACAATATTGTGGTTCCTTCCAGGGGCCAGTCTAACTGACTCCTAGGCTATAGTCTTATAGAAAACATGTAAATTCTATTGAAAATCAATGGTACTTTCTTCCAAGTTGTATGCTCAGGAGAGATCAAAGTTCCAACTTTATTGCATTTGAAAATACTCTTTATTGAGAGATACCTGGAAGTACATTTTACTTTAATCTTATCTACTTCATACTTCATACATTATAGCTCTCTCATACATCACACACACACACACACATATAAGTGCATACCTAAAAGCAAAGAATGAATACAAGTATGCTCATCATTGATGAGGGATTGGCAACCCTGGGTTTGTTGAAAGGGCTTTTAGTATATCCACATAGAACAATGTGTTTTTCACTTTGCTTTCAAGTTCTGAATATAAAAATAATTGAGACTTAAGTTCCTGCCATAGAATTCAATTTGAGTGTGTCGCCCTACTTTCAGCTAAGTAAACCCAAGTCTCTAAGTACAATTCCTGGAATGCAAACTCTATGAATTAAAGAGGACATCGTGCTTGAACTGTAATTATTTTAGTCACCTCTCAAGTCCCTGTAAAACCTAAAGTGATTGCAAATGTAATGAGTTAGCCATAGATGTTAGAACAAGTATACCTAATCTAATCCTTTCTTCTGTATAATGGAGTACATCTGTAGCTGCCTTGTTTCCCCCCCCCCCTGAGCTCTCTGTTGTTTCACTGAATAATAACTTGTAAACAAATTTGTAGCCCGGGGTAGGAGGCCAAGAAATTAATTCCTGATCCCTGACTCCACGTACAGTGCATGTGACCCTTAATCGTGTTCACAAAGTTCCATTTTTAAATGAATAAACTGTAGTAAAAAGTCATGAAGTAAATCAATGCTGTGATACAGCATTTAAAGGTGAAATAATATTTTTTTTTTTGTCTAAATACACTTATGTAATCTGGGTGACCATTTTTGTTAAGTGGCCATTTCCACAATAGGCAGTAAGGGATTGGAAGGGGAAATTCAGTATTCCTAGGCAGGTGGTGAATCTCTTCCCTTGCTGTCACAGATGCCTACTTGTTTGGCAGCCTTGGGCTCTTACTTTTGCTGTGATAGTCTTGTAAGGACTGGGAAAACCTAGAGTTAAGTAGGAAGGAAAAGGAAGCAGTTTGCAATCTGACACGATAGACAAAGAATTGTGAATTAGCTGAAAGTGAAGCATCTTGGAATGCAGGAATCTTTTTGGAAATCTGATACAAGAACAATGGCTTCTGGGCCAGTACACAAGTAGGGCTGATTGGTGAGCTCTCTCACACATCTAACCATAAAGGGATGTTTCCAAGCCAGTCCATCATGGACTTGTAGTCTACTGGAATTAGAACTACAGTAGAATGGAAAAGTCCAGGAGGGCACCATTATAATACAACTGGATTGTAGTCCATTGCAATTAGTTCTCTGCAGTGGTAAGCATGGGTTCCAGGGCTTACCTGGAGCCCCGTTTTGCTGACCGAGGTGGGGCAGGAGGTAGAGAGAAGCTCAGGGTGGGTGGCTTCTCCCATGGCAGCGAGGCTGGTGGCATGGCTCTGTTTGCCACCCAGCCTTTCGCCCAGTCCCAGGCTTTGCTGGCCTCCTGGCCCAGCCAATCAGTTCCTGCCCCCCAGGCTTGAATAAGCTTATTGGGAGCTCTTCTGGCCATGGGTGGGGCTTGGTGGACAGATGACGGAGGGGGAGTTTCTCCTCAGGTCTGTCCGCCCAGCATATAAGGAGCCCTGCCCCACTGCCAGCTTCAGTTCGTCTCCAGCTTTGTCCCAGCCCTCCCTCTCTCTTTTTTGCACTTTGCAATTGTGTTATTGTTTATTCTGTCACAATTTAGGCGGTATTAGCATGGGGTTGGACTCAGTTTTTTGGGGGGAAAGTGGCCTGTATCCCTCTTTCCTCTGCCTTGGGGGAACCCAGTAAGGAATTTTGAGAGAAGCTTTGGGGTAGGATATGCCCAGCTCAGGGGCTGTCCAGGCAGCCTCCTCCCATGTGGTGGAGGAACCACCAAGTGGCTCATGTCTACGTGAAATCCCAGTACTGCCATCCCAAGCTACTCCCAACAGGTGCGCTGGGAGTAGGATGTGCACATTGGGCTGCATGGGGTTGGCCAATGTCCCTGATCCAGCCCACATACTGCACCAATGCAATGTTCAGCTGTTGCCAATAAATAAATTGTGGCCATTTCCCTCCAAGATTGGGTTTTTGCTTGTTATTGGGTATTTTATGCATTATGGGTTACGGCTGCTGGCCAATGCCTCCTTCCCCAGCTTAGCCCTGGGTCAGTAATTCCAGGTATCATCTTTCTTTTACTGCATTGTTTTCTACCTTTGTTTCATGTTGTATATTCATATTTTTAAATTCTGTAATCTGCCGTGAGTCTTAGTGAGTCTCAATGAGAAAGGCAGGCTATTAATTAATTAAACTGTGAGTTGGGGATGAAACTTATTAGTGATGAGAAGTGCTATCAACCAAATCCTTAGTTGTTTGAGTGGCACAGTGGAGAAGGGGATGACACTAACTTTTCAGAATAGGGAGGTGATCTGTACAAATTGGGATAAACAAGGCCAGCAGTTGCATTGGCTTAATTTGGAGACAGGGTGGAATTGCCCAAATAATGATAGCCAGCATTGGCTGCATGTTAGTAGCAATCCATACTGAACATCTTGAGATGTACATTAATGATGCAGACCCACCATAAATAAATCCTTGCTTAGCCTGTTATATGTCTTTCATGTGTCTTCACATCTCATGTCTTCATTCCAGACTGTGAAGATAATATTTTGTAGATTATGACAGGAGGGTTTGTAAAAATCTCTATAAAGAAAGTGAGCATTAGCCACATACTAACTAAATAACTAGATAATACTGCTTCAAATCTTATCTGCATATAGTTATATTTGTCATTACATATATAGCAGGCCAAAGTGTATAACCCAATTAAAAATTGTGGTATACAGTCTAGTGTAACACATGCAGGTCGCAACGGAGTGTAATTCTCTGCCATATTGCCACCAGGCAACGTAATTGCTTCTTTGCCTCATTCAGCAACAGCATAACTGTAGTTGAACAGCAGTTTCTTAATTATGCACCAAGGACATCTGAATGTGTAATCCTATACACTGTTATTCAGAATTAAAATACTCATATATTCTTCTGAAAAATTATTATTATATATCTTGTGTGTGTGTGTGTGTAAAGTGCCATCAAGTCGCAGCTGACTTATAGCAACCCCTTTAGGGTTTTCAAGGCAAGAGACTTACAAAGAGGTGGTTTGCCATCGCCGTCCTCTACATAGTGACTCTGGTATTCTTTGGTGGTCTCTCATCCAATACTAACCAGGGTCAACCTTGCTTAGCTTCTGAGATCTGACGAGATTACAGTATGGTTAATGGCTGAAGTGGATCATACCCCTGTCCTTCCACTCTACTGAGCAAAGTTTGAAAACTCCCTCCATTCTAAGATGTCTTTCTTAGGCTCCTTAGGCTGGTGGAAGCCTCCTTGGAGCATGGTTGGTTCCACAACACAATTCAAATTTATAACAGTGTCATCTCTACATTGTCTGGATTGCCTTTACAATAACAGTACATCATGTGATTCTGGTTCATCATCTGTAATATGCACTGTAAGTGAATAGACTGGGACAAGCATTATGAATTGTTTCTGGTCTGATTCAGAGATGAATTTAGGTTGAAACTGAAAAGACCTACCCCTTAGTTCAGGAGAAAATTATTTTAGGACCTTCCTTTAAAACCCATGATCCCTTACAAAACCTTTAAAAAACCCAGAAAAATGGCAGTGGCAGACTGATATTATTCCCATTGGATAGCTGATTCCTGTCCCTATCTTTGCTGTGGTGGCAACATTGATTAGGCTAGGATATAGTTCTTCTATAAAGGGGGAGAATCACAAAATGCATCCTAGTGCAAAACTCCAAAACTGTAACTATATTACTGACTGTGGCCAGGGAGATATTTGTACACTAGACACATTTCACTTTCCAGTTTGTCCCAAGTTGACTATAAACTAGCAATACTATTAGGAAGATCTTAGGTTTTACAGCAGGATTAAAGAAATGTTCCCAACCCAGGCTGTGACTCACTCAAATGGTTACATGGGGATACTGAGAATCTGGATAGAAATTTCCATTATTGAATGGAAATATAGATGCACCCAGCCTTGATTAGTCACAAACTCAAGTAGTCAAAAGAATATAAAGGGTACAGTAATAATACGCAACACCAGAAGACCCACATTAACAGCCAAATATTCCAAATACACTCATGCACACACTGTACAACATGCTGCACTAATGAAGGGAGAAGAGGCTAAAGAGTGAGAGAGCACAGTCCTAGCCATGAAGGTCCAGCAAAGTTCCAGTTTCCTAGGCAGGGATCCAGAGATGAGGGCTTGCTTCTGAAAAGGATTTTTCTCAAGAAACATGGTAGTTTAGCAAAGTGATAAAATGAACTATCCTTTGGAATAACTGTAATAATTCCTCGGTCATGAATTCCTGAAAGATATTCTAACATTAGACTTTAGCACTTCAACAATTCCCTAGTTTAGGCATTATCCTACTGGAAATTCCCTGATTCCCCTACCCTTTTCCCCCTCAGAATCTTATCCAAAAATATAATGGTAACTGTCAAGACACCATCTAGTCTAGAAAGATCAATCAATCTTTATTGGCATATAGTCAGAAACATTCGTCTAGAAAGCCCAGCTCCTCCTGTAACAGAAAAGGAAAGAGTTCTCAGAGCCTTCAGGTTAGTGGGGTTTCCAAAGTCCCATTAAACTGTTTGTGCAGTAAGATAGCAGAAGCTGATGAAACAAATGAGCTATCATTGATGTACTGATGGATAGACAAATGCCAATTGGACTCACAAAGGTTTCCTGCTCAGAGAAAGCAGGTTTCCTGCTAAAGGAAGCCTGTACAAGGATCTGAATGGATGAAAGAGTAATTGACTTGTGTTTGGAGGCACTGGAGAAGCAGCAATGAAAGCAGTGGGGGTGTTTGTAGATGAGAAAGGAATTAGAGCAAATCATTACAAGGTTTGGTTTTTAATGTGAAAGTTGTCATTTTGTGACTTGGAAATGTCCTTGATCAGTGACCCCAATGACACAGAAATGACCTACCATTATGGAATGGCTATCTTCCATTTACATCTTTGGGATTGTCTTCCTTTGTATCTTATGTTATTGTTCCCTTTCTAAGGACTACTGAACATCCAATCTGCCACCACAGGTAAAGTGGCTGAAATGCAGCTAAAGTTATATCTGCATTCTGTTGCTGAAGTATGGAAATTTAAAACAAAGAGGATGGCATTGAATCAGTTGGCTGTTGGTAGTCAGCCATTGGCCATGTTTCATCTGGAATGCATACAAATCTTTGTGAACTGTTCAAATTGTCTGGAACAATTGTTAGCATGCTTTTTTTTTATCTTGTCTTTCTCCCCTCATGGAACTCAAAGCAGCATACATAGAATTCTCAGAAGATCTCCCACTAAGGCACTGACTATATCCACACCTGTTTAGCCTCAGAAAGTGGACTGTTCATTTCCTCTCTCATTAAGCCATAGGATTAAAAGAGTTTATCTTTCAGCATCCAACACAAGAACCTCATCCACAGCAAGTAGGACATAATTCTGAAAGATAAAGTTCCTGGAGCTGCCAATAAACGTGGTCACCCTCTTATCAACTGTAGTGGGGGAGGAGGTTACTGAGGAAGAGGACGCACAGGAAGACTTGTTGAGCAATAACAATGAAATATAAATATGCGTCCAATGATTGATGTTCTTTCAAAAAGAAAGAAAGAAAAAAAGAAAGAAAGAAAGATCCACTTAGATTACAATTATTTGCACACTTACTTTAAAATGTCCCATTTATAATGTCATGTGAAGCCTTCATCACTCTGACACCAAACTGCAGGATGTTTTAATCCCAGCTGTTAGTTCTTTCCAATCTACACATCCAAGATGTGTTGGGGAAGGCCTGGTCAAATAACCATTTACCAGACTCATTCGCTCTGGTGGTCTCATTCCAAGCTTCCAAATCTCAAGAGTTTTGTCTAGGGACGCTTCCTCACCTTACAAATATTGCCTTTCAGCTCATTCCTGAGCCTTGCGGTAGCCGGGGACAGCATAGCCGAGGCTCCGCTGCGACACCTCCAAAGAGGTTTCCCAGCTACCACAAGGCTTAAAAAAGCCTTTTTTAAAGAGTTAAAAAGAAAATGGGGCTTTCCCCCCACCCCCTAGAAAAGAGTGATGCTGCACCAGGAAAAACATGGTGCAACAACACTGTTATTCAAAAGGGCGTTCCCAGGCTGGAGGGGCTTTGGAAGCTGACAACCATCAGCTCCACCCCTGTGAATACCTGTGAATGCCCCCCCCCCATGCCAGTATCACATTTCTCTTCCCGGATTTAGGTCCCAGAGAGACTGCAGCATCAGAAGAGTGGCGTGCGCTTCTGTGGTGCCCAGACACCGACGGTACTGCCACTTCCACCAGTGTAAGTGCCTCTTATTCTGCGATAAAAGGCCACTTATGCTGGCAGTAGGTTCACACCACCTCCAGGACACTTTCAGCCCCCCACCTTAGGAATGGGCTGTTAGTGTTTTCATAAAGATAATTTACTTAATTCTTCCTACTCTGTAACATACGCTTCATCACCATTATTCAAAGACATTGCATATACTCCACATCTTCCACAGCCAATTTGGTTCAGAAAGCATCTTACTTAACTCCTGGAAAACCCTACATTGAGTGTGCTGGGTGGATAAATGTAATGTTGGATAACTGAAGTTCTTAGAGGTGAATCTTTGTGCAATAAAATTCTTCTTGCAATAAAATTCTTCCCATTGGCTAGCATTCATGAGGCAGAAGTGACACCACAACAAACTTCATAATCCCATTTCTCCCTTCCTTGCCATTTGCATTCCAAAGCAATGGAAGAAGGAACAAGTGCAACAGGACTTTAGAATGTACAAAATGTTATATATAACATGATCCCATGATCAGAATCCTGTAAAAACATGTCACATGTGTCTATATTAATATCACCATATTACAGATTGGTAAGGGGAAGAGCAAAGGTGTTTGTGTGTGTTTGTGTGTGGGGGGGGGGGAACCACACACCTAATTCTGCCTAATGAGTTCCTGGTGAGAACTGAACCTTGACTTCCTGATTCCTAGCTGCACTGCAACCACACCATACTAGCTATCAGTTGTGTATGAAGTGAAAAGAAAGAGTGAATGGATGGATGGCTTGGTGAATGTGAGGACACTGGCACAACAATATTAATTTTAATATTAATTTAACTATATTAATATTAATTTTTGAGTTTAATATTCCTGCTCTCCCATAACTATCATTTTATTTACGCTGTTCCCACACCAACAAAACATTTATTTTCTGTTGTTTTTCTTTTTATTAATTTCCTTATTGGATTAAAAAATACCCAATGTCTGGAGAGAATTGTTTATGTTCCCTGACCCCAGTAATGATTAGAGCCATTTCTAGATACTAGACAAGTTTTCCCCAATAGAATAGATTGCAAATATATTAAATACCTATAAATATAGGGTTGCTGATGATTTTCACTTAAAGTAAAACTGAAAGCAGATTTGGCGGTTCCTCCTGAAGTGAAACGTTCATGCTCAGAGAAGGATCATCATTGATCCTACCCATGGTCTGATTGGTGGTCTGAAGGTTTAAGTAGATGAAACACAAGAATATGTATATATTTAAAATAGTTTTTTCCTGCTGTCAGGACCTAATAGGGATTTGAGTATAACTATGTTAAGGTCTATTCTGAAAGAAATTGTACACTGGACAAATAATTCAAATGATACTAAGTAACTCATAAATATTTTATTGGTTTGCACAATAATATTTAGGATTATCTTATATATATATATATATATATATATATATATATATATATATATATATATATATATATATATATACATACACACACACACACACACACACACACACACACACACACACACACACACACACACAATACATATCTAGAATAAATTTAATATTAGCCAAATTATGTATTAGTCCCCTTTTGTGTGGGAGAGAAGGGAGATAGAAATATAGACACATAGATAAATAAATGTCACCATCTAGATTTGAAAGGAGGAGTATATTCTAAGCCAGGGGTCGGCAAACTCATTAGTCAAAAGAGCCAAATATCAACAGTACAATGATTGAGATTTTTTTTGAGAGCCAAATTTCTTAAACTTAAACTATATAGGTAGATACACTGTTTATTAGCTTAATAAACTTTAATTAAAGTTTAAGTCTTAATTAAACTATAGGTACACTAAATAAAACTTGATATCATACTTAATAATTATCTTATTTATTGATAAAAATTAAATTCTAAGTCCCTGCCATTTCCCCCTCCCTGTCTGGAGTCCTCGTCTGGAGGCCTGGTCTACCGCCACAAAAGCCTATTGGTAGATCTGGCCTCCGGCTGAGTCCCATTGGGAGGCCAGGTCTACCCATTGGCTTTCTTGGCAGTAGACCTGGCCTCCGGAGGCCCATAGAAGCCAATTGGTGGACCTGGCCTCTGAAGGGGGACTTTTTCCCCTCCTCGGAGTCCAGGTCTACTGCCAAGAAAGCCAGTGGGTAGACATGGCCTCTGAGGAGGGAAAAAAGTAAGTAAGGTATCCATAAAATTAAATCATGACAATGACTGACAAACACATAACGTGAACAATGTGAGCAAACTTCTAGATTCACAGACGCAGTAAACACATGAGAATATAAGAAAGGCCGTGCTGGATCAGACCAAGGCCCTTCAAGTCCAGCAGTCTGTTCCCACAGTGGCCAACCAGGTGCCTCCAGGAAGCCCACCAGCAAGACCAGTGCAGCATCATTGTCCTGCCTGCGTTCCATAGCACCTGATATAATATGCCTGCTCCTCTGATCTTGGAGAGAATAGGCATGCATCATGACTAGTATCCATTTTGATTAGTAGCCATGGATAGCCTCTCCTCCATGAACAGGTCCACTCCCCTCTTAAAGCCCTCCAAGTTGGCAGCCATCACCCCCTCCTGGGACAGGGAGTCCCACCATTTAACCACGCATTGTGTGAAGAAGTACTTCCTTTTATCAGTTTTGAATCTCCACCCTCCAGCTTCAGCAGACGACCCCGAGTTGTAGCACTATGTGTGTCCCGGGTCGGGGGGCCCACCCCCCACCCCGGGGCTTTCCCGCCACCCTCCACTTACCAAACAAGCCTCTGCTCTGGCTCCAAAGTGTGCTTCTTTCTGGCTTACAGGGACCCGCAGGCCCAGAAGACGACGGGGGAATGGAGTCGGCGCTGCAGAAGATGGGGCGCCATGGCCCAGCGCTGCTGCCGGGGACGTGCCGCCAAAGGAAGCCCGCCCGACCCAACAGCTGATAGGCGGGCGGCCCTGGGCCAGGAACCGCCCAGCCGCCCACCCAGCAATCGCGCGGCTAGAGGGGAGGGGAGGCTTTAGCCTCCCAACCATTGAGGGCAAGGGAAAGGGGGACCCGGTCATTCTCCATGGTGGGGGGGAGACAGCGCGCCCGCTCGCCTGCTCTCTCTCTCTCTCTCTCTCTCTCTCTCTCAGGCGCGCCGGTTCTGCAGCCCGGCTGCTGGCGCGAGCGGGTGCGAGAGCAGGGGCTCCGAACCAAGTTCGGAGAGCCGCACTCAAGGGGCCAAAGAGCCGCATGTGGCTTTCGAGCCGCAATTTGCTGACCCCTGTTCTAAGCTCAAATGCCTAAATGCCAACATTCAAAGAAAATAATAAGCTGATATTTGTATTTATTCATTTATTTAGAAAATGTCTATTCTCTCTCTAGAAAGAGAACCTGCTCGCAGCTGATTACAAAGTAGTGCATAATAAAAGCATAAACACTATAAAAGTCATTAACATTTAATAAAGTATCAAAACCCAGCATTAAAAACCTAGCATTAAATACCAAGGTTTTGGTCTTATTATGCACTCTGGCTATTTAGCCACTAAGGATTTCTTGAATCTGTAACGTTAATAGGGTTGCCAGCTTTGGATTAAGAAATACCTGGAAATCTTGGGGGTGTAGCCTGAGGAGGGAAGGGTTTGGGGAGGGAAGGGACTTCAATGGGATATAATGCCATGGGGTCCACCTTTCAAGGTGGCCATTTTCTCCAGGTGAACTGATCTTTGTGGCCTAGAGATCAGTTGTAATAGCAGGAGATCTCCAACCACCACCTGGAGGTTGGCAACCCTAATCATGAAACAATTATAATGCCCACTACAAAACTTAAAGATAATATCAAACTGTGCAATAGAAAAACTTCAAGGAAATTTTTGGAGATTTCTGCTTGCTCAAAATATCTGAAGAATGTTAAAAGAAGCACAAGAAATTTTGTTAAGGCATTTAATTAATTTTTTCAGTGATGTTTTTGTGTAATCTGAAAAGTGACACTACAGAAAAAAATGTATACAAAATGTGTATAACTTTGCACTGTAGCTGTCATCTGCTTCTCCTCTGCATTGTAAATCTATGGAGAAGCTCTCAGTACATTGAGAGTGAAATGAGTGAACACTAGAGGTTGAAACTAATTTTATCTAAAGCAAAATTTCAAGGGTAAATTTGGACAAATCTGCTCAGGAGAAACATGTTGCAAACCATACCTATGATTTGGTGTTTTGTGAAGGTGGAGCACATTAATTGCTTTTTTCAGTGTTAGATCATTATCCGTTGCTTGCAGCAAATAGCCTTGTAGATCTGCAGTAGAAGAAGTGATCCATGCTGCCAGCCATGTAAAGAGCCACCCGCTTAGGAAAGCCTTAGCCTTAGGAAAGAAAATACCAAGACCACGGTTACACAGCCCGGATAATCTACAAGAACCAATGAACATTGTTCCATTATTTAAATCAATAAAAAAAATCAATCCCTAGGCCTTAGGGTTGGCCAGGTCCCTCTTTGCCACCAGCAGGAGGCTTTTGGGGTGGAGCCTGAGGAGGGCGGAGTTTGGGGAGGGGAAGGACTTCAATGCCATAGAGTCCAATTGCCAAAGCGGCCATTTTCTCCATGTGAACTGATCTCTGTCAGCTGGAATCAGTTGTAATAGCAGGAGATCTCCAGCTAGGGCCTAGAGGTTGGCAACCCTACCTTGTTCTCAGTTGATCATGCCACAGTACTATTTACACAAAGCATTATTTGGGTAAAGAAAAATAAACTTCAGGTGGCTGCAGTCACATTTGTTGTTATCCTCCTATTGCTAAAGTCCACCCTTAGAGAATGATGAATCCAAATTGCTCTGCAGGAATTTCCTGGGGATGTGGATGGCAATCCTGTTGATTAGGGCTGTCAATTCGGTTCGGTCCGAACTGAAAATCAACCGAATTTCCCCTGATTCGGTGATTTTCTGTTCGGACGGATCCGAACTCAAATCTGGCGGGCAACTGGGGGGGCCGAATTCAGCGAGTTCGGGAGTTCGCGAATAAATTCGGCCAATTCGGCCCCGCCTTCAGGGGAGCCCGCTGAAAGGCGCGGGCTGCCCTTTAAACTGATCTGCGCCTCCCAGCTGGGAGGCTCAGATCAGTTTAAAGGGCCCCCGCGCCTCTCCAGTGGAGCCCGCTGAAAGGTGCGGGCTGCCCTTTAAACTGACCTGTGCCTTCCAGCTGGGAGGCTCAGATCAGTTTAAAGGGCCCCCGTGCGCCTTCAGGGGAGCCCGCTGAAGGGGGGTGGGCTGTCCTTTAAACTGATTTGTGCCTCCCGGCCGGGAGGCGCATGTCAGTTTAAAGGGCAGCCCGCGCCTCTCCAGCGGAGCCCGCTGAAAGGTGCGGGCTGCCCTTTAAACTGACCTGCGCCTCCCAGCTGGGAGGCGCAGATCAGTTTAAAGGGCCCCCGCGCGCCTTCAGGGGATCCCTCTGAAGGCGCGCGGGGGCCGAATTTCCCCCCGAACTCCGGATCCCCCCGAATTACCGGGGATCCGAAGCGGGGGAGTTCGGACTTTGGCACGTACCGAACCCACAAGGGTCAAATTCGGCCGAATCCGAACTGTACTGAATTTTTTTTTTTGACAGCCCTACTGTTGATACCAAATGAGTCCATGATAAAGTGGCACCTACACTGGTGTAGGGTCACACCACTTGCTATAGAACTTCTCCTTCCCCACTCCTCTTGAGGATTGCACGGTTCTGATCATATACATCTCTGTGTAGGTATGGAAATCTTACTGAGCTTTTGGATTCTGTCTGCATTTTTAAACATCATTAAATTACATTTATTGTTACGGCCATTGGCCAGCATATTTAAACATCATTATTCTGCATTTTAATACATTGTTAATGCTCTGCTATATATTCTATAAAACCATGAAGTATTTGCTATATATTGGAAAGCATACCAATTTTTGTCTTTGAAGTGCATGATCCCTCACATGTACAAAAGTGAATTAGTTAACATTAGCAGCTATCAGTGGTAAAAACAATGCATTAAAAACAATCACTTAAAACAATGTTTTCTAACCAGCTGTTAAACCAAGTAATGTATTTATTTTATTGCACATTTGCATAATAGGGCAAACTAGAAAGTCTCTCTAACAGATGTGGCAGTGGCAGGGAGATTTCATTACTGGCCTCTGTTATTAATCACTACACAAATTTTAAATGATTTGTTTCTACAGTCTGATCAATTTACATCAGAGCCCTTGCATTTATGCACACAATGTGGAGATAAAACATCTGTTCACACCTTTGCTGGCATCATTGATTTTCTTATCAGGCTTGAAGTTCTGCAGTGAGTGAGGTACAAGAGAATTTACCAAGAGACTGACAACTTTGGAAAAGGAAGATTCACTGTTAGCATTGAGAATAATTCATAGCTGAAAGACATTTCTCATACCCCTAATATCTGTAGTGTGCTTATTAGAGAGTCTCTTGAAAGCAGCCAGTATAGAGAAAATCAATAACTGCTGAAATTTCAGCCAATTAAAGTACAGATATATGCATATATAGATAAAAGGTATTATATATTTATATCTCCATATAGGCTGACTTTACTGGTCAATCCCACCCCCATTTAATTTCATATTTTATATGCACATACATAATGGACAATATATTCCAAAATGCATGCATCTATTATAACTTCTTTGGCAGGCAATCCAAGGGTTTTTCATGTGCAATATCATTATTAAGAATTTTATTCTAAGTTTCTTTTCACTGCAACATAGAACTAATTTGTTCATTCTAGAATTTAATAGACTGATTATTATCATTATTTCCTAATTATATGTGATAAATACCTTGGAATACTTTACAGATAATATTTTATAGATAACAATACTTAAATATCTTATAGGTAGGTATAGATATAGATCTACTTTATAGACTGATAATGTTTGGATCATAAATCCGAAGCAGAGCAGAAATCTATCTAATTCAATATACCGTAGCAGTGACCAGCAAAAATATTCTTAGAAAAACAGACATACAGGTTGAAAGGAAAGGCAATTCAGATATATATGGAAAGGTCCCCTGCACAAATTTACCTCTGAATATGATATTTCACAGTTTCTTTCTCTGTGCTTCTTGGCATTTAATTGAGTAGGACTCCTCCCCAATACTATAAAGGAACAATCCTGTTTGTGAGGGGGGGGTAGGTCTTCCTGAGGGTTGCCAACCTCCAGGTACTATTTGGAGTAGGGCTGTCGATTCGGTAAAAACTGAACCAAAAAAAAAACGGAATAATGCCCCCCCCCAAAAAAAAGCGGGAAAAAGGCAAGCCAATTCTTGAATAAACCGAAATGATTCAGTCATTTCCCACCAGGAGGGGAGAGTTTCCTTAAAATCCATGCTGCCAAAGCTGGCAGCATGGATCTTAAGGAAGTCCCCCCCCCAATCGGCCTTCCCGGGATTCCCGAGAAGGCGAGCAGGGGGTTCTTTAAAGAGATCCATGCTGCCAAGGCTTGGCAGCATGGATCTGAATGAAGCCCCCACCGCCCGCATCCCCGGGACTCCCGGGAAGGCTGGCGGGGGGCTTTAAAGAGATCCACACTGCCAAGCCTGGCAGCGTGGATCTAAAGGAAGCTCCCCCCGCCCGCATTCCCAGGACTCCCTAAAATTTTCAGAAAATCTGATTTTCCAGATTTTCCCCAAATTTTCAGGTTCAATAAACCTAAACCCAAATAATACCGAAAAAATTATCTGACAGCAATAATTTGGAGATCTCCAACAATTACAACTGATCTCCAGCCGATAGAGATCAGTTCACCTGGAGAAAATGACCACTTTGGTAATTGGACTCTACGGCATTCAAGTCCCTCCCCTCCCCAAACCCCTCCCTCCTCTTCAGCTTTGCAGAAGGTGAACATATGAAACATAAGGTGATAATAGATAAGTTTGAAGAATACTGCATGCCTAAAAAGAATGAATGTTTTGAATGGAACAAGTTTTTTACATGCATGCAACAAGCAGGGCAAACTAAGGACCCTTATGTAACACAATTAAGGAGGGTTGCCAGCTCCACGTTGTGAAATATCTGGAGATTTTGGGGGTGTAGTCTGGGGGAGGGCATGGTTTGGGCAGGGGAGGGGCTTCAATGCCATAGAGTCCAATTGCCAAAGGAGCCATTTTCTCCAGGGGAACTGATTTCGATTGCCTAGGGATCAGTTGTAATAGATCTCCAGCCACCACCTGGAGGTTGTGAAATCAAAAAAATTGAGCACTTATGGCATAAAAAAGCTGTTAAGCCTATTTCAGAATAGTGCAACCTTTATCTAGGTCCTTGACTCTTGTAAAATACTGTGTGTAGCCAGCTAGCAGGGGAGCACCTTGCCACTGTACAATTGTTAACAAGTATCACAATTTACAATTTTTTCACAATAAAGTGGCTTTTCAATATTTGTGGTACATAACACAACACAATAGAAATGTCCATAGAGGCCACCAACAATGGGGTTCTGGTATTTTATCCCATTTCGCTTCTGCTTCTTGGGTCGTGGCGATCCTATATTGAATGTTCTGACCGGAACTTTTGTTCCATTCGTACAGTGTATGACTTCCTGCTTCTAATGGATGACTGGATAAGGCAAATTCCAATCGGAACAATCAACATAGGATCACCGCGACTCAAGAAGCAGATGCGAAATGGGATAAAATACCGGAACTCCATTGTTGGTGGCCTCTATGGACATTTCTATTGTGTTGTGTTATGTACCACAAATATTGAAAAGCCACTTTATTGTGAAAAAATTGTAAATTATGATACTTGTTAACAATTGTACAGCGGCAAGGTGCTCCCCTGCTAGCTGGCTACACACTGTATTTTACCAGTGTCAAGGACCTAGATAAAGGTTGCACTATTCTGAAATAGGCTTAACAGCTTTTTTATGCCATAAGTGCTCAATTTTTTGATTTCACAGTCTCCTTTGGGGCACTAGTTATTTCTGTTTGACTACCAACCACCTGGAGGTTGGCAACCCTAAGGCTCAATTAGAACTGTGGCTTTGGTGACTTGTAGGGTTGCCAGGTCCCTCTTTACCACCGGCAGGAGATTTTTGGGGTGGAGCCTGAGGAGGGCGGGGTTTGGGGAGGGGAGGGACTTCAGTGCCATAGAGTCCAATTGCCAAAGCAGCCATTTTCTCCAGGTGAACTGATCTCTATCAGCTGGAGATCAGTTGTAACAGCAGGAGATCTCCAGCTAGTACCTGGAGGTTGGCAACCCTAGTGACTTGCAAGAGTCTTTGATATGAAATAGGATTATTTTTTGTATCAGGGGAAATGCAGTTAGAGAGAAGTTCCTGCATGAGAAGCACCTGTCCTTGAATAAAGCTCTTCAGTTTTGCAGAGCTTCAGAAACTGTGAAGGCCCAAGCCAAAGATTTGAATTCAGGGGGTAATGCTGTCCATGCAGTACACTTGCAGAAGAAGGGTGTAGGCAACTCAGTTTCAAAAACAGTGATTCCTTCCTCGTAAGTGATTTCTAGGGGACAAATCCCTCATTTGTCTACAGTGGCGCACCTCTTCGGATACTTTTGGAACAGAAAAATGAATTGTGCTGGGATGAACCCAGAAACTGGATTGAAGCCATAACTGAATGACTGCAGTTCCCCTGTCTCCCTGCCAGCTTAGAAACAGGAGCAAGGTTGCCCATGAACATAATCTTAGGCAGGGTCTCCCAGTAGAGGGGCTGGGTCCACAATCTCCACCACACAGACACAAAATCTACTCTTCATTTCCCCCCATTCCAACCACTAAATTAATAAAACAGGGATTATTTTTTTTTAAAAAAAAAACATTCTCACACACAAAAAACTGTGAGAAAAGTTTCGCTTTTTAATGATGTTCCTCTTTAAGCGTTATCAATACATTCAGGTATGTGTTTGTGTTGCTTCTATAATTAGAGTGGACTTAGACTAGCCATTACTGAAACTGCATTGAGGCTTTGGGTAAGAATATCTGGATGAGGCAAAATAAGCTAACATTACCTAGATGAGATGCCTATTCAGGGCTTCAGCTGTCATAGACAAGTAGAGTCCAGAGAGAGTGGGGGGGGGGGGAGAGCGAGGAAACTAGATTTTAAAACAGGGCTTTTGGAGACTTGGATTTTCCTTGGAACATAGCAGAGATAGTTGCAGGGTAAAGAATCCTAAGGAGCCTTTTTGTGCACCAGGTAAAATCAGCAGTTAGGATCAGGGCATTAAAAACTGGATTTAACTGGGACACAGCCATGCACCCTGCACACACTTGTCATAAACTGCTTGAATCCTGTTTTTTGCTCCTGCGAGTATTGCAACGTTTGTTTTTGGCAGTGTGCTGCTGCTACAGATTCAGGGCCCTTTGGTTGGCCCTTTCAGTCTTCCTTACCCAAAGGCTCATTATACTCTGCAGCAAATAGTCATTAGGAGATAAGAGAGGAAATGATTAGAAATTATTTTCCAGAACAGCAGAAGCATTTTATGATTGAGTTTGTTTTAATATCACAGCAAAATGCCTTTGCCTTTTTGAGGGAGATTATTTTTATAGCGCAATAACTGATTCTAGCATTACTGTTACTGCTAATGAAACTGAAGATGATGGTTTCCAGATTCACAGTGTAAGTATGCCATGACAGTATTTTTGATGCATGCTGCTGTATCTGTGTCCTTGCATTTTATAGAATGACAGCAGCCACAGACAGCTTCCTGCCCCAATTAGTTTAGTCTCAATATACTACAATCTAAATGATATTTTCTATATAGTATGTTCATGGACACTCTCAAGCATGGTGCTCTTGTAGGAGGTTTGCAATAGCTAAGGAGATACTTGGAGGCAATAAGGCCATCTCCCTGTAAGGAGGCTGTAGCATGTGCTCTCAAACTTCTATGAAGACAGAGAAGCCAAAGATGGTGACCTGAGCAGATATTTTGGCGTGTTGCTCTGGTTTATATTGCTTATTTTGCAGCTTCAAGATAAATATTTTACTCTGAACACTGAGTCATGATAAGGCATACCTGCTACGTGCTCTAAACTTGAAGTTGTAAAGAACTGCAACCTCTCAAGTGGCAAAGATATAGAGGTTCCCAGGATCATGACAAATAGCAATAGTTTAAGGAAACGTCATAGGTCAGACTCAAATATCCACAAAGTTTCCTAAACAGCTGAAGAGGGATGATATGTTTATTTCCAAGAGAAGTGAAAGTGTGAGTAATAAAGGAAAATTTTATCCTGTCTTTACTAGCTTTGCCTCCACAGGGGAATCTCCCACATGTCAACCTTTGGTTGACTGCGAGTTTGCTCAGGATATGAACTCTAAAATGCTGCCTAAGAGCAAGAATGTAAGTTTTCTTTCTAATTCCTCAGCAGACAATCACAAAGATTTCATTCTGCAAAAAAATGCAAGACAACATTTTTTGGGGAGATGAGTGTCTATTGACTGCTCAAACTGTAATTTAAATTTTTTGAGCAGCTGACAACAAATGCTAAATAACTAGACTCCCTTAAGGACTCTTTTGATACCTTTTCTCATAAGTTTGCAAATGAGTTGGACAGGATTCCTGACCCTCAAAGATAAAAGAAAGAGAATTTAAGGAGGCAGTCGATAATTTTGAGAGGAATATAGGGAATGGGCATGATAATTGCAGCACAGAACTGGTAACAAACAATAATCTAGTTGTATTAAAAGAAAAGGGAAACAGACGAACTTTAAAAGTCAGCCAAGTCATGCTACAATTCTCCCTTGTAGGGGTAAATCAAGGGAAATGGGAGTCTTGAAAAGTTATCATTTCTCCCTTGAGTAAATTGCTGTGCATTCGCCCCCACTATATCACTTTATCTACTGTCGACTGGAGTATAGGTTCTCGAACTTTTAATAGTGCTATTGACATTTAAACCTGATACAATTCCAGCCATGCTGTTCAAAATGAAATCTTTTCTCTCTACTTCCCAAATCTTACCTGTAAGGCTTTTTAGAAATTCAACTCCCCAACCCTTAATTCCAGTGACTATACCAGCTACCCATAGGATTTCTCAGTCAAGGGTTCCTGCTAAAATATCTTTACCCAAATATGAATGTACAGTACCAACTGTTCAAATAACGGAGACATTGGGTACATCTCTATCCTTTGTGGACAAGATTCCAGATGGACAACAACATTTGAGTTGTTGTAGGAGAACTTTGCATGGTACAGCAGTCTGCAAACTGGATGATTCTCCCCGCACACGCCTGGATAAGAATTGTGACCTGTCATCGCCCAAGGAGGATAACTGGACTGAGCCGGATTGTGATGACTATTTTCATAGAATTTCAAAGAAACTTTTTACATCCAATGGAAATGCAAAAAACAAAACAAAACAAAAAACTAGTGCTTCCCTTCCTGAAGTCCCAGAATTCAAAGAGTGTGAAAGCAAGTCTCAACCTATCCAATTACATCCTAATAAACAGCTTGAGATTTCACATGAGGAGTTGACACATATGGAAGAGGCTGATGAAGCGGAGCGCCGGAGCAGAAAAAAGAAGAGCTACACTGTGCTATTAGAAAAGTTGGAACATAAGATCACAAAGGAACTGCAAGAACTGTTGAATAGTATCTCCAATGTTTTTCAATACAATTAATGTATTTAATGTATGGGTATATGCTTTCAGGTTTTTATACTTGTGAAAACCTGAGATCATGTACTAATAGTTTGTTTTGGGATTTTCCATGATTAAGTCCTGTACCAATTTTCACTTTGGTAACCACCTAGAGGTTAACTGGAGTATTAGAAGGCCTGAGCAGCTACATCTGGCTTGGGAATCAGAGGTTCTTATATCTCCCAAGTTCAGGCAATGGAACATGTTAACTTGGAGTCATTTGTGAAAACCAGGCCTGACTGTGTTAAAAGGATGGGGGGAGGGGAGTATATGCGAGTGATTTCTGGAAGATTCCTAAGGGGGAAATATCTCATTGGTTGAAGTGTATCATCTGATGCTATAGGCTAAAGCCTATAACTGGCTATGGGGAGTAAGGTGATTGGTATGCTGGATAAGGTGGTCTCTCTCGCTCTTCCTTTGATTTCTCTTTGCTTGCCTACCTGATCCTTAAACTGGCGTGCTGTGATGTGCTCACTATTATCAGATTGTTTACAGAAGATGTGCCATTAGGCCCTGCAGGTATTTTATGTGTTATGTAGAGAGATAGTTTTGTTATTTTTGCCACTCTTGGACCTGACAGAGAATGTACTGGATTTTGACTATTTTGTCATTTACATATATGTATATTTTAAAAAGACAAAGACAGAGAAGCCAATTGCATTACAAAGGCTTCCATGTAAGCTTTGCAAATTTTTCAGCTGATCCAGTTTCAGGAGAATTGGGAAAACAGACTGCAAAGAGCTGGAGGATAGTACACAGCAGCCAGCCAACTCAACTCCATTACATTCCCAGACCCATCCCCAAAGTCATTAGCACAGTAGCCTGCAGTGCGTGCTAAGGAGCCAGATGTCACTCTTCCGCAGCTTGTTGTCTGATGGCTTCCATTTAAGCAGAAGGAGGTGGAAAGCATTGTGCTGAGCTACACACTGTGTGGAAAGCCATCCTTTTAACCTCTGCAGGGCCTCTTGTTTATTTTATGAAATGCTAGGAAAAGCATTTTCCACTAAGTGGAAGATCAAGAACTCTTCTTCTAGAGCACCCTCTGGGCTTATTGAGGAAGAACATCCTCACCCCCTCCTCCCATTTACATGTATTATGGCTCAGATTAGAGATGGTAGGTGGTTTAATGTTTCCATCCTGCCTTGGTCCTAGTGTAGGGTTGCCAACCTCCTAGCTGGAGACCTCCTGCTATTACAGCTGATCTCCAGCCAATAGAGATCAGATCACCAGGAGAAAATGGATGATTTGACAATTGGACTCTATGGAATTGAAGTCCCTCCCCTCCCCAAACCCCACCCTCCTCTGGCCCTGTCCCCAAAACCTCCCACTGGTGGCAAAGAGGGACCTGGTAACCCTATCCTAGTGCGAAGACTAGGACAGTGTTTGAAGACTAGGACAATGTTGGGTTGAAGGGCTCTTGAGCAAGGCTCTCAGTGCCTTGGTAGGGGGAGGAGCATTCATTCTAGGATTTCTTTCACCTCTTCAGTTTTCTGTGCTGCTCTTTGCAATGTGAAAGCAGTAGTGGCGTGTAAATAGAGTTGCCAATCTCCAGGAATTAGCTGGAGATCTCCTGCTATTATAACTGATCTCCAGCCAATAAAGATCAGTTCACCTGGAGAAAATAGCTGCTTTGGCAATAGGACTCTGTGGCATTGAAGTGCCTCCCCTCCCCAAACCCCACCCACCTCAGGCAAACTGGATTTGTTTCCCCACTCCTACACATGAAGCCAGCTGGGTAACCTTGGTCTAGTCACAGCTCTCTCAGCCCCACCCACCTCACAGAGTTTATGTTGTGGAGAGGAGAAGGGAAGGTGATTGTAAGCCGGTTTGATTCTTCCTTGAGCCAGCATGGCGTAGTGGTTAAGAGCGGTGGTTTGGAGTGGTGGAGTCTGATCTGGAGAACAGAGTTTGATTCCTCACTCCTCCACATGAGTGGCGGAGGCTAATCTGGTGAACTGGATTTGTTTCCCCACTCCTACACACAAAGCCAGCTGGGTGACCTTGGGCAAGTTACAGCTCTAGAGTTCTCTCAGTCCACATACCTCATAGGGTGTCTGTTGTGGGGAGAGAAAGGGAAGGTGATTGTAAGCTGGTTTGAGTCTCCCTTAAGTGGTAGAGAAAGTTGGCATATAAAAACAAACTCTTCTTCTTCTTCTTCTAGTTGTAAAATTGCTACTTCATTTTATCACTTAACTACTGAGAATTGCCATCTCTATCTGTTGCTTAGGACTGATCTGTGCATGAAACCTAATATTTTCCCTTATCTATTGCTACTCTGTATCTTGGTTAGGACAGTAGTTGTGTTCTGTTTAAGCATCCTTCTCCCTCCCCTTCCTTCTTTGGAATCATATCAAGTTTTGTCATGCCTGTGTATACCAAAAGATCCCCTCTGGACAGGTTTGCCAGCTGCAGGTAGGGCCTAGAGATCTTCCAGAATTACATCTTATCTCTAGATTATAGAGATCAGTTCCCCTTGAGGTCCCTCACCTCACCAAACCCCGCCTTCCCCATGCTCCACTTCTTTAAATATTCAGGAAGTTGGCAACCCTACTCTTGGAGCTGGTGTTGGACTTACATGTGTAGAGAAGCTTACATTTACAGACCCTGACGTGGGTCTCCTTTTGGTAACAGGTGTGTGGGGATGGGGTTGATGGCAACCTCTCTCTGCACAAGTTTGGTGCCGGCCAGGAAAAACAAGATGACACATGGTCATGTTGAAATTTGAGCCAGGGGGGAGTTGCCCAAATGCTGGCAAACCCCAGTGTATCATATACATTTTGCTGGCATGATGGTAACCAGAAACCAGAAACCCTAAGCCCTGGTCTAATTCACTTCTTTGCCTGGCAAGAAGTTGCTATACACACCTAGTCCTGAGCTTCAGCTAGAGAAAAAGAATGCCCTTACCTGACAGCCACTTACCTGGCACTTACCTGACAGCCACAGATTCCTAACTGGTTTCCCCCTCTGTATGGTTTTGCTTCCAAAGTAAATGGTTCTGATTTGGTTGTGCATTATTAAAATGGAATGTAGGACTGGAGTGTTTGGGAAATCTGATTTCCTAGAACTGACCTCCCAAAGACCCATGGTAAACATGTGCTTGCCTTGATGGGTAGTAATCAAACTCAAAAGAGTGGGCAGCGTTGAATCACCCTTGAAGGAGCTTGCAAAACTTTTATGAAGACATAAACTTATTTAAGGGCAAAATATCAGCACTCTGACTTTCTGCCTAGAAAATATATGCACATTCTCAAGCAGGTAATTGTGCTCTAGAATCTTGCATATGTATGAACAAAATGAGTAATTGCATGTGCAGGCTACTGCTAGTGCGTGAAATTACCTGTTTTGCAAGTGTAAATTGTTGTTTTTGCATGCACATTTACCTGTTTGCTGTGTTTATATTTTGCTGGTTTGAGTTAGCTGCCTGTGTTTGAAAATTTTGGCCCTAAGGATATAAACAAAAGAGTCAAAGCAGGAGATGAATATTAATTGTGAGAGGGAATTAAAAAAAAATACTGCATCCTGTCTTTTGTTTTTAACACCGCAATGTGGCAATGTTTATCTCATACAATATTTATCAAGCACCCATACACCATGCCATTTCCAATACTCCTCTCCAAATTCCTCAACAATACAAGAGCATTTATCTAGACAGAGGAACTATTTAAACTGAGCATTTCTTTGGTTGATAGAGTATAGGTTTTCCCCCTTCCTTTTAAAGGAATAAATTATTCCTGTATTTCAGTTCATCTAGACTGAAACAAAAGAACTGGGCACCGTTGTTTAGTGCAAGTGATTGAGTATAGAGAATTCTATGATGAAAGCAGAAGCAAAGTGCAGGCTGTGAAATATGTTGGTTTTACGAATGCTGTGAATTTAGAACATAATTTATAATCCCCAATTCAGCTATGCACCAGCCCTACAATTTATCCATGACATGTACGGTGCTGATAGCACTCATGCAGTTAAATTCTATTCACCACACAGCACTGCTGTGGTTGGTTTCTTCAGAGCAGAACAAAATATTAATTTCTATTTCTTTTCAGTTTTCCTAGGTGAATATTAATATGCCAGGCCAGCACCTGTGAGACAGCCGGCAGTGTGAAGCAAAAAAAATAAAAATAAAAAATTGTTCAGACCTGTGGACACTTTCACATTTGCAGGTAAAAACTATCACTGGATTCATTCTCAGGTGCTTCCAAAATTCTCCAAATCAAAATATATTCCCACATTTTGGAGTTGCAAATTACCTGGTCTGGTTTCTGAAGTGGGATCTAATTAGAAACCTTCCATTGCTACATTTTTTTTATTGAATTCTGCACAGTGCTAATTCTGCACAGTGCTGTCCATGTTCAGTGTGCCACAGCTTTTCCCCTTTCGACAGAACCAATGCATGGGTAAAAAAAACCCCACTGAAAACACATCATTATCCCTATTTCTAATAGACAAGAGCTTGCCCCGTATGTGGACTAGCAAACGCACACAAAGCAGCCACTCACAGCTACATTATGAGATTCAGCAAATCCAAGGGGGCCTCCAGCTTTAACGGAAAAAAAAAATTTAAAAATTCTTTCAGGGTACAATCCCCTTTTAAGTTAATAGTTAGCAATGTCTGCACGTGATTAGGGTTGCCAACCTCCAGGCGGGATCTAGAGTTCTCCCAGAATTACAATTGATCTCCAGACCACAGAGATCAGTTCCCCTGGATAAAATGGCAGCTTTGGAGGATGGAATCCATTGCATTATACCCTATTAGGGTTGCCAGGTCCCTCTTCACCACCAGCAGGAGGTTTTTAGGATGGAACCTGAGGAGGACAGGTTTGGGGAAGGGAGGGACTTAATGCCATAGAGTCCAATTGCCAAAGCAGCCATTTTCTCCAGGTGAATTGATCTCTATCGGCTGGAGATTATAGCAGGAGATTACCTGGAGGTTGGCAACCCTGTACCCAATTGAGGTCCCTCCACTTCCTTCCCTAAATCCCACCTTCCTCAGTTTTTGCCCCCAAATGACAAATAGTATGTTTCCGGTCCAGAATTCAGTTTGACATTACTGTAGTAAAACTGGTATTACATAGGTAGTGAAAAATAGCACAGAATAATGAAGACGTACAGAATTCCAGAATAGTAAAGGAATGAGTGAAAGTTGATCACCCCTAGATAAAACTTTACTTCATTATGATCCAGCCAAATGTAAGCGCTTTTATGTTTTGATTATTTTACTTGTAAATCTTGCAATGCACATGCTTAATTTTGGAGGGATCATGATTTTGCTTTGTGATGACAAAATGGACAGCTTAAAAAACTTTGCATGTAGCAAAACGAGCTATGTAGTTAATGAAGCATGATGTTATATGTGCAGCTGTGTGGGCCTGTCTCAACCACATCCCCATTCCAATACACTACAATGCTCCCTTGAAACACAAACCACCAGTTGCCAAAGACCCACACCATTTTCTGCCATTGTGTTGACTGTACCATTTACCCTCACAAATACACTACATTTGAGTGCTGTCGGTGCAAGATGTGTTACCACCATACTTAGATGCTCCTCAAGATCCATAGTCTTTCATACAGTGAGATGCTTTATTGCCATTTTTTAAAAAAGTAATTGAGTTGTTTATGAGGTTGGGTCAGCCCTATTGCTTTCTTCAAACTAATGTTCAGGCCATTTTGGTTTGACCATCCATGAGTAGTGCCAGCAAAGCAGAAAATATTTCCCATTCTGGGTTGAAATTTCACTTACTAAACTCTTTTTTTAAAAGTTATTTTATTAACATTTTCAAAAGCAAAAATAACGAACAAACATATACAGACACTCCCATTCATACATTTTGTGCTTACTTCAGGTTATCAGTTTACATGAACATTGTTCTGTTGTTATTTACTTAAACATTGCTAAACTTAACTGTGCTTATACTTCAAATATTTATCTTTATTTACTACTTATTCAAGATATGTGACTATTACTTTCTATCTCTATTAAAAACATTCCCTACAGTTTCCAATTAGCATATTCAAAATAACATTCCCATTTCTTCCATGAGTCTTCAATCATTCTTTCTTTCACTTTTCTAAATCCGGAACAGTCTCTTGTTTCCATGATGCTGCCAGTACTATCCTTGCTGCAGTCGTCAGATATCCAAAAAGTTCCTTATGATTATTTTCTAGATTCTCTGGTGCCATCCCCAATAACATAATTTCCGGATTCAATGGAAATTTGATCTTCAAAATCTTTTTCATTTCTTGATGAATTTCACTTCCTAAACTCATGCTCAGTTTTCCCACCTCAAACTAAGTGCAGACTGATTCATCACTAAAGAGATTTTGTTGATTTTTGTCATTTTGTTGATTTTTGTCATTCTGTTGATAAACAATCCCTGTTTATTTAGATAAATTGCAGAGATATATAGTTAATGATGAACACTAAAACTTCACCAGATTTAATGATTTGTTTAACTAGATTTATGTACAATTTATACCAACACTAGACACGAGTTGCAATGTTCATTAACCACTTTTCTCTATATGCATGCTCATTTATTTTTCAATCTTTATTTTTTTCTTTACCGTCTAATTCATCCTTTACCAGAATGCCATATATGTTAGATACTTTGGAACCTAGTAGCTGATTTTAAACTTTTCAAAAAATTACAAATATTGCTTATTTTGTTGACCCCTTCGTTGTTTTACCATTAACTGCATGGCACTTATTTGATTCTACTAAGACAGCAAGGGGGTTTCCTTCATCAGTGCACCAACATTCTTATACTGGTATATTTTGAAACATTTTTTTCAATAAAAATGTTTTTTCCCAAAAAATATGTACATGCCTAAATAATAAACTTGTCTTTGCAAATAGAGATGTAAATCCAACTGATTGAAAAGAACGCAGGGAGCAGTCCTAAGCAAGCAGATCTACCCAGAATCTTATTCAGTTCTATTCAATCAAGCTTATACCCAGGCTGGTGTTCTTAGGATTGCACTCTAACAGCTGGTTTTAGGAGGCAACCCAGCAGTGCCAAAACCTCTACCCGGTGCCAAAAAGCTGGTGTATCTTTGCTAAAACAAAAAGGGGCGTTCCCGAGCCGTTTTGGCTCGGGAGGCTGACTAATGTCAGCCCCGCTTCCTGCCCAGCGCCGGAACGCCTCCTGGCTCGCTGCCGCGGCCTGTACCAGCATCCAGAGGCTGGCTGGAGGCTGTGGCGGAATTTTGGCCCAGCACTGCCGCAGCCGAGGACCGGCGTCCAGGCCTGTATGCCGGTGCTGGGGCCACTGACGCCGGCGTGTGCCATCCGGGCACCAATGGTGTGCGCCCCTGCGCCAGTGGAGGCATTTGTCGGCCTCCTAAGGTATTTCACTGTGGCTGCCAGTGCACTTCAGGAATGTGTTGAAAAGCTTCAGCCTCATATCTTATCCATTCTACTTTCTCCAGTAGAATTCAATACTTACAGAATCCGACTATTGGCTGCCTACCAAGATTTCCCCATTTATCAATTTCCTGGAAATGAGATATAAGAAAAGTATGGACCCTGGGAAAGTTACTTACAGTACAATCCTACACAGAGTTCCTTGATTTCATTGGAGTTCGACTGGAGTAACTGCATAGAATTCTGGTGATAATTTATTTTAGGAACAAAATTTATTTTCAGAGTGAGTTTTTTCACAGTCTTGCTTTTTCAGTAGATATCCAGTGAAATACTATTATTGTATACACTTTGCCTGTGCATATGCATAGTCCAAAGCTATGTATTAAGTTCCCTCTGAGCTCAATGGGACATTTCCAAGTAACTATGCATAATACTGCAGTATTAATGTTATCAATGATCACATGGAATCCACAGGTTTGATCGAATCTTTCCCAGAAAAGAGCGAGTTCATGCAAAGGAATTTTGCCACCTTCTCCTTCCCAACACAGCTTGCTATGACCTCAAAAAATCACTTCTGAGGATTGGGAGTTTGACTCTGGAATGGAGTGGGGGATCCAGCAAGAATAGGGAATCAGCATATATTGTCCCTTTCCCCCCTTTTCAGGCTATTGTCCTGTTTGCAAAATTTGCTGCACTAATACAGGTGGTGTGTGGAGTGGCTGCTTCTTCTTCTTCTTCTTCTTCTTCTTCTTCTTCTTCTTCTTCACAGCTTCTAAACTACACCCCATATCGCTCCTAGTGGTTCTCTAATCCTCATGAATGACTTTTCAGGGGGCACAGAATCTGCTGTGGGAAAGAAAAGAGTACCCCCCCCCCAAAAAAAAACCTTCTGCGAATTTTACTCCATTCTTGAAAGAAATTGATAAACTAAGAATTAATGTAGTGGTAACACAAGCCCTCTACATTGCACATACAAAGGCTCTGTCCCCACAATTAAGAATCTTAACAGACAGAGCATGTGTTAGTAAAACAAAAAACATAGACATTGTCTTATGGTTTAATTTGTTTTCACTGGTGCTGTACTAATTTTTTGTGAAGTTCAACTTTTACCGAAGAACTTGGTGTTTTGGGGGGAGGGTGTTGGAAATACGTTTGTGAAACTATTTAATATCTGTCTGAAGCCATTGTTTTCCTCATCTGCTTCTGTTCTGGCACCATATTTTTATTTCCTCCCTGAGTGATCGCAGACAATCCGAGATCATGTAGGGTACAAGATGATGTCATGCCACCATGTAGCCAATCATATTTGGCTTTGTAATGATATCACTGAGGGCAAACAAAGTTCTCCCGCTTTCTTCCCTGTTGCCTCGGCAACCATACTGATACTCACTATGTAGCACTCTCATTACCTGCCAGAACTGTGTGGCAATTCTGCACATAATTATACATAACTACTTGGGGCAGTATGTGGATGGAGATGCAATTCAGATGCACATCCATATTCAATACATACTCGTCAAAATAAAATGAAACGGAAGGAGGGGGAAAGGCTCAATTGCCTCAACAATTATGGTATATTCTTTCTCTCTCTCTTGGCTATCACCCCCTTGAAAATTATCTAAAGAAAAAATGATGTAAAAGATCACAGAAACAGAACGTTCAGTTTTCAGTAAGTGACATTTTTCAAAAAATTTGGATCAGCATTTCTTTTAATGAATCAAAATTTGATTGATGGTGTTGTTCAAAACCAGGATCTACTCTCCAACCGTCCTCCCTGTTCCCTTTTCTTCTGTACACAGCCCAAAACGGATGATGTCTTGAAAGGCTAGTGTTAGAGTGTTATTCTAGCAGCATGATATATACTATAGCTAAAATGACCTCTGCGTTTTCAAGGTTTGCTAAATCTTAAATTTAAGCTACCTGCTTCACAAATAGTATCTGAAACAATAACTTTTTATGTTGCAACAAACATTACATTTAATGAGTATAGTGCACATGTAATGATACACTGAATCAGTATGAAGCCTCAAATAATGATTTCTGTTGGCACTATAAAAGGAATGTAATTTTTCTTGTTGAAATACCATTTTTCAGTTACTGCATGACTGATGTGGTAATTATCCCTTACACCTGGGATTTAAATCCAATCCTACAAGCCCATTTTCTGTTTGCAAGCTGTCAGACTGATGCATAGGCTTTGTTCTTATCTGGCAGTAGGCGAGGAATCGGTAATTCAGAAACAACAAAGTCACTGATGGGTCATGATGTAATCTGCACTGAAAATTGCAATCTGTAATGAGATTGGAAACACAGATGAGGTGACTAAAATTGATTACCTACCATAGCTGAAATTTTCAATTTTATTGCACAAATATGATCAAAACCAGTCCATAAGTTTGGGAGATTAGTTGCAAAAGAATAAAGATTACTTTAAAATTAGGTGAAAGGAGAGATAAGTTCTTAAAATGTAAATGTATTTGTTTTATAGCAATGTAGTTCATCTTCAAGGTGATTCATATGCATGCAATTTTTTTTCTAGCTGCCTTTTTTGCACATGCATATCTGTTGCTTGGTGAAGAGTATGTATATACAGAGGGGGTGAGAGATCAGTAAAGAAAGATGAAGAACTATATATGGAGCATAATCACTTGATACAAGGCTATGCATTTTTTCTAGATAGGGTCACAAAAATGATTTCCAATTGTGTGGTAAACACAGGTCTCTTGCTAATGCAGTCAACAAATATAGCTCCTAAGCAACAGCACATGTGTTGGCACTATAAGCTAGCTTTTCAGTCAGGAAACTGTACAAAAGACAGGAATATCAATGACAGGGCTCTACTAATCAAAGCGTATCTACCAAGGATTAGTCAATAGGAAGGAGGTACATTTGGGTCCAGCGATAGTTGATTTTAGCAAAAAACAAAACCTACACATATAAGTGAATACTTATTTGGGAAAGGAAGAGAAGACAATTAAAGAAGAGAAAGTTTTCCTCCCAAAACCTAAGCCTATAAGTCCTGAGGACTCTGAAAAGAAGTGAGCCAACTATCAGGCTTATAGTAGCTTCCTTAATTGAGAAGGTGCAACAGCACTTGGGTCTAAAGAGGTACCCCAAGGTGGTGAAAACTGCTTGAAAGTTCTGACATTTGTGATCACATATGTCTTGAAATCAGGACAAGATGAGACCATATCTCTAGTTGAGCACTATGGTGGGAAGGTAACTGGTTACATCGCCATGAAGACGAGCTATCTTATTAAGGACCATGACTGTGGTGTATCTAAGTGTGAAAAGGCATCAGTTTGGGGGACCAAAATTGTTGATGAAGATGGTTTATTTGACCTCATTTGAAATATGTCAAGCAGGAAGTCAAAGTATGAAGTGGCAACTAAAGCAGAAGCAAAGAAAACAAAACCCAAATGGGGGGGGGGGGAACACCACAGGAGGCAGAAGCAGAAAACAGAAGAAATTAGCCCAGCAAAGCAGGAGATTGAGGCTAAAAAGAAAAATCCTGCCCCTGTAAAAGATGGTGCCAGGAAATCCACAAAGAAAGAAACCATGGTAGCTAGGAGAGGTCTGGTTTTTTATCAGAAAGCCTAGGAGAAAAAACATGCGGCAAAAGATGCTGAGAGCACTGCTCAAGAGACAAGGCAGAGGTGTTATTGTGGGTGGATAAATACAAGTCCACATCCCTCAAGACAATCATTAGACAGCAAGGTGATCAGGGTTGTGCCAATAAACTCTTGCGTTGGCTTTCAAACTGGCACAAGAATACTTCAGAGGATAAACACATAAAACCCAGTAAATTTGGAGGAAAGATGATGGTGCTAGTTTCAAAGCAGCTTTGCTTTCGGGGCCATGAGGGGTTGGTAAAACTACTAAAGCTTCATACATTTGTGAGGAACTGAGTTTGAGTTATGTGGAAATACTTATTTGGGGTGGGACTGTCAATATATATATATATTAGTCAATAGTCAATATATATATGGTTTGTAGGGTTTATAGGGTTTATAACCTTTGTATGTTAAGTGCCTTCAAGTCTCCTCTGATTTATCGTTGACAGTGTTGCTCATTTCTTGCAAACTGAGGACCGTAGCTTCTTTGATTGAATTAACCCATCTCTTGTTGGGTCTTCCTCTTTTCCTGCTGCCTTCAACTTTTCCTATCATTATTGTTTTTTCCAGTGATACTTGTCTTCTCATAATGTGACCAAAGTATGATAGCCTCAGTTTACTCATTTTAGCTTCTAGGGAGAGTTCAGGCTTGATTTTATCTAGAACCCACTTCTTTGTCTTTTTGGCAGTTTACGGTGTCTGTAAAACTCTCTTCCAACACCACATTTCAAATGAAAACTCTCTTCCTGTCATCTTCCATTGTCCATCTTGTAGAATCATACAGGTGTAAGGGGCCATACAGGGCATCTAGTCCAACCCTCTGCTCAATGCCTGATCATCCTAGAACATCCTACAAGTGTTTGTCCAGCCACTGCTTGACTGCCAGTGAGGGGGATCTCACTACTTCCCTAGGCAGCTGATTCCACTGTTGAACTACTCTCACAGTAAAAATGGTTTACCTAATATCTAGATGATACCTTTCTGCCTGTAATTTAAACCCATTTTTGCAAGTTCTATCCTCCGTTGCCAACAGGAACAGATCCCTGCTGTGCTTTAAGTGACAGCCATTCAAATACTTAAAGAGAGAAATTATGTCCCCCCTCAATTTCCTCTTCTCCAGAGTGAACATTCCCAAGTCCCTCAGCCTTTCCTCATAGGGCTTGGTCTCCCAGCCTCTGATCATCCTCGTCATTCTCCTCTGCACCTGCTCCATTCTGTCTACATTTGTTTTGAAGTAAAGCCTCCAGAACTGCACATAGTATTTTCCAGGTGTGGCATGACCAATGCAGTGTACAGTGGGACTATTAAATCTTGCAATTTGGTTTTATGCCTCAGTTGATACACCCCAAGATTGCATTAGCTGCATCACACTGGCTGCTCATATTTCACTACGGTCCACCTGTTCCCCAAGATATTGTTCACACACACTGCTACCCAGAGGTGTATCCCCATCTAGTATGCATGTCCCTCATTTTTTGTTACCCAGCTGTAGAACTCTGCATTTATCCTTGTTGAATTGTGTCTTGTTTCATCCACCCACTTTTCCAGTGTGTTCAGGTATCATTGAATTCTATCTCTATCTTTTGGTCCATTCACCACTCTTCCCAATTTGGTGTCATCTGCAAATTTAATGAGTAGTCCCTCCACACCCTCACCCAGATCATTTATAAACCAAGCCCTGTGGCACCTCACTGGACATCTCTCTCCATTCAAATGAAATGCTATTCACAACTACTCTTTGAGTGCGATTCTCCAACTAGTTCCCTATCCACCTAACTATCCTAGAGTCCAGTCCACAGCCTTGTAGTTTACCCATCAGAACATCATGGGGAACCCTGTGAAAAGCTTTACTGAAATCTAGGTAAATAACATTGACAGCATTACCTCAATCCAGTAAGTTCATCATTTGATCAAAGAAGGAAACAAGGTTGGTCTGGCAGGATCTGTTGGGGACAAATCCATGCTGACTTCCCCGGATTACCAATTGTCCTTCAGATGCTCGCAGATTGATCCCTTTAAAAACTGCTCCAATATCTTCCATGGGACAGAGGTCACACTGATTGGCCTGTAGTTTCCTGGGTCATACTTCCTCCCTTTTTTGAAAATTGGGATAACATTTGTGCTCCTCAAGTCTTGTGACATATCTTCCATCCTCCTAGAGGTCTGGAAGATGATGGCCAAATGCTCTGCAAGCTCTCTAGAAAGTTCTTTGAGAACTCTTGGATGTGTACCATCTGGCCTGGGGTATCTGTACTCATTCAATGCAGTCAGGTGCTTCTCAACAACCTCTCTGTCCATGTCAACTTGCAGCCAGGATGTCGTGCCTTGCCTACTGCCATCTCTACATGAGCCTGTTCTTTTTTTCAGGGGGGAAAAACTGAGGCAAAATAGGCATTGAGCCTTTCTGCTTTCTTTCTGTCCAGCGACAAATCCTTACACTTAACAATCTTTTCTCGCTCCTTTTGCATCCATTCACATCAACAACAGAACGTCCATTCAGTCATTTAGCACTATTCTCATCATAGGATTACGAGGTAAGATGAAGTGGTTTTCTGTTGCCTTCTTCAGTGCAGTACTAACCAGAGTTAGCTGAAGTGACACTTCCGAGGTCTATGAAATATCCTCTGGCAGTGTCACCTTACATTATTGCTGCTGCTCCCCAGTAGTTACCCTTCAAGGATTCTTCCACCCCCATCACCACTAGAACTGTCCATTCTCTTCTGCTGATGTGGCCGTTGATCCCTGAAGGGGGTGGATGAATCTTAGTCTGGTATCTCAGATGTCACCATTCCACCTTGAGTGATTCTGCTAGGAGTTTAGCCTCCTTATGGTATTGCTCTCAGCTTCATTGATTCACCCAACCCCCCTCACCTTGTTAAGGTGTTCATCCAAGAGGTGGTTGTAACCTTTGCTAAGTAGTAAATGGTAACAAAGCAAACTCCCATGTATACATTTCCCAAGGCTGAAAAGCTTAGTCTAGGCACATGAATGATTTCACTCACATTTTCAATGAAAGCATCAAAACTCTATGTGGCAGTGGTGGAAGTGCACGGAGCTCTCCCCGATCAGTGCTATCCTCTTCATTGAATTCATATGGGGTTGGGCATCCAAAGCTCCTCAGTGAGCTATTCCAGCTGTGAGAGCTTATGCATGCAGTTCCTTATGCAGTTAAGAATGTGCACTCAAAAATTTAAAGGGATTCAGCTTCCTTTTCAAGTCATGAAGGTCTTGCTTTTTCAAGCTGTTTGTTAAATGCATGGGACCACAGCTTTGCCCTATTTTGACTGTCAACAAGAAAAACAGCAACAAACATTTCATTAGCCATCACTTGCCCTTTCAGTCATTGAAACATCATTAACAACACCTAGGGTTGTCAAATCATTAAGGAATTTTAATTGATTAACCATTTGCCTTTTCATTAACTAATTAATCAACCAATTCAATTAACTAATTGTCTGATACATTCAAATAAATGTGCACATCAGAAGAACAAGATAAGCTACAATTTAATAAGCTACAATTTAATAAACAAAAGTTACCACTCACTTTCAGAATTCAAGAGAGGTCAACTTTAATAGGTAGTGGTTTTTAGAACCTGGCATGAGATGTAAGTGTTGTTCCACTCACTGGGAATTGGATCCCACCAAACAATTCAATGGATGGAAATTCCATCTGTGGAGTGTGACTTTCCTCCCTCCTCCCTCCCATTGTATCCCCTAAAGGCCCATGAATTGCAGTTTTTGGTAAATGGGGGAGCTCTCAGGGACAGCATGAGGCCAGCAGTGGTAGGGGAGAATTTATGAATATCACCTTTCCTTCCATCACTGGAAATGTTATTTTACAAATGAAAGACTGCCCATAAAGTCCAACACTACCCATTTGGCTTCAGAAGAAGGCATGTGCAGTCTTAGCCAAAGGTCTACAGGGACAGATGCCCTGGGCTTCACACTTGGTGGTGGTGGGGAAACCAACTGCCCAGTTTGCTCCTGCCAATACTTGCACCTGCCCCATGTGGGGTTCAGGCAGCTGGATTCCAGTGGCAGCATTGGCTCCTGCCCACCTCACATGGGGTGAGGGCCACCCCTTGCTTATCCCTGGCAAATGGGCCCAGCTGCGGTTTGGCAGTGATTTTGGAACCTCATTTTGGACTTTTACCCAGGACACCAGAATCATTAAGACAACCCCAGGAAGAATAAATTTCTCAAGAAGAAGGAGAAGAAGGTGGAGTTCAGTTTACCTCAGGATGCTTGAAAATAATTTAAATCCACAATAATGGGGAAAATGCAGAAAATTGGAATAAAAAAATGATCAAGTGGTTGTTTCTCCTGCAAGGAAAGGCTGAGAGAAAAGACAAGGGAAGATAAAATAGAGGTATATTAAATTAGGGATAGAGTAGAGATAGTAGACAGAGAGAAGTTTTTATCCCTTTTCCATAACACTACAACTTGTAGGCACCCAGTGAAGCTGATGGGGAGTAGAGTAAGAACAAGCAACAATAAATATTCTTCACTCAAAGAATAATTAATTTCTGGACTTTGCTGTCACGGGACATAGTTTAGGCCACTTGTTAAGGGATTAAACAAATTCATGGAGGATAGATCCATCAAAGGCTATTAGATGTGGTGCTAAATCTTCATGTTCATTTGCAGTAACTCAATACCAGTATGGGGGCTAATTTTTTTGTGTGGGGGGAGGCTTGTCCTCCTGTACCCACATATAGCCATTCTAGGGACTAGCAGAAGGGTCTAGAGGAGTGAAGTCCATAAATTTCCTCAGGGCAAGCTGGGAAAGCATCAGCCACTGGTCACTGCTAAATGGTCTCTCCTTCTGCCCAACGTTGGCCTCCATAGCCAACTCATGTAGGTAATGCTTCAGCTCCAGTAGTCCCTTGAGCGTAATGTAGCTGGGGTTCTAGCAGGTGATCATGTTGCTGAATACATTATGCTCTGGCACGCGAACTTGCACCTGCTTCTCAAGCAACAGATGTCTGGCCTTCACACTGTATGATCTTCTGGCAGATCTCTAGCAGATGCTGCAGTTCAGCATTCCAGCTGGGCTTCTCTGAGGAACCCAAGCCAAGAGCATCCTTTTCCACTAGGTGAAGGAAGTAGTCTGTGCAACAAATTTCCTCCAAGTCCACAATGCTCACCATTACCTCAATGTTGGCACCAATGTCAGTTATCATGAAGCTCTTGATTAGAGGACTTCTTACCCAGTCCTCTAATGGCTGCTGGATGACACCAGACATACTGTCCACCATGTGCTCCATGTCCATAACCTGGGTGTGGAGAAAATTCTGCTGGTAGCTGACCAGATGGCCTCTCTCCTCCTTCCCAGCACTGCTCTGCTGCTCACCCACAACCTCCTCAGATTGTCACCACTACACAGGTAGGCATGCTGCAATTTGAATCTGAGATCTGAGTTGAGGTGCAGTCCTCTCCCCAGCTCAGAACAGCTGAGATTTCACAAACTCCCTGGCAGCCCAATAAAAGGAGAGCACCATGGTCCAGTTCAGCATAATGAGAGCAGGGATTGTGTACCAGGCAATGCAAACTGGAACAGCCTATAGAACCCGAGATCCTGAGATATGGAGAATGGCCTTCTATCCAGAATTATCATCTAATCAATCAGATGAGTGACCCTCTGCACTCCCTGCTTCTCCTGTTCCCTTGCCATCCTAGTGCCAGTACCAGGCAGAGATGTTTTGTGTTCCTTGCATGGAGACCTGAACAGCAGAGTGGGTACTAGAGCGACTCCCATCTTTGCTGCATGGTGGCCTCATGGCCTCTTCAGCAGCATCTCTCTCCCCATGAAGAAGCATAACCTGGTGTTGCTTTCTCAAATGGTTCCTAAGCCTGGACATCATTAAATGAGTAAGGTCTATTTCATGGTTAACCTTTGTCCTACACATCTGGATATAACAGGGATGCTCCAGCTTATGGAAATAATTTGAGGCAACACAGTGCATGGAGCACCCATACTGGCAGGTGCGAGTGTGGAGGAGCAAAGCTTGGGGCAGAAACCTTGCTACTTAGGGGTGTACCAGCAGGAAGAGAGAAAGGGTTCGGATGGCAGCTTCTCCTTTGACTTTTCTTCCCACTCCTGCTTCTCCCCCTGCCCCATCTCTAATTTAATATTTTTTTTATTATTTTCACAATTATTTACTGATAGGTAACTTTTCAGCAACACATTCATTTGAAATATAAGATATAGAGTAAATTTAACAGCGTCGTTGAAAAGCATTTCATCCATTAATAAAATGTTATTAAAATAAAAGACTTCCCCCACAACTTCCTCCACCTTGCTGTAAATTTGTCTACTCTTTTGTATTGAGATTCTAATCCAAAAATATACATCAAACTTAATTACTAAATCAATTCTGAAATATCTAATTCATTACAGTAGTTACGTATTAATTATTAATTTAATATATAATAAAAAAGAAATTTTTCCCCAAGAATATTCCTTAAGCAAAAGGATTTGATCAGTAGTAACAAAATTCACCAGTTATCATTTAGTTTCTTATTTAACCCTCCATATCTCTCTATCACACATGAACTGCATGCTTCCTGTTAACTTTTTTCTTGTTGTAAGCTTTGATTTTTCCAGCACTTCTGTTATTTTTAGGATCCAGTCTTTTTTGTTCGTGTGACAAGGCCAACTTCTTTCCCTCTTGTTCTTGTTGTTGGTCAGGATTAGGGCCAACTAGATCTTTTTCATAGTTTTCCAAAAAATGTTTTACGTCCTCCTGTGAAATGATAGTAAATTTGATCTCTTTATAAGTAAAAATGAGTCCCTGTGGAAAGATCCAACAAAATCTTATTCCATTCTTCTTCAATGTCCCAATAAAATCTTTGTAGATATTTCTCTTCATCATCAGATGTCGCGGAATGTCCTTGAGAATTATAAGTGGAGTTCCATTCACGGACAAAGGGTTGTCATATAAAGTTTGCATAATATAATCCTTCATCCTGATGTCATAAAAGGAAATCATAATGTCCCTGGCTTTTGTCTTCTCCAATCTGGCAGGTAGAGGGATTCTGTATATTTTATTTATTGAATAATCCAGATCTTGTTCATTTATATGGATCAGGTCAGCCAATGATTTTATAATGGTGGTTCTAGAACCTCCCAGTTCTTCTGGAAAATTATGAAGACGAACATGTGATTGTCTTAGCTTCATCTCCAACATAGCAAAATGATCTGTAAGGGTTTGCTGTTGAGAGTGAATAATTTGAATTTGTTTATCTTGAATTATCTGTTTACTTTTGATATCTTTCTGTTCTTCAACTGCCTGTTTGATTGACATGTCCATTTTTCCCATATCGGTTTTTATTGTAGAAAGATGAGATTTCATAATTTTAACCTCACTTGTCAAAATATCCAATTTCTGACTGGACTGATTGGTAGTTTTTGTCAGGCTAGTCAATATGCTGGTTAGCTGAACCAGTTGCTGAGATACTTTCTCATATTGTTTGGTAAAGATATCATTGTGTTTTACTAACATTTCCTGTATGTCCTTGTCGATCTTGTCCATTTTTATTTCTGAGATTAATTCCAAACATTTACCAATAACAAAAGTGTGTTGTAAGTGTGCTGGCAGGAGCCAAAGTCTGTGTCAGTTTTCAATTTGTCAATTTTATGGTTTCCCCAGGGTTAAATGACTGCAAATTCTTTTCTACGTTGTAAAACAATTAGTGTGATTAGTCGTCAAGTTTTACGGCACTCTAGCTTGGCTATAAAAGGGGGAGTGAAGATAAGGATGTTGTTTTCGTGGACCTTCCTTCGCCTCCTCTCAGTAGATTCAAGGGAGGCACAAGTTTTGTCCTACGAATTTCCCGTCAATCTCGATGGTTATGCTTAGTAGAGCAGTGAGAATATTTCCTTGCTGTCTTCCGTTTCTCAAGACAAATCTTACAAGTATAAATGTGGCAGGAAACTCGTCTTGGATCGGAAAAACGTCAGCTCCATAGGAATTTGTCCCAGTCGCTCCCACCCCTTTTAGCACCTCAGCGTCCAATTGGTAGCTAGAGTGTCTTTCAACCATCCCGTTTGTTTTGTCTAAGTAAAGATCAAATAGTTACGGTTCCTGCCATTTAACTACAGTCTTTCCAGAACTTTAAAGTCATTTATATTCTGGGCAGAGAGGTACGGATTGCAGTAATGATTCTATCAATCTTTCAAATCATCAGAATCAAGGTAAAACCAAAAGAGTTCTTGTACCTTGCTCAGATCTTGGATGTTGAGGGTATCATTGCAATAAAGTTGTTCCTTAAGTGTTGATAGATACAGGAGGGTGAAGCCTCAGACCAAGAAGCCGTTCATGGTGATGTTTATCCTCTCAAATTGCCTGTGGGATAGCATCCATATCTCCGGGAGGCTTTTAAGCACTCTCAGAGTGTATGGGAGTCAAACCAACCTTCATGGCTGCAGAGGAATATCCTGCTCCCCAGTTCCCTAATTAGAACTGGGGTGGGGTGTTGATTTTCACCCCTATTCGAACGAATCTTGGGGTCTCTCAGGGAGGGAAGTCCTGGGAGACATCTTACTTCACCCAACTCTGAACTGGAAGCCTCCCCCCTGCCCCATCTCTGAAGAGTTGCTGGGATGTCCAGGAACCAGAGAAGAGGCACCAACACCTGACACATCCTTCTGCTTCTGCAGTACCCTCAGCATCTACTTGGTAAACGTGAGACTCCACTAAGTCTCTTCCTCAAAAGACAGCTCTTGCTGCTCCTCCAGTTCCTGGTGAGTCATAACAACTCGTAGCAGCAGGAGGAATGGCATGAGCAGCAGATCCATGCCCAGTACCAGCACCCCATCTGAAGGCAGCTTTGTGGGTGGCAGATCAGCAGCCTCTTGAAAGGGTATTTACAAGGCTGCTTTTTCACAGAAGCCAAAATGAAGGTTATAGTACTTCTGGGTCCTGGCTGGTCTTGTGCCCTCTGCACAGCCTGGGAGAAACCACAACTGTGATATTCTCAAAAGAATCCCCAAACAACCCAAAAATTTCAGCAGTGAATTTTGGAATCCCAAACATTTTGAGAGTGGAATGCCTCGTTCCATTTCAGATATCCCCAAGCCAAAACAAAACAGGAAATTTCAGAAATAATTATGGGTCAGAAATATCCGAATGCACACCCCCTATTTATTCAATCAACCAAAGAGGACAGTTAGGTATTGATGTAAGTACTGACCTTACATTAGACACATAGATCTAATGTACCCTAAAAAAAAATGCTGCTTGCTGACTGGTTGCATTTCAATTTCTATTGAAATTATTTGTCCCAGAAAATATCCCAGATATTCTTCTAATACAAGGTACCCTAAAACCATTCATTGCAATGAAACTGGTGATTAGAAGTCATTTGGATGGGTGGCAAGCAACATAAAGTGTGATTTGCTCTAACTGGTGGAAGCCAAAATTATGAACTCAGTCTCTATTATTCCATAAAACCCAATGAGTTAATAAAGGTCAGTACATAATTGCAATTTCTACCAAATCTTATTTGCGCAAATCACACCCGTGAACTTTCTCAAGTACAGAAACTACCATACCATACCAACTGAAAGTACATATAGTGACTTCTATGATCACAGCAGTGCTAGAAAGTCCCATTGTGATTGTGAAGAACTGTGCTATGAAGTAAATCTGCAAACTAAATGTTCACACAGTACTTTCTCTATGAATGTATGGGCTAGTTGTGTGCCTGACTAAAACTGCATGGAGAATTTTTTCAGTAGCAAAAATAAATGTAGGAAACAGCATTATATCAAATCAAATATTGTAACGGGCAGAGCAATCCTAACTGGGGGGAGGACTGAAAGGGGATTAGAGTCAGCGTGACCCCTGTGCCGGCATTAGTGCCACTTGCACCAGCTAAACTGCCCCGAACTCTGGCACAGGGCCACTAACTCAGGCTCTGGGGAGCAGTGTGGCAGCGTGAGCTATGGGTGCCGGCGCAGCCTCGCCAGCACCATTTTCCCAGAGCAAGGGCTCGCACTGGCATCAAAGGGGGCATTCCGAGGGGCGGAGCAGACTTTAATCACCTCCCTAAGCCCTTTTGGCCTGGGGAATGCCTCTGTTTGCAGGCACTAAGTTACGCCTGCAAAAAGGCTGGTGTAGCCCCATGGAACTCAATGGAGAGTTTCATGGGGTTTCCTCGAAAAGGGCATTTTCAGATTGCTGTGCTCAGGAGCAAGCTGCTCAGGAGGCGACATGGCTAAGCTGTCCCTGGGCACTTCTTAACTACTAACCCCCTTAGGATTGCACAGTAACTTGGTTTGGCCTTGTGTTTTGATAGTGAAGCAGCAGAGTTACACTAGACTCTACATTGCTTTGCCCTACACTATGTATTGCTTTGCCAGTACAGCAATGGTGTGTTCAATCCATTAATCAGTATATAATTTTAATTTTAGGATACGCTTTAAATTTTAAGCAGTTCCCTCCTCATAACAAAAACAATAATATACAGTCCCTGTTGATATTAACACAGGAAGAGACTTCAGTTTCAGCAATCTTCCTGTCCTTGCATCAAATGCCACAATGAAAAAAGCACACTTGTTTTCAAAGAAAATAATATTTCCAGTGTTCAGCAAGATACTGAATAGTACCTCTTATCACTTGCATAGTTAAACACAAAACTTTAGTGAAAGATTATTCGTAAACTACCTCACAAATAAAATATTCATATATTGAACTGATAGAGGAAGATAATTTCTCCAGAAACAGAATTTATCACACCAAGAAACTGCAAAAAGAGGAACAAAGATTGTAGTGTTAACATTAGCAAAAGTGTATAAGCAACACTTTTTTCAGTGCATCGGATCATCAGAAGTAAATGTGAGAATCACTTCCAAAGCTTAGCCTTTAAAGATTCGTACATCCATGGTTATCTCTTGCTGTTTTACATGTGTTTGTGGACAATCACATATGAAACATTCATTTCTTTTTAAGTATAATAAGTTGGATCCTGTCAACTGCCAATGAAATGAGTTTGCAGAAGTTATCTTTGCACCTTCCCCTTCCCACCGATCTCCTCTGAGAAGCTATTCTGTGCTTGAGGATTATGTGGGATGTGGCATGCTGGGGACTTCAGTAATAAGGGGGGAATACAATAATTGCCCTTCCCTGCTCTTGGCTGAATTGTTCCATAAATAGAGCCAGAGCTTGGACAAGAGGTTTTGGGAGGAACGGAGGACTTTTGATTCTTTCTTCCCAGCTTGCCTTGTTCTATCCCATCTCAAGCTCCTTTGACCATCAGGAGTGACTTTGCAAGAGACACAGAGGGCTGTATTGTGAAGAGGCAAAGTTCCCTTCCACAAACACCATATTTTCACAGTTGGTTACATCCAATCCAATATTTTTAGTGGAATCAGTTCACACACTGGTGTGCTATCAAGTATTGACTAATCAATTATAGAGAAATCAAGAAATGCATGTGAGTGTGTGAAGAAACCCCTAGTTATTAGAAATGTGAGTCATGTTCACTTGGCCATGTATCTATACAACAACAGGTTCTGTAATTTCTGCTTATCCAAATCTCCAATATCAGAACACTTTATCTTTATTCTCTGGCCATTGCTTTGGGGAAAACTGTGTTGATTGCACACAGCCAATTCAAAAAAGAAATAGAAATCTATCCTTTTCAAGACAAAGATGGTACCATCATGTGCCAAAAAGTTTAACTACCCTGTTGTTAGATTTTTTTTTCACTTTCAAGAACCATCTATGGTTTTCTTGTCAACCAGCTAGTAAATATATATATAAATTGCTACAGTAAGCCTAGCCGTGGGAATAAAAGTACAAAGATTGAGTCTGAAAATGAAGACTTAATTGGCCTTGGTGTCAGAAAGACACGGTGTCTCAGGTTCTTAGATTAATGACAAGGAAATGAATCTGACTTGCTGTGCAACTTGAAAAGGAACCTGAAGAAAAACGCAGCCAAGCTACAGGTGGTTCATGCTTATCTCTCTACAAAACTGCTGACCCAGCAACCTTCACTATATATTTATAGTCACATTCTAGTCATGTGTGGCTTTACACAACAGATTGGAGCCATTCCATAATGGAAGAGCAGCCTTCTGATGAGTAAGACAAGGAAGACAGACTTAATGAAAATCCATTGATACTACAGGTACATTAAAATAAATTCTGAACCAAACAGATCTGAAAGACATGCAGCCACCATTTGCATACGCTGCATGTCAGCAGGGGGCAATGTTTCATTATGACACTTAAGGCTTTAAAATATGGCCAAACAGTGAGCCCTTTTGAAGGTCAGTGCCAAAAGGAAATGCAGCGAAAGGGCAGTGAAAAGGGCAGGAGTAAAGGACTTGAATCACAAGCAAACCCTTTCCTAAACAATGGGAAATGGCCAAGGCTGCAGTCTTAGCAGCATTTACTCATGTCATCTCTATTACACCCAGTGGGATTGACTTCCAAGTAAATATGCATAGGGTTAGGCTGCATATTCCATGCCAGCACACCCTGGTTCAGTCTCAATATCCACAGTTACAAGGCTTGGAACAAAGGTGTCCATTGTAAATAGAAGGCATTGTCCTTTTTAGGGCTGTGCATATCAGTAAATCCAAACTAAATATAAACCCCCAAAAAGCCTTTTCGACTGCTTTCAGCTTTAATTTAAGCCGAATATTAAAACTGGGAATCAAGCCTGGATAGCCGATTTCTGAAAAAGACAAACAGGTATTCAGCTGTTTTCGGCTTCGGCTTTCCCCAGGCTTTTCCCTATGGGATTTTTTTTAATGAGCTGGAGGGAGCTTTTTTTGAGGTAGAGTCACCAAATTTGTAGTGTAGCTGCAAGGGACTCTCCTTGCATGAACCCCAGAGTTTGGTAAAGTTTGGGATGAGGGTCCAATTGTATGGCCCCCAAAAGGGGTCACCCCCCTCCTCTATAGAAAAACATGGTAAACTTTATCATGCTTTTCTATGGAGGAGGGGGGTGACCCCTTCAGGACCACATAAAATTGAACCCTCTATTCCAAACTTTGCCCAAATGGGGCAAGCTTTTCAAAAGTGCGGAGAATTGCCTTTAAAGTTCTCCAATCAAAATTGAACAGCATCATAAGAACCTAAGAAGAGCCCAGCTGGAGCAGACTAGTGGTTCATCTAGTCCAGCTTCCTACCTCACACAGTGGCCAACTGGTTCCTCTGGAGGTCCAACAACAGGGAATAGAAGCTGAGTCCTTCCCCTGGTGTGGCCTCCTGGCACTACTTTCTATATCACTACTTGATAAATTTCAGGGCACAAAAGGTCTTCTTGAGAACATGGTATTCATGTTATAATGAATGAAAGCATTATCAGTAGGGGTGTGCAAAAAAAATCCGATAAAATTCTGGTTTATTGGGCCCGATTTTTTTTCAGGAAACCCAAAATAAGTCGAATCCCCATACCGGTAAATATGGGAAATCGGTTTATTTGTGGGTTTCCTGATGTAGAACCCCCAGACTTGCAGGGTAGCTTGCAGGGAAGATTGGGTCAGTGGGTCCGAAGTTATGGGGTCTGGAAGAGGTCACCCCTTCCACCTCCATACACAAGCAGGAAGGTAAGAGTCAGATTCTCTGTTCATTCGCTATTCGTCTAATGCTTGTCTATGGAGGAGGGAGAGGTGACAACTCCAGAGCCCATAACACCGGAGCCCAAATTTTGGGGTTCATGCAAGGAGAGTCTCTAAAAGCTACCCTGAAAATTTGGACCTCTACCCCCAAAAATGCCCCCAAAGGAGCTTCGCAAAAAAATCCCCTTTGTTTGCTGTTGTAGGAACTTTCAATCAGACTACTTTCGCTACATATAATTAATTGTTGTTTTAATTGTAGCATATTTTATTTGCTGCTCCTTATTTTTGCAGTTGCTTATTTATTAAATTGTTATTATGTTGTCAATTTTGAGATATGACTCTCTCTGTCTTTGTTTTTTTTTTGTTTTTTTGTTTTTTTTGTTTTTTGCTGTCAAGTCGCAGCTGACTTTTGGCAATCCAGGAGGGTAATTTGCTATTGTCTGCTTCTGTGTAGCAACCCTAGGCTTCCTTGGTGGTCTCCCTGCCATGCAATTACTATTCTGGGCTGGCCTCACTTAGCTTCTGAGATCTGATGAGATCAGGCTAGCCTGCGCTATCCAGGCCAGGGTGGTTTGCCATTAAAGTGAGCAAAATGTCCACTGGGTTATAGTAGAGCCACCTCTTGAAACAAAATATTCTGCCAACTAGAATAATTATGGACCAGAGGGTAAACCTCACATTGGGGCTTAGTTTGATACCAATGGGTAAATTATAGTAGTTTTTTATGAAGCCCAGATACAGAGCCCAATGAATTCTGGTGGTTTTGGTGGCTTTCTCATCTAGTGTGTAATTGTTTTAAAAAAGACATTAAAACGGTCATAAACCCTTTATGAGAGTCTTAAGCAAACTTACATTGGTCTAAGGCCTTCGAAGGATGTAATTATTTAGGATTGCATTGTAAGTAGCTTTCTGGATCATTGCTTCTGTGTGGCACAGAAAGCAATACTTGTGATTTCATACTAGATCTATGTAAAAGAACCATGGACGAAAACCGGTTTTTAAAAACAATGTAAAAAAAATTGTTCCAGCTGGACCAAAGTATCTCATTGAATCCTAGCTATTTTTTTTAAATATTGTTGCACATGAGTAAATGTTTGTGTGAAACAGAAATTCTGCAGCTAAAGCTTAATCAATTAGAGTCTGCATTAGCAACAGCCAGATTCTTGGTGCCAGAATATTGCTTTTTTGGCAGCTGTCTGTTTTTTGTTTTCTGTTCTTTGTATTTGGCTGCAAATAGACACCACCTGCAGAATGCCTGTTCTGCTAATCTATAACTTTAGTAGGCCCTAGCTTCTCTGCAACCAGCCTCAAAACCACATTTTTCAACTGTCCAGGCAACATGGCCAGTTGATTAGGTTGGCTTGCCCCACAATACTCAGCAGCTTTGCCTCCTGCCCAGTGCTTTCATTACCCTTTCACACACTCAAACAGTTTGCCAAACCCCTTAGCACATCCGCAAGCATGGCTCAACAATTCATGCTCTTCTACCCATGTTTCCATGGTGTTTTTACAATTTTCAGTTACACCTGGGCCTCATGAGCCTGGCTGCATTTAAATTAGCTGAACATTTTTCATATACAAAATTGCCTCCAGAGCTACATTTTGGCCAGCTCTTAGCATCTTTAGCAAAGCTTTGGTGCCAGTGATGCAATGTGTCTTTCTAAGACCAAAAAGCGGAAATTGTTGACACCCTGGTATATTGTGGAGAATGTGCCAATGGCGATGTATAATTTTCACAGTCACTAGGATGGTCCAGGCTAGCCTGATCTCGTCAGATCTCAGAAGCTAAGCAGGGTCGGCCCTGGTTAGTATTTGGATGGGAGACCACCAAGAAAGGCCAGGGTTGCTGTGCGGAGGAAGGCACTGGCAAACCACCTCTATTAGTCTCTTGCCACGAAAACCCCAAAAGGGGTCGCCATAAGTCGGCTGCGACTTGACGGCACTTTACACACACACAAGGAATCATTTGGTCAGAACTGATTTACTGGAAGGGAGACAAGGTGTTAATGTGGTTGGCCATTACAAATGTGGCACAAGCTCTGCCTGTGCCTACAGCCTCCCAGTCAAGGAAGTCTGCTCAACTTCTACGAATTTCAAATTTAAACTTAAAAAATTTAGCAATTGTACATTACAAAATGTCTATGCTTTTTTATGTCCCTGTTCTCTTATGTACATTGGTTCCATAACTAGACAGATTAAATTATGTATAGGTGAACACCGAGCATGGATACGTGCAAAGGTTTTGGACGCACCTTTAATGGAACACTACTTGCAAAAAGGACATTCAGACAGTGATCTAATGTTTTTTGTTTTATGGCAGTACAAACTCCATCCTTATTGTCAGCAGGATGTGAGCAAGATATTACATAGACAAGAAATGAAATACATCTACCTTTTTAAAACAATAACACCAACAGGCTTAAAAAATGAGTTTGATTTATCCTGTTTCCTTTAATAACATCAAACATAACACCATCCAACTTACCTTTTCCAAAACCTTTTCCAAATTGTTTTTTTCCATTTTTCCACTTCTTTAAAGACTGCCCCTTACAGTCAGGATAAAGCTGTATGTAATCTCTGAAGTTTAACTGCTTAAATTAATGGTTAGGTTAGCTATCTCAAACCCCTTAGGAAGACAGGCGAACCCTTGAGGTCCATTGATCATATTGTGTGGTAAGCATGAATCTTTCATGTATCAATTTATAAAGAAATGTATTTCTGAAGACAATATTTTTTCTGTATAAATCAGATGAGTAAGCATACTTTATTTCTTTCAGAGGTATTGTATACCCTTATAAACTTGAGATACTATAGCAATTCGCAATGATGATAAAAATTTTGGAGACCAACTGATGAAGCAATTTTGCAAAACGTACACCGATCTAGAGGTGTTGTCTTGTTGATTGGACTCTGCTTGCTCCATTTTCTCACTGGAAATGCAGAGTGCACCAGCTGGGCACATTTGCGACTTTGGAACAGTGGAACTAGCCACAGCTTACCACTTCCTTGGTACCACCTTGAAATACCAAAGGACATATTCTTTCATGAACTTTGTTCCCCTGAGAAATTGACAGTTCTTTATTTGTGTTTGATGTTATGTAATTTGTGTTTTTCATTGCAGAGTTATAACAGATGTTATAAATGTTCAGTAAACTATTGTATCACTGATTCTAAACTAGAGCCTTCGTGCTGCTTTTTGTTAGTACCTGAAGGTTGGCAACCCTAGTTCACCTGGAGAAAATGATCAGTTTGGCAATTGGACTCTATGGCATTGAAGTCCCTTCTCTCCCTAAACCCCACCCTCCTCAGGCTCTGCCCCAAAAACCTCCCACCAGTGGCAAGGAGGGATCTGGCAACCCTATTGGTAACCCTAAATTTATTTAATGTAAACTTGAACAAATTTGGCCTATTATTAAACTAGGCTATAATGGCGAGGGGGTGGGGGCTGAAATCAGAAAGAGCTGGAAAATACGTAAAATAAGATATATCATAGCAGCTCTTCTGAGGTGAGGAAACAGAAAGTTAGTTAGAAATGCTTCTAACTATCAAAGGCATAAAAGGGGATACGCATATATATCCTTAGCATATCCACATATAGAGCCAGTGTGGTGTAGTTGTTAAAAGCAGTGGTTTGGAGTGGTGGAGTCTGATGTGGAGTACCTACTCCTACACATGAAGCCGTCTGGGTGACCTAGTCACAATCAGCCCCACCTACCTCACAGGGTGTCTGTTGTGGGGAGGGGAAGGGAAGGTGATTGTAAGCTGGTTTGATTCTTCCTTAAGTGGTAGAGAAAGTTGGCATATAAAAACTAACTCTTCTTCTTCTTCAGTTGTTACAAAATGCCACAGCTCAGTTACTATTAGGAGCTAAGGGGAACATGCACATTACACACATTATGTAGTCACTCCATTGGCTGTCCATCAGTTACCGGGCTCAGTTCAAAGTGGCCTTGAATCCTGATAACTGCGGGATTGCCTCTTTCCTATTCCCACCTCATAGGGTTGCCAGGTGGCTTGTAATGGTGGGCAATTGCTTGCCAATCCATCTACTGGCTGACAGCAAGGATTGCGTGTGTGTGCGGCTGCAAGCAACACAATCCTGTTATTTCCAGTTTACTTCTGGAAAGCTGCAGTACGGCGGGACGATTTACCACTCAAATGGGGTTTTGAGTGGTAAATCATCCTGTTGTGCTGAGGTGCTTCCAGAAGTAAACTGGAAGTGATGAGAAGCATTACTCGTGGTCACATGCATGCTATCCCTGCCCCCAAAATCTTCCACCAGAGGAGAAGGGGGACCTGGCAACCTTACTGCCACAACAGCCTAACTCGTCTGAGCAAGGCCTTCTGCAAATGGAGGAGATAAACAACTTCCCATATACATGCATTCTATGTTGTGACCCCACCTTGTGCAATGGTCTGCCTGGCATTCCACACCTTCTGGCGTTCCACAAAGTATATAAAACATAATTGTTCAGGAGGGCATTTTTATAAAGGCAACAAGGCCTTGAACAATGGTTCAAGAAGGTGATATAATAAAGGGAGTGGGACCGTGGACTATTGTGTGTGGTATATATGACGTCTCCTATATGTATTATCTTGTTCTCGCTACATGGTTATCTACCTATCTTTCACTTTTTGGAATTGTTAACATAACATGTTTAATGCCTATGCTTTGTTTTCAGATTTCTGTAATCCTAGTCCTTTTATTCTATTGATTGAACTGATTTACACTGCGTAATCTGCCTTGCGTGTCAGAGAGAAAGTGGACTTTAAATAATCATAAATTATTACTCTTTGGGTAGATACTGGAAATAGGATTCCATAGGCAAGAGAGCATATACACATGCAAGTGAATAGTCATAATAAACTGTTCAACGCCACCTGCAAAGTAGATTTCCAACATTTGAAGTTGAAGTTCCAACATAGATGTGATAACCCCCCCCCCTTCGTTGTTCAATACAGTAAAGGTTTGAAATAGGGCTGTTGGGGGGAAAAAATCAGGAAAATTCGCGTTTGGGTTTAATTGGCCTTTTTTGGGGGAAAACCCGACTGCTGAATTCCCCTATACTGGTAAAGGTGGGAATTCGGCTTTAAATTCAGGATTCATGAAAAATTCGGCCATTTAAACCCATTAAACCCATTTTGTGGCTTTCCATGGCTCCTGGGGGGCATTTTTGCAGGTAGAGGTCCCATATTTTCAGGGTAGCTTGAAGGGACTCTCCTTGAAAGAACCCCCAAGTTTGGTTAATATTGGGTTAGGGGGTCCAACGTTATGGGGTCTGGAAGGGGTGCCCCTTCCTCCATTTAAACCAATACAAACTGTTTTTAATGCATTCCTATGGAGAAAGGGGGGACCCCTTCCAGACCCCATAACATCAGACCCCTTGACCCAATCTTAACCAATCTTGGGGGTTCATTCAAGAAGAGTCCCTTCAAGCTACCCTGAAAATATGGGACTTCTACCTGCAAAAAGGCCCTTTGCAAAAATAATTCCCATTGCTTATTTTGGGTGAGAAAGAACTCATTAGCATTTCCTTCTCTTCACACCTAGGCGTGAGATCTGGGTCACTGCAATTGAGCTGACAACTTTTTTCTCAGTAATGATGAGCAATGGGATATATATATATATATTGCAAATCTGGTGGGGCATTTTTGCAGGTAGAGATCCCAAATGTTCAGGGTAGCAGGAAGGGACTCTGTCACCTGGAGATCAGTTGTAATAGTGGGAGATCTCCAGCCACCACCTGGAGGTTGGCAACCCTAAACCTGGGGCTCCTTTAGGTGGCCAGCTTCCCCTGCTGGCCAGCTGAGGGGCAGTGGGCAGGCCTGTTAATTGGCAGGCAATTGCCCACCATTAACAGACATCAGGCAATCCTACTATGCGAGGAGTTAGTCCTGATAGGTTACTACTGGATTTTTGCTTACAGATGTGTGGGGCTCAGGTGAAAGAGCTGAATTTTGTCCTTATACTTAACTCAGGAAGGAGACTAGATTTAGCTCTTTGATGTGTTACACAATGTCCTAAAATCTTGTTAAGACATATGCACAATTTAGCCTTCTCTGTTACAAACACTGATCATTTTTAATGGCTGAAATCTGAAATGATATAATCTAATCAGAATGTTTACTTTTAAGAGGAACCTTTTTACACAGGTATATCATTCTGAATTTTAACTAATTTTAGTTGACCTTTGATTTCCTCTGAGTTTGATCAAGGTTTCTTCTCTCCTTGTCCTTTTGGCATCTATACTCTGGGACCTGAGGTATGTGGGAAGCATGTCTTTGCATAGTTCCTTTCCTATGTTCTACAGCACCATGCAGCACTAGAAGATTATAGGGTTCCAGCTGTTATAGCTTGTTGCACAAACTATGGTTTAAAGAAACCACAGTTTATTGTGATTGCTTTACGCAGCGCTGGAGAGAAGTAAGGCACAGAAGGGCAGCTTTAAAAATAAGCCGAAACCTGGAATGAAAATTAAAGACATTTGAGAAGCGCAGTCTCCTAAGTCTCACATACAATTCATATTATATACCCAGAAGGAAAGAGTCTACACTTTGACACTCTCATTGACTTCCTCACTGACCTAGTTTTGTTTGGAATATTTCTGTTTCCCTGATTGACACTTTAAAAAAAATCTGGTTTTAAGATGGCTTTTTCTGTGTTTTCTCTCTTCTTTTTTTTCCTGTGTATTCAACTTGCTAATTAATGAAACTGAGCTGGTTTTTTCTTTGTTGTAACTTTTAATGAGGGTAAATTTAGTGGTTTAAAAATAGTTACTGATTATTATCTTGAGAGGCTGTTTCCCTTAATTTAGACAAGAAAATATATTTTAATAAAGAGGGCCCAACATACTTGGCTATTTTGGAACTGGTATGTGGGCCTTTGATTAAATGTATGACATTGCTTTCCTAAGCACCACCTCATTCAAATTTTGATTACAGTTTATTTTTTAAAGCTCTTCCACACTACTAGCAATGGATAGCTATGACTGCAGCCCCATTATCTGAGAATAAGCTATTGACCTCAAGGCCAAACTACACAATACATTTTTAACAAGTTCGGTCTAGGTTTCCTCAGTGTGGAGTTATTTGCATAACTTTGGAGCTGCAAATGAAGTATTCCAAGCACATGCAGCTCCAAAGTTATTCAAATAACTCCCCCAAGGGGCTATTTCAGCACACAGAAATGTCATGGAAGGAAAGACAGGTCTTAGTGTGACACTCTTCAGAGCCAAATTGGCTGTATGAGCAGTATCATTAGTATCATATGATCTCTATTGGCTGGAGATCAGTAGTAATAGCAGGAGATCTCCAGCTACTACCTGGAAGTTGGCAACCCTAGTTACCAACCTCAAGGTAGGGTGTAGAGTTCTCCTGGAATTAAAACTGATCTCCAGACTACAAAGATCAGTTCCTTTAGAACAAATGGCAGCTTTGGAGGGCACTCTTGGCAGTATATCACTACTGAGTGGGGTTGCCAACCTCCAGGTGGGGCTTGGAATTATACTGGTATTATAACTGATCTCCATATTACAGAGATCAGTTCTCCCTGGAAAAAAATGGATGCTTTGAAGGTAGGGTTGCCAGGTTCCTCTTTGCCATTGGTGGGAGATTTTTGGGGTGGAGCCTGAGGAGGGTGGGGTTTGGGGAGGGGACTTCAATGCCATAGAGTCCATTTGCCAAAGTGGCCATTTTCTCCAGTTGTAATACCAGTATAACTCCAAGCCCCACCTGGAGGTTGGCAACCCTATTTGGAGGGTGGACTCCTGGCATTATACTCTGCTGACATCCACTCTTCAATCCCTGCCTCCTCAGGCCCTGCTTGCATATTTCCAGGAATTTCAGAACTCAGAGTTCACAAACCCACTTCTGAGTTCTCTCCTTTCCCCAAACTCCACCTACGGCTGCCACTTCCTCCAAATCTTTAGAAATTTCACAAGACATAGTTGGTAAGATATATGAGAATGTGGTGGTAGATTGGGCCCAGTGTTCTTTAAAGTACTATCTGCCCTCCTAAATCGAACATTTTGCAGTTCCTCATCTTGTTTTCTGAGTTTAAAGCATTTGTCCTTCTTATAAAGCAATAAACCTTAATTTCAAAATGGCAGCCCTCTCTCTGTTGAGTGATAGCTAGATATGATTCATCAGTGATGGCTTTAGGGAAGACAAACAACATGTTGTCAATATTACATTTTGGAGTAACACAAATGAGGGGAAAAGGTAGAATTCATAGAATACTTTTTAGCTATTTATTGTCTAGCTATAAAGCATCACTTTGCTATCTGATAGCACATTATACAATTAGGCAAGGGGGCAGACTTTTTTGTCACTCAGTAATGTCATGGTGTAATTTTACCTTTCATTATTTCAACAGAAAGCGGTGGTTTGGAGTTCATTAGTGATTAATCAAGCCCTCCATTTCACAGAAAAAGATCTCTGGCATATAACAAAAGAGCTTGGAAGAAACTGGTAGTTTCCCTACCTTTACAATTTATTTCTTTTTTTTAAAAAGCCTTGTGGTGAATTTTATAAGAAAATGTGTACCTCATGTAATTTGTCAGGAAAGTGTTCACAGTGATGACAATAAGACATACCCCTCTCCCCAGCAAGCTTCATTTAACTATCAAAGAATAACAATGCCTGCGAGCGATGAACAGAACATTCTTACCATTTTTCAACTCTTGTCACACTCTTTTATGTTTTGTTCATAATGGCAACTGTCTTGCTTGATGTATCACACTGATGTTCTCACCTGCTTGTTGTCATTCAGTCACTAAATGAGGAGAATGAATATGTATAATTCCTCCAAAAGTATATTATAATGACCCAGTCTGGCATATTTTATAATATATCCCACCAGACCTTGATTACTCTGTGAAGTTGGCATTCAAGTTACACTAGTTGGATGTAGATGATTCTTGCCAGCGTCCTTGGTGTAGATAATTAATATGTATAATGAAGAGAAAACCCCAAGTAGAGTTTGGATTGCTTCATTTTATTTATCAGTCATTTGGAGGCATGTATTAATTTGTGTTGCAATAAAGGTTTTTTTGAGTGGGTGATTTTATTATGCAATATTTTGGAGCTAACTTCTACAGGAACCACGCTTTCAGTTTTTTATTACTATACAGGGACCTCAATAGTTTTGTTGTAATTAATTCTATATCTTGATACTCTGAATATACATCTTGTATTACATCTTGTAATTCTGGGAGATGTTTTATGGTCCTTTGTTTTAACAGCCCTACTAAAACCACCATCTTTTTCATTTGCTTCTAAAAACACAAGGGCTGTTTCCTAGTATGATGGGGGGGGGGGATTTTCAATGGGTAGTCCAACACCAAAATTATATTTTTAAAAGTGAATGGTAGAAAGTGCCATCAATTCAAGCTGACTTATGGTGACCCTGTAGGGTTTTCAAGGCAAGAGAAGTTCCGAGATGGTTTGCCATTGCCTGCCTCTGCATAGACTCAGAGAATTTTGTGACTGGCCCAAGGTCACCCAACAGGCTTCATGTGGACAAGAGGGGAATCAAACACTTAGTATGTCATAATTTCAACAACACAGTGTAATGTTTAATGATGAGCTCTTGGAATACATTTTCTAACACTGGGTTGGATCCAATGACACATGAGCAGAAAGAACAACAATTGAGTCCAGTAGCATCTTAAACCTGACCTGGATAGCCTAGGCTAGCCTGATCTCATCAGATCTCAGAAGCTTAGCAAGGCCCTGGAAGGAAGTACAGGGTTGTGACACAGAGGCAGGTAATGGCAAACCACCTTTGAATGTCTCTTGCCTTGAAAACCCCAAGTTCAGGATATGGGCTTTCATGAGTCAAAGCTCTCATTGTCAGCTACAAATAGGAATGAAAATCCATCAGCCTTTATTTCTAGGTCATAAGATGGGAAAGGTGTTACAAAGAAGGGCTGTTGGAGTCAGAATGTGGAATGCAAAACAATTGGTTTTATTAGAGTTGGGAGATATGCATGTGTGTGTAAAGTCCCATCAAATCACAGCTGACTTATGTTATCCCAGTAGAGTTTTCAAGGCAAGAGACTTTCAGAGGTGGTTCTCCATTGCCTTCCTCTGCATAGTGATCCTGACATTCCTTGGTGCCCCTCTCCAAGTACTAACCAGGACCAACCCTGCTTAGCTTCTGAGATCTGACAAGATCAAGCTAGCCTCGGTGATCCAGGTCAGGGCAGAAAAATGCATACAGGTAGGAAATTCAGAAAATTAGCATCTGTAATGTGTTTTTTTAGATTATAGCAAAGCTTTTGACTGTGAATCATGAAACGCTGTGGACAGTGTTAAAAGTAATGGGGGGTGCCACAACATCTGATTGTTTTGATAAACAACCTGTACTCTGGGCAAATGTTAGGACAAAACATGGGGAAACAGAATGGTTTCCAATTTGTAAAGGTGTAGGACAAGGATGCATATTATATCCCTATCTATTCAATCTATATGCAGAACATATCATAAGAAAAGAGGGTTAAATTCAGATGAAGGTGGAGTGAAAATTGGTTGAAGGAACATCTACAGCAGAAAATATTGAAAACTTGAATCGACTACTGATGAAGGTTAAAGGAGAAAGTGCCACAGCTGATCATCAAGAAGATGAAATGAATGACTACTGAGGAATCACACTACTGACAATGAAGAAATTGAAATTATTGACAATCAAGAAATTGAAATTATTTTTTTAAGTTTATTGTTTTGACAATGAAGAAACTGAAATTATTTTTTAAAAGTTTATTTTCATTTTAATAAGATACAAAACACAAAATACATCACAATACAACACCTACAAAACATCACAAGTCTTTACACAAAATAAGAAATGAAAAAGGGAATGACTTAGTACTACAATATACCACAACCTATTTTCTCAGAGTAAACATATCATTTGAAATTTAATTTCCATATATATTGTTTCTTATAACAGAAAATCTAAATATAATAGCATGGCCTTTCCTTTATACTAACTTTTGGATCATAACCTAAATATTCCATCTCTGCCTTAATTCAGTACCCTACTTAACGATATATATATCCATTATCCACTATAAAACAAATACATTTTTCCTAATATAATATTTGGTCCTTCAACTCATAATTACTAGAATGTCTAAACCTAATAACAAAATGTTATATCTTGCCATCTGATAACTAAATATTTTTATCTATACACATCTTTCTAAACATATACATTGTCCATGTAGAACTCATCAGTGGGACTTACCCAACCCTTTATTATCAGTTTTCTGGGGTAAGTTGTATAATAGACTCTCGCAGTGCAATCCTAAGCAGAGTTATACCCTAACTCTTCTTATACCTTATACCCTAACTCTTCTTAGGAATGCACTATTACAATTTCAAGTAGGATATGGCCAAGGATGCCATTTCTCATTATTTTCTTTTTCTGTATGTTATCATTATGAGCACTTTTGGTCTGTCCATTTTCAGTGCCGGCATTATTTTGTTGGTTTCTCTTAGGCATTTTCTGTGCAGTTGTATAATGTGTACTATTTATATGATAATGCATTATGCTGATTTATTGATGAACAAATAACCTAGAAAAAATACATACATTTTACAGGGGGCGAGTCAGTGCAATAAATAAATAAACAGGAAATTATTTGTAAATAGACGTGTGCGCTCAATTTACACAAGGGAGAAGCAAAATCAAACTGGGGATATTTGTATCCAAAAAGCAAGCTTGAGACATTCAATACGAGAAAGGACTCTACATATAATAGGAGAGAGGGGAAGCGATAACATACTTGGCAGAATGACTACTGTGGATAAAATGTTACCGTTACACTCCTGATTGGTTAGAGATAGAAGTTTCAATCATATATAGATCCCTCTGATCTCAAGGTTACTACTTCCCATTGCAGCAATACACTCCCACTGTAATTGCAAATGGTGGCAAAGGAAATAACCATACAGTCACGACAGCTATTTGATTTGCATTTAGATGCTTTACTAGTGCATGCAATGTTGAAACCCACCACTGGGAAATAATTTGTAACCACACAGCACTATTAACATAGGCCTGGTCTCATTCAGCACAGTGAAGTGATAGGATTCTGGGATGGTAGAATGAGCTGTACCACTTCAGACCATGTGAGGGGTGTGTGTGTCACAGTTTTACTGCTTTCCCATGTACAAATTCCCTACAAATAAAAAAAAAAATAGCATACCATGAAGAAAAACTCTAGCATAGCCACTCACATGCTGTGCTAACTTTGCATCTACAAGGGATGATCAATATATGGGGTGTTAAAAATGTAATCCCATTCCCTGCAGCCTAAAGTGATCTAATCCATCCTAACACCTCTGTCTGCAACTTCATTACCATCTCACTAATTTCTTTGATATTTGGTGATATCTGAACCATGTTTCCTAACCACATACTCTTAGCCACGGCATATAGCCTGTGTATCCTGGCTCTCAGTCATTTGAGCAGCTTGTGTGGTGTATCACAAACTGTTGTATACAGAGAACAAAACCTCCTGATAATGAATACCCAGAGCTGTCAATGTTTTTCATTTCATTTTCTGAATCCACTCAATATGACAGTTGAAAGAAAGTGGAATTACTGGGTCCACAACAGGGGAAAGATGAGTTTGGGTGCTGAATGGGAAATATAAAGAATTTCTTTTATTCGTATTGCACTTTGAAATAATTAAATATGAAGTGTTGCGGAGAGTTGCAGATGAATCCTAACTGTAATTGAGTTGGCACTTGAGCATTACTATATCTGCAGTGCCAAGTTTTAAATCCCCCATAGTTTTTCCTCTCATAATATCAGCTGCTAATCTTGTTCTCCAACTGATTTTGTAAACGATCTGTTTAATAATTATTTAGGAAGGGGGAGGATTATTTCTTCACTAGAATTTCTGAAAGATTTTTTTTTCCTTTTAAGAGTCAGGTATATTGTGCCCTTGTCATAAACCCAGCTATTCTCTATCCAGGAGAATAAATAGCAAGGATCACAGATTAGGAGGAAAATTCCTGGACCATGAAAGAGGACAAATGGAGAAGATGTAGCACTTTAGCTACAGGGCTGGCAGCAACGGATACGATGAACGAACATGCAGGGATCCCTTCCAACCCTATTTTAAGCTGCTGATTTTTGGACACCATCAGACTTCATATATGACATAAATGCCAAAGATCAGTCTGATTTGTTTTTCACTTCAAAACTGAAGTTCAGTACTTTTATTCATGAATACTTGCAGTAAAGATGATTTTCTGTGGCTGCCTTGCCTCTGTGGATGGTCTCCCGGGGCTGGGAGGAGCAGGCACCTACTCTTGGAATCTTCTGGACAGGCAAAGCTGTTTACAAGACTTTATGGGATAGCTGAAAGCTACAGATGTGGGCTGTGGTTTCTCTGTTGTAATGATGTGGTTTAATAATTTTAGCAGAGGATTATTTCTATATTGAATTTATTGTTATTACCTTACTTGGGTCCTGTCTGTGACAGCATAAAGACTGGCTATTATTAAAGATAGCCTTTGTGTAAAGCACTTACCTTGAGATTTCAAAATAGGAAGTAAATATCAAATGCAACATTAAGAATTCTTCAGAAAGAGAAAGTGAGGGTCAACAGTGCTTATTTAGTTTTCAGGAATTTAGGAGAAATCATTCATAGTTTTGGAACTGGGTGTCATCAATATTCTGATTACATCCAGCTCAGTATCTATCCAAATCTCCTGGTGATACATTAGAGGTCCTGAGCCACGGCCTGACTGCTGTGGTTAGATGGCTAAGAGAAAATAAATTAAAGGTGAAACCCAGCAAGACAGAAGTAATGCTGGTTGGAAGAGTGAGGTCTTGAAGGACATTCTGCTTCCCACCTTCAATGGAATTCAGCTTACCCATGGTGACTTGGTTAACAGTCTAGGGCAGTGATACTTGCTCAGTGGCTTGGGGACCATATGTGGCTCTTTGACATGCCACAGTGGATTCAACCCATGAACTACACACTGTGGTAAAATTATGCAGATATGTGTATGTGTAAAGTGCTGTCAAGTTGTAGGTAACTTATGGTGACCCTGTAGAGTTGTCAGGGCAAGAGATGAACAGAGGTGGTTTGCCTGCCTCTTCGTAGTGGCCCTGGACTCCCTTGGCGGCATCCCACCCAAATGATAACTAGTGCCAACCCTGGTCTATCCAGGCCAGGGTAAAATGCAGGTACAACAGTCAAAACACAAAATCAACACTTGCAAACTACTAATCAAATAGTGCCACTCCATGAAAAAAATAAAAGTGAACTTGAATTTAAACATAAATTCCATGCACGGAAGCATGACTGCTCTGCTTTTGCCCCTCCCAATGAAGCCTGAAACATCCCCTGAAATACTACTCCTGGGGGACTCTTCCAGGAGCATCATGAGGGGGGTATTGAAGGGCTGCAACAGCAGGGGGAGAATCAGCTAAAATTGTCTTCCTACTTCAGCACATGGATCTTTCCCACAGGATCCCACCCACTGGCTCTAGACCTAGGCAGGAGAGAATGATTGCAAGGCATGACCACCTTAAAGTGTCTCCTGGGCCTACAGTCATGACAAGGCAAAGAGAGCAAGGCAATGGCAATGGATTGTGAACAAATAAAATCCATTCAGTCCAGAAGTCAGTGCTTCAGCATGCCCAAGCTTGTGCTGAATTGTGGCCTACAGCAATTGGTGATGCTTACTCCTGTTCATCTTGTTGCTTTCTTGAGTCTCATTGGCATAATTGGCCTACATAGACAGCTCTCTTTCAGTTGATTGTCAAGCTAACAGTGTGTGAGATGCCGAAATGCCAGAGTATTCCACTCCTGTGGCCCGTAGGCTGCACAGCTCGCATTTTCCTCAGTAGGGTCACCCACCTCAGTTCTCCCTCATCTCAGTGTGAAAACACAACAGCTTTCTGACACTTTGTCAAGTTCGCTTAATGAATTCATATGCTATGAGAAAAAGGGGCATCAATGTATTCACCTGTCATGCTGTCAAGGTGGAGGGTACCCGAATATTTGAAGTTTCAAACAGCAAACTCACTGTAATAGAAGATTACCACACACATATATATATACACACAGAGAGAGAGAGGTGAATATTTATGTGGATATTCAGAAGGTGTTAGATTCTTTGGTTTTGTATATATAGTCCAATAGCAGAAATGGACTGGCATCTGCCCGGCTTGTCAATGTATAGCGGGGCAAGAGTGAATCAGCACAAGGAAGCAAGGTGGGGATATCTGGGTGGGGAAGTTGCCTTCTGCCTCTGCAACTGACACATGAAATATCTGAAGAACACTGAAAGAAAGTTATCCTAAGACAATTAGCAGTTTTCCAGTCACTAATTCTGGACTCTATAGAAAACATGTATGTACATGTGCAGCATTTCCTCTCAGAGCTAGAATCAAAAATTCTGTGCATGTGCAAAGTCTGGATCTCACTGTTTATGTACATTTCAGAACTATTTCTCAGGAGCTAAATTTAATCTATAGGTATTGCAGGTAAGTATGTGTACTGAACATTTTACAAAGAATTTCTTATGTACCAGAGCACTTGATAGCGAAATGCGCTACCATCAGATGTTGCATGGACAAACTGGGTCAGGCACTAATTCCCTGTTTTGTTGTTCTACCACAACCACTGGCTGGATGAGAGAGGAATAAGCAGGTCTAACACCACAGACCAGAATTTCATGGTTTTAGGAATACTGTTCGAAAACCAGTTTCATAACTCTGACTGCTATGAAGTTCCAAGATCTGCCACAGTTCCTCAGTGTGGGTAACATATTACTGAAGGAAGCTCACCCTGTGTACTTAACAACTGTTGGCTACCTTCTCTGCTTGTTTATTCATTCATTAAAATATCTACATCCTCTCTTTGTTGGTGGTTCAAGGCAATTTATGAATGCCAAATAAAAATATAAATAATGAAGTAAAACACCCAAATAACTATCCTCTCCCCACCCCAAAAAAAGATACCTGCAGTCTGTATCACATTAAAAAGCCCTGGCAAATACATAGGCCTTGCAGTGCCACCTAAAAATTTGTAGAGATGGCATCCCTCTCATTTCTTCAGTGAGTACATTCCACAAAGTAGGAGTTACAACAGAAAAATTGTAGTTAGTGCCTGGCGAGCTAAGTGAGGACACAACTAGCAGACAGCAATCAGAAGACCACAACTGGAGCATGGGACTTCAAGTACTTGTTGCCTATGAAATTGTTGCAGGCTCAAGAATGCTAGCATAGGGGTGTGCACCATTTTCCCCCAGAATTTTTTGGGGTTCAGGTTTAATAAACCGAGAAATTTTCAAAACTTTTTTTTTTTAAAAGGCCAGATCCCCATATTGTTTTTTTTACCTGGGTTTTTTTTTTTTTTTTTTGAATTTTTCGGGTCTATTAAACCCAAACCTGAAAATTTTTAGCCGCCTCTGAAATCCACATGGGTTTCAGAGACAGCAGGTGGCGCGAAGCTGAATGCTTCAGCATTCAGCTCAGCACCACCTGCTGCCTCTGAGCTTACATGGACTTTGGAAGCAGTGATGGCGCAGAGCTAAAAGCTGGGCCTGGCTGAGCTGAACCCAGCATTCAGCTCTGCGCCACCTGCTGCCTCCAAGACCCAGCTAACCTGAAGGTAAGTAAAGAAGAGAGAGAGGAGAAAAGAGGGGATCCCCCCATTTTTTAAAATGGAAGCGGGGCATTATTTGGGATTAACTTTTCGGCTCCCTCAAATTGCTGCCATTTTTTCAAGATTAAAATACTGATAATGTATTTTGCGGGGGGGGGGGGGTTGGTTCAGCTTTGCCAAATGCACACCCCTATGCTAGTACTTGGATATGACCTCATCACTGAAGAAAGACACACTGACATATGAAGCTGCCTTATAGTGAATCAGACCGTTGGTTGATCAAGATCAACATTGTCTGCTCAGACCAGCAGCAGCTCTCCACTGGCTGCTCAGGGAGGCAGGTCTAAATTTCTACTTCCTGTCCCCTGCGCAGGAAACTCTGTGCCTCTCAGTTTGAATTCTTCCCAAGCTATGATATTGACAGGAAGGACTTACAATTACATAACATTGAACAGGAACATCAGCAAGAAAAGGTGGAAACTCTGACACAACTTAGAAAAAAACTACCACTCAGTCATAGCCTCTCTCCTACATGATATGCTGGAACCAGCCCTGAGCCCAAGAATCTAAACAAGCTCTTAGTAATGACCAGTTACAAGATCTTTCTAAACTATATCATACTGTCGCACATGAATGGAATAGGGGACTAGGAAAATTGTGTGAGAAGGGATTAAATATTGGCTAAGGCAAAGTAAGAACAGGAAAAGGCTTTTAAAGGCCTTTGAAAGGGTGACATATTTTGTGCATGATCCATAAGGGAAGGAAATAACCCCTACCCCACCCTACCAACTCATTTCTGCTCTTTGATCCTGGCACAGTATTAGTGGGGTAGTACAAGGCACACTGTTAGATGTGTATATGAACAGATTATTCCATCTATCCACCAGTGAATAAAGTAGGTTGCTTTCAAGGCTTTTACAGGACTTATGAAAAATCAGAGGCTACAGAGACAAAAAAAAGGGGGGGACAAAAGAAAATCAGGGTGATATTTGCCAACTTCAGTTCCATCACAAATCCTTTCAAACATGAAACAATTCAAAGCAAATGCTATAATGCCACTGTGCTTTCCAAGGCTGAACACATTTCAGTTTCTTTCATGTCCACAGGGGCCCATTGGATCACCAATAATTAAAAGACCAGTGATCTTCTTCTGCTTGCCAATCTGCAGACTAAACAGAGGCTTAACCTATTTGCTGCTATGCCAGTTTGCTGACATTTTGCTGCGACGCAAGCCAGGATATGAACCAACGATGGCTTTATGCACTGAAATTGGGTCAAGTGTAACATTCCGCTCACTTCCTGCAGCGAGCCTGGCTGCCTCAGCATTGCTTTTGGTCTCCGGCTGGTTTTCTTTCAGCTCACCTAAACACCTCCTCCTCCAAATAAAACTCTTCAAGTGCAAACAAAGGCATGGTACTGGGACTCAGCAAATTCCTTATTGCTGTGAGTGTCCCCACAACCCCCCCCCCAGGAAGTTCAGAGCAAGGGCCCTGCGAAGTCCATTTGTGACGTAATGACCCTGAGATGAGAAATACTTGTGCCTTGATAGAATCAGCTAATTATATTTTAATGGGGGGGGGGGGATCCTGAGGCAAGGGATTGTGCAGACAGCCTTTGGACAATTAAAACAGAAATGCAGCTGTTCCCCAAAGCTTGATGGGATGCAAATGCGGGTCTCCAAATGCTGCTGCACAACACAGGGTGTGGATCGTGCCAGGTTTCCAAGCCAGTTCAGCTGCTCTCTAATTAACGGTAGACTAACAGATTGGCGTATTGAGACAACTCTTTTACACAAAATACTCAAAAGTGGGTATGTGAGAAAGGGACCTCCTGCTCTTGCACTCCAAACTCTTTCTGAACATCATTTTGGGAAAGAACAGAAGGCCATTGCGTGGTGGGCAGTGCATTTGGTCAGCTGTAGCCCTGAAGCTAAGCTTTGTAGGAAGCGAGAGAACTCTTCCGCAGCCCTTTCTGTCACATCCCTGTGTTCTGCAGCAGATTTTTACTTTAGTGTAACATACTGTTAACAGCATCATTACGAACGGCACAGATGCTTCATAGATGTTTGCAAGCAGTTAACCTCCTCCCTCAGCACTGTGCTCATCCATTTTATTTCATGGGGATGCAAGAATATTTTGTAACAAACTTGTTTATTTTGTGCAGTGATAGAAAACTTATTAGCCTCTGCTGCTGTCATTGTTTTCCATGCACAGTAACAGTTTAGAATTTACTAATAGGGACAACAACCAAGCTCAGGTTTTGAATATGGTTGCATTGTGTTTATAAGAAAGAGAGATTTTTAGTAGATTGGAAACAATTGAATGCAGTTTAATTTTGATTGTGTCCACCTGCAAATGTTTTGCATTCTTTTCACTATTGCCAAACTCCATTTGAAAATCATTATCCTCATTTGACTTTAGATCCTGTTTAAGTAGTTCAGGAGCCATAAGCCACCTTTGGACAACAAGAAAAAGACATCCACAATTTGTCAAAATGGAACAAGAAAACTCTCATGAAAAGCAAACAGAGTTCCTTCCTGGCTCCTAAATGAGTCATTAATCTGAGGACTAGTTATGCTTGAACATCTGCCGATTCAGCTCATGTTCTGCTCATCAGTTACAAGCAGGGAAATGATCATTTGAAGGGCTGTTCTGATGTGTCTGAATGAATCTAGAGTGTCTTGTTTGCATGATTGTGATTGTTTTCATACATGAGAAGACTTCCTTGCCACTGCCACTGGTCTCTGACATCCATCTGCTACTGCTGCTGCCACCAACTTTTAAAAGGACACATAGTAAAATGGGTAAAAAGATATTTTTGAGTTGAGGTTTTCTACTTAGTGTCTGCATGCCTTCAGTGTCTGCCCATGAAGACAGTGGATCTTCTGATCAGTTCTTACAATGACTTCATTAATAGACACAGCAAACTGTGCAGGATCTAAAAGCAGGCACTGCAAACCTGCCATTCCTGGCCATGTACAGTGCAACCCTATGCAGAGTAACAGCCTTCTAAGCCCATTGACATCTGCTTAGGACCACACTGCTAAAGGAGACATCAAACTGCACAAGCAAATAGAAGGACAACTGGAAGCAATTCCAAGCTTTAAATAAGCTGTTCAAGTTAATGACCATAACAATCATGACTTTGGAGCATACTGACTCTTCTCTAGTAAATGAGATTATTTAGTTCTTGAATTGAGCAATAACAGCTTCAAGCTGCAATGATCAAGTGGCTACTATGCAGGCATAAAGCTGGTTAGCACAGTACCCATCTCATGACAAACTGTCAGACAGAGAACATAAAAGAGAACCAGTCTGGAACTCACCTTTTGTGTAACTGAGACACTAAGCCTGGTGGCTGTGTTCATGTCAAAGTTTGCAGTATACTTAAGCTTTGTTTGTGTGGGCGGTTATTCCTTCCCCTAGTGGGAAGCTAGTTCTAATGCTTGAATGTGTGTGTGTGTGTTAAACGCCATCAAGTTGCTTCCTGCTTATGGTGACCCAATGAATTAATGTCCTCCAAAAGGCTTGAATGGTGAATGATTAAACATTATCTGTTGCCAACAGCTGTGTTCACATGAACAAACTTGTGGTATTCATGTTAACTGCACTGTGACTTGCCTGCCCACTGTTTAAAAAATAGCACCTCCAGAAACTGAATTTACTCCAAACATCTATTTTTTTCCCCTTGGATCAAGATTTCTTTTTTCCATATGATTGGATCACTTATAAATAATTTAAAAAGTAGTATTTCAAGGGATTTTGCATCAGTTTAGTTGTTTGGTTGGGTAGAATTATCACATCTAAGCATACTGGCTTTCTTAGATTATGTATGCACCAGGGTTATTATGGGCAGGTCATGTATTATTTAAAATGAGTTGTTTCTGGCACAATTCAAGATGCTGGTGTTGACCTTTAAAGCCCTACATGGATTGAGATCAGCATAACAGAAGGACTCATGTACAAACCTACATGATTGCCATGATCATCTTTTGGGCCCTATTTTGGATGCCCGTGCCTTTTTGGGTAGCCCATTCCTGAAGGGAGAGGAGCCACATCGGAGCCGGTGTGACCCCTACACTGGTGTCTATGCCACTTGCACTGTGCAAAGGCAGAAAAGTGTTTGTAAAAAAAAAACACTAGAGAAACAGCTAGGAAATATTGAAGCGACCACTAGAGGGAGCAAAATGTGCAGAAAAGAAAACAACAACACAGTACAGGCACATAACTGACAAAATAACATGTGTGGAATAACCCCAAGTTCAGGGTCCATTGTAGATATCTAAGCCACAGCACAATGACAGAAGCATAAATTTGTGTAACTGAACCCAATGGCACTACTTTCCTACTTATTGCCGTTTGAAACCTTTGGCGCCAAACAAACTATTGACAGAACAGCAAACTACCCCTAAAGAAGAGAGGGCAGGGGGTGCTTTTCAATTTTTCAGTCTTCCTCAAAGTGCTATATTCAGTGCAACTGTAGTCTTGAAGCCCATATAAATACATGCGTATACCATGTATTTCTTATAGCTGTTTAAAAGAATCCTATTTATGTCTGGTGAGCCAGCCTGATACCCTGCATTTTATTCGGTATTTCATTCCAGTTGACATTACTGATAAAGCAGCTGCAGAAAATATAAAGCTTCCCCCCCCCCACACTCCTGAAATGTATGGGGTTTTTTTATAAGTTGTTGCCCTTAAGTGACATTCAGGAAAAGAGAAGAATAAAAGTCCAATAATTTCTATCCAACGGGATATTTATCACAACTTCAAACAGAAGAAGATTTATTTCTATTTATTGTCTGGAAATGTTAGGCTAGGCTGAATTAAACATCCTGATATATACCTGCAGTGGTATAAACTATGTTTTCAAATTTTCCTAGTCAAGATTTCCTTACGTGAAAGAAAATTAGACAGGTGCAGCACACCAAATGAGATGAACTTTGTCCTCAAAGAAAATTGGTTTTTCCTTTTCAATTTCATTTCAAAGAGATCTGACAAGTGTCGCTTTGAACAAACTTTCACAGCACAATATCCTTTGTGTAAGTTTTCCCCTGTCAGCTTTTCCATTCTGGTAGGAACTTAGAACAAAGTGTATGTTGCCCTTTGAGTTGAGAACTTCATCAGCTGAATGAACACCAGTGTAGTGCAGTGAAATTGAGGGCATACTCTCTCCTTCTCTATGTGAATCTGAGCATTGCCAACTCTCAACAAATATAATTTCTTTATCTTGGAGGAAGACAGGCAATAGCTATATATGCCAGTTTCATATTCTCCTCCCCTCCACTCGTCAATGAAAAATACATTTTGGAAATCCACCTATTTCCCAACCCAGTTCAGGTTACAGCAAAACAACTTTCCTTTCCACATACATCATTCATAGTGTGTTATCAAATTTCATTTTTCCAGTAATGTAAGTAAGCCCTTATTTTTCCAATCTTTAATATCAATGTTTATTTTTAAAAAATCTTTATTCTTGGGACAGATTTCCACTCAGATCATGTTTAAATCTTTCATGTTTAGAATAGTAATTCCATTGCTAGAGGGTATGCAGTTTATCTCTAATTAATGCAATTATTGCCAGTTGACCCAGGGTCACTTAATGTGTTACATTGTGGAGGTATACCTATATATACCTAAAAAGGTATAAATACATGTTTTCAACTTCATGTTACTTGCGAATCAGAATTGGCTGTCATTGTTTGTCTTATATCACTTGCCTCAGGTTGATCTATACTGTAGTTGCTGTTTTTGTAAGCTGCTTTCTGTCCCCTCAGGGAGAAAAGCAGGATATAAGTAAATAAAGAATATTAGGTAGCTTGCATGACATTATACAAACTGTGACATTTTAACATGCAGCATCCCCCTCCCCAATGATGACATGAGACAACAGAATGTAGGTTCAACTAGTTTTATTGAAATAATTATTTAAATTAATTAAATGGCTGATGTGCATCAGTGCTTATTTCAACAAGTTGACAATTTCGAGGGTGGGCTGTGCTAGTTATCCACCTGGTATGCATTTTGGACAGATCCACCCCACCTCCAAACTCAGCAGCTGCTTCCGGTAGCCTTGCTTATCATCACCTGCACAACGATATGTGCAGAGAGATACCAAGCTTCATCCCTCTCCCCTAGGGTTGCCAACCTCCAGGTACTAGCGGGAAATTCCCTGCTATTACAACTGATCTTTAGCCAATGGGGATCAGATCACCTGGAGAAAATGGCCACTTTGGCAATTGGACTCTAAGGCATTGAAGTCCCTCCCCTCTCTAAAAACCGCCCTCCTCAGTCTCTACCCCCAAAATCTCCAGGTATTTCCAACCCGGAGCTAGCAACCCTACTCTCCCTGATGTGCCGCAAAGCTCCTACCAGGTTCAAAAGATGCTGTTCAGCACCAGGAGCAATCCTTCACAGCATACCCAGCTGCAAGGCATGTGATAGCCCAGTGGTGGCGAACCTATGGCACGCGTGCCAGAGGGGCCACTCAGAGCCCTCTCTGTGGGCACGCGCACCATTGCCCCAGCACAGAGTTTGCCTGAGTTTGTTACTAGAAAGCCAGAGGGACCTGGGGCCGGGCTGCTCCCCTCCCCCTCTCCATGTGCCTGAGGGTATTTCTCACATCACCCGCCCCTCTGCCCAGCAGCCCAATGGGAGCGCTTCCTCCCTCCCCTGTCACATGCGGCAGGGCGGCTCACATGCCGGGTGGCTCACATGCGGCGTGAGGGTGCGGCATGGACGGCAGCCTGTTGAGTCTGTGGTGAAGATGATTCCCGTGGTGGGGTTGGAGAGGAGCTAGGTTGGAGGGGAGCATAGCTCACAGCATGGCATAGCTGGAGGGGAGCAGAGCGCTCGGGCCAGTATTCAGGTTAAATTGCCGTGTTGGCACTTTGCAATAAATAAGTGGGTTTTGGATTGCAGTTTGGGCACACGGTCTCTAAAAGGTTCGCCATCACTGTGATAGCCTGTTCCCAACAAACTCCCCTTCACACAGATGTTTCGAGGTGCTTGTACCTATTCTGAGCAACCCACCTATTCCTGCCAAATAGTTGTGGCCTCACCGGTTTTACAGTCAGGCCTATTTAATTGAGAATGCCCTAACCACAAAGAAAGAACAGAGCAAGCAAAAAAAAAAAAAAAATCTGACAAAAAAACAACACCAAAAAACAAAGCTCCTGCTTGGACGTACTACAGCAACCAGCTAATCCCTCACTGCCTATAGGAAGAGTGGGTGGGTGAGCCACAGAAAAAATGCTGAAGGTGAAAGGGTGCAGTTGGGTAAAGCAGCCTGTTGACACCTCGTAATTGGCTGACCAGATTCCTGTGACCAATTACATCCTGTGCCGCATTTGAAGTTAATGGAGCTGGTGCAAATTGATCCACAGCATGATCTGCTGTGAATGTTTTTTTTTTCTGATGACTTCATATCTACAGGTGCAGATGTAAACGGATTCTTTCCAAACCATCACTTGCAAATTGGTAGAGAGGTTGGCCCTTTCCCCTCTCTCCAACCATTTCAGTGGTGATTTCCTCCTACCATTCCTTCATATAGTTAGTAGATTTATAGGCTACCTCTCCTGAGACCTGATTGGGGGAACTTGTAGAACAAAAACATTTTAACAAATAAAATCATAAACTCCCAAAACATTCCTAAAAATTAGCCATAACATTTGTAGCAAAACCCAGGAGGCTGTAAAACAGCATGGGACAGGATTAAAAAACGTTTAGCGACATAAAATGATTTCAGCATAGGGCATAAAGCTAGGGCTGTCAAAAAAAAAATTCGGTACAGTTCGGATTCGGCCGAATTTGACCCTTGTGGGGTCGGTACGTGCCGAAGTCCGAACTCCCCCACTTCGGATCCCCGGTAATTCGGGGGGATCCGGAGTTCGGGGGAAAATTCGGCCGAAGCGCGCCTTCAGGGATTCCCTGAAGGCGCGCGGGGGCCCTTTAAACTGATCTGAGCCTCCCAGCTGGGAGGCGCAGATCAGTTTAAAGGGCAGCCCGCCCCCCTTCAGCGGGCTCCGCTGAAGGGAGGCGGGCTGCCCTTTAAAGTCATCTGTGCCTCCCGGCCGGGAGGCACAAATGAGTTTAAAGGGCAGCCCGCGCCTTTCAGCGGGCTCCCCTGAAGGGGGGGCCGAATTGGCCAAATTTATTCGCGAACTCCCGAACTCGCTGAATTCGGCCCCCCCGGTTGCCCGCCAGATTTGAGTTCGGATCCGTCCGAACTGAAAATCACCGAATCAGGGGAAATTCGGTTGATTTTCAGTTCGGACCGAACCGAATTGACAGCCCTACATAAAGCACATTAGTCATAAAACAGCCCTCAGGTGAGAGTCCATAAAACACTCTCCTAAAAGTGTTAGATATCCTTAATTTAAAAGACTGGATATTTCAGCCCGATACCACCACTGAGGAAGCCCTGCTGGCAGGAGCATAAAGAACAAGAATAATAACTGATAAACTGGAAGATACAGGAGGAGATTATCTGTGAGCTACCACAATCCCAAAGAGTTGAAGTTCTTGAAGGTAAGAACTTTAGTGGTTTCCAGAAACCAATGGGCAGCCAGTACAGGTCTTTCAGTGCAGGGATGACATGATCCAGGCCCCAACAATAACCTCTCCATCCCATTTGGAACCATTCTGGACAGTTTTTTTAAAAAAGCCCCACAGAATGTATGTTACAATAATATAGCCTGGTTGTGATCAGAGCATCGATCTGAGTCCCTTTTTTAGCATTACTAATGGTTCTGAGGTAAAAGTGCATCAACATAAACTGTTTAATATGAGGCATACTGTATTGTTTTCATAATTTCTGACTGTGGTTCTAATCTCAACATTGTGGTTTATATTGATAATGGTTTGTGTTGGTATATGTGTAGCTTTTGGTTGACGATGGGAAGAAAGTACACATTGTTAAGGTTCACTTATGATTTGCTAACTATGGTTTGCAGTACATCCTTATCAAGTACATACCCTTTGGACACACACACACACACACACTAACTTCTCTCTACTTTGCCAAAAACCCATGTAACATTCTTTTTCATTGATCCAAGTGCCAAGTCTGCAGCTTTTTAAAGGACATCACACTCTCAAACTTAAACTGGGCAAGAAGACTGGACTGGAACCCTTAATCAGTGTAATGCTATTCATAGCAATGACAAGAGAGGTCTTTTTTTAATTAATTGGTTGGCAGCAAAGGGACTGCAGCAATGATCTCAGAGTGCAGTACAGCCAAAGTTCAGCACATTGAAACTCCATTGATTGCAGTTACCAGAGACTTGTTTATTTATTTGCTTATCTTGGACACTTTAACCCTGCACTTCTGCCAACATAACATTTGGAGCAGATTATTAAAGTTTACAACTATTGCAGTGAATAGGGTTGCCAACCTCCAGGTAGTGGCTGGAGATCTCCTGATTTCCAGACGACAGAGATCAGTTCACCTGGAGAAAATGGAAGGTGGAATTTATGGCACTGTACCCCATTGAAGTCCCTCCCCTCCCCTAACCCCACCCTCCTCAGACTCCCAACCCCAAAATCTCCAGTTATTTCCCAATCTGGAGCTGGCAACCCTAACAGTGAACTGCATCATAATGTAAAAACATAGTAGGAATAAAAAAGCAGTGCAACACCCCCCTACACACTCATAAATACTGAAGCACTGATAAAACTACCACTATAATAAAATAGCAATAAATGATAAATTGAAGACAAGTGTAGCATTAAAGCTGTAGCATAAAAAAAGAGAAAGATGAAAACAGTCATAGGTATGAAATCCAATAAGAACAGCTTAATTTAGCTTCCAACAAAAGCCAACTGGAGGCCATCCAGTAGTCTGCAGGTGGGCCAGATAGGCTTCATGGGCAGGGAGTTCCAAAGCCTGGGGCCACTACTAAGTAAGCTCTGTCCCATTCACTCACCAGTAACACTAAACTTAATGCTGGCATGTAAAGCAGGGTAGCATGGATAGAAATGAGCCCTAAAGGGGAGGGGCTGTGGCTCAGTGGTAGAGCCTCTACTTGGCATGCAGAAGGTCCCAGGTTCAATCCCTGGCATCTCCAGTTAAAGGGACTAGGCAGGTAGGTGATATGAAAGACCCCTGCCTGAGACCCTGGAGAGCCGCTGCCGGTCTGAGTAGACAATACAGACTTCGATGGACCAAGGATCTGATTCAGTATAAGGCAGCTTCATGTGTTCATGTGTTCATGTATGACATTTCCCTTCATATTTTATGTCATAAAGAAGATGTGTATCAGTGACAGAGAGTTATTATTTTGTATCATAGAGGGAGGTGGTACCAGCTATTACAAATTATCAAAATACCTCTTCTTGCTGTAGTCTTGTAGGCAAGAAGGGTAGAGTGGATGTGTTCACATAAACCCTATAATGCAATCAACACACTGTCGAGACATCTTCTCCATTATCTCTTTAATAATAAAATAGTGATGGCTATTCCTTATTTTATTCTAATTACAGTTTAATATTTTTAACACGACCAGTATCAAATCAGCTTGATGTCACCCTGTTGAGTCAAACTGAATGCAGAAAGGGGCAAGTTACACAAAAAGTCCATGCAAAATTTAATTACTGTATTTAATTAACATCTTATATAAGTTGAGGTGATTTTCCTTTTTTGCACAAAATACTACACAAGCTAACCAGGGCAAGGGCATATTTTATTTAAACTGAAAATCTGAAGAACTTTCTGATTAACTAATGTAGACTTCCTACTTGATTAAGAATCTCTAAATATCTTAAGATCTTAGAAATTCATGTTTATTGATAAGCTAGAATATTTATAAGATGGAAAAGCAAATTAGGAAAGAGAGCTCTAGCCTGACTCTAATGATAACAAAGATGAATACTAGTTGAAAACTGAAGGCCTAATGATTGCAACTCAGTGAATCTTTGACATTGCAGAGATTATAATAAATGATAGGCCAGGTGTGTTTAGTGCTAATATACTTCAGAAGTTGACAGGCTGGCTTCAACCTGAATTGATGTTATGTTTATCAATGGTTGTATAATATTTTAATAAAATGACCAAAGACCTATTCAGGTCAGAAACGATAGTATGCCATTATATTTGAACTCATGCCTATTTGCACATGTGTGTGCACACACACACACATAAGCAGGAATGTTTTATACCAGAGTCCTAAATGTTTTTCCCCATGTAGCTACCTGTAATGGATTAACAATACCATCCTAAGCAAAGTTACAGCTTTCTAAGTCTATTGAAGTTAATGGGCTTAGAGGGGTGTAATTCTGCTTAGGATGGTAATGTAAAGGACCCAGAAGGACAGGTTTTATGATGACAGATATAGTACCTAGTCCATAAATTGCATGGTGCCCCTTACCTGTAGGTTACATTGTTTCATTTGACACTATATCACACACAAATGCAGACAGGAATAAATGCGTGCACAGCCACCAAGTTATCTTCTTTTTTCACTTTGGGGCTATAAATTGAAATTGTACTATTTAAGGCAGATTAAGGGTCAAGATGCACAGTACCATTTCTAGCTGCAGGGAACTGCATTTTATAACTCCGCAAGGGTTTGATTCTACTTGGGACCTTGGTGTGTGTGGGGAGAAGGAAGTAGGGCTGTTGATTTAATTCGGCCTGAACTGAAAATCAGCCGAATTTCCCCTGATTCGGTGGTTTTTAGTTCGGGAGGAACCGAACTCAAAACTGGCGGGCAACCGGGGGGGCCGAATTCAGCGAGTTCAGGAGTTCGCGAATAAATTCGGCAAATTCGGCCGTCAGTAAGCAGCATAACCGTCAGTAAGCAGCATTCTCCTCCCCCGGCCAATCGGTGGCCAAGCTGGGTCTTCTTCTGGCCAATCAGTCAGGATTGAGTACTGGAGGAATCAGCTGATGTGCGGCCCAGCCAGGGAGAGAGAGAGAGAGAGAGAGTGAAATCCTCGTGTGTGTGTGGGGAGTGCTTGTGCACATTTGCTCCTTTCTGTGGCTGCAGGGGGCGTATTTTTGGGGGTACAGACACAAAACTTTCAGTGGAGCTTCAGATGAAGCTTCTTAAGATACCCCCCAAGTTTTGTAAACATTGGGTCAGGGGGTCTCGAGATATGGGCTCTCCCCCTTTTCCCTCCCCCCTTTTCCCATTTATGTGGCTGCAGGGGGTGCTTTTTTGGGGATATAGCCCCCAAACTTTCAGCATAGCTTTAGACAATTATTCTTAAGATACCACCCAAGTTTTGTAAAGATGGGTTCAGTGGGGGCAGAAATATCGCCTCCCCCCTTTTCTCTTTCCGTGGCTGCAGGGGGCGCATTTTTGGGGATGCAGATCCCAAACTTTGAGCGGAGTTTCAGACCAGTGTTCTTAAGAGACCACCCAAGTTTTGTGAACATTGGGTCAGGGGGTCCCGAGATATGGGCTTTCCCCTTTCCCCTTTCCCCTTTCCCCTTTTCCCTATTGGGATGAATGGATCAGCCGATCCTGTGTGCATCTCCAGAGCAAAACGTCCTGTGCCTAATTGGAATCATCTTGGATTACAAGTCCTCCCCAGCCCCTCCTGATGGAACAGAAGACAGCCACAGTAAGACCCCTTTGGGGGCTTTAATCTATAATTTTTCTCCTGTGTATGTGTGTGTGTGTGTGTGGGGAAGCAGAATCTGTGTGTGTGTGGGGAGGGAGCAGTTTCTGTGGGTGGGGGGAAGCCAAAGGGGGCTTTCATCGGTTCTGCCTGTGGTGTGCGTTCCCCCTCGAGTCTCTCGCTCCCTGGTTTGAGGGGGGAGGTTTCAGTTGTGTGTCTTCTGGTTTTCCCTGTTGCAAAGGTGTTGTTTTACAAGGTTGTGTTGCTTTGCAGTTGTTTTGCAAACTGTTGTCGGGGCTGGGAGCTTTGTGCGTGGGCGGCAAGCTCTGCTGAGAGATGCACATTAAGGGTGGGGGGACCCCTTTCAGGGCCCATATCTCAGCCCCCCCTGACCCAATCTTTACAAAACTTGGGGAGTCTTTCAATAAACGTCCTTTGAAGCTCTGCTGAAAGTTTGGGACCTCTAACCCCAAAAATGCCCCCCCGAGCCGCGGAAAGGCGCAATTGTGTTTTTATTAGCTTTATTCGGCCGAATTTTTTTTCCGAACTTTGAATTCCCGCCGGATTGAACGGATCCGAAGTGGGGGAGTTCGGACTTCGGCATATCCCGAATCTAAACGGGCCGAATTTGGCCGAATCCGAACTATACCGAATTTTTTTTAATTCAACAGCCCTAGAAGGAAGGGCTTCTGCTTCTCCCTGCACCATTTTCAATAGCCAAAACGCAACTCCAAAATAGGACAAAATTTATTGCGTTTTTTAAACTGGTCTGTTTCAAATTGGAAAAATTGTGTGTAGAGAAGAAAGGAACCCCCCCTTCCCACCATGTCAGGGCCTCACATGAATCAGGGCCCAGAATCAGGGCTGTGCTACTGTGGGGAAAGTGAGTCAGGTCTGGAAAGCTGGACCAAACTCACTAGAATGAGGATACTGTCCTATATGGTAACCATCTACAATTCCAGTGGGCAAGATTATCATTAGGGCTGTTGAAAAAAAAATCGGTATACTTCGGATTCGGCCGAATTTGGCCCATCTGGATTCAGGATATGCCAAAGTCCGAACTCCCCTGCTTTGGGTCCGTGCAATTCGGCGCGAATTCAAAGTTCGGGGAAAAACTTCGGCCGAATAAAGCCATTAAAAACACAACCGTGACTTTCCGCAACTCCGGGGGGGCATTTTTGGGGGTAGAGGTCCCAAACTTTCAGCGGCGCTTTGAAGGACCCTTCTTGCAAGACCCCCCAAGTTTTGTAAAAATTGGGTCAGGTGGGGCTGAGATATGGGCCTCGAAAGGGTTCCCCACCACCCTTAATGTGCATCTCTGAGCAGAGCTTGCCGCCCACGCACAAATGCATTCTTTAAGTCACCATTTGAAAACCAGTTTTGAGCAAGCATCAAAATAGACCTAACCGATCTTATGAATGAGGGAAAACCTGAGGACACACAACTGAAGCCCCCCCTCAAACCAGGGAGAGAGAGACTCAAGGGGGCACACACACCCCAGGCAGAATGGGCGAAAGCCCCCTTTGGCTTCCCCCCCCACCCACAGAAACTGCTCCCTCCCCACACACACACAGACTCTGCTTCCCCCCACACACACACACACGAGAAAAATTATAGATTAAAGCCCCCAAAGGGGTCTTACTGTGGCTGTCTTCTGTTCCATCAGGAGGGGCTGGGAGGACTGGGTAATCCAATATGATTCTATTTAAGCACAGGAGGTTTTGCCTTGGATTTGCCGCTCTGGAGATGCATACAGGATCGGGTGATCCATTCATCCCAATAGGGAAAAGGGGAAAGCCCATATCTCGGGACCCCCTGACCCAATGTTTACAAAACTTGGGGGGTCTCTTAAGAAGGCTCATCTGAAGCTATGCTGAAGGTTTGGGGGCTGCACCCCCCAAAAAAGTGCCCCGTGCAGCCACGGAAATGGAAAAGGGGGGGAAAGGTGGTGGAGCCCATATCTCGGGACCCCCTGACCCAATGTTTACAAAATTTGGGGGGTTTCTTAAGAAGGCTCGTCTGAAGCTCCTCTGAAAGTTTGGGGTCTCTACCCCCAAAAATGCGCCCCCTGCTGGCACGGAAAGGAGCAAATGTGCACACGCACCCCCCCATGAGGATTTCTCTCTCTTTCTCTCCCCAGCCGGGCTGCGCAGCAGCTGATTCCTCCAGTACTCAATCCTGACTGATTGGCCAGAAGAAGACCCAGCCTGTCCACCGATTGGCCAGGGGAGAATGCTGCTTACTGACGGTTATGCTGCTGCGCCCCAAATTTGCCAAATTTATTTGTGAACTCCCGAACTCGCTGAATTCGGCTCCCCCATTTTCCCGCCATTTTTTAGTTCGGTTCATCCCAAACTAAAAACCGCCGAATCAGGGGAAATTCGGCTGTTTTTCGGTTCGGGCCAAACCGAATTGACAGCACTAATTATCATGGCTTGATCCTAAACTTCATATTGTTACACCAAGAACAGGGGTCTCTGTTTATTGGGAGAAATTAGCTGAAGACTAGCTAGAGCTATGCAAGAGACTGGTGTGGCGGTCTTTTTACCAATTCCACCCCAGGTGAGTGAGCCAAATGGAAGGCAACCCAATAACAAGGAGATTTTTATTAATTTTAAGGATTTTATTAAAAGTTAATCAAATAGGTCAAACACACACACACACACTAACAATTCCCAACACACACCCAGCTAAGAAAGTAAAGGTTTAAGAGTCCCAAGTGGGTATATAGTTACCTTCAGAATGAGGTCCAGAATGGCAGCTGCTAGAGGGGAAGTGGGAAGAGGAACTGCACATTAAGTGCAGGGCTGTACAAGGGGGAAATGGCAGCAGTGAATTGTGGGCTGGGGGGCTATAGTTATACCCAGAAATGTAGCTGGAGGCTATGACTGGCAATGTCTGCACATTGCTAGTGACAAAAGGCTTGATTGCCCGCAATAGGATTAATCGGGTGCAGACAATAAGAACATCATAAAATGATGGCTGGATACATGGGAGTGTCTGAGCATTGAGTGATAGACTTGGTGATTAACATGGGGGTCCAGAAAGTGAGTCATAGAAGGGCTTGGCCAGAACCTAGATGGGATTAAGGGAACATTTGAATGGACAGACAGGATTTGGCAGGGCTTGAGTATAGAAATGCAAACAGCTTATCTTGGTCTTCTTTATCTTCACAGAGGCAGAGACGCTGCAAACATTCCTTTCCAGGGAGGGCATGGCTCACTTTTTGCTGTTCTGACCCTGTCATTTTACCTCAGCCTTGCACAACCAAGATGGTTGCCAGGTGAGTCATGTCATCTCTGGCTACATGGCACTCTGCCATTCTTGCTCACCAGCTTTGGTCCTGTGCACCATGTGGGGGGTGTCCCAGGATTGCCAGGGTGTGGTTGGAGCCCATAATAATATGCCAGCATTTCACCAGCAATGGCATGGTGCCAGAGTAGATAGTATTCTATGTTCTCTCAGGTGATTCGAGTATGTGTCCCTGAAATGACCATATTTCCATCCATTCACAAAACCCAGCAAAGGAAGGAATGCATGAAACACAGCATCCATTGCTACTGGGGCTACCAGCTTCAGGTTGCGAAATACCTGGAGATTTTTGGGGTGGAGCCTGAGGAGGGCAGGGTTTGGGCAGGGGAGGGACTTCAATGTCATAGAGTCCAATTGCCAAAGTGGCCATTTTCTCCAGGGGAACTGATTTCTATCACCCAGAGATTAGTTGAAATAGTGGGAGATCTCCAGCCACCACCTGGATGTTGCCAACCCTAATTGCTACACAGCAGGTAGGAATCCTGTAACTCAGTTCTGGGAGTTTTAAGGAGTCCAGTGCCTTTTGGAAATTAGGGCCCTTCAAAGGGCATTTTAAGGAGCTGATGTGCTGCAGACTAGCTGGGGCATGGGTCTTGCTGCTCCTGCCCCCTGTCCAGAACCCAAAATACTCCCAAAATACCAGGAGATAAATTTTTGTTATCCCTGGAATTTCAGGAGTGTTTGGGGTTATTTCAGATATCCCTGAAATGAAACGAAACCAGGAATTTTGGGTTTACGTTTAACTTGGGAATGTCCAAGCAATACAGTAATGACATTCCAAGTCGCAAGAGAAAAAGAGGAGGAAACAACAACAAAAAGGTGGAGAAAACAGAATAATAATGCAGATAACTTCAAAACAAACATGATCGACAGTTGAACTTACATTGATTGAACTGTTTACATGTGTATCAAGCCCCTCAGTGAATCATCTCTTTTTGTTGTTGTTGTTCGGAGTTTGAATTGACTGCCATGTCGAGCATCTTTGTGCCTGCATAGTAGTTACTTCTACAGGCTTTTCTGAATATGTGAATTCTACAAGTTCATGAGTATGAGAAGGCAGTCAATCATTACAGCCCTTCATGACATCACTGGTATTATAGAGCTAGTATAGTATAGACATTACAGGTATTATAGGGTATTATAGATCTTTGCCCCTTCCCAATAACTACAATTCCCAACAGTGTGAGAATTAGCATGTGCAAATTATTCTTGATCAGAACAGTGCGCCTGATTTTTAACATTAGCAAACATCAGGATATTTTAGCATGATGGATGAAAGATATAATGAAAAATCAAACCATGCAGTCCTAGCACACCTCTTTCTTTTTTAGTCAAAGAAGTTTCAGCGACAAGAATTTGACATACACAACATATTTTAAAATCTCTATAATTCTAATATGCATATGGGTGAATTAATTCAGTTTTAGAGTGTTTTCCTGCCTTTCCCATCAACAATCACTGACTTAGGACCAATTTCAAGTGATGACATCCTCATAGCTGCCACAAGGAAACCAGTGCCATTTTAAAATGCCATGAGGGCCTGATCCTGATCAGGCCTGCTCCATGGCGGGGTGAAGTGCTTTTGTTTTTCCCCTGCGCCTTATCAAGTTCCCAAATGTCCACACCCCCATGGCTATTTTGGCACTTGAAAAGGGAGGGGGAAGAGCATCATGCTGTGGGGCCCCTCAGGATTGGGCCTTTATGGCAGTTTTAAATGCCTCTAAAATGGTGGCAGCATCGGGACGTCATCCTGTCTGGTTTGGCCCTGAGTCTGGAAGAAGCTACAGATAGAAAGAGAAGGTGTCAGATAGCAGTTGGGAAGTGGTAGTGGGGAACAAGGCGTAAGTATTGTATTTCACATACAATTTTCCCACCCAGTATGGATGCCTATCTCTCCCCGCCTCAGTTGTGCCTGCTAGCTCCAGGGGGCAGTATTTATATAGGGAAATTATATAAATCGCCACAGTCCTGATCACTACAGTCACTGTTGTCCTCATCCAAAGGACTCCCCATCATAGCATTCAAAAATATATCTAGAGGCCAGAGATCTAGGGTTGCCAGGTCCCTCTCTGCCACCGGTGAGAGGTTTTTGGGGTAGAGCCTGAGGACGGTGGGGATTGGGAAGGGACTTCAATGACATAGAGTCCAATTGCCAAAGCAGCTATTTTCTCCAGGTGAACTGATCTCTATTGGCTGGAGATCAGTTGTAATAGTAGGAGATCTCCAGCTACTCTATGGCAGAAACCATTTTTACTACAAAGTTTTTGCGCAAATACCAGAGCATCGCCACAATGCCGGCAACACGATGAGGTCACATTTGGTACCCGCTGGAAATGTTGTCTCCACACTGCTGCAAGCACCGGGTCATTCCTGACCCATGGGGTGACCTCACATCCCGACGTTTCCTAGGCAGACTTTGTTTGCGGGGTGGTTTGCCAGTGCCTTCCCCAGTCATCTTCCCTTTACCCTCAGCAAGATGGGTACTCGTTTTACCGACCTTGGAAGGGTGGAAGGCTGAGTCAACCTTGAGCCGGCTACCTGAAACCGACTTCTGTTGGGATCGAACTCAGGTCATGAGCAGAGCTTTTGACTGCAGCACTGCAGCATAACACTCTGCACCACAGGGCTTCCTGGGTCAGGATTACACCCTGGAATAACTATATTCTACAGAAAATAATGGAGTTGCAATCAAACCTTTGTGTAAATGGGTAGCCATTTCAAGGTAAATGGAGTTATCTGAATTAATGTCTCATTGGAATGTTTCTATTTCCCTACAATACTGCAAAATTAAAGGGTCAAATCTTGGATCTGTATCAAATCAGCCATCAACCCAAAGGCAGCGTGCGTTTTTAAAGCAAAGAGAATTGCTTCCCCCCTGCAGTGTTTTCCAAATATAGGCTTTGTTTTCCATTCTACACCTTCTTTTGTTTCAAATACTTCCAGATCCAGGCTGCTGCTTCTTCTGCAGCCCCCACCCCACCCCCGCCCCACACTTTTCATGTGCCCAGCTAAAGCACTGAACACTCAGTTGCCATGGAAACAAAAAGGACAGAAACAGTTTATGTATTTCAAAAGCTGAGAGCTTCTATGCTGTGGATTTTGATAACTGAACCTAAACATTAACCGTCCCTTTTTAAAAGACAGCTGTTACGTTTATTTCTCTTTATTGCTGAGGGAAATGAGGCATCTATTTATTTAGCTTTCCTCTCATCTGCTGTACAAATAGTTCAAGTTTTACTGTTAATTTTTTTTCTCCTTCACAAGTGTTTATTAAGTCAGGATGGAAACAAACAAATAGTAAGTAGGCAAACATTACAAGCTCCCCTATAGTTAAAACAAAGCAAATTGCACTTCTAATCTTCAAGGGAAACCTTGATAAAATGTTTTCTTCTAAATTGTATCTAATGATTAAATTTGTAAACTAAAACATAGTGAACAGTCTATCCAGAACTCCAGCTGTGCTGCTTCCATTGACTTCTAAGGGACTAGCAAGATACGTATTAGTGAAATAGTGCCTGTCCCCAGGCCCTGCCCCCCTACACTGATCCAATGGCCAGCAGAGGTATTTACGAGTAAAGGAGGCAGGCCTAGGCAGCTGTCACCGGTGACACAGTGACATCACTTCCGGTATATACCAGAAGTGACATCATCGTGTCACCAGTGTTGTGGCAATACTCTGGTATTAGGGCAATAACTCTATGGCAGAAACCATTTTTACTACAAAGTTTTTGCGCAAATACCAGAGCATCACCACAATGCCGGCAACATGATGAGGTCACATTTGGTACCCGCTGGAAATGATGTCTCCACACTGCTGGTGATGTGGCCTAGCCCCCCTCCTGTCCTGGTAAGTTCCCCTCCCACTCCCCACCAGTTGCCAGGAGAGACCTGGCAATCCTATGGTTGAACTGACCCTATGGCTGAATTAAGCAAAAATGAAAGTTCAGAGTTAGAGCAATTACCTACTTGGGGGAATGAGTATCTGAAGACAGTGCGCAAATACATTTTAAAAGAACATGTGACCACCACAACATAAGGAAGATGTTTAGAGGTTCTTAGGGATGGTACAACAGCAGGCACGCCTTGGCTTATAATTAGGGTTGCCAACTGCCAGGAAGTAGCAGGAGATCTCCTGCTAATTCAACTGATCTCCAGCTGATAGAGATCAGATCACCTGGAGAAAAATGGCTGCTTTGGCAATTGAACTCTATGGCATTGAAGTCCCTCCCCTCCCCAAACCCCGCCCTCTTCAGGCTCCACCCCCAAAATCTCCCGCCGGTTGAGAAGAGGGACCTGGCAACCCTACTTATAATTAAACTGTCTGGGAGGTTACATTTTGAAGGAGATTTGGAGAGCTATAATTATTGTCCTGCAAATTTGCTCATTGCTTATGGCTATGAGGAACTCTGAAGGCTCAAACAAAAGAGCCTCAGTTACTGTTCTTCTAGAGAATATTCAGGTAGCCAGGCTCCTACCTGTTGAAAGCACCTAGGAAATGTGTGCCTTGATCAAGAAACCCTGCATTTGATACCAAACTGGATGGATTTCATCTGTGCCTTTGATTTCAGGGGGGCAAAAAGCCTTGGGGTACAAAATGAAAGGGGTCTCAGTGAGGGGCTTCCACACAATATAGGGTAACATTTAAGGACATTAAAGTCAGTTATCCCATACATATTCTTTGTCAGCACCTCTATCTCTTGTTATTATGACATAAAGAGCTACAAAAAATGCTCTCAAAATACATCACTGGGGATCATCACCATTATCATCATTTCTATTATTATGTAATCTTGAACATATGAATCAACCTTAATGTGAATCTTCCCCTGTGCACTGAATCCTGAAATAGTATCCCAAGCACCACCAGTCAAATTAACTGACAGCTGAAATGTATCAGCTTCCATAAGGTCTTTCAGAACTTCTTAAATGAATGGGGATTTAAACTTTAAGCTTCCTACACCCAAAGTAACACCCTACATACTGAGCTAAATGATGGAATGGTATTTAAAATGCTATGTATAACACCTAAAGAATCCTCAGTTCTTGCACTAAACAATTATTTCTTTGTTTAAAAAGCAAGTGCTCTCATGTTTGTGATAAAACTTTTATCCAAAGACTCAGCAGTCTGTTGAAATTTTAGGAGGTAGAGAAGGGGGCACAGGTCTTCTGGCCGAGGTAACAGTGAATTGAGGTTCAGGTTGGTATTTAGGGCCTGTGTATTCATTTGCCCTTCCCCTATAGTTAATATAAGAATACAGATCGCATATAGCTCTCTGAGAGCCAATGTGGGTGTAGTGTTTAAGGCGTCAGACTAGGATCTGGGAAACCCAGGTTCAAATCCCCACCCTGCCACGGAAACTTGTTGGGTGACCTTGGGCCAGTCACACACTCTCAGCCTCAACTCTAGCAAATATTTGGATGAGATACCTCCAAGGAATACTAGGAGCATGATGTGGAAGCAGGCAATGGCAACACCCTCCGAATGTCTCTTGCCTGGAAAACCCTATGGGGTTGCCATAAGTCAACCTCTTCTATTTCTGCAGTCTGGAGGGGTGGGGGAACAACACTTTTGACACTTTTTAAAAGCCTGCTTCTTGAAAGCTGAACAAAGTATGTGAAATGATCCAAAATATGTGAAAAATTTCCAATCTGCATAATTCTTACTAGAACATTCGGGGCACGGAAGTATTGGCAAGCTGTAAACACAGCTCTGAGATGATACCTCAGTGAGGAAAATTATTGCCTTCTTCACAGCTAAGTTAATAACCATGCAAGGTACTGTTGCCATATACATTACATGAGTCAGGCGACAGATGTCATAGTATCGAACTGAAATGATAGCATAAGAATAGAAAACAGTTAATCTTTTGGCTGGAATAGCAAACGAACACTACATCCAAAAATAGACCTTTTTCTCCAGTGGAGAAAACCATGCAGGATGTATGGGAGGGCATCATCTTTGGTTATGTAGCAATAAATACTGCATGTTAATAATTCCAGCCATAACTGTGAATCTGTCTCCAGGGTGTCTTCAAATGTCCATCAAAAAAGCAATGTAGAAGCTCTGTGTGAGAACTGCTGGTCTTTGGGAGACTGGGGGTGAGCCAGTTTGAAAATGAAGAATCTTACAACTAATAGGTGGGGAAATGGAAGTAAACCGGATGAACAAAGGAAGGGAAAAGAGTGCTTTCTCTCAAAATCAAATCTGTCAGGGAGAATGTCCTTATCATTCTGCTCCAGTCCCAGTTGTTATGAGGAGGGAGGAAAAACAACAACTATTCAAGGCAGTGTGGTGTGTTAATCACAAGCTCATAACTGGCAGTAAAACTGAAAGAACCACGTCTGCTGTGGTGAATAATTTCCATGCCGAGGCCCCAAACAGGCAAGACATGTCATTTGTAACATCTGCCTCATGAAACGCCAGCCAAAATGAGCTAGTTAGAAAGTTTACATTGCTGCTTTTTAATCCAGGAACGTTGCCTTCTAAAGGCCCAGAGGGATTTGACATCCTGAAAGCATTTTATCAAACAGATAAAATGGAAGGACTTGAATGCTAAAAAGATGACATTTCTATGCCTGTGCCTTTATCAGAGCTATCTTGCATTCATTAGACAAATAAATTGTTTTCCTAAAGATATTCCATTAAAAGCCATGGGATTTGCAGTTGTTTTATATTTGGCACCACCTGATTTACAACTCTACAGAAATTATGTGAAGGTAAAATAAAAGTTTAAAAGCTAGCAATTCTTATCTCTCTCACACTGGTATTAAGAGTATATAGAACACACAGGTGCATATCCTTCTATTACATTTGGGATATATTGTATAGTGTTCATGTCCTTTGCCTATTGTTCTTTTCCAGAGATGGCAAGAGTAAGAGTGCAGGGTATGTTCTATTCCCCAAAACATAGTACTCAGTGCTACAGTTGGCTACATAGGGTAATATAAGGGGCTTGGTTTCCTCCTAGCCTGCACAGAGCAAAAGCACACTTGGGGGGAAGGATTATGTGCCCAGTTACGGGGCAAGCAGGCAGGGTATACAGAAAATATTAATTTCTTCGTAGATCTGGAAACAAAGGGAGCAAGGGGCATGCAGGAGGCCAGAGTATGTCAACAGGATAGTGTTTGGTTGGTCTTGGAAGGGGAGAGAGCAAGGGTCAAATTGAAACTCTAGGGGCAGTGGAACGAGGGGCTTGTAGATAACTGGTCCAACATATGGGCATGTATCTTAATAACCATTGGTAAGATCTGGCTAAAGTGGTAAACAATAAGATATGGAAAGGATGGCAGGGAACATCTTTGGTGGACAAAGGCCACCGTTAATGAAGATCGTGGTATCTGAGTGGAGGTCTCTGGGTGAAATATATTATCATCTTTTTTCCCTCTTAAAGCTCATCCTGGAGCACTAATCAGAGAACCCATCTTCGGATACAAATGCCTGAACTTGTAAGCCACCTGGATAGGGCACCTTGTAAGAGAAAAAGAATCATGGTTATGCTATGACCCCCTCCCCCCAGTCACTGGATCTGGCATGCTTATGTTTTGAGAAACTTGAGGGACACAACAGGGACAGACTGTGTACCCAGCTTCATCCAATCAAGTTTCAGTGAAGCATGTCAGTGTGCAAGATTAAATCCTAGATGTCAGTGGATCGTTCATTGTCCAGAATTCAGCAGCTGCACCTTAAGGTCCAGTCATTCTCTGGCATGACAACCAGGGTCACCAAGGGGGAAAAAAAGAACAGAATCAATCTAATCTCTTTTCTCCTCTCAGGCTCATCCAATTCCTCCCCCTTTTCTGACATTTTATTTATTTAGAAAATCTTCATTCCACCTCTCCAGGTAGGCTGCCCAAGGCAGCTTACAAACTAAAACATACTAAAAACCCAATGTTAAAAACCCGGTAGGTGAGGCTGAGAGAGTTCAGAGAGAACTGTGACTAGCCCAAGGTCACTCAGCAGGCTTCATGTGGAGGAGTGCAGAATTGAACCCGGTTCTCCAGATTAGAGTCTGCTGTTCTTAACCACTATACCACACAATAGCATAGGTGCCAGGCAAACCTCAAGGAGAAAAGCATTCCATGGCAAAGACAATATGCTACTACTGAAAAGCCACTGAAGGTGAGCAGGCCTTGTGAGGCAGCTTTTAACTGGCCAGATGGACAATATGGGAGGAGGCAGACCTTCAAGTATCCTGGCCCCAGGCCCTTTAGGATTGTAAAGATAAGAACTTGCACTTTGAATGGTGCTCAGAAACAAATGGGCAGCTAGAGTGATATAATATCTGTATCCTGCCCCTGACAGTAGCCTGGCTGCCACATTTTGGACCAACTGAAGTCTCCAGAGCATTTTAAAAGGCAACTCCCACATAGAACGTATTGCAGTAATCAAATTTGGATGTAAGCAGAGCGTGGATCACTGGGGCCAGATCAGAGAGTTGGAATAACTGTGCAAAACATTCCCCATTCCTTTTGATTCCCCACTTTTTAGAGCACATCTCAACAGAATGGTACATAAAACAGATAAACACAGATAAACTGCAGATCTCCCATAGGCAACAACAAAAACAGTATAAATGCTTATAGACTCTCAGGTAAAAGAACTCAGTAGATGATAAAAGACAGAAATGATGATGATAAAAGAATAAAAACGTAAAAATGTTGGACACTTCATTCAGCTGTTTCAGAAGACTCAATAAATACTTAACACAATCTTTGGGCATAGTCCTTGCCACCCACCAGCCCTCTCCCTGGCACTCATCTAGGTGTTTATCCTTTAAATAGTACTCGAGAATGTTCAAAATACCTCCTATGTACATCTTGTCCTGGTAATTCTGATCTTAAAGTCTTTTAAGCACAATTCAGTGGGGTGGGTTTTTGACACTACTTTCCTTAATAGGATCAGTTTTATGAATTAAGAACCAATTCAGACATTTATCTTCTGGGTAATAACCTGCATGAGCTGGGCCAAAAATACAGACCACAGGATTATAGAGACCTGTGATCTATTACAGGAGATCATGTGTGACTTGGGTGTCACCCAGTTTCTGCAGTCCTTTCCTTTCTAGTCTCTATAGTAGCTGATAAAAATTGTAAATTGGATGGACCTTGCTTATTGCTAGATTATACATGGCTTCCTACAGGTGGAAATGGTAAACACTGCAGTACTGAGGCCTGCTTCCATACTCCAACATGTGTTGGCCTGGCTATTACTGGGAGAGCTAATGAGTGAACCAGCCCTTAGAGTGAGCCCTGATCTCAGTTTCCCAGAGTGACTATGGGGAGAGGGTAATGAGCTGAATGATCCTGTTAGGATACACTGGCCAAATCTTTCAGCTCCTGGGTAGGGCTTCTTCCTGTATGACTCATGACTTCTGTCTGGATGTCAGCTCTTTTTGACTCCTTTATTTCTCAGGGCCTTTATTTCTCCTTTATTTCTCATTGAGGGGACTCTTCCTCAATGAGATTGTATCCCCTTTTGCTGCTGGTCATGGGCAGTACTTGACAGAATGTCTCTTGTCAATGTCATTTATGCTTGTGAATGGAGACACTAGTGTTCTTGGGGGCTTTTTCAGCCACTGTGGAACTCCTCAGAATAGATGGCTTTGAAAAACTTGCTAATGAGCTTGTCTAAAAGCATGTGCCCATCTGAGGGTTCTTTGCATAAGCCATAGGGTTGCCAATCAATTACTGACACCTGGTGAGACATGGGGAGCAGGGACATTGGGAATCACCTTTGGCAGGAATTTCTGGAAATTCCTAGAGTTTCCATAGAATTTCTGGCAGCACCTAGAGCAGTGTGACATCCCTTCTGGGTTTTCCCCAGAAGTGATCTCACACCATCATGCCAACAATAATGGCTGACAGAGCAGTGGTGGGAAATGGGGATCACTGGTTAGAGGACTCCCACCACAGCGCGAGACCCGGCAACCCTCTCCATCTAACTATTTTATTATTAGCTTGTCATTTACTAGCTTGCCACTTTTTATTATTGTTGTCGAGTGCTTACGACAGATACCACATTAAACAAAATGGAGCCTACCATCATTTACAGAATGTGGAATTTCAGTGCTGTCAATTAACCCCAGATATGAACCTCTGGTGTGTAGTTACAATTTATTCACATATCTTGTAATAAATGCACATTTGTTGAAATGGTCTGGAAAACATCATAAACAATCTGCAAATTAAAAGCTTTGGTACATGAGAATGTTTTACTTATTAAGAGTCCAATTACCTCAGCAGTCATGAAGCAGCTCACCCCAGGAGGTTTACCCGCTCCTTTGGCACAGAGTCTTACATATTCTAGCAAAATGTGTTCCTTGTGGGCCCACCTCACACTTTTACCAGCTGCCACCAGATCTCGTACGTTATATTCTCCTGATACTAGGTAGAAGCCTTCTGCAGAAAAGGATCTGAGGAGGATATATCTGTGAGCCAGGGCTCTCTTTCCACATGCTCTCTTGAAGTGCAGAGATCTCCCTACTTTCCGGATAGCCATTCCTTGGGTCAGAAAGTTTCAAACAGTTGAGTTGCGGCTATATTTATGAGCATGCTATATACACCAGCCTGAAAGCTTTTAAAACCAGACTTTTTATTGATAAACTCACATGGAAATTGAAAATAAATACACTTATAGAAAAAATATCAAAAGGTACATTTATTTGTAAATATATTTATATACCCCACTTCCTAAAATAAATTCAAAATGGTTCTGAGAAGGAGAACCCAAACATAAAGTTAATTTTTATAGACAGGCTTGCATTGCAAGATAACCCTCCAGTTAGTTCTAAGCTAAATTAAATATATTTGTAGTCTTCCAATGACAGAAGTACCAAGACTCCTCCAGATGGAAAGGATCTGACTTTTTTTTTTAATTGGAAGAGCCTCTTTTTCAAAACTTGAGCAGCTTAAGGTTTAGACATCAGTCCCAGTCAGTTTCCAGGAAAGCAAACAAGATCCCATGGTCAAATGGGTGGTGGTCCTCATTAACAAGAATTCACTTAATATGTTAATATTGCCAATACAGGAGTCTTTGAATTATATTCCTCATAAGATTAGAAGGTGTAACTAAACTGACATGAGTGACTTGTTTGGCAAGAAATGTGGTAGGCAGGGCATGCTTGACTTTCACCCCCTTCCCATTAATTCTCACCTTCATATGTCCCTCTCAAAGTAGTTTTTAAGTTTTTTCTCAGCCAAGCTTCAAAATTGAAAGTAAGCCTTTTTTGGGGGGAAGCAGGGGGTGGGAATTTGCATGGAATAGGAACTATATATGTGCAAAGAAAAAATCCAGTTTGGCATCTAGGTAAAGAAAATAGTTGAGATAGGGAAAAAGTCATAACTGGGTTATACACATGCAACATAGGATTGCTAGCCTTGTACCAGCAAATGTTGGGAGATTTTGGGGGTGGTAAATGGGGAGGGTGGAGCTTCAGGGGATGTGATGTCACATCTTCCATGACTTCCTAGGTATTTCCCACATCTCAATGGTAAAGACTATAGAGATTGGGGAAATTCCTAGAGCATCATGGAGAACGTGATGTCACTTCTGGTTGAAGGTTTGGAGAAAGTGATGTCATTTCTGAGTGATGCTCTAGGACAGGGGTCCCCAACATGGTACCATTACTTTGCTGGCAACTGCCTAGTGTTTTGAAGAAGCTGGCCAGGCCAGATGGAGCTTTTGAACATCAGGCCTTCTGATTGGTTGTACAGAGCTATAAAAATTTTGCTTTGGCAGCAGCTGCCATTACAGCACAAGGATCTTCACTGCATGACTGAAAATAAGTTATGTGTATGCAAAAAAACAAAATAAAAAACAAAAAAACCCACCACCCAACCTTGAAAACCATATATTCATTTTGAAAGGCATCCTTTAAAACAGAGCTTCTGCCTGAAATGTTGAAGATTTACTGCATATTATATCTCCCTCTAAGATCCCTCTGACATTCTGTGGTTGGTTCCACCTGTTATGGCAAGCCATTTTGTGGTTGTGCTCACCATTCTGTATCAGAATTTCAAAGGTGCCAACAGGATCAAAATGTTTGGTGACCCCTGCTCTGGGAATCAATAAGAGTACATCTATAAAGACATACCACTATAGTGAAGGTGGTAAAGTCTATTTGATTATACATATTAGAGAATATGAGCTTTAGAGACACAGATCTATATACAACAATGGAAGGGCTCTTGTGAGTTATTAGTTGTGTCAAATAGAGGTGGGTGAAGTCTGCATCAGTGAGAAAACTGACACATACTTCCACACAACTACAACAGAGGCCTTCTTCTCTTTTGCTTACTTGAGACACATACCAGGGGTATATGGTATCATCTATCAGATTTACACACAAACACATAAACCGGCTCAGTTCACATGTCGTGAAAAGGCATGGTTTGCTTAAACTAACTCTGGTTAATTGATCATCCAAAACTCAATTCAGGATCTGAAACAATGGTATGAAGTCAATCTATTAACTACAGGTAATCTTAACCGTAATATTTCATGTAATGTGCAAATGTGGACATCCTGGTATAATTCTGACTTGCTGTCCAGCACGGCTTCACACACTCTCCAGATACAGACATGCCTGTCTAAAAGGAGTTAAAGCTGAAGCCTCTTTCATCTTTCACGTCTTACATAGTTATTTTGAAATAACATGCAATTCATGTTTGTCATTGTAATACCCAAGTATTTCACCTTTTTCTCCACCTTAAAGTCTTTCAACACCTTACCTAGCTGTGTCCCCGGCCACTTCTTTGGTCACCCTGGTAGGGCTGTCAGGTCCCTCTTCGCCACCGGTGGTAGGTTTTTGGGGCGGAGCCTGAGGAGGGTGGGGTTTGGGGAGGGGAGGGACTTCAATGCCATAGAGTCCAATTGCCAAAGTGGCTATTTTCTCCAGGTGAACTGATTTCTATTGGCTGGAGTTCAGTTGTAATAGCAGGAGATCTCCAGCTAGTATCAGAAGGTTGGCAACCCTACACCCTGGTGACAGCTGAATATTCATTCATATTCTGCCTTGCAACAGCCTTGATTTTCCACTTCTGCCCTACTATCATAAAGGCCAAAGAATGCTGACATGTTTCTTCCATATATGTACAGAGGGGGGAAAGTACTGACAATCAATTAGTTAATTGCCTGTGTTTCAGCAACCAGGTTATTTACACAAGCACTTTATTTACACTTTCATAGAGACAAGAGCTTTGGAGGGGGGGTCAGGCTGCCAATTCAAGGCTTTCTGCAGTTCCTCTTTGGCTAGAGTTAGGTTGTCACAGGTGGAATGATGGGGGGTGATTAACCCTTGGGTGACTTCCTATGTATGTATTGTGCTCGTCAGTTGGTAGCAGTAGGTTGGTTCCCTTGCATCTGGAGTAGCAAATGGGTTAGTATGAACACCCATGCAGGTTCCTTCCTGAGTCCTGAATAGGGCTGCCAACCTCCAGGTGGTGGCTGGAGATCTTCTGCTATTACAATTGATCTCAAGGTGACAGAGATCAGTTCACCTGGAGAAAATGGCTGCTTTGGAAGGTGGACTCTATGGCATTATACCCCACTGAAGTCCCTTCCCTCCCCAAAACTCACCCTCCTTGGGCTCCACCCCCAAAATCTCCAGGTACTTCCCAACCCAGAGTTGGTAACCCTAGTCCTGAACAAGAGGGAGTTAGATCTGTTGTTGTTTGCTGTGCTGAAAGCAGCTGAAGATTCCAGAAAAGACAAGTGTTCAGTATCTGTGCACTTGCAGTGTTGCCAGCTAATAGTGAGTTGGTGATGTGGGGAAGTTTTGCCCTTAAACTGGGTCTTGGAAGGATAAATGATGAAAGCATTGAAACCAGCATTTAACAAGACAAGCCACAACTGAATGATCATCTGTGAAACAAATCCTGGTTTCACAAACTAACCACAGTTAAAATAAAACATAGTTTTGTCTTATGTATGAACTGCTGAGCCACCCTGTTAAAATGTCACAGATGGCTTGAAGATATGACAAATTCAAAACCATTCCTAGGATATCCATCAACCCATCAACTGACATAAATTCTGTTACACTTCCAGTCCTGATCATGGAAACTACCTTCTGTATGATTTAAAGTGTCCGACTACACTTTACTTCGTCCAGTGACAGAAATGGATGTCCTTGTGATGCTCATTCAAACGTTTATCTCCTGTTTCCAAAAAGGAAATTAGTTTCCTCTGCATCCTCAGTGTCATAATTTATTAATGTTCTCTGTGCAGGTAATTAGAGATGCAAAGGAATATACATTTTTCTGTGTTAGCTTGGGGTTTATTAATTTATACAAGAATATGTATAATTAGAAGAACTAATTAATTTCTCAGATTTAACTTATTTATCCTGAATATACCCACTCTATGGATGAGCAGCTACCCTAACACTTTAATATATGCAAATGAAGTGTGAACAAATGTTTTCCTTTTAATCATCTAGTTGCAGGAGAAATATGCATTCCCTGTGACTTTGTTCTGAGTTATTGTTTAACAGCTCTGCAAAGCTTTTAGGATGATTTGGTGTCTACTGTTGCTTTAAGTCAATTCATTCTCACTTTGAAGAAGCCTCTCTACGGCATGGTGATGAAATGCCAGGGAGCTAGATTTTGCAATGGATGGCTAGTTCTGCTAACTATTCCTTGCAAAAGCATTCCCTAAGGGGCTCTTTGGAACAAGCAAAACACATTTTACATATGTTTTTGTGCATCTGCTGCTGTGGGCTGTCTTTTTTCTGGTTTAAAGTAAATATCATGGAACAGAATTAAAGGGTGTAGCACAGCTCAGTCATATTTGCACTTAATGCAAATTTACACCATCACTTAATATTTTCACCAGTTCTAGGAGTGGTTGTCTTGAAATACATTGCAGAAGGATAACCTTATTAAGACGTTGCAGCAGAACAATATGAAGAATCTTAAAGGTCAACACAATTATTGTTCTGTACGCTTTTGTGGGTAATGTCCAGCTTGTCAGCTTATCAAGTTGCCACCTGCATGTCTGATCACAAGAGAGAACAAAGGCACACAGAGAGAAGGAGAAGCTTCTAGCATGGACAAAGAGAGGTATCACACATGTGCACAATCTGCTTCTAGAGAAAAGGGAAATGTAGCACCCCACATTGTTCGAGTGTGGTGAGTCGCCTTCACTCTACCGTCCTCTTCCCTTTTCTTTCTACTGGGGTACATATAACTGACCATTTAGGGCCAAATTACAAATGACACTGGAGATATGTATTTGAATCCCCTGTCATGTAAACTAGCTGCAAAAACTCTAATAAAAAAGAAGAAGAAGAAGAAGAGTTGGTTTTATATGCCAACTTTCTCTACAACTTAAGGCAGAATCAAACTAGCTTACAATCACCTTCCCTTCCCCTCCCACAACACACACCCTGTGAGGTAGGTGGGGCAGAGAGAGTGTGACTAGCCCAAGGTCACCAACCTGGCCTCATGTGTAGGAGTTGGGAAAGCAACCTGGTTCACCAGATTACAATCTGCCGCTCATGTGGAGGAGTGGGGAATCGAACCCGGTTCTTCAGATCAGAGTTCACTGCTCCAAACCACCTCTCTTAACCACCACACCATGTTGGATCAGACTAACAGTATTGAGGAAGATGGGGATTAACTCTCCCCTTTCCGTTCCCAGTTTCTGATTGGGAAAATGGCGCAGGGAAAAGAGTCAAACTTCCCTTCTCCAGTACCATGACTATGGTCCAAAGGTGGCCCACTGCTGCTTTTGACAGCTTGAATTACATATCTGGAGATCCATTCATGGATTCCCAGCATTATATGTAGTTTGGCCACTGGGTAACCACTTCATACAGCCGATGAAGTCTGTTCTTGCCCATGAAAACTTATGTCGCAATCAATTAGTTAATGTGTACAGTGCCACAAGACTCTTTGTTGCTCCTGAAACAATTTGAGAAACATGTTGCAAACAACTCAAGAATGAATCACCTTTCCCCTCTGGGAACTCATTTATGGCTGTTATGCAACTGTGGGGTCACTATTTCATTTCATCCTACAACACCATGTCGGAAAACTCTTCAATTTCATTATGGTTTTCTGAAAGCATCAGAAAATTGCTTTCCAAAACTGTAAGGGAAATGACTGTTTTTCTTCTCTCCAAGAACATTGATGAGTTCAGCACTTGGGAACCATTCCCAATGCTATTTCAGGTGCCCTTTAAACATTGTATGTGTGTGTAAAGTGCCGTCAAGCTGCAGCCGACTTGTGGCAACCCCTTATGGGGTTTTCAAGGAAAGAGACTAACAGAGGTGGTTTGCCAGTGCCTTCCTCTGCATAGCAATCATGGTATTCCTTGGTGGTCTCCCATCCAAATACTAACCAGGGCTGACCTTGCTTAGCTTCCGAGATCTGACAAGATTGGGCGACACCATGCTGCCTTCCCTCCCCTCTTTAAACATTACAGGAGTACAATAAAGGTGTGTTTCTCTGAGTTAATCGCACAGAACTACCATAGCATTAAAATGCTCACAACCATGTAGCCATGCCACTACATGTTACTCTCATGCTACTGGATGAACCAAAGAAAAATTCCTTTCACAACATAAGTGTAACTTTTAAGGGTATCTCAGTAAACTTCTCAAACTAGTGAGGCAAGGAAAAGCTGAATCTATTCTGGAAGACAGTTTGTGTAGGCTGTTCAAGGAAAAAACAATCATACTTGGTACTGACAAATGATTCACTATCTGCCGATTTTCTATCTTTAAATCAAACACTGAGCAGTCATATAACACGGTTCAGGTTCATATATTTCATAGAGATGGATCTGCATATTTCAAAAGAATCTATAGGTTGTAGGGACATGAGTTTGAAAAATATATAGTTTAAAGTCAGTATCGGTTTCAGAAAGGGCAGGATTATTGTTTAAATTAAATGTCAGGTGTTTATTTATTGTATCAGAAAATCATATCAGGGAAAATTTCTGTTCTCATTAATGTTGGACCAGAGGTCTGCCCATTATTTCTTATTGTGTGTGTGTGGGGGGGGGGGGCGGGTTTGGCGGCAGGTTTTTTTGCAGCAATTTTTTTTTTATTCAAATGGCACCAAAATTTCAGCACATCTAGTCCCCCCTCTCTTTCCATTGTTCCTAACAGGTAAAATGGCAGGGAGTGGCTGTTTCTTCACCAAAGATATTCAAAATTTCAGTGATCCTCATGCTCCCTCTCTACTGAACACCCCCCAAGGTTCAAGATAATTGAAAAGAGTCCAATTTTGCATACCCCTGAAGAAGATGGCTCCAGCCATCCTTTTCCCATATGAAGAAAATGATTTCTGCAGTGGCTATTTTTAACTAAATGACACCCACCCCCCCAAAAAAAAAACCACAACAAATGAATATCAGTTAAAATAAGAATGGTACTTTAATAACAGCAAAGCAACTTCCCCTTCACCTCATCGACGAAAACACAATTGTGTCTCCTTTATAACTAGCACCTCAATGAAAAAGGAAAAGATAAGTACTACTAATAATCAAAACAAATCAAACAAGTCTGTAGTCCAGGCAAGGGTCCAGCATAGAAGTCCGAACTCTAGTCCACAAACTAACTGTGGGCAGAGAACTGAGAATAAGCTTCCCAATCCAAATCTGGATCTTTCTGATAATTAGCAGAAGAAAATTATCTGGGTTTGGGAAACTATAAGGAAAACTTCCACTGTGTCAAATATTGTCTGTCTGATCCAAAGTCAGGAAAGTCAGACAACTTTTAGGATCAGCACTATCCAATGCAGACACCTAATAGGTTAACTTTCCTGCTGGCATCGTACATTAGCAATTTTGCATATTTTGTGGAAAGGAAGCACCATCCTTCCTTTTTCTCTCCTCCATGGAACATACGATGTACCCAGTGTTGGATCATTAGACCACACTATAGACATCAGTGGCATATATGGACCACTTCTTCCATATGAGCTTCCACAGGTAGGAAGATTCTCCAGAGGCTTTGCTTCATGTTCCCTCACCACCCAAGAGTGCATTTTGGGGTTGTTGTAAGAAACAAGGCATGAAGGAATCAGAATGCTTTGAGTTCATTTTGTAGTAGGTGCTCCCATTAGACATGCTTATTGTGCTCGGAAATAAGCCCTATGAATTCCCTTCTATGTGAGAACCATATTCTCTTATAGAATCTTAGAGTTGAAAGGGGCCTTACAGGCCATCTAGTCCAACTCCCTGCTCAATGCAAGATCAGCCTAGAGCATCCCTGACAAGTGTTGCCAGCCACTGCTTGAAGACTGCCAGTGAGGGGGAGCTCACCACCTCCCTAGGCAGCCAATTCCACATCTTGTGATTTGCATGTTATGGCCCTGTTGATACACCTCAAGACCACATTAGTCTTTTTTGTCAGTATGTCACACTGACTGCTCATATTCAGCTTACAGTTCACCCGATTCTTTTCCCTCTGTTTGGAAGCTCATTTGCATGGACATCATGCAAAGTGGCCCAGAAATGAAGGCAGCCCCCAGACTTTGAGGCGCCAGCCTGGAATCGGCTCTTTCTGCCAGTCCTCGGCAACGCTGAACTTTTGAACCTGAAAACCGTTGGACACAGCCCGGCTTGCAAATGCCTGCAGAATGGGTGTGACCCCTTTGTGGGCCCATCAAATTGGACCCCCGATCCCAAAGTTCACCAAACTTTGGTGACCATCTAAGGAGAGTCCCTTGCAGCCACGCCGCAAGTTTGGGGACTCTACCACCAAAAATATCCCCCTACCAGGAGCTTCGAAAAAAAATCCCCATAGACTACAATGGGCTTGAATTTTTCAATAAACCTGAAAATAAGTTGAATACCAGAATCTTCCGGTATGGGTATTCAGCTTATTTCAGGTTTAACCGAAAAAATCAGGCCCAATAAACCTGAACCTGAAATTTACTGAAAATTATTTTTTGCACAACCTTAATCAGAACATTATGTCTACTAGCGTTTAGACATAAAGTTGTCCATATTCTTTCAAAGTGTTGTTGTGTCGATCTGAGTATGTAAACTTAGATTTTAAAATGCTTAATTAAAAGGTTTTTCCTGGATTGCACTGGTATTGTTTAGCATTATTGCTTGTTCGTTTTTTTTCCCTTTTGGGAATGTTGATTTCATGATGTGCTGCAGTTTTACGTTTATTGTCAGTTACCTTGTGGAACCATATGTACCAAAAGACAGATCATAAATATCTTAAGCAGCACATACGTGCATATGGTAGGAGAGATTAGCACACTCCAGACCATCTTTTAATGGTTTTTGAATCTCATTTTCTTGGGTGAACAAAACTGGGAAATGCTGACTTAGATCTTGGAAATGGGTCCATTTTTAGTGGGCATTTATTTTCTTTCTCATTCTCAAGATTGCCTCTTCTAGAGCCAGTAACTATAACTTATCCATGTAGTTTCTTGACAGGACTTTGAATAGCCAAAGTTAAGAAATGAATTGTTGTTTTGTACTAATGCACAATTTCTCTGTAGCCTTTAGTGAACACCACTGCTGGGGAATGGACATAGAAGAAGAAAGATCATTAATCTAACCCAAGAAGCTTGGTATTCCCATTTAATGTTTGAAGAAAAGTTTCTCTTTGTAAAAGAACCATTTAGGCCAGTAGGGCTGTCTATTCGGTTCCTCCTGAACCGAAAAACTGCTGAATTTCCCCCTATTTGGTGGTTTCCGGTTCAGGACGAACTGAATTCAAAAAAAGGCGGGAAACGGGGGAGCCGAATTCTCTGACTTCGGGGTGTTCGGCAAATAAATTTTGCAAATTTGGGGTTCGGTGCAGCCAGCATAACCGTCAGGCTCCCCCCCCCCCCCGCGCGCCTTCACGGGGCTTCGCTGAAGGCATGCGGGGGCCCCTTTAAACAGATCTGCGCCTAAAAGCTGTTAGGCACAGATCTGTTTAAAGGGGCCCCTGTGCGCCTTCAGGGAAGCCCTGTGAAGGTGCACGGGGGGGGCGAATTTTCCCCCAAACTCCGGATCTCGCGACGAATTTCGCTGTTCCGAAGTGGGGGAGTTCAGAGTTCGACACGGCCCGATTTTAAAAGGGCCGAATTTTGCCGAAGCCGAACTGTACCGAATTTGTTTTTCAACAGGGCCAGACAATGACGCCACAGACCATTTTTTAAAAAAAGATGTATTCTGCTTGGCTTCTTCTGATAAAATACATTAATACTTGCTTTGAGAATTAATGTAGCTTCCCCCACAGCAGTCTATCTCTTGCACACATGGAAAATCCAGCTCTCCCCCTCACATGCACACACACCCATACCAGGGTTGCCAACCTCCAGGTGATGGCTGGAGATCGCCCGCTAATACAACAGATCCCCAGGTGACAGAGATCAGTTCACCTGGAGAAAATGGCCAATTTGGCAATTGGACTCTATGGCATTGATGTCCCTCCCCAAACCCTGCCCTCCTCAGGCTGCACCCTCAAAATCACCAGGTATTTCCCAACTTGGAGCTGGCAACGCTAACCCAAACACATATTGCTGCTCTCTTTTCTCTCCTCACAGCTGTCTTGTGTCCTTTCCTCACTTCCCCACTCCTCGATGCAATGATAAAAACCATAGAGTTTCAGCGGAGATTGCTAGAGCATCCATGTCGCTTCCGAGTAAACCCAGAAGTGACGTTGGCGTGTCGTATGGGGTACACACATGCATCACATGCCCAGAGCCATGCCCCCACAAAGCTTTTGCCGGTGGAGCAAAAGGACCTGGCAACCCTAGCAATGATTCCGCAGCATGAGCACAATACATAAATTCCCTATTTTGTGAAATGCTGAAAATTATGCCATTCCCATGAAACTAATAATTCTCAAATGAAGATATGTAGGTTCTTGGTCTTGACATGTCAGTGCTGTTGTTCAGCAACCACATTTACTGTGACCACCCACACAACTGCAAATACCAGTGGCTGTCCTGGGTTTAATGAGTTTTTGAAACTACTAAACAACATCAGAACAGAAAAGGCTGCAAAGAAACACAGTTCTTTGCTTATATCTATTTATTTTAGTTTTGAGAAAAATATAAGTACTGAGGAAAACAGTTTCCCTCATATTGAGGATTTATTAATCCAAAAAGATGATTCAGTCAGTTTCCTTAATTTTCTGTGGTAAATCATCTGTAAAGCTTCAGTTAACTTGAGTTTAGAACTAGTTAGGCACTGCAGCTAGAAGCTGAATTATCATTATGGAATGCATTTAATTTCATTAGATAGCATGTTTGCCTGTGCCAAGCTTAGAAATTTAAGATAATTTTCAAATAAATCCTTGTAAATCTATTTTAACTGCACAGAAATTTGCCCCACTAATAATTAATAATGATCTCATTAATTGCTCCACAGATTGTGTGCTTATCACCATGTCCTCTTTTCATTCATATTTCAGCTCAATTCTAAACATGTGTTCTTGAATGTAAGTCCCTTTGATTTAGATGGGGCTGATTCTACAGAACTGTCCTTAGGTTAACAGCAAAATTATTGACCAAATGGTTCTAATGTTTTTGATTGTTTCTTCTTTTAAACACACCATGATCCTGTGCACTCAATTAAAATGTGATGGTATTAGGAACCTGCAGGTGAGCTACAACCCTACAACCTTGAGCATACTTCATTTTTGTTTATTTCCTACATTTTTACCCAATCCTTACTTCACAAACCTTAAAGTGGCATACAGAGTTCTCCATCCCCCCATTTTACCCTCCCAACAAGTTTAGGACTGGTCTGTTTAACACCTCCTGTGGAAATATTGCCTGTGCCTTGGATACAGATGAGTTATGCATACAGAACCCTTCTCCCAAATCCTTTCTCTATTTTCCAAAAAGTCCTTTCACTGCTATCCCATCTAAGTGACAAAATGGCACTTGTATGGAAGTTTTATGCAATCTTTCTGAAGAGCACTAGGACCTGTTCAAATTGAAATGTCTCTTTTCACCAGTACTGATCCAGTCTTTTTAAGGGTGTACTTTCCTGGGGCCTTCTCCTTCACAGATAATGGCAATTGAGGAAGAAACTGTCCCTTGTTTCTTTCCAAGGACAAAAAAAATATCTTGATTAGACAGGGCAGAATAACCCAAGTTTTTCTGTGTGTCTATGCTACCTAAAATGCCTGCGAGATTCCAAAAATATCTGGTTCATGTAAGGTCCCTAATGTAAGCTGTATGGTTAATCTTTAAAATGCTTCATTGAGGGTCAATCATCTTTTAGGTTTACCTCAGTAATACCAACAAACACAAGGCCTTTTGTTGGCAAATGATCCCTTTGAACTGTAATATTTGGAAGGACTCCCCACATGGATGGGAGCCATCCTGTTGTCAGTCCTTGAGATACATTGAGTACAAAACAGTCCACCATTCAGCTTGTGTCATAGTCCTCTTAACCATTATTTTAAGAAGGCTGCAAATTACCTGCAAATAAAAGGGGTAGCTGTGTTAGTCTATTGTAGCAAAACGAAACAGAAGTCCATTGGCATCCAAAAGGCTTATATATGAAAGCATAAGCTTTCATGAGTCAGAACTCATTTCTTTAGATGCAATGGAAAGAAATAAAAAATCATGGGTACCCTCCCTCAGTCCCTAACAGCAGCCAACTGTGAGAGTATCATTGGCCCCCTAGCAAGTGGGATGACATGTCATGGCCTGTTGCTATGAGTAGATTTGATTCCAGTAGGACCTTAGAGACCAACAAGATTTGGGGGGTATAAGCTTTTGAGAGTCAATGCTCCCTTATCTAACTGTTCTACTGCAAAGCAACATGACATCCCCCTGAAGCTATCTAGTTGCTACAAGTTGGCTCTACTCTCTCCCGCGTAGCAATGAGTTGGATCCCATGAGTATTTCTGTGGGCAGAACAAGGGATGATTTCCACCAATTCTCTTCTCTCACAGCAGAACTCTGTTCCTGGTTACCAGTGGTCCTTTATCCTCCAGAAGCAGTATGTTAGGGGGATTTGGGACAGCAGGAAGAGGAGAAGGAAGTTGTTCTCCATAATATGGAAATTCCTTCCATACACAGAAACCATTGTTGGATCCAAACAGATGATTTGAGATTACATTAGGGTTGCCAACTCTGGGTTGGGAAATACGTGGAGATTTTTGGGGTGGAGCCTGAGAAGGGCGGGGTCTGGGGAGGGGAGAGGCTTCAATGCCATAGAGTCTGATTGCCAAAGCAGCCATTTTCTCCAGGTGAACTGATCTCTATCGGCTGGAGATCAGTTATAATAGCAGATCTCCAGCTAGTACCTGAAGGTTGGGAACCCTAGATTGCATCCCTGTTACCAAAGCAACCTGGCACTACTATCTGCCACTCTAGCCCCCATCAGCAGACATTTGGTCTGTGTGGGGGGGGGGGGTAGGTGTGCTGACAACTGCTCTTCATAATTTTTTTGGGACAGAAGCAGTCCCTGCACAACAAACAAGGGAGTGAGTTCAGGGAGTAAGCGGTAGCTGTTTCCAACGCAACAAGCCTACAGCTTCTCATTACGAATCTGATTCTCTCCCCTTCCCAGGGCAAACTGTAACCATTAAAGAAACAACTTTCACAATTAACTATATAAAGCACCAGAGAAAAGGTCATCTCACTGCAACACTCATGACAGGGCTTTTGTTGATGATTCCTGTCCATTCTCTTCTAGTTTATTGATCTCTTTCTGACTCCACTAGGCTCAGTCCAAGCTATTTTGAAGACAAAATGTGTAAATAAACAGGTTGTAAAGTATAGGGCAGTTCCCAGAACACTGACTTTGTATTTGATAAGAATTTATATAACCACCCCCTCTCTCCACACACACCATTCATGATGTACAGAGGAGAAGAAGCAGGGCACTTTACTTTCAGACATCTCTGCAGATGAGACTGGAGTAATAGGAAAATGCATCTCATTGCTCTAGAAAATGTGCAAGAAACAGAATGGAATTCCATTACATACAAACTACAAGAGGGTTGAGGAGATTAGTGTGGTACTACTGTTTTTTTAGGTAACTTTTTTTTTTTTGGTAACCCAAAAGGTTGAGGAGGAAAAAAAAACTCAGCAACAATGTCAAACATTTATATAAAGACAGACAGTCATCTTTAATCAATCAAAATAACACCCCCACTAGGGGTGTGCAAAAAAAATATCGGTAAATTTTGGGTTCTGGTTTATTGGTCTTGGTTTTTTTCAGGAAACCCGAAATAAGTCAAATTCCCATACCAGTAAATATGGGAATTCAGCTTATTTTCAGGTTTTCCCCCAAAATTCGGCCATTTAGAGTCCATAGGGACTTTTCGTGGTTCCTGGGGGGGCATTTTTGCAGGTAGAGTCCCCAAATTAGCAGCATGGCTGCAAGGGACTCTCCTTGCAATGCTTCTGTATGGAGGAGGGGGCAACCTCTTCCAGACCTCATAAAATCAGACCCCCTGACCCAATCTTCACCAAAAGTTGCTCATTGGCACATTGGCACTCACTGGAACCCCTGCTGGTGTGAGAGAAACTGACTTGGTGGATAGGGTTGCCACTGGAGGGAGGTTTTTGGGGCTGAGCCTGGGGAGGGTGGGGTTTGGGGAGGGGTTGTAATAGCAGGAGATTTCCAGCTAGTACCTGGAGGTTTGCAACCCTACTGGTGGAGCATAAGGAGAGAGATGGTCCCACAAATAAGAGGAACCAAAGCCTGAAGAGGTTTCCATGTGATAGTCAATACCTTAAACTGAGTCCGGTAATAAATGAGCAGCCAGCGGAATGTCTGCAGAATCGGAGTAATATACATTTGCTGTCTAGCTCCCAGTAATTGCCAATCCACAGCATTTTGCACCAGTTGAAGTTTCTAAACGGACTTTGAGGGAAGACCAGTGTACAGTGCATTACAGTAGTCTAGTCTTGATGTTACTGTGGCATGAATCCAGATACAGATCAGCTGTATCAAGGTTAGAGGCATTAATGTTTAGGCTGACACTGCAGGCCTCAGTGATAGAAGAGGTGAGCAAGGGCAGCTCCCTTCCCTTGTCCCCTGCCCACTTGTAATGCTGTCACCTTGGTGGTGGGGTGGTGGTAGAGGTCAGGTCCCTCTCCTCCTTATTAGGCTGAAGAGAAGAGGCAGGAGGCTGCTGGGCTGGCATCAGCAGTTTCAGTGGCAGAGGCTGCAAGGGCAATGGTGGCTCCCACTCCTCCCCCTGCCTACATCACAACCCGCTCAGCAGCACAGCCACCTCTTCCACCTATTTTGCTCAGATGGCAACCCCTACAGCGTCTGTATTCCTGTCTTACTAGGGTTGTGCAAAAAAAGTTTTTTCGGTAAATTTCTGGTTTGGGTTTATTGGACCTGATTTTTTTTCCAGTAAACCCAGAATAAGCAGAATACCCATACCGGTAAATATTGGCATTCGGCTTATTACCAGGTTTACCAAAAAATTCAGGCCCATTATAGTCTATGGAGAGATTTTTCAAAGCTCCTGTGGGGGCATTTTTGGAGGTAGAGTCCCCACATTTGCACTGTGGCTGCAAGGGACTCTCCTTAGATGGTCACCAAAGTTTGGTAAATTTTGGGACAGGGGGTCCAATTTTATGGGTCAGGAAAGGGGTTGCCCCCATCCTCCAGGCATTTGCAAACTGAGCTGTCCATCAGTTTCAGGTTCAGAAGTTCAGCATTGCTGAGGACTTCCAGGCTGGCGCCTCAAAGTCTGGGGGCTCTCTTTGTATCTGGGGCGCATAGCATGATGTCCATGCAAATCAGCTTCCAAACGGAGGGAAAAAGGCTTAAATGCAAGAAAAATAAGGCATGGGAAACATTTCTTTTGGTAGCAAATGGCATTATGTGAACAGTCCTTTATTGTGGTCACCAAAATCTGATTTCAAGAGATGGTCACGGTGCGGGTAAACGAAGCCTCTACTCAGGATGACCATTTTGAGAGCAGGTTTTCTCCTCCATTTTTTTTTAATTTGGGGGATTTTTCTGCAAACCTGGAAGTTCCCCATCTCTTTTCTCTGTACACAGCTCCAATCCACATATTTAAATATCCACAGATGGGGACACATTGAGAATTAGCTATATCGATGAGGAGTGAGTACTTTAAGTAGAACAAATGATTCTGTCTTATACTGAATCACACCGTTGGTCCATCACTTTCAGTATTGTCTACTCAGACTGGCAGCTGCTTTTTAGGATCTCAACTAGAGGTCACATCACCTGGTCCCTTTAACTGGAGATGCTGAAACCGGGACCTTTTGCATGCCAAGCAGATGCTCTGCCACTGAACCACAGCCCTTCTCAATCGTGAGTATGAATTTTGTTCAGTTTTTAAATGTCTATGTATTATAGAGTTTATTAGAATATTTACCTCTTTTAGATATTATGTGCCACTGAGGAAGGCTAATTGCCAAACATGTTTGGCTGTTTCATTGTGTGTGTGGAGAGAGAGAGAGAGAGAGAAAACAATTTTGGCTCTTTAATGATATACATTTTTGGCAAATGTTTACAATTTATATGTGGTGCATTTGTATGTGATATACTGCAGTATTTTGTACTAGTTTTGTGCTTGACACCTGTATGCTCTGCTTCTAGGGCAAAGGTCAGACTTTTTTTGGATGAGGGGGTTGATGTATTAAAGACATCTGTCTGTTTTTGTATAGATATTTTACAATTCTGACTCCCCCTCCCTTTTCTTAACCTTTCGGGTTACCTAATCTGTCTTTTCTGGTTGGTTTTTATCCCCCTTGTCCTTTTTCATTACTACTGCTTTTTTTACCCAATATATTTCTCAGGATTCTCATTAAGGAGGGGTGCATAACTTCACACATATGAGAAGTACTTTGCATTGTGGAAGCTTGCTCTTCCCCGGCACGGCAAACAGAATTCTTACAGTAAGGTACGTTAGGAGCATAGTTGACATCCATCACTACTAATGTCATTGTCAATACAAAAAAAAAAATGAACCAGTCAGAACTGGCTGGCAAGTTGCCAAAGTACAGGCTGGGACATCATGTTCTATATTACCTGTTTAGCCAGGGGTCTCCTTCAACAAGAAGAATATTTTCCATCATACTGGGCAACACAGAAAAATGTGAGGCTGATTCACACATCCCTTTTTGTGGTGAAAAGGCCAGTCCAAAGAGACTTCCCCTCCATTGTGGCATGCAAGTGGTCTTCCTTTTGATATTTCAGTTATTTGCAAATATTAAGGAGGGGGGAGGCTGTGTAAGAGTTCCACAGGTTGCAAAAACTGAAGGGAAAGACACCTTATCATAACCTTTCAACCTCAAAAATAGTTCCGTGGATCAATTCTTTAATGTGTAATGTAGATTTTGAACTGTAATGTCAACAAATACAACTTTGTTTTTTGCTGTCAAGTCACAGCAGACTTATTGAGACCCCTTAGGGTTTTCAAAGCAAGAGACATTTGGAAGTGGTTTGCCATTGCCTGCCTCTGTGTAACACCTCTGGTATTGCTTGGAAGTCTCCCATCCAAAAACTAGCCAGGGTCAAAGCTGAAAGTGTGTGACTGGCCCAAGGTCACCCAGCAAGCTTCCATGGCATTAGTGGGGATTCAAACCTGGGTTTCCCAGATCCTAGTCTGACATTTTAACCACTACACCACTCTGGCTCTCAAATCCAATATATATTCAAAAGGTATGCCACTTCATTTTATAACCTATATTAATATATTGCCTGCCATACATCAACTTGGTAATGTTCTTCTCTTTTTTAATCCAACTGTATTTTCTTCATGCCAGGATTCCTTTCAAGTCATTGTTTAAAATACTTTGCTGAAGCTGCACAGAGATCACTAATATTTGGTACCAGGCCTTGCAACTGCCACACATTAAAAACTCTCTTGCCAGAATTTTAAACAGATAGCAACATTTTCAGTATACTTTGAGGTTGCCGGTTTCTTTCTAGTTTCTTCTGTGAGAAGAAAACTATTGCTATTTTAAATTGCATTGGTCGTGAATAAATACAGAAGACTGTAGGCTGCCTGAGCTTATCTAAGAGGTGTTCTGTCATGAAGCGCTTGTGGTAGCTGCTATAATTGCAAGTATTACGAAGACACTGTCACACTGAAAGAATAGTCATTGAGATTACTTTCAATTTCTGTCTCACGCTGTATTTATAAAGGAGGTAGACTTCCATTACATATCACTGCCATCAAGTGGATGAAAAATGCAACACGCATTCCACCTTGACACTAAGTCATTTGCACTTCCCAGCCCCTTAATATTATTTTTGAAACATTAATGAAGCCTAATGCCCATGTGAAGCAAGCCTGTTACTGCTTTTTCAGCAGTTGCTTTATGGCGCCTGTGTAGCAGTTTGCAACACTGTGAGCCAGGACAGAAAAAAACTGCTTTCAGTTTCACCCAGCTGCTGCCATGACGTAAATGAACTCTGGAGTGGGCTGGTCCCCAAATCACACTTTACAGTTCATTCAGTGAAGAGAGATGGACAGTTCCACACTGTAGTTAAAAGGAACAAACATCCCACCCAGTAAAGCCAATCCCACCACACCTCCCTTCAGCTGCTCACAAAAGCACTCGTACCTCTTCACCCAATCATTTTATGTAAATGGAACTACCCTATTCACAAGCAATATTTACAGGTGCTGGACAGAGAAAACGGCACGGCTATTGCTACCATGCCCTGCTTAGAAGCTTCCCAAAGGCATTTGGCATGCCACTGGTGAAAACAGTGTGCTACTTCTTGCTGCAGCATCCATTTTACAGAAAGCACTGAGGGTCAAACCAGACAAGGTGTAGACCATGGATCTCTGTCTTTTAGAGGTGAAACACAGTTCTGTATACCCCCAATTCAGATAGAGTCACAGGGAGAAAGGAGAGGAGATTTCACTCATCCACAGTTTTGCTGATCACTGCTTATCTTTTTCTTTTCTTTTTCAAGTATAATAAACAGCATGGAGGGTGTGGTTTCTATGAGCAAAACTGTGCTAAGGTAGAAAGTTTGACACCCTATGTGCACAACTTATCACAACTCCAGTTCAGGGCTGCATGAACTGTAAATTTCCCTTAAGGAAGATCTCTTTTATGTCTTGTTTGGCCCTAAGTGACAAGTAGGGTTGCCAACTGCCAGGTATTAGCAGGAGATCTCCTGCTAATACAACTGATCTCTAGCCAATAGAGATCAGATCACCTTGAGAAAAATGGCCGCTTTGGCAATTGAACTCTATGGCATTAAAGTCCCTCCCCCCCCCCAAAGTCCCTCCTCAGGCTCCACCCAAAAAATCTCCCGCCCGTGGCAAAGAGGGACCTGGCAACTCTAGTGACAAGTGACTTGGCCAAATGTGCAAACTAAGTACAAGGCAGAGAGGGGATTTGAGTCTCTAAATCACTAGTTAGTCTTCAAATTTACGGCATGGTGTTCCATGCTCTGAATGACTCATCATGTTCAATATTTCAGCAATGATAGTAAAGACAAATTCAGGCCACTTTCCAAAGCCATGTTATTATTTTTTAATTATTGTTATTATTTTTATTTATAATCCATCTTTCTCACTGGGACTCAAGGCGGATTACAACTATGTTAATAACTTTTCAGTCAATCAGTAAGTGGATTACAAAAGATGAACATCAATTAATCAGCAAGCAGATATGATATGGTAACACCATTTGCATCTAACAGCAAAGATTCCTAGTGAGGTGTGCCTGTGTTATTGTGTCAATTCCCAATGACAATAACACAGTAGGAGGTTGATAGTTTAAAGCAGTTTGTTTATTAGGCCCAATACACATACCGGGTGAGAATTGCCCCAATGCGCAGGACAACTCACACCTCGAACAAAGGATTTAGGGGTGTTACATAGTGCGTAGAGTCACAAGGATCCAGTAATGGATACATTTGTATTAGCATATCCAATTAGAGAACCGTAGGCATTACAACTTGAGCCTCCGGTAGGATTGAAACTACGCCCTTGGTAGCTTCAATCACTAGTGGGCCCCTTCCTGGGGCAATCTGTACCAGGCACGACTAGAATCTTCTGTTCCGGCAGCTCATCATGGTGTCATGCTAACTTAGTGATCACACAGGAATGAATAGGAACCAAAGAACAATACTTGACCCCTTATACATGGGGTATTGCTATTATATATGTGTGCAGAATATGGTATTGTGCTAGATGCTAACCCTTATACCCTGGACTTAGCATCTTTATAAGTGTGAGTATGCGGACTAAATATAAAAGCATACATTTCCAATAAATATGACGATTATAGGCATTACACTAGTAAGATAAAACAATGCAATTGGGCTAGAATTGTAGAATGAGATGGGAGGGGGAAAGACTAACACATGCAAACAAATCACTTTAAGGCAACAAGACAATCATTGCAGGAAGAACTTTATTCCCAATAAAAGACAACGTTTGAGCTGATCCATCACACCACAGCTTTGTTCCTTCTGCAAGAGTGACCTCCTGAAGAAATTATGTTTTGCACATTTTGTGAAATGACAGAAGCCTGGTGGCCTTCCTATTAGCCTAATAGACCTTTCCACTTTGTAGGAGCCACCACAGAGAATATGCATGGATGGAGAGAAGCAATCCTGCAGGGATCTATATTCAGTGACTTTAAGGCTTTGTGGGCGATATCTAGAATGTTGACTTAAACCTGGTAACCAATCCATAACTAGGGTTGCCAACCTCCAAGTACTAGCTGGAGATCTCCTGCTATTACAACTGAATTCCAGCCAATGGAGATCAGTTCACTTGGAGAAAATGGCCACTTTGGCAAATGTTCTCTATGGCATCGAAGTCCCTCCCCTCCCCAAACCATGCCCTCCTCAGGCTCTGCCCCAAAAACCTCCCACTGGTGGTGAAAGGGACCTGGCAACTCTATCCATAACCAATAGAGTGTCTACAGCAAGGCAGATATAGAGTGTCTACGGCAATATACAAATTCCGCTGATTGACCAATAGTAGCTAGCATTGTGTACCAATTAGAATGTCTGAGGCTACAGACACCACTTCATCAGGCAACAATTATGAATTCTCTCTCGCAAAGCATGGTGATGGCCCCTATGCTAGGATGGCCAGGTTCCTCCTGGCCACTAGCAAGTATGGTGAAATGCCTTTTACTTCATTGTTTGTGCCAAAGTTTGCAACCCCAATTGCTGAGGCTGCACTCTGTGCAGACTCAGAGACTGTAAGGAACTCTTTTCTAGTTATTAGGTGGAAAGTTGAGAGGAACAAGTGGAGAGGAGTCCTTTTTCTAGTGCACAGCCTTTCAGTGTCATAGAAATGCAAATGGCCCTGGCCACAGGAGCACAATGGGCACAATGGGCACTCTGAGTGACACCTAAACTTTGGGAGGCCATGATGAGAACTGACCTTTTGGCAAACAGGAAGAAAAAGAATCTAAGGGTGGGGGAGGCAAACAATAAAACCAAGGTAAACAATAGGGTTGCCAGGCCACCGGTGGGAGGTTTTTAGGGTGGAGCCTGAGGAGGGCGGGGTTTGGGGAGGGGAGGGACTTCAATGCCATAGAGTCCAATTGCCGAAGCAGCCATTTTCTCCAGGTGAACTGATCTCTGTAGCCTGGAAAGCAGTCGTAATAGCGAGAGAACTTCAGCTACCACCTGGAAGCTGGCAACCCCACCAGGTTGACTGAGTAACTTCCTAATTCCCTGAAATAGGTTCTTGTGAGACCCACCTCAACACAGCCACTTACTCAGATAGCTTGTAACAACTGCAATTAGCTATGATAGCTAAACAGACCTTCATGTTCAGAAGCAGAAAACATTGGAATATTAGAGGCAGGGGAAAAAATCAGAAGAAACCTTTTCCCCTCACACTCTGTTTAAAAATGCCCAGACTTGTCTGGCTGGCTGCTGTTGACAATTTTTTCCTTCCAGGTTCTCCCCAGATAACTTCCACTTTAATTAATTTTCCTCAATGCATTTTCCCCAAATGTTCCTTTTTCTCCCAGTTCTCCCACAAATCATTTCACCTTCAGTTAATTTCTTCCCAAATGATTTCCGCCAAAACATTTTATTCTAAATACCTCCAAATAATTTCCTCTTTAGTTGATCCCAATTCATTTGTCAGAAAACTCCTCTGACATCCTTCCAAAAATTACTTTACTAAAAAATTAATGCACATTAAAAAAAATCCCTGTGTGGGATTTTGGCACAAGCTGTGCAAGAAGCCAGTACCACAGACTATGCTATAGGTATCCATTAGGTCAATAGAAAGGTTGGACTATTGTTAGAAGACTCCTCTGGACAAGTTCATAAGAGAAAGTTCATATTTTAACTTACTTTCTGTCCCAAAAATCATATAATAGATGGTTGGGTGAACATGGCCTGTTCTCCTCACATATTGTTTTCACATATATGCTTTCCCAGTCTCAGAACTGTCCAAAACTCTGCAGCACATCTATTGCCAGCATTCCTCACTAGTTGGGGCTTCCACATTTCCATCAGGGCTTTAAGAAACAAATGGAAAATAAACCACAGAAACATCTATAACCCTGTTGCCAAGTCCAAGCATCTCTGCATATACGGGCAGAGCAATCCTGAGTGTGTGTGGGGTATGATGGCCGTGGATGGCGCAGCCACAGTTAGGGTTGCCAGGTCCCTCTTTGCCACCAGTGAGAGATTTTTGGGGCGGAGCCTGAGGAGGGCGGGGTTTGGGGAGGGGGGACTTCAATGCCAAAGAGTTCAATTGCCAAAGCGGCCATTTTTCTCCAGGTAATCTGATCTCTATCTGCTGGAGATCAGATGTATTAGCAGGAGATCTCCTGCTACTACCTGGCAGTTGGCAACCCTAGCCACAGTGCCTCCTGTGAGGCTTCCCAGCCAGAAAAAAAAATGTATGTTAAAAAAAAATGCCCCATAGACTACATGTCTGTAGTGAGGCTACATCAGCTATTTTACTGGCGAAAACCCACTGTAGCGTGGAAGGGTGTTCCCGGGCCAAAAGAATTTAGGAAGCTGCCTAAAGGCAGCTCTGCCCACTGGATAGCCCCAGAAACCTCCCAGGATGCAGCACTGGGAAATACGGCTGGACAATGCTGGCAGGGAGGCTGCACCATCACCCCAGTGCTGTGCTGCCACGTCACTCTCCGGGGCCAGCTTAAGTGCCCCTATGCCGGCATAAGTGACCCTTATCATGGTGCAAAGTGGCACTTACACTGGCGTGGGGTTATGCTGGCTCCTAGGGAGCTTCACCCCCTCCCTTCAGGAATGCAGTTAGACATGTAAAACATTCATGTTGTATAAGAATACATATGTTTATTTCCAGAAGTTCTTTTTACCTACTTTCAAAGAGAATTTTCTTGAAATGAATGATTTTAATTAGGCTAGTGTGTTTGCATAGTCGAAGATCAAGGGGAAGAAATCAGGAAAACTTAGAGATGAAGATATGATAGTGCTCTTGAAACTCTACTTTGAGCCAAGAGGTATCTTAGGTGGGCAGATTCAGAAAGGTCAAGCAATAGAATCTGGATTCTGGAACTCGACCTTATTTGTGGTGCACCATCAACTTCTAATTTCTCTTTTTAAATTAGACATTCTCTTAGTCTGAAATGAAACCCTACTTTTTTTTTTTTGGGGGGGAGGAGGAGGAATATAAAGCTTTTTAAAAACAATTCAGTGTAGAGTATCACTTCTAGGCTTACACAATTTCCTGGGCTACATCTGAAAGCGATTGTCTTTGCAAATGAAATCATTTCAGAGTAGGCTTAGCAATGACACATCTCTTTAAAACAGGTTTATAGATTCAGGATTGACAGCTGTTTGGAAATTCCTGTCTGGGAATCCTGTCATCAACCATCACCCTAAATGTACATAGAGTACAAGCTTTTTGGCTACTTACTCTTATACCCATCTGTTAGGTTCATGTTCTGCCAAGTCATAGGAGTTTAGATCGTTCCCAGGGCTGTGGGTGTCGGGCAGTGATTGGTTTAGATAAGCATTATATATATAGCACTGAAAATGTCATCTCTTCTGCAGCATTTTCCACTGTGCCAGAACTTAACAATTGTATTTCATGTCCTGCATACATTAACTGTTCTGTTTATATACTGATTATGCTAATTCCAGAGATTTTGCTGTAGACACTGACAAAAAACCCACATTGAAATAAGTGTGGTTTCACCCAAAAAGGCCAGCATCAGAACTGCTGTGACTTTTAGAGTACTCAAAAATATACTTAGAATTTACATATATTTTTCTACAGTCTAGTCTGATATTCAACAAACAGCAATGCAAAGGCTTGTTGATTTACAATTTCTTAGCACAGAATGATATTCCTTTATTTATTTTGGGTTCCTTGAAAATGTTGAGATTCAGTCAAAGATAAAGAAAAATAACATGACTTCCATGGGCATGAAAAATGAATTGCTAAATCATGAGTGACACCCCACAAACCATACTGGGAAAAATGATTTATTAAATCAGTTGGTAAATGCTAAGAACAGAGTAGTTTGGAAAAACTAATCAGGTTTGAACTATGGATAATTCATCAATCAAACTAACGGAAGATATATTAACAAAATCTAAGGTGAGCATGACCAACTAATTAAGAAAGCCTAGAAGTAAATGGGGACCTGACCTGGATGGCCCAGGCTAGCCTGATCTCGTCAGATCTCAGAAGCTAAGCAGGGTCAGCCCCGGTTAGTATTTGGATGGGAGACCACCAAGGAATACTAGGGTTGCTGTGCAGAGGAAGGCACTGGCAAACCACCTCTGTTAGTCTCTTGCCATGAAAACCCCCAAAAGGGGTCACCATAGGTCGGCTGCGACTTGACGGCACTTTACACACACACACATACAGAAGTAAATGAAATATTAAAATGCAATAAATCTTGTGATATCCCTCTGTTTTCCTTGCCTGAGAGTACCCTAGAGGTGGTGGAGGATCTGTGTGTGGGAGAGGGTACTTGCCCACTTGCCCTCTATCCTATCATATGGGGTATGGTGCCACAACACAAACTCTGCCCTTCCCCCTCTATCATCAGTTTGAGGCACTGATAGAGGTGACCTTATGTGTTAGTGGCCACACATGTCCCTCCCCCCCCCCCACTTGCTAACTGTAAACCAGTCTGAAGTTTCCATTTATGTGAGGATGAACAGTAGGGTTGCCAGGTCCCTCTTCGCCACCGGCAGGAGGTTTTTTGGTTGGAACCTGAGGAAGGTGGAGTTTGGGGAGAGGAGGCACTTCAATGCCATAGAGTCCAATTCTCAAAGTGACCATTTTCTTCAGGTGAAGTGATCTCTATCAGCTGGAGCTCAGTTGTAATAGCAGGAGATCTCCAGCTAGTACCGGGAGGTAGACAACCCCATAAAAATGTCATGATGCTGCTGAGGGCTCAGGCCCTCAACACACCAGATCAAATAGGGTTGCCAGCTCCAGGTTGGGAAATAACTAGAGATTCTGGAGGTGGAGTTTGGGGAAGGGAGGGACTTCAGTGGGATATAATGCCATAGAATCCACCGTTTAAAGCAGCCATTTTCTCCAGGTGAACTGATCTCTGTCGCCTGGAGATCAGTTGTAATAGAGATCTCCAGCCACCACCTGGAGGTTGGCAACTAGGGTCAAGGGAAGCCAAGAAGAGAAGTGGTTCAGCATGTTGGGGAAGAGCACAGGGAGTCTCTGGAGGAGGGGATGCCCAGAAAGAAGCCTGGACAACGAATGGAGAGAGATCCCCTCAGAAGGATACCCTATACCCTCCAACTATACTCCCTTGAAAACTCAGAAGCAGGAGGATGACATGCCAGTGTAAAGGGAAAGCCTAGCTTCTGTAAAAGAAAAAAAGATGACACATAGTTAGCAAAGAACAGAGAGGAACCAAACGGGGAAGCTTGAAGGCAAGACAAAGAAGCCTAGGACCCTGGTCTGGGGCCCCTGATACTTTAGAGGTGACAACTGGATTAACTAGGGTCCGTGTTTGTTTGGGACATTTATATTCAATCTCTACAGAATTTGCTTGAGGTGACAAACAAAAGATAAATAAAACAGACAGTACAAACTAAAAATTATAACCCAAATTTATACAATTTATTTATACAATGGAAAAACAATTCAATAAAAATAAACTCTCCTCAGGGAAACGATCCACTCCAGCAGTTAAAACAGCAATCAATAAAATTAGTTTTAGTAACAGCTGATCTGCAGTGACAAAAGACTGTGCAGAACATCCCAAAAAGAAAGAGACCACAGAGCCAAACATGATAAACATCTCAAAAATTTCTGCCCAGCCCATACATGATCAGATAATCCTGTACTATCAAGTTAAAAAGGATGGATTTGATGTTCTGGTGAATTTGGTGAAGGATGGATTTGATGTTCTGGTGAATGCCTGTGGATTGGAAGCACAACTCTTTTATACAGGACTCCTAATGCTTCCCCTTTTTGATCAGCTACCCAAGACACAACTTCAGGTGCTTCTGAGATCATGTTCCCTTCTTCTGAAGGGACACATGCAAAACTCTCCCCACCTGCATGGGAGGAGAGTGCAATTGCTCATCAAAGCTAAAATGCTTTCCAGAATCCACAGACCACTCTTTGTACACATTCTGAAACTGTAACTATGAATGTGGCATGATGCTAGAAAAGAAATGGATCTTTTTCAGTGCATAGGTCATGGTTCCTCATTAGCCATTTCTTTTTTTCAGGAAGACTATACTTATGCAGGCCTTTTAGAGCTCACCAACTGTCTCGGAACTGGTTACTCTTCATTTCTAGCCTCAACTGTCAGCAAGCAATGGTCCTTGCGGTTTTCCTTCCCAGTAATGCATACAGTATTTTACTGAAAGTGATGGGAGCTTTATAATAAGAACACTCCCAGGGAAATTGTGTCACCCTAGCGATACACTCAGAAGTGAAGGAAATGACAGCTGTAAGGGAAACGATTGTGCCCCTTTAACTTCCATTTCTAACTTGCAGACGAGAGACACACAGTCAATATTCTCCAATTTATTGTTTGTGATTTTTCTGCTTCCCCCCCCCCATTCTGTCCTATTATCACTACCCTTACTGTAGAAAAGACTGAGTGAAATACTTCAGAGACCACAAGTCTAAACTTTCATCCAAAGCCTGAGCTGAATTCAAACTGAACCTCAGCATAGGCTGGGATTAAAAAAAAAAAAAACTTTGTCTATCGTTTTCCTCATGAATTTTCACTTTGACATGGCTGCCCTTTCTGATAATAGTTGTCAGCAGCTGCAAAATAACATGAGCAAGACAGGCTATTCTCGAGACATTTCTGGCCTGATTGGAAATAAGGAAGTCTCACAAGAAATACTGTTCTTACGAGCCCTTCAGCCCTTTATAATTTCTGTGGGACTGACATCATATAGAGCGCTCATCACTTGCTTGCTCATATTACAATTGTTTGATACCCAACATGAAAATAATGAGAAATATGTGAAAAGACTCACTATTCTAGAATTGCATAGATGAAAACATTTAGGAGTCTATATGCATTCATTCAAAATTTTGACACTCATATTTCACTTATCCTATGAGCAATTTTTTTCCTTACTAATGGAAAAGACATCTACAATTTTTTTTAAAGGATGCATTAGCTAGTCTGTGTCATAAGCTGGTATGCATGGGGGCATCTCTATTTTCTTCTTCAAGCAGAGAAACCAGAGGGCACAAGGATAATCCTGGTGAATATTTGTTGCACTGGGGTATTTTTGCAACATACACCTTGTCCTCTTCACTGCTTGTCATAGCAGCTTCCTTGGCCACAATAGTTACCTTATGTCTAAAAAAATCCCCTTTCTTGTGGCAGTCACAGAGGCTTTTAAAAAGGATTTTATTTGTCGGGATTGTTTGTCATAATGTTACTTATGACATTATGGATAAAGAGGTGGCAGTGGTAGCCAGGGGTGACTTTCATCAGCTTCAGCTAGTGAGCCAATTTTGCCCTTCCTCAACAAGCAAGGTATTACTACTGTTGTCATGCTGTGGTGACATCTAGATTAGGTTACTGCAAAATGCTCTATGTGGACCTGCTCTTGAAAACTGTCTGGAAGCTACAGTTGGTACAGAATGCTGCGGTCAAAACATTGATTGCACTGGGTCTTAGGGACCATGTCACTCCAGTCTTGATCCATCTACACTGGCTCCCAATTTTGCTTCTAGGATCAAATATGGCTTAGGGCCAGCCTACCTGAAGGACTGCCTTCTTCCATATGAACCTCCCTGCCCACTCAGGTCATCTTTGGAGGCCCTGCTCTGGGTGTCCCTACCACCTGAGGCTAGATGGGTAGGATTGTGCTACTGCCCTAGGGGGCCTCTGGCAGACAATACTAAACTGAGCCAAGTGGCCCCTAGCACTGCTGCATGGTCTGCTCAGATTGGACCCAGGCCACAGTGACAATGGGAGAAGTGTTTTCATTGTTACCAAAGCCCATGTCTGAGGTAAGCAAACCCTGTGGTCATGCCAGCCCTGCAGGAGCTACTTAGCTCAATGTGCTCCAGAACTACTTTAATTGGTGATGCTTGAGTGCCCATTGGTTCAGCTCATATTCTGCTTTCCCTTTATAAGTAGTGAGCCAACTATTCATCAAGTAGTTTGGCTGTTCTTGAATGGCTTGAGCCAGTTTGAGGGCTTATTTCCCATATTTTAAAAAGTACAGCACAGTCTATTCAGCAATGTATCAAGCCTACTGGTTTTCACGCAGCCTGATGACAGTTCTATTCCCCCTTCCATTGCTGCATGCTACAAGGCAGTGTTTTTTAAAAGTTTTTTAAAAGTTTTATTACAGTCTTGTGTTTGTGCACATGTAGGTTAAGATTTTGTGCATGCACATTTTTATACATCGCAAGAGAGTCATGGTTCCCCCCCTCACCTAACTGAGAGCCAATTTCACATACTGTAAAGATAGAAAAGCAATCACAGGACAGAAGGAAATGAAACTCCACTAGCACAACTACTGTACAACTGAAAAGCAGTCCGGCAGATGCTCAAGTCAGACGGCTGCAGTATGAGAAGATCCAAGGCTTAGTTCAGAGTTGATGACAGCTGTCAAAAACAGTACATTTGCCTACTGAACTTGTTTGTTATAACACCTCTAGTTTTTACATACCACTCCACTTCTTCATACAAACTACGCTGCACAAAGAAATCCTTACAAAACAACCAACAATCATCTTAACTGATCTGCTTTGCTGAACTTCTGAACCTGAAAACTGATGGACAGCTCGGCTCACAAATGTCTGGAGGATGGGGGGTGACCTCTTTGCAGAGCCATAAAAGTGGACCCCCTGTCTGTCCAAGGAGAGTCCCTTGCAGCCACGCTGCAAATATGGGGACTCTACCCTAAAAAATGCCCCCACAAGAGCTTTGGAAAAAATCCCCATAGATTATAATGGGCCCAAATTTTTCAGTAAACTGGCCTTATGGAAGAAAGAAAATGTCTACTGCAATGTTGAGGTTTTAACTACAGTGTGGACAAGCATTCTCCCATTGCAACAGAAATATCAAAAGCAACATTTTCAAGTGCACTGAAATATTTTCACCCAACCCTATATTGTATTTATTTATTTGATTTATATTTATATTGTGCAAATGTCTGTTTTCCCCAGTTCTATTCATTGCTGTTGTTTCTCTAGTCTACTTCTACTACAGTGCTCTTTCCCCCCTTATAATAATGTCAACAGTGATATTTTACAGTGATAATGTTCATCATCATCACTTCAATAATAATAAAAAATATAATATTTTAATCCCTATAGAAATCATTAAGCATTAAACAAGCACATCAAATCACCCAGGTAAGGATGATAAAAATGAGCCCAACTGCAAGGTTTATTTTAAGTAGCATTAAGAAGTCAAACATTACCACATTCACACACACACACACACATTCCATGAATGGATCTCCTGCACATTTTTCTTGGTACATAGCAGCCAAGGAGCAAAGGACTCTGGCTGAGTATGTTGCTGTGGTTTAGGGGAGAGGGAATTCAAGACTTTCCCTCCATGTGGCTGTTCTGACTCAGACACCCCTCCCAAGCTTCTGTTTTCTCCATTGGGGGTTCACTTATTTTGTGTTTTTCCAACTAAGGTAAATAGCAGCTATGGGATGGCATGTGAATATGAAAACATCATACAGGGAAAGAATTAAGTATCTGTGCCACGGTCATGGTCCAAATCAGGTGGTGGGTCAGTGGCTGCTATTCAACCAGAAAAATGTGCTGGAGATCCATTCCAGGGTCTTCTAATATCTTACAAGTTTTGATCTTTAGCTTTATGCCTTTACTTGATATTTCATTGACTTCATTGGAGTTTAACTGGAAAACAACTGTGAGCTGGATTGTCTCCAGTAGTTTATTATCAATGCACTTGGGAATGCCATCTTCTCTTTACCTACCTGCTCCTAGTAGAGCATCATTGATAGTTGCGTAACACTAAGGTTTTTTTAATTAGTCTGCAGCTAAGATTCAGGCCATTCAAGCTTATAATGAATTCTAAGTGGAAAATTTCATGGTAAAAGCAAAGTATGGTTTGTAACTGTTGGGAGCAGTGCCTGACCCCAACTTGACCCAGCCTGACTCACCCATGCAAGGAAGTCTGGAAGAGGGAGCCAGCTGGGAGCCAGGCAGATCATGCTGACACAACTGAGAACAAGGCTGGGAGCCAGGAAGTGATGGGGAGAGGTGTGGTCAGAAGGCAAAGGTGAGCCCGGACTTGGGGAAGACCAGGGTGGGAAAGGCTAAGAGGCAGCCTTGAGCAGCCAGGGAAGAAGCAGGGCAGAGAGACAAACAGCAGGAGGAAGAGGCAGGGAAATGCTTCCCTTTCCTTTTATAGTCTCACAAGTGGAGCAGGTGGAAGGGGATTGTATACAAGCCAGGTGGGGTGGGGGTCAGGGAATACCATAGCTACCACAACAAGCTAAGGAAGAAGGAAGGGACTGAGCTCCTAGAAGGGGGGAGGGGGGAGACAAGTGTGAGCCAGTCATGGTAAGGGACCAGAGTGCCAGAACACCCTCTCCTTCCCAATTCTGAGGCTAAAGTGAGGGCCTCCTCCTTACTTCCCTTTTGTCTGGGGAAGTCATGGAGGGCTGGGAGCCTGCCCTGGGGACAGGGGAGTATCACAATAACACTAAAAGGTCTGGCCAATTGGTTTGATGTAGAATGTTTTTGTTCCAAGTATTTCATATTGCAAGTTTATTCCTCGTTCAATCCTCACACACACAAAAAACCTTTTCATAAAAGATTCCTATTTATATTACTAGTCTGTTTCTTATACTAGTACCACGATGGGTAAAATTATCTGCTGTGTGTATTTCTGACTTGCTAACAAAGGCGTAATTAGCCATTGTTTCTGAAAGAAGTCAAAGTTATCACTTTGTCTTAATCTGGAGTCTCAGGTGACTGCACCTCTTGTACTGAACTGGCTTCTGCCTCATGCAAGCTCTCTCATGTGCAATGAGGTGGAAGCAAGCTCATCTGACCTGACATAACACCATAAATGGACCTGGAACCTTTTACAACAATTGCTGATTTGTTTTTCCATCATTTTGAATAGGGCTGCAACTGAACCATGGTGGAAAGATAAAAAGGTCATTGACCAGCTCTCTGAATTACTGTACCTTGTCACAAGAGATTTTCTCTTCAGAATAATGGAGTCAAAATAAAGCTGCATACAATTGTATTACAGTTGGAAGGTGTGTGTGATTCAGGCTGATCTTATTCATATTCTCATACTCAGCATTGTTCGCTGAATGCTTTTTTTCTTGTCCTGCCCTTCTGCACTTAGGATCAACCACTTGCTATTTCAGATGCATGCATGAGAAGGTGTTCAGATGTTTGGAATACTCTCCTCCACTGGCTACTCAAGTAGGCTGAACAGGTTCCAAAAGATAGTTTTAAAAAATACCAGTGGGCTGTCATATTTGGTGAATGTCATCTCCACATATAGGTCTATTGTCATGGCATAGCTGAACTCTCTTACTGTACTAGAATATCCCATGGAGGCAGGCCAATTTCTTTGTCCACAGTCCTTCCTCTGAAGCTGAATTATGAAGTTCAGAGAAATAACAGGAAAGCTAAGCCTGTCTAGTACACAACCCAGTAAATAATATATGAAACAAAGTAGGTTGCTGAGTAGACCTGCTTAGCATTGATGTCTAAGTCATAAACAACTGATTTCAGTTCAAAGGTCTTGAGAACCATTTGATCTTGCTATACATATAGTGTTAAGCAGAATCAATTGGTGATAGGGAAACTACCTGCTAGAAATGTGGGGGGGGGATTCTAACTTGACTAGTAATTGCCTGCCTCAATCCATGTGATCCCATCTCCTTAGCCTCCATATGTGGTGGCTGCTGCTGGTCCCTAACTTGCATATAAATTCAATCTATAGTTAAAACCTTATGTGGCCCAACCCTCCTTTTTTAAAGACTGACCTAACATACAAGCTCACATCTGGTAGAATTCTTAACCTTTCCTCTTACCAGAGTGACAATAAAAATGTAAAAGTCCCCTGTGCAAGCACTGGGTCATTCCTGACCCATGGGGTGACGTCACATCCCAATGTTTTCTAGGCAGACTTTGTTTGCAGGGTGGTTTGCCAGTGCCTTACCCAGTCATCTTCCCTTTACCCCCAGAAAGCTGGGTACTCATTTTACCGACCTCGGAAGGATGGAAGGCTGAGTCAACCTCGAGCCGGCTACCTGAAACCAACTTCCATTGGGATCGAACTCAGGTCGTGAGCAGAGTTTGGACTGCAGTACTGCAGCTTACCACTCTTCGCCACGGGGCTCAGAGAGTGACAATGCACAAAGCAAATTCCAATATTAAAAAAAAATGATGAAGGTATACATTCCAATTGCCAGTTTGAATGATATTTTATGGAATGCAAAGGCATATTAGAAGATTTGCATTTGTGGTACAAAAGTATTCATGGCAAAGCAATGAGCAAAATGCTGCTGAGCCAAGGAATGTCTTTGTATTGGTATATTTTGTATATCTGTTATATTGGAACTAGGGACTATTTTAGTAAACCATAGCTGATATTTAAGAACGAGTTAACAATCTGTTGAGGTTGTGTAATAATTAAGCAAGATAGATATTTTCTGATAACCAAAGGATAACGTGCTCTGATGTGGAGAAATAAATGTGATTGTTTTCTACCAGCAAGGTAGACATAGTTAGAATACAATTGTAATCATCAACCAGATATGGCAGTAGTTTTCTAGATATCTTCCAAGATATGAGTGCAGTAAAATAAGACATTATTCTAAGCATTAGAATTAATTTTATTAACCTCAAAGTACAGTCTGGTCCTAGATTTTCAGCTGATATCTATACAGAGATCAGTTCCCTTGGAGGAAAGGGCAACTTTGTAGGGCAGGATTTATGGTATACTGTAGAGTCTAAGAGAAATGGAAGTCCTAGAGTGGCATCTGGAGGGACCAGTTTAAAAACTGGCAAACCCATTAAGAAGCAGAATTAAACCCTTTGACTTCAGTGGATTTAGACGTGTGCAACTCTGTTTAGGATTACATTGCTGGAAGGAGAAGGATGAGGCTTAAAAAGAAAGTAGTCTTGAGAAGTCTCAATTGTGCTTCAGCACTCTGCATAGGTCAGCCTTGCATTGCAATTGCACTTGAAGTTTTTTTTTAATCATCACAAAAAAGGTTTGAAAAAGCATAGAAAAAAACAACAACACAGAAACTATAGGAATGCAATGAGATGACCACAACATTACCTGGCATTCTGAACTGTACATTTAAAAAATGAACCAACACATCATAGCAATACCACACTAATGACATGTCTAGCGAGATCTGCAGTCTCATATCAGATCCTTAAAAACTGCTTGTATGGCTTGGTTAAAAAAAATTTTTTTAGCAGCACTATGATAATGTGGGCTGGTTGATCCAGAGTAGGCTTGTGCATATCGATAAACCCGAACCAAAAATAAACCCAAAATTAGCAATTTTGGTAAATTTCCAGTTCAGGTTTACCGAATGCACAAACCTGTGGATAAAGCTAAAGCCAAATATATAATTCTGGAAAAAGCTGAATAATTATTCAGGTTTTTTTGGTCCTGGGGGGTGGTAATTTTTTGAGGTAGAGCTCCCAAATTCATAGTGTAGCTTGAAGGGACTCTACTTGCATGACCCCCAAAGTTTGGTGAAGATTGGGTCAGGGGGTCCGATTTTATGGGGTCTGGAATGGGTCGCTCCCCTCCATAGAGAATCATTGAAAACTTCACAATATTTCTCTGTGGAGGAGGGGGGCGACCCCTTCCGGACCCCATAAAATCTTACCATACCATTCCTGACCCAATCTTAACCATACTTCTGGGGTCATGCAGAGAGTCTCTTCAAGCTACGCTGTGAATTTGGGGCTTCTACCTCGAAAAATGACACACACACCCATGGCTGAATTGTTTTTAGGAAACCTGAAAATAAGCCAAATGCCCATATTTAGCAGTATGGGTATTCAGTTTATTTCAGGTTTCTCAAAAAAAAAGAAAAAGAAAAAAAACAGGCCCAATAAACCCAAACCTGAAATTTACCAAAAACATTTTTTGTATAACCCTAATCCAGAGATTCAAAAATTATGATAGTCAGTGCTGGTTATTGACCCCAAAACTATATCATGTATCCTTCATTAAAGCAGTGTAATGTATTTAATTCTTCCTCTGTTCAAAGTGACCATCGCTATTGTAGCTGGATGGGTATAACTGAGACGAAATCCTCTTGTCACTTTGGGAGATTAGCCATGGAAGTGTCAGGCTTTCTTGCAGATCTCTCTGCATCCATTTAAACCTAACTTTGACACATACATTTTCTTGGATTTTGTAGAAAAGTACATAAAAATAGAAGACAGGTTGCCCAGAAGGCTCAGAACAAAATGATAACTGGATCACCTTTCACATATAGGCCAATAGTTCATATTAAGCCTCAGGCTAGTGGTTACTGAAAAACATTAGAATTGGATAGCTGTTTAGTGGCCTCTGAACTCTGCTTGATGTACTGGAGAAATAAGGTGCTCCACCTATCTTATCATAAAATGCTTGACTATTGGCCCATAGTTAGTGCTCTGATCTTGTGGCAGTGCATCTCATGAGCAATATATATGTAACAATTGGCATAGCACTGGAATGGCATATTCTGAGAGATTAACACCAGACAAGAATCTTGCTGCTGGGTTTTGTCCCAATTAAAGCTTCTGGGATGTCTTCAAAGGCAGCCCCACCTAGAACTCATTACAGTAGCCCATACATAAAACATGAAAGGTTAGGCCCCTGACTTGCTTCATTCTGATACCTGTTGAAGAACTCTTTGCCTGGAGTGTTGTCCCTGCTGGTGAGCAGGGACCCAGAAGCCTAGGGTAGTATGGGTCCTAGTGGCTTGTGGGGAATCAGGTTCACATTATGTCCTCTAGGATTCAGCTCTATAGTTCAGGAGTTTTCCCCTTGAGGGGATAAGACTCAGCAGCAGAGTTAAAGTGCTTTGGTCCTTCACCCTCAGGTACAGGGTTCATGACAAATTCTTGTTGGATTTTGTTGTCTTGTAAGGAACAAGCATGTAAGATCCATTTAATTAGTTTAAACATACATGGATGATTAGATCATCTAAAAAATGTGGTCAGAATGCTCTATAGTTCATACTGTGGACGAACAAAAGAAAAAGGAATCAGCAGCACCTCAGTTTGTACAAACAGAAGTGGACAGCAATCATTTAATTAGCACATGGACCTAGTCTATTCTTTTAGCTTCAGTGGCATTGGGGATCTCTCTTTCTACAGCGTTTCAAAGTTCTCACAAACATGATTAGCTGGGAAGATAGAACTAGGACTGAACGTGGAAATCGAAATAGAAGACTTAGCGATGTGTAGTCAGAAATTTATTAACTAAGATTAGGGATGCCACAAATTTTGCCATGAATGTCTTGGACAGTTGAACAGCTGTGAATGTATCAGGTTTTTGAAAAAAACTGGACACATTAACTAAGATATTGCTGATTTAAACTGAGTAGCAGCCATTAACATCACTAGGGACTGCTTAGAAAAATGTACAAGAGTGGAATTTTATTAAAACAAAGCATTTATTTATGACTGATGTGGCTATTTAAACAGTTGCCTGCTGACAGGAAATTCACAACTACCTCCCTCCAACCCCCAGTGAACCCTGCTCTGTGCCCAGAGGAAGGCAAAACAATCTCCAGGATACCTGGCCAATCTGGCCTGGAAGAAAATTCCTTCCTGACCCCAAACTGGTGATTGTTATTGCCCTGGCCATATAAGAAAGGGCCACAATAGTTGTGTACTGGCTCATCCCTTCCTACCCCCCTCTCACAATCTGCCTAAATTCATAGTGAATTACAGAATCAGCATTGCTGTCATATGGCCATCTAGCCTCTGCTTAAAAACCTTCAAAGAAGGAGAACCCACTACCTCCCGAGGAAGCTTTTTCCACTGAGGAACCACTCTGTCAGGAAGTTCTTCCTGATGCTTAGCTGCAAACTCTTTTGATTTAATTTCATTCTGTTGGTTCTGGTCCAACCTTCTGAGGCAACAGAAAACAACTCTGCTCCATCCTCTATATGACAGCCCTTCAAATACTTGGTTCTCATATCATCCCTCAGTCATCTGCTCTCCAGCCTAAACATACCCAGCTCCTTCAACCTTTCCTTATAGTACTTTGTCTCCAGACCCCTCACCAGACCTCTCCTCTGGACACATTCCAGTTTATCAGCATCCTTCTTAAACTGTAGTGCCCCAAACTAAACACAGTACTCCAAGTGAGGACTAACCAAAGCTAAGTGATACAATCACTTTGTGTGATCTGGACACTATACTTAAGTTGAAGTTGATGCAGCTCAAAACTGCATTTGCCTTTTTAGCTGACTCATGTTCAGTCTAAGATTAGATCCTTTTTGCATGTACTACTACCAAGACAAGTCTCCTCCACCCTATAATTATGCATTTGATTTTCCTACCTAAATGCAGACATTTACATGTATCTCTGTTGAAATTCATTCTGTTAGTTTTAGCCCAGTTTTCCAGCCTGTCAAAATCATCCTGAATCTTGATTCTGTCTTCTACTACATTTGCTACCCCTCCCAATTGGCAAATTTAATGAGCATCTCCTCTATTCCTTCATCCAATTCATTTATGAAGACATTGAACAACACAGGGCCCAGGACAGATCCCTGAGGCACTCCACTTGTCACTCTTCTCCACGAGGATGAGGAACCATTAACAAGAGCAAGCATTAACAAGAACTCAGTCAGGCTGTGTTAGAATGCACACAGGTAAAATCCAAGTGCACTGTACTGCATGGTTAGAAAGGAATACAGTGAAGAAACTTGAAAACATCCATGAAAGAGTCAAAGAACAGCCAAACTTATCACCTCCCCCCCAACAACAACAAAAATAATGGTGAACAGGGTATGAAGCAAACTAGGGGTGTTCTACCATCCTACTTGAGATCTAACTCTGACATCCTTTTGTAAATGTAATAAATGCTTCAATCCAAATGAAAATTATTCTGACATCGTACTGTCTGGTTTCTTCTTTTTGTGCAGGGGAAGGTGTATTGGGGGAAAGACTGACTCAGCAAATATATGCCTGACTGGGATATCATTGCACTAAAAGAGTTTGCCAATTATTCCATCAAATAGGTTTGTTCCAACTGGCATTTCTGCAGACAGCATTTCAACTTCTGCCAATCATAACTCTATGTGTCTGAGTTTAGAAGAGCTTGCTGAATATAAACATGAGTTCTGTAATTATGTGAACTATTTGTTCTTGTTCTTCTGGGCACAAATCACCTGGATCAAGAGAAAAAAGGAATTATGAGGAGGGAGTTTGATTTTCAACACATAATTTGTGAAATTTAAAGCATTGCTACCTATGTGAGAGCCACTGATTCATGATCTTTGATCTCTCAAATGTCTTATTTTATTTAAAAATACTGATTGCATGAGCAAGGTGCTCCACTTTATCCTCTTACATTGCTGCACTCCATTGTTTGAAATGTATTTTCTTATAGCTAGGTTCTCATATGGGAAGTCAGCTGGGTTTAGGGAAAAGTGCTTAAAGAAATTGCACAGTGAGATAAGGTGCAGGAAGGTGAGAAGTTTTACTTTTCCTCATCTGCACATTCTGCTTTTGTAAAATTAAAAAAAATGCATTATCTGCAGTTTCAGGAGGGAATACCTTACTAATATGCCAATTCATGCCTTCCTGTTCTTGCCCTACAAATAAGAATTTTGCTTTTCTATCTGTTTGAAGTTTGGAAGGGAGTGTCCCTTAAATTAGGAGTACAGTCCTTGAGAATAATATCCCAATTGGTGTAAAAAAAATTATTCCAATTAATGTACTTCCCACTGAAAACATTCTGATATTTACTTACAATATTAGAATATCAAGTGTTTTGAAGTACGGGAATCAAGAACCAAATCTGGATCCAACTTTTTTTACCTACCCCTAGTACACCAAAAAGTGTTGCTAAACAAGCATCCATTCATTTTGACAAAATTTCAAACTCCAATTGTTCATGCCCTCTGATTAGGAGCACAGTCCACAGAGATTAGTGCAGCAGCAGGATTTGGTACCCCTTGTATCCCTTGGCCACATGGTCACCATATCTTTGTCTAAACAGAAAGAAATCCAAAAAACATCAGATAAGTTGTCTTCATACTTGAATTTATTCAGACAATATATATAAATACAACATCTGAAAGCAAAACCAATTAAATAACTTTCTTTTAGGAGTTTTGTCCAATGGCAGATTCCTCGCCCCAGCATTTACCAGTTTGGTTGGAGGTGTCTCAGTGCCAGCCACAGCAAGGAGGGAGAGGGACAAGCCAGGGACATCCATCCCCCAGGAAGCCTTTTAAAAGATGGGTCCAGGAAGGGTCAAGGATAAGGGCTTGACCACTCCCTAGACTGTAAAAAGGAGAAGACACAAACAGGCCTGAGAGAGAGGGAGGGAGTGGGAGCTGGGAGGAAGTGAGATCCACTTCCGCTAGGTCATTGAAGGCTCTCCTAAGAAGAAGGGGACCTTGAGAGTGCTACAGCCCCAGCCTCTGACCCTGGTCCAGAGGAATCGGATAGATGTGTGCTGGAAAAAATCATAATAATGTCAGATCTAGGATTGGGGAGGAACCTTACTGTGATTTCTGGTTTGGGGGTATGATATTACCAGTTCAGGTTTCAAATCCATGTGTTTTCTTTGGGGGGGGGTGTTCAGATTTTTGTGACCATTATTTTCAATGGGGAACCTATTGGAGCGTCTACGCAGATGTTTTAAAAAGAATGTCACCAGATTTGCACAGAACATAGTCCACCCTCTAATTCAAAGCCTCTATAATTTGTAAGCAGAATGGACAAAGGAGTGTGATTTTACAGACCCCCCAAACAGGTGCCTTTTGGTGCAGGCGCACTGATTCCTAAAGGGGGGAAATGGTGCTGGCCACCATCATTATTTTAAAAAAGTCTGAAATCTTACAATGACAAACAAAAAAATATTTTTCCACTGAAAATTCTGCATTCGCCATCATTCTTTGTTGTGATCTCTTGTTGTTGTTTTTCTTTCATGAAGTAAAGACAGCTTCCTTTGCAGAAAACTCCCTCCCCATCCTGTCCCTGCAATCTTTAAAAATAGGCCACATTTGAAAAAAAAAATAGTATATGTGTGTGATTGCATATGATGACTCAAGTCATCCAAGTTGTATGAGGCACATATCTTCATGCTGGACTTCCACTGTAGGGGGTACCTTAATTAGTAATTAGTACTATTAATATTTAAGGAGTTCCTGCAGGAGGAGGCAGCAGCAGAGGGGGGCTAGTGGGATATGTTTGTTTATGAGTTGTCTCCAGGCTCACTGCTTTGATCAGAGTCACATGTTAACTCCAAGGACATTTTTTAAATCTATAGAAGCTGATTTTGCTGATTAGTGGTGGAACAGGTAGATGGGAGGGGGCTTTTGCTTCCCCCAAGCCTTTTTCCTGATGCTAAAGAACACCCAGTGGGACATTATTTGCATCAATTTGGAGCAGTACATGGAACAGTCTGAGCACTCACAGCTTGACAAAGATTACTCCATGAAAATTCCTTCTCTGGGGCTTGTCTCCAAAGGTAATTGGCACCTGATCCCTTACAAGGATCTGATTGGAAAGGAGAAATGCCACAGCCTGTGAAATTCAGAAAATCAAAGAAAAACAAGATTCCTGATAGTAAGCACTCAAACAAAAAACCCACAAAATTGTCAGGATTTTTCCCCCCATAATGCCTCAGAATCTTGGATTTGTTATACTATTTTGGGAAATTACAGGATCGACCCAAAACAGTAATTTTCATGAATATTTTCAGCTCAGTAATTTTGTATTGCACACTCCCACTTTATTTTGGCAATGGTTCTTTTACTGTAAGGGATACAGAGACAATGAACACACAAAATGGTGAAGAAAAATAGATTTTAGTAAGTAGCTTAAGTAGTCTATGGGAGAAAATCACATCTACAGAAGAATCAATGCAAGAAAACAATATGCTTACATACCTTTGGCTGTTGGGAGCTCTTGGAGAACAACTGATGGACCCCTTGGAACTGGCCAATTGCATGGCACTGTTCCACCATTTCAGTTTGCACTGAGGTGCCAGTCTCAGGGCTACTCTCAAGGCTTTATATGCTACAGTAAGATCATTATTTTCACTGGTGCTTATAATTATATATAATTGATCTTGACAGGAATGATACATCTCAGACCCTTCCAAGGCCAACTGATTAGCAGTAGTTATGTGGCACACATCTAATAATAAAATAGGTAACTGTGCTATCTTCCCACTACTTTCTTTACCCCATACCAGTGCATATGTTATAAACAACTTACTTCCTAATTCAGTGCATCAACTAGAGCTACATATAAAGCAGAGACAAGAGTTTGGGTCAGCAAGGCAACTAGGGCAACTAAGGCATGGATTTAGATGACATGGTCTTCTAATTTCACAACAATTTCACGTGAAATTTCACAACGTGTATCTTATGTATATTAAATAACTTGGAAGGTTTGTTGTAATTATTCATGAGTTGTTGTTTAATTCCAATCTAAATCTATAGTTGACCTCTGGAATAGTCTGTGTTGCTTATTAAACTTGCAATATACACTCATTTGACATGTAGAAGGGTCTTCAAGCGCTTTCCTTTGGCAGTTGGTAGTCCATTTCTACATTATGTTGTGGTGAAGGAGGACTAGTTCTCTACTTGCAGTGTCCACGGTTATTATGACATAGAAGATTGCTCTTCTTACTTCTCCCCTACATATATATATATCTAACAGTGACATGTGACCCCCCCCATCTGTGGATACCTAAATTGGCAAATCAAAGTCACTCTGGCACTAAATAGATGTTCCTGCAAATTTGGATGACTACCCAGGTTTGCAGAAAAAACTGAAATCCAAAATAAAACATATGGGGGGTTCAATCCCCACAAAATACAACTGCAATTTCTGTATTGTTGATTGTTTATGTATTGTTGTTTATGTTGTTATTTTTCTTGTTGTGAGCTGCCCTGAACCAGATTCTGGTCAGGAAAGGGCGGGATAGAAATCTAATAAATGAAATGTGCGTGTGCAGACAATGCATTGGCAGAGCGGGCAGAAGGGGACTCCAGGAGCCACTCGGGGCCTGGTTTCAAGCAGCTGCTCTAGACCTGGCTGTGGTGGCACTGGGAACAAGGAACTGCTCCAGCCATAGCTTCAGGCAACAACTCCAGGCCTGGCTATGGTGGTGGTGGACATTGGGAGCCCCTCTGGGCTCAGCCATTGTGGCAGATGCGCAGGAGCCACTCTGGACCCAGCACCTCCACTGCCAGGCTCAAAGGTCAGTGGTGGGGCCTGGAGCCACACTAGGCTCAGTGATGGAGGGGAGATGGAATCCCCCCCCCCTGCAGCTCTGCTGCCACTGCAGCCACTATGTCTCCCAAGGTAGGGAAAAAGAAGCGTGGATTGTCTGGGGGAGAGGAAGAGAAAGAGAAAGAAGAGGGGTGTCTCAAGGGTGGAGGAGAGAAAGAGAAGGGAGGATTGCCTGGGGGGGGGAGAGAAAGAAGGAGGATTGCCTGTGGGACAATAGAGAAAAAGAGAAAGAAGAGTGGAAGAATTGTCTGGGGTAATGAAAGAGAGGGGACATAAAGAGGGGGAGATTGAGAAAGGTTGCAGAAAAGCGGGGAACATTGTCTGAGAAGGGCTGGGGGTAAGAGAGGGGAATAGTGACATACAAGGAGTGAGGGGGTAAGGGGGTAAGAGAGGATTGCTAGAGAAGATGATGGGGCAGAAAGAGGGGGGAAGACTGACATAAAATGGGTAAGGGGAGAAGGGGGTGAGGGAAAATTGATAGATAAGGGGTGAAGGCAGAAAGAGAGTGGAGGAAACTTTGACAGAGAAAGGGGAGAAGGAATGAAGCAAAGTTTCCCTGTCCTACAAGTTTCTTGTGCGTCTCCACTTGTATATAGTGTAAAGTCAGGGAGAATTGATGCAAGAAAGACAGAGATGGAGACTGCATTTCCCGGTCTTCCTGCCTTGTCTTTTTCTGTGATGATACCAATGTCTGTTTGGAGCCTGCTCATATGCACACAGTATGAATGTAAGCTCCATTCATGTGACCGCTATCCTATGACTGCTCGCTGATAGATTCTCCTTCCCATACTTTGGACATTGCACTGCTATTGTACCAAATAGAGGAGTATATACTGAGGGTTTATTCGACATGTGGATGCCATTATCTGTTCTTACTGTTTTAACATACTCCTCTCAGCTTTCTGAGATAAAGGTTTGCCCCGGTATAGGCCAAGGCACCGGACTAGGGTTGCCAGGTCCCTCCTTTCCTCCAGAGGGAGGCTTGCAAGGGTGTGCGAGTGCATGCGCGTGCTGATGCACACGCAGCACTTCCAGTTTAGAACTGGAAGTGCCGCCTCGCAAAGGGCCTTTACGTCTTAGTTTGAGTGGTAAAGCGGCCCTTTACCACTCAAACTAAGAGGTAAAGGCCCCTTGCGAGGTGGAACTTCCAGTTCTAAACCAGAAATGCTGCCCGCTGTATGCACTCACGCATGCACGTTTGCCTGCTGACCCTCAGGTGGTCGCGGGCAGAGGGGGCAATTGCTGGGGGTTTGCCCACCACCAGCAGCACCTAGCAACACTACACCGGACTGTCTTAAGGAGTGCTATAACTTTTCTTCTAGTCATTGCTCTCTGGTCTGCCTTAACCTCTCATGTATACTCACACTGCTACATCTTATATGAAGTTGGCTGGTTCCCTTCTTGCTGCCACAAGGCTTATTTTGCTTTGCTCTCATCTGTCTGGGCTGTACTTTAATTACTGCCAGCATATGTAGAACTTCACAGACTATATATGGGATGCTTGCTTTTTGAGGCAATTTTTATTGCTGTTAATAATTTTATTGCACTGTAGCAGTGAATTGAGAGGTGTCCTAAACAGGTCTCCTCAAAATCCCACTCAGGTCTACTCAGCTTACTCAAAGGAAAGAGTTTTTCAGACTGCACTGTAACTGATTTACAATTATCTTTTTCATGTGTTGCTTTACAGTCTGTATCCTAACCAAAGAGTTAACAAAGCAGAACCATGGCACAGCCTCGTGACCTTTGAAGTGCAGGGTGAAAGAGGAATTCTGATAAAAATATTAATATAAATAACTAGATCCTGCTTAGGCCCCAAACCAATCCATTTCTTTACTGGATCACCTCTGACTGATGATCAAGTATTTAGAATGCAAATTCCTTTTTTAAAGATGAAGATGGCCTTCTGTGATACAGCCTCATAAGTCATCATTGCTCTGAGTTCATCAACGTTTGTCTACTGAGTCTATTAAAATGTTCTAAATCTTTCTATGTCCTTCAACATCTTCCTTCTGCTTCCTGTCAGAATTTTGTGGATTTTAAAAGAGAATGCGGGAAATTACACTGCTGAATTAAAATTAGACACGTGAAATTAGACACGTCTCCTTAGCAATTATTTTCTTGGTACTTTTTAAAAAGAAAAGAAAAACATTAAGCATGTTGATTGTTAATTTTTTTCCTCCTCTGTATTCCACACCTGTGCAGTTTTTCTTCTCACTAATGGTATTATCTCATCCCATAGAATGTGCTGAAACAAACAGCCTTGTCCTTCAGTATTTTATTCCCTTCTATCCATCATCTGTAATGTAATGTTCCACACACTTAGTTTTTTGACTCTCCTTAATCTATTGCTTTTAATGGTAAACACTTACTTTTGGAGCAGCTTCCCCATCATATATCTGTCTTGACTGCACCATGTACCTAGCCCATGTGTCATCACAGGGTGAGCAGACAGGTTCAGGAAAATAAGGATCTACTTTTAGCTGAGGCCCAAACATAAAACTTTTACAAGGTCAGGATATAGAATATCCTTCTGCCGCTTCCTCCCCGACTCAGACACAGCCTCCTTCTTTTTCATTTTGAGATTTAGCACCTCTGGCAACCTCATTAGGATATTCTGATGACTTGAAATCACATGGGCTTTGGGACTTCACAGGGCACAGTAAGGGAACAATATATTCTGGATGGCTGTGTCTCAGCAAAGTCCCAGAACATGTGTTAGCTGAAATATATTGGCAGTACATCCTTGCACAGCATACATAATTCAATAAGAGCTCACCTCTCTGCATAAAATTTTGGGGGTGAGTCCCTCTTAGTTCCAAAAATCCATATTAAAATGGATATTTTGTGACATTTATAATTTAGAATAGCATGCGTCAGCACTGTTAGGATACAAAGTGGCAGATAAAAAATGTGAGAGAAGACATTGAGAAGTCAAACATCACAATCTTATTATCTGTGTTACAGGAATTAGACTGTGTATTGTAACAATTGCAGCATCCTGATATTTGCTTGCTGGGTTTGCCTCCTGAAAGTGAATCTCCTACCTGGCCCTTTTTTTGCAAGGAAGAACAACTCAATTGTGTTGGCTTGTCTTAGCTGGTAAGACCATTTTGAGTACTGTGGTGCCATATCACAGAGTGATCAATTTTCCTATAGCTTCTCTGTTCCTTTGCCTGTCAGTTCCAGGCAACTAATGGTTCAGGTACCGATCAGGTACTAATTCTGTGCTCTGAGTGTGATGTTGCCCCAGTTTTGAGTCTATGGCTGCAGTGCAAGCCCCACTGAATAGAATGGGACTTACCACTGAGGAGACCTGCTTAGGGTCATTACTTTTGCTTTCTTAACATATTAGGGCATAGAGACTGTGTGACATGCCACTGTTTGATGGTGAGAAAGGTGGGGTTTAAATGTTCTAATTAATAAATACAATTAACATGGTGTCATTCTAGAATCAAACTAGGGTTGCCTAAATTGGCAGCAACTGGCAACAGACTTACCATGGGAGGAGGGGCTTTATTGATGTCACCCGTGATGCAGCAATGGCACTTTCAGTGTGACATAATGTGACAACATCACATGGGGTGACACTCTAGTCATTGGCCAAAACTCTATGATTTAACCATAGAGTTGTGGGCAAATGCTAGAGTATCACCCAGTATAATGGTATCATTTCCAGAAGTGATGTCATGGTGTTGGAGCAGCACCGATTCCGCCTCCATTTCCCACCAGCTAAGCAGTGGCAGGCATAACTGGTGGAGAGCAGGAGCTCCCTCACTAAAACAGGAGACCTGGCCTCCCTAGTTCCAATCCCCACTTAGCTGTGAACCAATCAAAATTAAGCACTTCAAATTTCAGTGATTCAAATGGGAAAGCAATACATGTGTTTAAACTTTCCACCATTGAAGTACTAAAAATACTTTATATTAGCTGGGTTGTGTCTTATCTTCCCCCTTTATTGTAGTAAGTTAAAGTTTGTATACATCTACCTCTCTATTGTGTCACTTTTTCCTTTTTGCTAGCTTATCACAGTTTTTCTCTATATATTTTTAATGCCAACTAGAGTTCATTTTAAAAAGTAATGCTATTAGTCTTTCTGTCAAAGACAGAGATCCCATGTGTTGTTCCTAAAACTCCTTTGCATTTTTTAAAGTTTAATCATTTTGATATGCCATCATTTTGTAATACAAATTTACTTTAAGCTATGTGCTGATAGTTTCATTACCTGAAAAACTCCAAGCTGAGTACATATTAGGTGACATTATCAAAGGATCAGATTTTTTTTTAACATGGATAGGAAGACTCAACATTTTATTCACATCTGGGTGATTATTGATTGATCCTGAAATTCCTTAACATTTGAAGATCACATTTGCTGATCGGGAAGCTATTTTTAACGGCTTAATGTTTTAATAAAAGGCTTTTTGATGAAGTTCCACATCACAGCAGGCCAATTACAATGTCTAAAGTCCATTAATAAAGGATTGAGTACAAAGCTGCTTGGGAATAATTAAAGACAAATTATGCAATCCAGCAAGAGCAATCTGCATGGAACAGGCATCTGCAAAATACCTCCAACAATTATAATCCATGATTTAATTCTGTATGAAATTGCTGGCCTTGCATTACAACCAAGACTTGGTGAGATGACACAGCAGGGCCAGTTCTCATTGTAAGAATAATAACTAGCATCCACCCAAATGTTAGAGGATTTCTGCATTCTCACATACGATTTGGCTTTTAAATTTTGTTTAATAGCCAATCATTTAGTCAATGCTGAGGAAGTGTACCCTAGTAGAAGTTTTGAAGGTCTAGCCCCTCTTGTCCAGTGCTATAATTGTGCATACAGAAGAATGCTCCCATCACCAAGGCAGGCAGAACTGCCACTGTCATTAGCAAGGAAGAAGAGCAATCCATGACGCCCTCTGTCCTAGGAGGTTTTAATTGTCATCAAGCTAGGTGCCCGCGTGGCTGAAGCAATCCTGCCCCTGTGCTGCTTGCTATTCAAGTGTTGTAAGCTTCGAAGACCTAAATATTGGAAACAAAGATGGGAAATAAAGTTTGAAATAAATAATATGTTTTTTCTTGCATAACATTCCACTGGAAGGTGATTGCGTGAGAAATAAGTTAGAAGAAGAGTTGGTTTTTATATGCTGACTTTTTCTACCTCTTAAAGAAGAATCAAACTAGCTTACAATCACCTTCCCTTCCCCTCTCCACAACAGACACCCTGTGAGGTAGGTGGGGCTGAGAGAGTGTAACTAGCCCAAGGTCACCCAGCTGGTTTCATGTGGAGGAGTGGGGAATCAAATTCGGTTCTCCAGAACTAAGTCCACTGCTCCAAACCACCGCTCTTAACCACTACACCACGCTAGCTCTCCTATTCCTTTTTTTGTGTGTGTTGTAAGAATAATGAGGGCCAGGTTCCAAAGTACTGTGTAACTAGTAATGCATTCCTGGAGGTATGTTGGACATGTTTCTTGAATAACAGTTGCCTCATCCCTCCCATGTGGGAAACCATTTAAAAAACTAAGGTCTCAATCCTGTAAGAGGACTTCTGAAAGCAAATTTGGCATAAGACTGCATGGGTGAGATCTGGTGTTCAAAGAAGATGCAGAAAATACCACTGGAGATGATCAAGCCCTTGGTATTGTATTTAGTACTAAACAAGTGGGGCCCATAAAACTCATGGGGGAGGGGGAAATCGCATCTCCCATCCCCATTGTTTACCTTACAGAGATGGGGAGGGCAACCAGCTCCTAGGCTCTGCTGCCACAGATGGGCTCCCGGGCTCCCCTACCACCTCGGATGGGCTTCGCTGCTACTGCGCTCCCAGGTTCTGCAGAGCTTCTGGGTTTCACCATGAACAGGCTCCATCGCTGGCTCCCAGGCTCCATCACAGATCCCTGTGGTGCCTGGCAGTGGCAGCTGAGCCCAACATGGAGCCCTGTGCTGGCTGCTGTGGATTCCAGGCTTTTCTGCCACTGCAAAGGCTGCCGGGCTCTAAGGGGATAAATGTGATGTTTGCACAAGCTCAGACAATGCTTTATTTAATTTTTGGGCAGGATTTAAACCCCCATTTATTTTTTAAAATGTTTTGGATTGTTCTGAAGACCCAGGGGGTCCCCCAAGTCTGCAGAAAAACCTGTTGGGGGGACGTGTGCCCCCTATCTGTTGATTTAATTGTCTGCAGGCAGGGGGCACACATGGGAATTAGACATATAGATAAATAGCACTTAAATTCTTATACTCCCAATCAATCTTAATAACAATAACAGCAAATACAGCATGAGAAGAAGGTTGCTGGAAATAGAAACAATTCATTGTAATAAAGAGGGGTCCTTTCTCCACCAAGCGTACTACCCATGGTATTTAATTATTGACAGATACAGATAATTAACTGAAACAGTTTTTTTCTAACGAGAGAGTTAATTTTATTAATGAAAGCACTTTACGTTTAAAGGAATCCAAAGGACTCAGATGATTCCACTGGTTTTGAGACATCAGTCCTATGCGTAGCAAGTTCAAATTGAACAAAGTGATTCCACATCTCATCACTCCGTTGCAATTGTTTTGAAATGTAATGAGGGCTTCTCTACAGATGACAAGGGCAGGCAGTTCCTATTCTGACATTCACCATGGGGTTGATGCACAGCACTCAAGATGTGACATATGCCTTTGATAGGTTTTCACAGAAGCTACTGTGCAAGACTGGAGTAGCTTTAAAGTTCTTGAAGGAAAATAACCATTAGCCAGAAAATTGAACTAGAATTAAATAAGCTAAAAAGCTAATTCCAAGTCATTTATTATTTCAGCTTGCTCCTCAAGAAATTATTTACAGTAAATACTGACATCTAAGGCCAGCTGATTTAAGCTAACATATTCCCAATAAGAGCTATGGCAGAACCACCAAATTCCCTTCATGTAGTCAAAATTGGGCTCATATGTCATCATAATTGGAAATCAGGAGTACATTGAAGCCATTTCCATGCTATTGACAGTAATGAAAAAAGCATGCTATACTTTTGGTTCACATGAGAAGTTCTTCATGTGGTGGCAAGTATGCCTGAGGCTGAGAATGAGCACCCAGAGGAAATTCAGCTGTACCAATGCAACACTTAGTATATTATGAATATATTGGTGGGCTAGCTGGGGCCTTTTTCCAGGGCCATTTCTGTCCCCAGTCTACCTCTGCAGGAATTTTTAGGTTTCCTTCAAATTGGCCTGGAAGTTTACCTTTATTTTATTTTTATTTTTTGTCGGCTATTCTCACCTCTGTTTCTGAGAAGGAAGTCTAAAATAGGCCTGCTCCCTTAAGGATTGGTTATGCCCTACTGGCTAGATTATTTATTTATGTATTCATGCATTTATTTCCCCAATTTGTATCCCGCCTTTCTGCCCTTACAAGAGCTATCAAGGCACCTAACAATTCAAAACATACATTACAGAATTATAATTTAAAACTGTTAAAATCAACCCCCCTCCCAAACACATATTAAAAGTATTAAAAAGAGAGAGCTAAAATACATACAAAACATAAAAAACATTGGTTAGGAAGTAGGGGTCATTCAGAGAATACCGAACAACAACAACAAAAACTCTTATGTGCTGGTGGAAGACAGCAACAGAAGGGGGCAGACAAATCTCTCTGGGGAGAGAATTCCAGACCTTTGGCGCCGTGACTGAGAAAGGCCTGTCCCAGGTTGCCACCCACCAAATCTTAGAAGGCAGGAGCACTCAAAACAGGTCCTCTGAAGATGACCATAGTGGTTGGACAGGTTCATAAAAGGTTAGGAGGTCCTTCAGGTATATTGGTCCTAAATCATATAGGGCTTTGAAGATTAATACCAGCACCTTGAATTAGGCCTTGGAAAAAATTGGGAGCTACTGCACATGGGCCAAGACTGAAGTGATATGGTCTCTACGGCCCACTCCAGTCAACATCTTGGCTGCAGAGTTCTGTATCAATTGAAGTCTTTGTACACTTTTCTAGGGCAGCCCCACAGAGAGCACATTGTAGTAATCTAATCTAGATTTAACCAGGGCATACACCACAGTGGCCATATTATTTCTCCCCAGAAAAGGCCACAGCTGGCTAACCAGTCAAAGCTGGTAAAAGGTACTCCTGGACACAGCTACCACCTGCTTATCCAAGCAGTAGGACTGGATCCAAGACTACGGGACTGTTCCTTCAAGGGGAGTGCAACCCCATGCAGAACAGGTGACACCATCCACCAGTAGCACTTCCATCTTGGTGGGATTAAGCTTCAGTTTATTAGCCCACATCAACTCCAAAACTGCCTCCAGGCACCAGTTCAGGGTTTCTAAGGGCTCCCTGGCATCAGCTGGAATTTAAGATCGAGATGAGTGTCACCTACATATTGATGACATCCCAGCTCAAATCTCTGGACGACCTCACCCTGCAGTTTCATGTAGATGTTGAAGAGCATAGGGGACAAGATGGAACTTTACATGACCCCACAGGCCAAAGACCAAGGGGCTGAACAGCAATCCCCCAGCACAGTGGTCAGCAAACTGCGCCTCCCGAGCTGCATGCGGCTCTTTGGCCCCTTGGGTGCGGCTCTGGCAGAGAGATGGTCTAGGGCCCTGTTCCCAGGGCGGCTGCAGTGGTTGCACTCGTCCCGGTGCCTGGGAGGCGGCGGTGTGGGACGGGGAGGAGGCAGCAGCGGCTGTGCTCCTACTGCTGCTGATGATGACTTTGGCGGCACTGCGGGCCCCGACGAGGAGGCCAGAAAGGGATCTGCCGGGGGCGTCACCCGGGGAGACCCGGGCGGGGCGGACAGAAGTGAGGCGGTTGCTTGGTCAGTCGGTCGGAGTGACAGTCGGCCAGGACGGGTGGCGGTTCGGGATTTGAGAGGTGGCGCGCGTGCGAGAGGCCGGAACATGTTGGAACATGAGACTGCACATGGCAAGCAGATGTAAAAGATCTAAGTGACAGCCAGGTGATTGGTGCTGTCACATGACAGCTCAATGACTGAGCAGAAAAACTGGCTTGTACTGGACTGAGCTAGATAGTCCTGGAGACAAGGCAGCCAACAGTTGATTGGCTGGGAGACTATGCCAGATATGTATATAGGTGTGTTATATATGTATTGGGTTGTGGGTTGTGGAGGATTGGTGACCAAGCGGAGCATTCTGTCACTGTGAATAAAAGAGCACTTTTGTACTACGTGCTGAGTCTTCTGTACTTCCTCGTCTGTTGAGCTGCAACGCTTTCTAACATACGCCAACAGGGTTATGGGCCCAGAACAGCTCAACTGCGCTACATCCTGGAGGTTCTGAGCAGAGGTACTATCTGTGGAACAAGGGCTGTAGTGAGCAGAAGGCGAGTGGATGTCTGAGGTTGAGTCAGACGGAGCAGAGGAGGTGCCCAGCAGGTCTGCCAGCAGCAGTGCATCCGAGGCGGAGGAGGAGAGCGACACGGAGCAGGAGCAGCAGGGAGCGGGAGAAATTATGGCTCAAGCTGCAATGTCCTTGCTTGTGGAGAAGCTCACTTCTACCAACTACAATGTGTGGGCGTTACGTATGCAACACTACCTTAAAAGAGAGGCACTGTGGATTTATGTCTCCAACCCCCCGGATCCTGAGACGCCGCAGGACGTGGTGAAAGATGAGAAGGCACTGGCAATCATAGTGCTGAGCGTGGCTGACGACCAGCTTGTCCATGTGACGGGAGCTTTGAAAGCGAAAGCAGCCTGGAACTCATTATCTCAGGTCTACGTACAGAAAACAGCTGGCTCTTTGATAGCCATAACGAGGCGTATGTACAGAACTTTTCTCTTGCCGTCAGTTCCTGTGAGAAACCATATAAATGAACTGACTGAATGTTTCCAAATGCTGGAGCAGAGGGGGAAGTCTCTACAGGAGGATGATAAAGTTTATATACTCCTGAGCTCTCTGTCTGAGCAGTATAATATGTTAATTACTGCTCTGGAGTCGGTTGAAATTGATAAGCTGACTCTGCAATATGTTATTGGCAGAATTTTGGAACACGAGAAGAGATTGCTTGCAACAAATCCTGGGAAGCCTGCCAAGCCGGAGGGAAACCTGCCAAGCCGGGAGACGCAGAGGTTTGCCGGCGGAGAGAGGAATGCAGAGCAGAGAAAGCCGGGTGATTTACAGCAACACGTGGCTCTGAAGGTCAGATGTTGCTACATCTGCAAGGCAACAAATCACTTAAAGCGCGACTGCCCAGAAGCAAGGAAGAAAAGCCGAAGGGACCAGTCGTCGCGTGAGTTTGTGAGCGGTCAGAAGGCATCATTGGTGCTGACTGAGCACAGTGACACAGCCAGTGTCTGGATTTTAGACTCTGGTGCGTCACAGACCATTTGCCGGCATCAGGAACTTTTAAAAGACACACGGGACTCAAGTTTGCCGCATGTAAGCCTCGCTGATGGAAGGAGTTCTGAGGTGACACGTGAGGGGAGTGTGTGGTTCCCAGCTTTGAACTATACATTTAAAAAGGTGCTATGTGTCCCTGAACTAGAGAACAATTTGTTAAGTGTAAGTGCCCTTGACAGGGCTGGATATACTGTAACATTTACAGACAAGGCTTGTAAGATATCCAAAGGTGGGAAAGTGCTTCTTACAGGGAAAATGTGTAATAATGTGTATGTGGTAGAAAATAGGCATGTGGAGGCAAAAATGATAACTAATAAGAGCCCCCATGACAATTGCATACATCTGTTACATAGAAGGTTGGCTCATGCAAATTTTGAGACCATAAAGAAAACGCTAGCCTTACTGGGGAAGGAAAAAGTTAAAGAGTGTGGGAACTACCTGGATTGTGAGGTATGCAAAAGTTCCAAATCTAAGGCTTACCCAGTGGCTAAGCATAGTGAGAGACTCTCAGACACTGCACTAAAAGTAGTGCATGCAGATGTCATAGGCCCCTACAGGGAGAGTCACTCAGGTAACCATTACGCGTTGATTCTGGTGGATGATTGCACCAGATTCTCATGGGTGTATCCTTTGAAAAAGAAATCACAGGTGTTTGAAACATTTAAGTATTGGGCCAAAAGAGTGCAGAAACAACTTAAATGTACCTTGGATTCTCTCCAAACAGATTTTGGGGGAGAATTCATGTCAAATGAGTTTAAGAAATGGTTGCAGGTGCAAGGTGTGAGGCACAGGGTTGCCAACGTGGCGGTGCCAGCAGAAAATGGTGTTGCTGAGCGACATGGGGGAATGCTACAAACAAAAATGTATTCCATGTTGCAGGATGCAGGGTTGCCAATGACATACTGGGCAGAAGCAATCAAGGCCGCCTCTTATGTTTCTAACAGGATCTGGACCAGGTCTATAAATGACATACCTTATAGGGTTTTGTACCAGAGGGATCCTAGCTTAGGTTACCTCAGAGTGTTTGGTACAAAAGCCTGGGTTGATGTGCCAATATCCAAGAGAAGGAAAGGAGGAGCGAGAGCTAAGAAACTAACCTTCCTTGGGTATCAGTCTGGCATGAAATCATACAGGTTTGCTGATGAGCATAATTCTCTCAGCTACAGCAGAGCTGCGAATTTTTGTGAGGGAAATAACTGGGCCAGAATTCATGGACAGGAGGAGCCAAAGGAAATTGGGCTACCATTGACAGATCTCTCACAGGATGCAGATGGGGTGAAGCAGGAGGGATCTCCTCAGAGGGCTTCATCACCAAGGGCTGAAGAGGGGAGGCAGATTCCTAGGGTGTCAAGTAGGAGCACTAAAGGAATTCCCCCGGAGAGGTATGGTTTTGAGACCACTGATGTCAATCATGTACAGGTCAAAGAACCAAAGAGTTTTTAGGAGGTAATGGCTTTGGAAAGCAGGGGAAAAGAGGCCTGGCTAGAAGCCATGCAAACTGAGTTTGATTCCCTGAAAGAGAATAAGGTATTCTCTGTAACAAAACTGCCAGCTCAGAGAAAAGCCATAGGGTGCAGATGGCTTTACAAAGTCAAACAGTGTCCAGAAGGGAAGATACTCCGTAAGGCAAGGCTCGTGGCTAAGGGTTATTCCCAAGTTGAAGGGCAAGACTTTGATGAATTATTTGCTCCCACTGTGAAGGCTGATACTATAAGAGCTGCACTGTGTAAAGCTGTCAGAGATAACATGTTAGTGCACCATTTTGACTTCACCACTGCATATTTGAATGCAACAATAAGTGAAGAAATATATATGGAGCAGATCCCTGGGTTTGAATGCAAGGGTAAACAGGGAGTACTAAAATTGCATAAGGCTCTGTATGGATTAAAGCAGAGTGCACGTGCATGGTCCCAATGCATTAGTGAAGCATTGGCAAATCTTGGGTTTAAGCAAGGTGTTGCTGATCCTTGTATGTTTACCAAATGTGTAAAGGGCTCTGACTGTGTTTTATTTTTGTATGTCGATGATCTTTGTTTGTTGTGTCATACAAAGGAACAACTAAACTGGTTTAAGGAGGCTACTGGAAAACTGTTTAAAATGAAGCATCTTGGTGACATTCAAAATTATCTGGGGGTAGAAATTACCAGGAACCCAGAAGGATATTTTGAGTTGTGCCAGGAGAAAAAGATTGAGCAGCTCCTAGAAAAATTTAAAATGACAGAGGCAAAAAGCACTGAGACTCCCATGACAACAGGTTATGTGAAAGAGGTGGATGACAAGGTATTCCATGACAAAAATCAATACCAATCGTTGGTGGGTTCATTGTTATATCTGTCATGTTGGACAAGACCAGACATTTGTATGGCAGTACATTTGCTTTGCCAGAAATGTGCATGCCCATACATGAAAGACTGGAATGCAGCAAAAAGGGTGCTGCGATACTTAAAAGGCTCAGCTTCAGCCAGGTTGTGTTTAAAGGCTGATGCAGAGGAAACAATCACGGTATATAGTGACTCCAGTTGGGGAGAAAGGGAAGAAGGAAAGTCTACCACTGGGTATGTGCTATATCTACATGGGGCACTGGTTATGTGGAAGTCTTTAAAACAGACTCATGTAGCTACCAGCACATGTGAGGCAGAATATTCGGCATTAAGTGACAGTGAGATTCAGCTGGAATGGCTGAGTCAGCTGGCAAAAGACCTAAATCTTGGTTGTGAAATGCCTGTAAGTGTTTACTGTGATAATACTGCAGCACAGCAATTGGCTGGGTATCAAGGAATAAGAACAAGAAGTAAACACATCACAATAAGATACCAAAATGTCAGGGAAGCGGTAAACAATGGTTTGATGGTTCTGAAACATTGTGCTTCAAATGTAAATATTGCTGACGTTTTTACCAAATGTTTGCCTACAGAAAAGTTTGAACTGTTTAGAAGCAAATTGGGGCTTGCAATGTCAGTCTAGGAGGAGTGTTGGAACATGAGACTGCATATGGCAAGCAGATGTAAAAGATCTAAGTGACAGCCAGGTGATTGGTGCTGTCACATGACAGCTCAATGACTGAGCAGAAAAACTGGCTTGTACTGGACTGAGCTAGATAGTCCTGGAGACAAGGCAGCCAACAGTTGATTGGCTGGGAGACTATGCCAGATATGTATATAGGTGTGTTATATATGTATTGGGTTGTGGGTTGTGGAGGATTGGTGACCAAGCGGAGCATTCTGTCACTGTGAATAAAAGAGCACTTTTGTACTACGTGCTGAGTCTTCTGTACTTCCTCGTCTGTTGAGCTGCAACGCTTTCTAACATACGCCAACACGCCCCCTCCCCCCTCCGCCTATCCCGGCGGCAGCTCTGTCTCTCTTGTTTTTCTTGCGCGCCTGCTCCCCTCCCTGGGCCTTGCTGTGGTGGCCGCGGCGGAGGGAGGGACGGAGAGAGAGAGAGAGAGGGACGGCTTCTTTTCCTCGCGTTCAGGCCGCGGGAGGGGAGGCCGGGTTGGGTTGGGGGGGGAGTTGGACAGGCTGAATTGGGGACTGGGGGGAGAGAGGGGGGCCTGGATGCTGGGGGTGGTGTTACTTCCGGGCTGCCTTCCCCTTTTTTGCTCGGGAGTGGGGGGCGTCCCGATGCTCTTCCTCCGCCGCCACCATTGTTCGAGACTGCGGAGGAGGGGCCGGGCCGGTGGGGAGAAGAAGAAGCCTGGTCGAGCCGGGGAGGAGGCTTGAGTAGCCTGGAAGCCTATCATCCCTCCCCTGTTTGGGACTGGATCCTCCTAGACTCGAACCGGGCTTCTTCCCCCCCCCCCGTGGTGCTCTTGCGTGGGGGGGATTGGGCTGCGAGTGTTGTGCGCAGATGGGAGGCCGTGCTTCCCCGCCCCCGCCATTGAGTTTGAGGAATTGGGTGGGAGGGAAGTCGTTGAGTATGATGTCAAGTTTTGTTCAGTGTGCCTGTGATTTGGTTGAGACTTGAAAATTTGGTTAAAGTTTGTTAGGTTAATAAACAGTGTACCTACCTATGTAGTTTGCGTTTGGGAGATTTGGCTCTCAGGGGAGGTCTCGGTCGTTGTGCTGTTGATATTTGGCTCTGTTGACTGATGAGTTTGCCGACCACTGCCCCAGCACCACCTTCTGAATTGGGCTCAGAACTGAATAAGCAGCTGGCACATATTTTAACTTTATTATTACCTGCTGATTATTATTAATATTGCTGATTATTACCTACAAAGCTCTTCATAATCTGGGATCCTCATGCCTGAAAGTCCACCTTTCTATCTTTTGGTTCTTGGTTTTGTACTATCTTGTGAATACATGTGTTACAGTTTGGTATTCTCTCTGTTATGACTGGAAGCAGCACTGCACTGTCACAGAGGTCTTTCCTAGCCCTGCCACTTGGGCTTTCCCTTTTTGGTTGGAGATAACTGAATGCATAACTTTGCACTTGAAGACAACTTTCTACCAATGCACTGTGTTCTAAGAAAAACAACAGGTGCAGAAAGACCTTAGAACAAATTAACACACAATGGTAATATCCATAGGTGCATGACAAGTAATTGCCTACTGGTACTTTTAACAGCTGTTCGAAGGAATGATTTAAAGATGAGGGTGGCAACACATCCAGTAAGTTATTTGGCTGTTTTCTGTCATTAATTGTTGTGAACAATTACATCCTATAATAATTTTGTTAGGTCCTGGGTGAAGCAGCACCTCTCAAATAACTAGGGTTACCAACCTCCAGGCACTAGCTGGAGATCTCCTGCTATTACAACTGATCTCCAGCTGATAGAGATCAGTTCACTTGGAGAAAATGGCCACTTTGGCAATTGGACTATATGGCATTGAAGTCCCTCCCCTTCCCAAGCCCCATCCTCCTCAGGCTCTGCCCCAAATACCTCCCACCCATAGCAAAGAAGGACCTGGCAACCCTACAAATAAGGATATGAGACTTAACAAGTTTTTGGCAGCACAGCTTTGCAGTGGCCTGGGAAGCCTCCACGGCTGCAGAAACTTCATGGCACACCCCCTTCTCGGCCTGGCCAATCAGGCACAGCCTGGCATAGCCAGGGGTGGAGTGAGTTTCAGGCCAGTGAAATACAGCAAAGGAGTTCTCCCTCGGGTCCGCTAGCCTGGGATTTAAAGGAGCCTGCCATGCCACCGAAGCCAGTTGGCCTACATCCTGTCTATCCCACTCTTCATCGCATTGTTACAGGTTCGTGTTCTGTTCACCTGTTTTGTCACAACTTGTGGGTGAAATCAGCATGAGGCCGGATCCTTTTCAGGGAAAATTGGCCTGTGTGCCTCTTTTCCCCAGCTTTGTGGATCCAGTTTAAGGGATTTTGGGATAACAACATGCAGGGGTCATGCCCAGCTCGGGGCTGACAGGGTGCCCTCACCCCAAGTGAAAGAGGGGATCACACAATGGCCTATGTCCATGTGGGGTTCCACATGCTGCCATCCCATGGTTCTCCTCCAGCAGGTTGGCTGGGGGGAGGCAGTCTGCACTTCTGCTGGCAGGCAGGTCAGTCAATGCCTTGATCTGTTGCCCCTATGCTGCGCCAAGGCTCTGTTAGCCGTGACCAATAAAGTTGTGGCTTGTTTTTCCTCAGTAACGTGTTAGCTGTCTTTCTTATATAACTGTTAGTAGTGAGAGTGCCTCTCCTTCCTCCTGTTTGCCTTAGATGCTGGGTATGCAAATACCAAGCCTCATCCCCCCTTCCCTGATGCACTGTACGGCCTTTACAAGCTGGGAACTATGCTGCTCAGCACCAAGCGTGTTTCTTCTCAGCCTAGTCCACCATAAGACATGTAATAGACTGTTGCATTAAATGACCTTCCATCATGCCTGATGCATCAGGGTGTTTGCCAACGATCCCTACCTATGGCCTAACCCAGGGGTGTCAAACTCAATTGTTATGAGGGCTGGATATGACATAAATGTCATTTGGCCAGGAGTAGTGGCTGCCTCGGCTGGCTTGCAGGCCAGATAAAACAGCATAAAACAAACATTTGGCATCCTCAAACAATAGTAATAAAACAGTTCTTAGGTTAAAAGAAGACCATAAAACATCTTAAGAAGATGGAACCCCTTCATTTAAAAGCCTAGGTAGAAAGAGATGTTTTGGATTGCTATCTAAAAGGAAGTGAGGTAGGCACCAGGTGAGCCTCAAGGGAGAGATCATCCCAAAGGTAAGGCAAGATGGCTAAAAAGTTGTTTCTAGTGATGATAATGGTCATTAACCAGTATGAATTAGCAGAATCTCTGCACAGGTGCAGAAGATGCATAGGAGAGAAGATGAAGAAATTAATGGCATATTTTTAAAACATTGCGAACCACTTTGAGGACCTTACAGTCAAAATGTGAGATATAAAGTTAACAACCAAATAAATAAATAAACAAATTAAAACATGGTGCAACCCTACTTGACATACTTTGTGGCTGTTCAGTATGATTCTACTGGACCGGGTGACTGGGGTCACAGCCGACGCAAGTGGCACTACGCCGGTGTCTGTGCCAGTTTGCATGGCGCAATTGGCACAAACACCAGCACAAACACTTCGCTGCCTCTTAAGTCCATTTGGCCCCCAGGCTCAGGAATGAGGTGACACTGTGGCATAAGCTTTCAAGAACTAAAACCCACTTTATCAGATCTCTGATGTACCATATTTCTTTGAAAGGAAGATGGCTCTGAATGCAAGGTGACCCCCCTAAAAATGTTATATGCAAAAGGTGGGGTTTTTTTTTTATTACAGTACTTAAATGTAACTTGTATGCAAATGTAAAACAATCTCCTCTTTTTCTTGATAGCAGTCCTGGGGGAAAATTGTTCTTCCTATTCAGTAAATGTAATATATCTATCCTTAATAACAGGGAAAGATAGACAAATAAACATACACATGTAGAGAATTGTGAACAGTAGGGTTAAGAGGCCATTAAATTGCAAGTGATATGGGCCATGACATTTCTATGTAATGGTCATATTATATAAGAGAAGCACAGAGACAGTCCACAACAGCAATAACTGGTGATAATACAATCTCTCTAGTTTTCATAAGCTCATTTAACACTCATCATGTGTGAGAAAGGTTTTGTCTCCATTCAAGCATTTGTAAATCGCTCCAACTTCCTGCTACATTCTAATTCAGTGAGTTAATACTAGAGTTCCTTTACTTCTTCCTGCTTGGCTCCTTGGATGTTAGAGATCTGTAGTCCTGGCAGAGAGAGACCAGAGCACACACAAGCAGCAGCCATTCTGAACCCACCTATGAAACAGAATTTAAGGCAAAATTGCAGGGGTCTAATACATTGGAAACAAGGAAAGGAGATGAAGAAATTAATATTGTATTTTTAAAACGTTGCACTTTGAGGACCCTATGGCCAAAAGGTGAGATATAAATTAACAAACAAACAAATAAATAAGAGTGGATGTTTTGAGTTTCAGCATCAGAATATCCCACGAGACCGAAACACTCTTCCAGAGGATTGAATGTCAGTATTTTTTACATCAGACTGGTTTGTAGCAGAATCTTTTGCATAGAATTGACCAGCCATCAGCCATCCTAGCTCCTCCAGCCCTCCTTTCCCCAACTTACATTACAGGAGGGACAAAAACAGCTCACAGAGCAATCCTAAGGGGGAGGGCAGTTTAGGTGTTCCTGGTGACGGCGCAGCCGGGCCGCTTGCTGATCGGTTTGCTGCACCACAGTGAGTAAACCAATTGGGGAAATCACCCAAGCCCCATGAAACTGCTTTGTGCAATTTCATGGGGCTACACCACCATTTTTGCTGGCATAACTCGATGACAGCAAAAAGGGGCGTTCCCAGGGCGAAAGAGCTTAAGGAGCTGACTAAAGTCAGCCTCGCCCCCAGGAACGCCCCCTTTGGCTACAACACAAGCACCAGTGTTGGACATACACTGCCACCAAGGCTGAGAACAATACCATAAGGGGCCTAGACTCTGTCAGGAGGCTAAACTCCTAGCAGAGTCACTCAAGGTGGAATGGTCACAGCTGAGACACAAGACTATGATGCATCCACCCACTTCAGGGATCAATGGCCACATCAGAAGAAGAGAACAGACATTTCCAAAAGTGAGGGGGCAGAAGAATCCTTGAAGGGTAGCTACTGGGCAGCAACAGTAGTGGAAAGTGACACTGATGGAGGATTTTTCAGAGAAATGGCAGTGATACGTCAAGTCACCGTGGTTAGTACTATGCAGAAGAAGGCAATGGTAAATATGCCCTGAGCCTGGCTTTGGCTGTGGGAGGGCAGGCTACAAATCGCTAAATAAATAAATAGATAAATAAATAAACCACTTCTGACCAACTCTTACCTCAAAAATCATAGAATGAGACAATCCAAAATGAAACACGATATAGTGCTGGAAGATGGGATCTCCAGGTCAGATGGCACTCAGTCAGCTACTGGGGAAGACCAGAGGTCAAGTATGAGTAGAGCTATTCTTAATGTTGTTACTGGACTAAAGCTGAAAGGATGTTCAGTTGTTGACATAAATGGATGTAAAAGGAAAGTCCAAAGATGTTTGATGCCTATAATAGGAACATGGAACATGAGAAATACGAACCAAGGTAAGCTTGAAATTGTAAAGCGAGAAATGAAACATTTAAACATTTTAATCATGGGAGGGAGTGGACTAAAGTAGACTGGATTAGGACATTTTCAGAAAATTACGAAGTGTTTTACTCAGGGAATGACAAACACAGAAGAAATGGAGTTCCTCTAATAGTGAGGCGAGATGTAACCCAAAGTTACACAAGGGGCTATAATACAAAACCTAACCAAATAATATCAATCAGACTTCAGGGAAAGCCTATCTATATAACCGCCATTTAGTTTTACATCCAAAGTACAGATGCTGATGAGGAAGCAATTGAAAACTTTTATGCAGGTGTCCAAGAAGAAACTGATCACACACCTAAACAAGATGTGCTGATAATCATAGGTGACTGGAACACAAAAGTAGGAAACAAAACAGAATCAAATATTGTTGGAAGATTTAGGCTAGCAACATGTAATGAAGCAGGAGAGCAACTCATAGAATTCTATGAAGACAACGGTTTGTTCATTGCATACAAGTTTCGGGCAACCTAACAGATGGTTGTATATGTGGACATCACCAGATGGCCAATATAGAAATCAAATAGATTACATACTTGCTTAGCAACATCTTTCCAAACCTGGTAGTGGTTTTACAGCCCATCAGGGAAGGGGGATAGAGCTTGGTACTCCTCAGCACAATATTTGCAGGCAAGAATAAACAAGGCTGGTGGAAGCTGCTGGCTGAGTATGGAACCAGGTTGGATTTGTCAAAACAAAGGAAGCCATGGCTAGGCTTCCTACTACAGCTCACCCATTTAAATATTAGCATGTTTAAATATGATGACATAGATCAGCTAATTTTAGCAAACTAGTTATATCCATGCTTTATTTACATCTCATGTCTTTATCTAAGGTACTGGGGCAAACAAAAGGCACACAAGGGCAAAAGGAGAAATCAGTGGCCCTTCCCTATAATGACCAGTCACATGACCTTTTTGGAATGGTACCCATATGGAAATTATTTGCATCTTCATGCTCTTCCTAGGATTCTACCACTCAATCCAATGAGATGGTGCTGGCAAGTCACAAGACATCGTAGTTTGCACAAACAGGTTTTGATGCAGATTAGTAAATTCAAGACTAGCATATTGGAAAGAATTACAAAGTTTTAGCATGTGCTACTTGTTTGCTGCTGATGGTTAATTTCAAAGGGTGCTAATCATTGTCCTGTAAGTATCAAGATAATGATTGTAAGTAACAGGACAATGATTAGCACATTACCTTTAATACTTTGACTCAGCTCAAACCCAACCCCCTTCTGAGTATATATTACTCTTCCTACACACTTGACACTGAGAGACACTGTCCTTCAGTGTTACTCCTCTGAAGATGCCGGCCACAGCTGCTGGCGAAACGTCAGGAAAGAAAATACCAAGACCACGGTCATGCAGCCCGGATAACCTACAAGAACCGATGAACTCTGACCGTGAAAGCCTTCGACAATTTTTTTTTGTTTGACAATCCATTGTCACTGTCTCATGCAGCATCCAATATTGACCAGGCTGCAAAAAATCCAGTGTATAAATATTAAATTTAACACAGAAGCAATATTGTGGGACACAATTTTTCAAACAACACCTTTACTCAGTCTTCTTAGTCAGCATGGTGTAGTGGTTAAGAGCGGTGGAGTCTAATCTGGAGAACCGGGTTTGATTCCCCACTCCTACACATGAAGCCAGCTGGGTGGCCTTGGGCTAGTCACAGTTTCCTTAGAGCTCTCTCAGCCTCACCTCACAAGGTGTCTGTTGTGGGGAGAAGAAGGGAAGGATATGGTAAGCTAGTTTGATTCTCCTAAAAAGGGAGAGAAAGTCAGCATATAACAACCAACTCTTCTTCTTCTCCTCCTCCTTCTCCTTCTTCAGCAGTTAGAACAGTGGAAAACAGAAGAAAAATGCTCACCCTATTCAGAGTGAGGTTAGGGTTGTCAGCTCCTGGTTGGGAGATTTTTGGGGTGGAGCCTGAGAAGGGCAGGGTTTTGGGAGGGGAGGGACTTCAATGACATAGAGTCCAATTGCCAAAGCGGCCATTTTCTCCAGGGGAACTGATTTCTGTCGGCTGGAGATGTAACAGTGGGAGATCACTAGCTAATAACTGGAGGTTGGCAACCCTTGTGAGGATAGAAAAAGCTGTCTCCACTGGGTTTGCTTCATGGAATCCTCACATTGCCAGGTCTGATTGGATGCATGATGTATAATAATATCATGTCTCTTACTGGATCCCTGAACGGCTAAGAGGAGCCAAAATGCAAAGCTCTAAAAAGAAGGCAAATAGTGCACACAAAAAGATAAACCATGGGAAATTTGTGGAGCATCCCCCACAGCCCCTCTTTGTTCTTCCTGATCTCAATTATTGTGGCTGGAGATATAGCTCAACTTTAATTGGATTAAACATTTGGAATTTGATGGTATGTGATAAGACATATCATTGTGATGGTACTGGTCATGGCAATCATGATGGACTTTGGTTTTTCATTCCATGACACAGGGATTGGCTCCCTGCCTTCTAGGCTATTCAATTCTATACACACATAATCCTGCATATGAAACAATTGGCAAAGTCAGTAGAGCAATCCTAAACAGAAGCCTATACAATGGGACTCACTCCCAGGAAAGTGTTTTTAGGATTGTACTACATGAACACAAGAACCCCCCCCCAAAAAAAAAAAATACAGTTGGGTATTCATCTGAACTCTTCTACAGATGTGTGTGTGTGTATTTATGTCAATTTACCACAACAATAGTTCATTTCAACAAATCACAAATACTGGAGTAAGAAGCATTTTGAGTTAGAAAGAAAGATGCCATGATGATCCCCCAAAAAGAGCATTTGTGGCAGTTCTTAACCATTCAAAAACTTATGTCAATGTACCTTTTTTGTGTATCAATCGATCAATCAATCAATCAATCAAGTAGAACATCTAATCAAGAGCTACATAAATTGTAATAAAACAATATCAGACAATCGAAAAGTCCGCAAAATAAAATATATCAATAAAATCTCATATCTAAAAAGGTAAGCAAACTAGCTTCTAAAATGTTTATCTATTCAAATTGTATCTATTTGTACATTACATCCTTTCGGGCCTTATAGATAGCAGCACAGAATTCGGCCACACATCTCGAAGTTTGTGTGTTACTATCTTCCAGTAGTCGTTGGATACAGATTTTATCAGGTAGCCCTGTATTATTTCTTAGAGTTTCTTGAATAGTCTTAGATCTAGACTCATGATGGAGAGGGCAGTATAAGAAGGCATGTCAATCAATTATGAGGATGTAGAGGATCCAACTAGCTTTTCCACTCAATCTATCCCAGACGCCCCATGCACACTACAGCCTCTGTCTCACATGACTTTTGGAAGTGAAAGGGAACCCTTCTTCCCTTTTTCATCAGTGGAAAAGCTAGTTGGAAACTCTCCAGACAAAGCATGTCAAACTTTCGGATCCCATTATCATATAAACAGCCATATATAATAAGCAATACATATTATGTGACCGCATCATTTAATTAATTAGTCTCATGGCTGAGTCCACCAGCTTTAACACCAAAAGTGAAGGGTCAAGTCCCTAAGAGGCATTATTTTTAATACTGTTGTTGTTTTAACCAGCATAAGATATTATAGTGCTAAATTCCCTATGCATTATTGAAGTTGTTCTGGGATTGTTTTCTGATCTATAACCTAAGGCATTCACTAGAAAACTTTGCACTCAGAGTTAATTGTGATATTCAACGGCCCCTTCTTTATGAAATATGCCTTTTATGTATTTAATGCCATGTAGGCTTTTTAGCCTGGCCTTTTCTGCCTTGGCCCAGTGCTCCAGGTAGAAATTATCTTTTTAAATCTCCTCTGCGCACAGTGATATAATGACTTCCTACTTCTTATTCATTATGTGCAATAAATTAAAGGAAGGCAATTGCTTCTTTGTCTACTTACTGAATCAATCTATAATTCTAAAACAGGAGTATAATGAAAATTTGGATTTCCCACTTTTGAATCATGTACATATTTATACCCTAACCCTGGCTTGTCTATGATTATGTCTACTTCTCCCACCCCACAGGCAATGAAGAGATAAACAGGGATTTTAATAAATCAGAAGAAACAGATGGATGCATGAAGCACTTTGCTCAGCTAAAAGAATTCTATGAGTTGTAAATTAAATGTTTATTAGCAGCCCTATCTGCCAAGATTTCTGAATAAGCGCTCTTACATTCATGAACGGTCTACATAAAGCAGCTGCATTAGCTCTCAAGGACTTTCCTAAAAACTCAAGGTTGTTTGAAGCTAACCTAGAGAATGATTGCTTGTCCAGATGTGATAACAGACACTAGCAGAACAAAAATGACAGTTTGATTCACATATAAATATAAGTGGGTCTTGGATGTCTGGCTTTTTTTTCTTGCACAGTCAAGATAGATGTCTTTTTAAAAAAGCATCAGTGGTGAATGTTCTGTCAGTTTCAAAGGTCAGCCATTGCAAAGGATCAGCAGAAACAGCTCAGTTTATGGGAGGGACTATGGAGAGATTTCATTAGCCATGCTCATTTGTCCAAAGGTTGTTCTTCTGTCTGTCCTCAGCAATTTGGATGCTTGGGAGAAAATAATTGGTGATATATACACTCTTAAATGGTTTGTTCACTTGTTTAGATTTTAACCCATTCTGTTCTGGAGGCTCAAGGTGGATTATAGTAAAACCCACCATGAGGTTCTGAAGAATAATGATGTGGGGCTGCACTTCAACAATCACAAGTCTAAAGTTCCCATGTGTGTTCTTTGGGTCCTGGCCTTATCCCCAACTATGAAAACAAACATGATATTCCATTCCAGTCTTTAAGCTTTGTAGGATAAGATACAACAAAAGGATTAAAAAATTAAGATCCAGACTAGAAAAGGTGTGTGTGTTTTGAGATCTTTTTGTAAATGTGCACTGCTTTGAATATATATATAAATACCTTACATGCCAGATATGTTGTCTTTAAAGTGCAATATCTTTTACAAAGTGTAAAATCATTTACATGTTGTAAAACAGTCATACTTTGAGAGCCTCCGACTATTATAAATGAGGATATAAATGAGTTCTTGGTTTACTGCATTTGGTTTATATTTATTTTTATTAGTATGGTTTATATTTAATTATGTTAAATATATATTATTGTATTTACAATTATTGACCGTGCATTCCTGAGATTCAACAGGCGGGGAGGAGGTGCAGCTGCGCCACCTCCTAAAGCAATTCTCTGCATGCCGAAAGACAAAAAAAGCCTTTAAGGGGCTTTTTTTAAAAAAAAATGGGGCCTTTTTGCCCCATAGAGAAAAGTGCCAGTGTTCCCAGGGCGAAAGGGGACAGGAAGCTGCCTAACATCAGCTCCTCCCCCCACCCCACCCCGGGAATGCCTCCTGGGATGCTGGTGCACCCTCCTATGCAGGTGGGATGCCGGCAGATGGCCCTGCTGGCATTCCGGGGTGCTGCTGCCATGATAGCATCCAGGGACTGGCGTCCAGGCCTCCACACCAGCGCTGGGGCCACTAACGCTGATGTAAGTAGCCTGGGTGCTGGCGCGTGGCCCCCGAACGCCAGTGCAGCACCTTCCTGGACTCCTAAATGATTGTAAAACCAAGTCACATTTGGGAGAGAGGGAAGGGAAATAAAAGAGAAAGAGAGACATATATATCACATGGGTGATGGTATATGGTAAATAGTTCCCTGAGACCATTCAGGTCTAGTTTCATCTGGCAGAAGTACACTTCCACCAACAGAGAAAGAGGTGTTTTTGTTGATTCTTCTTCCCACTGTGGACCCACATCTCCCACGTGGTTTTTCTGAAGGGTCCCCTGATTCTTGGGAGAAGCAATCCATGGGGTTCTGTGGACTAAAGGAGGAGAGGGTAGGGAGGAAAATTCTGATCCTTTTGCTGAGCTGTGTTCACTCTAGTTTGAACCCAAGCCTTTCTCTTTTACTACATAATTGATGTTTTGCCACTTTTTAGAATACCTTTTGCTCCCAAAATAGAAACTGAATTACAATTCAAAGTTTTGTGTCCTTCAGTGCCATCCACTATGACTGTTTGCTAAACCTCTCATCAAGAGAGAATTAACTACTTGCCCAAGCCAGCCACATTCTACCCACCACAAAAGACCATCTCTCCTGTCTCTCACTGAAGGAATATCTCCTTCAGCTAAATTGACTCCCATGCCTTGACTGTACCGCAACTTTTTAGGGTTCCCCCCTATTGTTTCATTTATCCAGTTCTCTGTCCAGTTACTTCAGAAAGTGGTCTGTTTAAATAAAATGTCTTTTTTCCAATATGAGAATGGAAAAAAATAACAAAAAGAACTAGGGGAATAAACTCAGTATTTATTTATTTCATATATTTTATCTTACTTTTCAGTGTAATGAAAGCAACCAACAAATGGTACACAAAACATCCTGACCTGGACTGGTAATCACTGAGTTGTTTTATCAGGTTACAAATTCATGGCTACAGCCATGCCCAACTTTTAAATACATGTAACAGGAGAGATATTACAAGCTGGCAGCCCACAATCCACTCTTCTGCATGTATATATTTATATAATGTATGCATATTGAAATTGGAAATATGATAAGTAATCCTTAAATTGTATACAATGCTTTCTGACATTGCAACCTGTGAAGAAGAAAAATTACCTCAGGCTGTAATACCTGGCCACCATGCCTGTAACAATATAAGCATCTGAACCATTTGGAGAAGAAGAAAAAAATACTATTGTTGTTCTTTTTAAAAAAAAATCCTGCCTCAAGAGTCTCAGTGTCCTGAAAGAAAAATAAAACTTACATCACAACAGGGAACCCACTATTTTACAGCCATTAAAACAAAGCCTTAAATACAATACCATAGAATACTATATTCAAATGGGAGGGAAAAGGTTTATAATAACATGCCTAAATTCCCCTGAAATTGTGGGAGGCCATCACATCATATCTCCCTGAAACAAATAGGAATGATTGAAATGGTGCATCCCATGAACTATGCGATTGCTTTCTATCAAATTAAGACATTTTAAAACTTGTTCAGTACATTATACTTAATTTCAGTGGGCCTTGTACGAAAAAGTGTTTTCATGCATTGTGTCTCAGTGCGCAGAATGCTTGTGGTACAGCTTGTAAAATTATACAACAAGGGATATTATATATTATGAGGAATTGTTGATCAAGGGACTGGTTTAACTCCTGGTTATGACAAACATGCTCTGCAGATTTATTAGGAAGGGTGCCTTACTGTCTCATGTGCAAAAAGATTATTACACTGTGCTAAGAAACATTTTTACAAGTCAATTTTAAGAAAAAAATAGCATCAAGCCTGTATTTTAGGGATCTTCCTTAAATAGGTCTTCCATACACTTTGAGAAGGTAAAAAATAATGTGATAAAAGATCTATGATAAATGAATTAAAAATATTTCTGTGGGCATTTAACCAGAATATTTAAGGGAAATGTTGGGTTGTATGCTATTGTTCTACTCAGCTAGTGACAGCACCTTTCTCTGAAGTAAGAGCCACTAAGGCTGCAATCCTAGGGGGGGGGGGAGTGAAGCTCCTTAGGAGTTTGTGTGACCCTGCGGTGGCGTAAGTCCCATTTAACTTGGGAGAAGGGACACTTATACCATCACAGGTGGCATCCAAGCTGGCACCAGGATGAGATGCAGCGACGTGGGGCTTGGGTGCTGACTGCCTCCTGGCAGCGTTCCAATAGTGCAAGTCCCCACACCAGCAATCTGGGAGGCGTTCCTAGGGGCGGAACTGCCTTTAGGCAGCTTCCTAACCCCTTCTGCCCCAGGAACACCTCTTCTCACAGCAGCATGGCTATGCCACCTTTTGGGGTGATTTCAATGGGCTGATTTTTGGGTTTTTTAATTTTTCTTTTAGTTTATTTTTCTTTTTTGTAGATGGGAAGCCTCTGAGGAAGCAGTGCAGCTGTGCCGCACCCAGCCACAGTGGATCTGCCCGCCCCCCCAGGATTGGGCTGCTTGCAGAAGTGTCTTTTGCATCGGAGGAAGGCTCCTTGCTCGAGATGAAGGTACCTCTGTTAGCTGAGCGGTGTGATGGGATACAACCCATTTTAGTATTGCTTCAATCCAAAAAGCACTAATCCACTTATCCCTGTGAAATTCTATTACTTGTGACAATGTAATGTACCAAAGCAATTGAATAATACTATGAATGTATTTCTTTTTGACACTATTATTATACAAATGGAAATTTCAGTGACATTTAGAATCTACTTGGATGCCTTTCAACCCGTGCAAGCAGCTTGAATAGTAATTGTCTTTACTTGCACACACATATTTTTTAACTGTTTCTCCTCAGAAAAAAAATGGCAGCTACTGAAAGAAAGGAGGGGAAAGCCAGAATGTAGGCCTAGGACTCTGTATGAGAAGAGCCTTGCATTGTGTTTAGAAGCAAACACAAGTAAAAGACATCAAAGTGGCACACACAGGGTTGCTTGTTAGAGAAGAGTTTTGAAAGATGATAGAACTGCAGGATTTATAACCCAATCCTTTGAATTTTGTTTTTTCTTTCATCCTCAGCGATTGATGAGAGGGATGGGAAGCTTATTGAGACAGCTGAAGTTCTTGAAGGTTCAGAGGAGAAATAGTTCAAGTCCTAGGGCATAAGAAGCAGCTTTTAAAAACACATACATATTTTCCCTATCAGTTCCAAAAAAATCCTTTGCTAGATATCAAACACAATATAGGTCTTTTATGCATGGGCTGGATCTCCCTGCTTGGACCTGGGTTCATCGCACATTAAAGTAACCCGGTTTCAGGGAAACTGTATGCATTGGCTTGAATGATCAGGGACGAAACTGTGTGCTAATCGAACCATGAATACAGAAACACAGTCTCCCAAGCTCAAATCAAGTCCCACCCCCTTTAAATGCTGCTCTGTAATTGGCTAACTTCGCAGTGCTCCCCCTGGGAGAAGATTTCCTTCCCCCCAAACCCAACTGCTGCATAAAAAACCATTTTAAGAACAAAAACCAGAGCTGTCGAAGGCTTTCACGGTCAGAGTTCATTGGTTCTTGTAGGTTATCCGGGCTGTGTAACCGTGGTCTTGGAATTTTCTTTCCTGACGTTTCGCCAGCAACTGTGGCAGTTTCTCAAGGAAGAAACTAATCATCTAAATCACGCACTGCTAGCAAACGGCTACTCCAAGAATGAAATCAGAAGGGCCATTAAACCAAACAAAAATCAGAAAACTCAGGAAAAACAGTCTCCCATAGGAAAGGTATTCTTGCCATTTATTAAAGGAGTCACTGATAGGATGGAGAAACTTTTGAAAAAACATAACCTACAAACAGTGTTTAAACCCACCAAGAAAATACAACAAATGCTACGATCAGCAAAAGACAAAAGAGACCCCCTCATCTCTGCAGGAGTATATCGTATACCTTGCAGCTGTGGAGAAGTTTACATCGGGACCACAAAACGCAGCATACAAACAAGGATAAAAGAACATGAAAGATACTGCAGACTTGGCCAACCTGAGAAATCAGCAGTGGCTGAACATGGACTGACACAAACAGGGCACAGGGTCTTATTCCAAGGCACTGAAAGACTGGACAATTCTACCAACTATTTTGTCAGATTGCACAGAGAAGCCATTGAAATTCATAAACATCAGCACAACTTTAACAGAAAAGAGGAGAGTTTAAGAATGAATAAGGCTTGGCTTCCTGTTCTAAAAAACCTCCAGACTAACAAAGACAACATTCAACAATAGCCATGCAGATTAGCTTTGGATTACACACATTAACAGATCACTTCAGGATACAATGGTTCCATATTAACATACCATACCATCATTAGCACATTATCTTGATACTTACAGGACAATGATTAGCACATTACTTTTGCAGGACAATACTCAGCTCAAACCCAACCCCTTTCTGACTATATATTACTCTTCCTACACCCTTGACACTGAGAGACACTGTCCTTCAGTGTTACTCCTCTGAAGATGCCTGCCACAGTTGCTGGCGAAACGTCAGGAAAGAAAATTCCAAGACCACGGTTACACAGCCCGGATAACCTACAAGAACCAAAAACCAGAGCTACCTGAAAGAAGGGGGGGGGGGAATCCAAGCCTCATTTTTTAAAAAAAGCCTTTCTTTTTGCACTTGAATCCCCACCTCTTTACACACTGCTTTGTGATTGGCTGGGAGAGAAGCCAATCTTCTGTTTCCCCCTGTTTAACCATCGGCATGCGGCTTTGAGGAGGGGGTTGGAAAAGGGTGGGGTGTGATGGCGTGGGGAAGCTCAACCCGAGGACGGAGTATGCATTTGGGCCAGAAGAGGAATTGGAAAAGTAGGGTTCGTTTTGTGTCGAAACAGTGTTGAGCTTCCAAGGAATGAGATATCGTGCATACTGAAAAATTTGATCCTGGCTGAAACGGAGAATAAAGGAGGTTAAAGCGACCATGCATAAAATACCATTGTGTTATTAATGTGTTGTTTAAATTTTTTTATTAAATTGTTCTGTTGTTTTTGTATTGTTGTTACCACCTTTGTTCCTGGGATGCCTGGGAGAGGGCAGGAATATAAATATTTTAAATAAATATTGCCTGAGAAAACTAGTCTAATAACCTGAAAATTAAGGAAGACAAAAAAAAAGTCCATATTAGCGTGCAGTTCAATGCTGTGCATGTTTACTCAGAAGTAAATCCAAAATAACAGTCCAAAGTGAATAGGTTTAATGGGACGAACCCAAGTAAGCATAGAGAGGACTCTGAGCTTTGATTCCTGGAGCCTATTTATTACTTTTTAGAAAATCAGGTGTACAATGGAATCCACTTATTTCCTTCTTTTTGACACTGAAGACAGTAAAATGAACCAACTAAGTGGTTTTAATGCAAGTGAAAAAAAGTATCTGTGATTCACATTTTGGATCATCCAAGTGCATCCAATTCAGAGGATGCTCTCAGTTCTACAAGGGAACTGGATTTAAAATACAAGGATATAATTTCTTACTAGGTCCTTCATTATACATGCTGCACATTTTGAAAGTTCAATATGATTTTAAATCACCATGGTCATAAAGAGTTTGGTGAAGTGCTATGTGGAATATAAATTAGGTAATCTTGAACCAAAATGGGATATAGTAGGAATGGCTTAGTTGTTGTCATTTTTTTAAAAAAAACAAACCTACGTACTAAGAAGTTGAAGAGATACAGCCATCTGATCTCAATGTATGGTCCATTCTGTTGTGGGAAAAGGAAAATAATGCAATTTGTTCATTTTACACCTTTGATTTTTCAGAAGATACTTATTAATCAGATTTCCATTATTATAAAGTTTAAGTCTTTAGAAGAAAACATCAAATTTATCCAATACTTGTCAGAGTAACAGGTTGCTCATAATAATCTGACAGAGACAGCTGATAGGTAGCTGTCAGATCAGAGGCATCTAGGATGATGCAAGAGGCAGCAATAGCCTTGCAGGTTCTAGGGTGAACTGCAACTAACCCGTTTGAAGCAGTAAGGATGATGTAACACTGTGGCCAGGTCTGGTTTCAGGTAGTGTTATGTATATAAGCCTATGTAACTGTAACTCTGTGTTGGGAAGTTTGGTGGAGAGAAGTGTACGTGACTGTTTGTCTTTTATTTGTGCACTGTAAATTAAACAACACTGTTTCTCTATAAAACAAGGAGTTCTAGTGGTGTGTCCTGGATAACTGCTAATCCGCCTGCTTCCACGTCAATTTTCACGTTCACTCTTGATCTTACTTTCCTTTTCAATTCATTGTGGCTTAGATCCTATGAAACACAAACACAGAGATGCTCAAATTTGCTTCTTTCTTGTCCATCTCCTCACCCCGGTAGCACCTGAGACCTCCAAAATGCTAATGCAGGAGGTTGTGGGACCTGCATGGACAAACCCATGTAATGGGGAAAGGAAGTTCCGGGTAAAATCAGCCACTCTTTCCTCTTCTGTCAGCGGTCTTTCCACTTATGCATTAAATCACATTGATGCAAGAGCCGTGCCCATCAATTCCCTCTCCTCATTGTATCCCCCTTGGCTGCAGGGCCTTTCATCTACAGTGTCCCAGCACCAGTTTTTTGAGGCCGCAAAGAGTTGCTGAGGTAAGGGGGAGGGCAGGAAATGTGTCTGTGTTCACCATTGCACATTTTACTGGTCCTCAGTTTCATTTATTTCTCCACACAGGTTTAGTTTTTAAAGGAGAAACATAATAGCTTGGACCCACCAAAATATCACAGAATAGCAAATAATAAGAGTTTCACATCTACCTTTTTTGTTTGTTTGCAACAGCGATGACAAACATACCTCTATCAGAATCTCAACTTTATGACAAACTGCAAGCAACACCCAAAACACTTTTTTAAAAAAAGGTTCACTTGTAATTGAATACTTGCAGTGGTATTACAAATGCATGGAAAATTGTAGTTCTCAAACCACTTTCCAGTGACTATCCCCACTGTCTACCAAAGCCATCTGATTGAAAATATTATTAACTGTCAAAAGAGGTGTTTTCTATGGTTGCATTGAGCCTGACGTTGGGGAGATGGAAAACCTTGTGGCTGGTCCCTGTCATATTCCAGCCTTGTCCATTTTGACTGATGATGTCTAGGGATGCTCAAGCATCCACAAGTTCAGCTTATGTTCTGTTCAGTGGTTGTGACCAGGGACTCAGATTTTTTGTCAGGCAGTTTGTCTGTGAGCTGCTCAAGCATGTTGGGTTACTGTCACAGATCTGGTAAGGAATACAGGGGACCAATTGTTGGTCTTGACTGAATAGATCACAGAAGGTGTTTCTGCAGACCAGAATCCGAGTTTTCTTGGTTTCAGCAGATAGAACCATAGCATCATAGAATTATAGAGTTTGAAAGGACCACCAGGTCATCTAGTCCAACCCCCTGCACAATGCAGGAAATTCACAACTACCTCCCTACCACACCCCCAGTGACCCCTACTCCATGCCCAGAAGATACCATAGCCCTGTTCACACTTTCCAGTGGATGCACATACAATCCGTGCACAGTATACCCTGGATTGTTCCTTGTATGTGAGTTACAGTCAACGCATGTCCAGCTGAACATATGATCCAAACCCCACATTTATCCAGGTACTGGTCCTTGGTTTCATTTGTAAAGTAAACATGCATTGTCTCTTTCTTACACATAGATGTATGCATGTATAGGCAGCATGTATGTGTGTTTGCTGTAATATGTGAACAGGGCTTTTGACATATGAGATGGAAAATAAAGAAACCCAGAATAAAAGAGCCTTGTAGAAGGAACAACAAAAGATATACAGTAACGATATGGCCTTGGGTAGTCTGATGTGGTAAAAACAATATGCAATTCATACATCAGATGAACAGATACTTGAGACCTACCACTGGACCCTGCAAACCATACTGATGGACGTACCTCCGGGTACTAGAAGTTTAGTTTTAAGAATTGTCAGATTTAGGGTTGTGCATATCAATATACCCAAACCAAAAATAAACCCAAAAATAGCTGTTTTGGTAATTTTCGGGTTTTGGTTTTTCTGAAAGCCAAAACCTGGGGGTCTGCCCAAAGCTGAATAGGCGATTCCTGGAAAAGCTGAATTATTCAGCTTTGCTCAGATGCACAACTCTGTGCTTTCTCCCATTTTTCTATCTTTTTTTTTTTTTACTAGTTTTGTTAGGGCCCATAGTTGGGGCCCTTTTGAGATAGGGATCATGTAATCAGAGACAACTTGGTCTGACCAATCATCCAACCACACAACCATTCGTCCATTACCATTCAGTGGGTTAATTTGAATAAAGCATAAGGGTTGTTTAAAAGATGGGGCTCACCAGTCCCATCTGGAGAGATATACCCTCCAACTAAAAAACAACCACTTCTACAGCTACTCATTGGCCATTTGAAGAAGACTTATCACCCGCATGGATGAGCAATCTCCTTCACAAGAGCAGCCTTGGTCATGACTTTGGCGGGCTCCGATATCACCCACCCCCCACCCTGAAAACCTGCTCTGAAACTGAAGGTTGCCATGAGTAGAGGCTTCGTTTCCCTGCACCATGACCATCTCTTGAAATCAGATTTTTGATTACTACAATAAAGGACTGTTCACAGAATTTGCCACCAAAATAAATGTTTTCCATGCCTTATTTCTCTTGCATTTAAGCCTTTTCCTTCAGTCTGGAAGCTAATTTGCACGGACATCATGCTATGCATCCCTGATACAAAGGGAGCCCCCAGACTTTGAGGCGCCAGCCTGCCAATCAACTCTTTCTGACAGCCCTCAGCAATGCTGAACTTCTGAATCTGAAAACTGATGGACAGCACAACTCAAAAATTCCTGGAGGATGGAGGTGACCCCTTTGCGGGCCCATAAAATTGGACCCCTGTTCCCACATTCACCAAACTTTGGTGTCTGTTTAAGGAGAGTCCCTTGCAGCTACTCTGCCAATATGGGGACCCTAACCCCCAAAATGACCCCACAGGAGCTTCGATAAAAATCCCCATAGACTATAATGGGCCTGAATTTTTCGGCAAACCCAGAAATAAAGTCGAAATACAAATTTACCAATATGGGTATTCAGCTTTTTCCAGGTTTACTGAAAAAAACCAGGCCCAATAAACCCGAACCCGAAATTTACCGAATTTACCAAACCCTAGTCAGACCTTCTAAAAATTGAAAGCAATATTTGCTCCAGTTTCAGTTGTTCTTGCCTTTTGATATTTATTAACAGAACATTCTCATTGCATTTCACTGATTTTTATCAGGCAAGCTTCTTCAGTTGCACGATACATTATATCATTTTCTGGTGAAGCACGTATAGTGAAGCTGTGTGCCTCTGAACATGACTATGTGAAATACATTTGCTTCACTTTTGTGTGTGTATTTCATCTGGTTTTTGTTTGTTGGTTGCTTTGGGGGGAGCTATATTTAAAACATTTTGCCATAACACCACACTCAGCAAGGATGTTGTTAATATTCCAGTTCTCTGTTTCCATAGTGTCAAAAAACCCTAATGACAAAAGTGCATACTATTGTCAAAACGTGATTTACACCATCAATTTATGAGTGTTGTCATGCATTATACCATGCTGTCACTTGATATGTTATTTGCCTTGCTTGCAATATCAAATTGTTGAGGTATAAAGGTGGAGGCAAAACTACCAAACACAGCAAGCATAGCAGTATAACCATATATTTATATGGGTAGTGCAATTCTATTCCCAGAATTGGAAAAATTAAATGAATACCATAAATAAAACTTACTAGACAGTCAAAGTTAATGATGTTATACTCAAACATCCTTGCAATGCTGATTGTTTAAATATAGTTATAACAAGATCTGGGAAATTTGCCAAATGTTAGTAATTCTCCAAAAGCTATAACTGAATTCAATTGCATGTTTAATAAAAGATACAGTGCATTCCTTCAGCTGTATATCATATCGATTTTAGAGGAGTCCCAGTCTTACAGCTTTTATCTCATTCAATGATCCCTCTGAAATCAATCAGTCATCCTTTCATAAGTAAATGCATTTCTACATGAAACTCCTATTGTGAATCTTATATGGGGTGGGGGGAGAGACCACATTTGTCATTGACGTATTCCAAAAGCTGTGTTCCCATAATCTTTCTATATTCATAGAGGCTGTCTTTCAGTCAATCAAAACACTCCCTTTGACTGGCCAACCATCCATCTAAAATTCTGCAAAATATGGGGTGAATTTCCTTATAGATTTTACCCCTCATGATTCACCTTCCTTTGGAAGGCACCACCAACTAGATAGATCCATATTTTACAATGTTTTAAGCAACTTCAATACATGGCTTAATATACTGCTTTAAAAAAAACACTAAGCCATTGTAGAATGTGGCTTTATTTGTGTGTGTGTGTGTGTGTGTGTGTGTGTGTGTAGCCCAATCTTATATGTGTGTGTTTTTTGCACAATCTTTTTTTTTGCACAATCTTATAGGTGGTTAAAGGCCAATATGTGTAAACTTTTTGTAGCCTGATCAAACCATACGTTCTGTTCATGCCACTGAGAGTTTTTAGGCTTGTTCAGATAAAGCAAATATACTGCTTGGTCTGTAATCAGTTAATTCTTAATGACTCTAGATTCTTGTGTTTTAATCAAGGGCAGATGATATGAAATATTTATATGTGATGATGAATCTTTATCTGTTGGCCCTGGTTTCTACAGTCAACATATGCGGGAATAAACTCTTCACAACAATTTATATCAGGAGTGTTGGTGTTCTTGTTCATGCTCAATGTATTACTGCTTGCATATAGTAATTACTATTGAATTTTTTTCTTAAGGCTGCCACACTTGCAAAGGACAACTACAAAGACTTTTTTTTTTTTTTGCAGTTTGTGTCATTATCATTTTGTAATTTCCAGGCTTCATCCTTTATTTCCTAAAGTTGATTTCATGCACCTTATGAAACAGCAAGTTTAGAAATGCCAAGAGGCTTGATACAATCGAAATCTCATTTGGGCAGACTCCAGTTGAAGAGCTGAAAAAATAAAATGCAAACACTTGCAAGATAGAAGTCCTCTCAACTGTGTCTTCAAAAGCCATTGTGATTCTACCCTGCAGCTTATTCATTCAACTGTTACATTAGTAAAGCTCAGTTACAAAATTCAAGCAGAGAGTAATGGCACACCGAAGTTGTAAAGGATATTTGCATAATGCAGACTAAATATTTCAAAGATATGATACAGACAAAGGGCGCAGCCTTTGTTGTTGCTGAATAGCGTAGAACATATTTGTCAATAATGTGTTCTCACAGTGATATGACCCAACAAGGAAAAGAATATATTAAATAGAGATTTCTGTTCCACAGAGCTATGAAGAAAAAGAAAGGCCCAGCAAAAGTTGTTTAGGAAATTTCCCCTCTATAATTCTCCTTACCCAACTTGCTTAGTTCAGCATCAGTGTTAAGCAATGGTCACCTAGCAATGGCTCAGTTGTTTCCAAGCGCTATTGGCATTCTATTCTACAATATCCATTCAACTTTTACACTAGAAAAGCTACATTTACTGGAAACATTCTTGTAACTTGGATAGACGATAAGATAAAACCAAAACTGTAGCCCTGCTGGAATCTGTCAAAAAAATTTGATCTATCTATACGTCATATAAGCCACTCATTAAAGCACATATCTATAAGAAAATGACAGAATTCCATTTAGAAGCTCTTTTTATTATGAACTGGAACTAGGCACCCATGCTGTTGGTCACTGTTTCTTCTAACTTTTAGACTGCAGTCTTCAAAGTGCTTGGGAATTCTTCTTTCGAAATAATTACAACATAGTGGTAGAAGCATGAAATTGAGCTAAAATGCCAAGTTTTTCTAGCAGATCAGAACATGAGGCCAACTTGAATTCAGTTTTGTTTGATGGTGGCAGCCATTTCTTAAAATGGCCACAAGTGTGATGGGCAGATTTTGACTGATTTCTTATAGTGATTACCAGAAGTAGAAAGTGTGAAACAGAATGAGCAGTCCTAATATGATGGAAAGTGTTTTATGAAGCAGTAGAATAATGAATGTGCCAATATGCACACTGTTCTATTTCACACTTTCAGCAGATCCCAGGTAGGCTGTAGAACACCTGAACTGGTGCCTGGAGGCAGTTCTGGGATGGATGTGGGCTAATAAACTGAAGATTGATCCTGATGGAAGTGCTATTGGTGGGCAGAAGGTCTGACCTGTGATTTAGGATGTCACCAGTTCTGGATGAGGCTGCACTCTAGTTGAGCTTGGGTGAGCTCCTGGACTTCAGCTTATTGTTCAATAAGCAGATGGCAACTATGGCCAAGTATGCCTTTTAACTGCTTTGACCAGTTAGCCTGCTGTGGCCTATCCTGGGCAGGAAAGATCTGGCCACATACCCTGATAACATTTAGATTAAATGACTCCAATGTGCTTTACATGGGCTGGCTGCCTTTGAAAAATTTTTGGAAACTTCATTTGGTCCAGAATGCTGCAGCCTGGTTGTTGACTGGAGCAGCTCATAGGGATCATATCACTCCAGTCTTAGGCCATCTACACTGGGTCCCAATTTGTTTCCAGGCTCAGTTCAAGGTGCTGGTGTTGACTTTTAAAGCCCTATATGGCTTGGGACCAGCATACTCCCATAAGACTGCCCATTCCCATATGAACCATTATGGTCTTCTGCCAAAGCCCTACTTTGGATGTCCCTACCTTCTAAGATTAAGCGATGGCACAAAAACTATGGAATATCCCCTGGAATATTTGTCTGTCCTCTTCTGTCACTGTTTTCCACTAGCAGATGAAGATTTTTCCCCCCCTCTGGGGTAGGGCTGTCGATTTGGTTCGTCCCGAACTGAAAAACCGCCAAATTTCCCCCGATTTGGCGGTTTCCGGTTCGGATGGAACTGAACTCAAAAAAAGGAGGGAAAGGGACGCGCCGAATTCGGCGAGTTCGGGGCGATCGCTGAATAAATTCAGCAGGTTCGGTGTTCCCGAACCTGCCTTTTCCCACCTTTAAAGAACCCCCCCCCGGGGCTTCCCTGAAGGCGAGCGGGGGCGCTTTAAACAGTTCTGTGCTTTCCAGCTGGAAGGCGCAGATCTGTTTAAAGAGCCCCCCGCGCGCCTTTATGGGCTTCCCTGAAGCCGGGTGGGGGACGCTTTAAACAGATCTGTGCCTTCCAGCTGGAAGGTGCAGATCTCCCCCCCCCCCCCCGCACGCCTTCCCAGGGCTTCCCCGAAGGTGCGCGGGGGCCTTTAAACAGATCTGCGCCTTCCAGCTGGAAGGCGCAGATCTGTTTAAAGAGCCCCCCGCACGCCTTCATGGAAGCCCCGTGAAGGCCCACGGGGGGTCAAATTTTGCCCCGAACTCCAGATCTCGTGGTGAATTTCGCAGATCCGAAGTGGGGGAGTTCGGACTTCGGCAAATCCTGAATTTAAAAGGGCCGAATTTTGCCGAAGCCGAACTTTACCGGAATTTTTTTTCAACAGCCCTACTCTGGGATTCCTGCAGTGATCCTCATTCCTGCCCTATGTTTTAATTATTGTTTTTCAGTGTTGTAAAATATGTATTTTAGGTTTTTTAATCTGATTTTATGATGTGTTTTTATAATGCTTGTTCTAACTATTTGTTTCCTTGGTGGCTCTGATGAAGGTACAAATTCTGTAAATGAAATAAAATGCTTATTTTTCATAAGTGTGCTACCTAGCATTGACAATAGGGATATATCATTAGGGATATATACACTGACACTGAGATTTGACCATTTTTATTTCTGTTTAGCATTGTACATTGTCATTAGAAGCATTTTTGTTGCTGGTATTCATGTGTGTATTTTTAAAAGGTAAAGGTAGTCCCCCTGTGCAAGCACCAGGTAATTACTGTCCCATGGAGTGATGTCACATCAAGACATTTAGTAGACAGAATATGTTTACGGGGTAGTTTGCCATTGCCTTCCCCAGTCGTCTACACTTTACCCCCAGCAAGCGCGGTACTAATTTTACCAACCTCAGAAGTATGGAAGGTTGAGTCAACCTTGAGCCAGCTACCTGAAATTGACTTCTGTCGGGATCGAACTCAGGTCGTGAGGAGAGCTTGGACTGCAGTACAACAGCTTACCACACTGCACCATGGTATTTTACACCATTAATATATCAATACAATCTACATTGTTTACATACTATTTATATATAGTTGATGCACAAGTAACGTTGCAACTCATTTAATTTTAACAGGAAAAATCAGCATCAAGAAACAGAAAATGACATGAAAATTAAAACTCACAGGTTCAATGCACGCAAAAGAAAAGTGAACTGCAAATGCAGCAGGTATGAGAAATATGATAGCATCTCTAGTTAGTATGCACATGAATACAGACGTGTGAATTGCAAGCTAGTCTTCTGAAAATAATAGTTTCCAGAACAGACTGTTATTAATCAGTTCATTGCAAGAAACCTCAAACTTCAAACAGCAGTCCAACATGGTTTTCACCAAGTTACTCTGACTGAAATGCTGTTGGATATGGAAGTATCTTTTTATTCACCGCTGATTTTCCCTGCAGTCTAGTAGATGGCATATATAGTATGCCATCACAATGCAGCTTTTGGTTAGAGAAACATTTCAGTTGATCTGTTTTGGAAAACAAAAAACCATTTCCTTCTCTTCACTCACTTTATTCAGTGACATGTGTCCATCATTGCAGTCATACATCAGAACAGGGCATTATTCAGTGTTGCCTAAACACTGCTCGACTTCCCTTTCAGTAAGGGCTGAGAACCTGAGTGTGTATGGAATCTAGGAAGGCTTTACATATGATTTTCCCTTTTCTGGCAAATGGTGACCAGTGAAAGAAGGAAAGAACTGCAATGTACAAAGTTTCATGTCATTACTTTCTGAAACTTAGTCCCTTCTTTAAATGTCTTCTTTAAAGTTCTGCCTAGTACCAAATCCAACCCACCTGTAGAAACTGTAGAAAGAATGATATGGTAAGGACGACAACATCAGAATCAACAGCCCTGATCAGATTTCCTAAGCAATAATCGGTGACAGCAGCTCCAAGTGCATGTCACATTATTCTTGATTATGCTTCTTCATGGTTTCATGCAGTAACATTACTCATGTCACTATGACTGACACTGGAAATTAGTAGCTCTCCATACAATGTGAGCAGGAGATGCACACAGCTGTGTTTTGAGATCATTGCTGATCGCTGAACAACCTGGTCCTGTTTTCATCCGCTTAAGAAGCCAAGGCAATTGGTGGGCAAATGTGCTGTCTCATACCCATGCCACTCCTCTCTTCAGGCTAGGGTTGCCAACCTCCAGGTACTAGCTGGAGATCTCCTGCTATTACAACTGATCTGTAGCCAATAGAGATCAGTTCCCCTGGAGAAAATGGTTGCTTTGGCAATTGGACTCTATAACATTGAAGTCCCTCCCCTCCCCAAATCCCGCCCTCCTCAAGCTCCACCCCAAAAACCTCGTGCCAATGGTGATGAAGGACCTGGCAACCCTACTTCAGGCTTTCTTTATGGTACACGTCATATTTATTTATTCAGTGAACTTCTATTACCTGGCAATTCCAAAAAAGAACACCTCAGGTGTTTATCAGGAACAGTGGAGAAAAAAATCATATGCAACATTCAATAATAAAAACCCAACAGTTCATCAATCAAAATCAACAATGTCATTAAAACAGTACTATTTTATTTATTTATTTATTTCAAACATTTCTATACTACCTTTCCACCCAGTTCAGGATCTCCAGGATGGCAAACATTAAAACATTTCTAATATTAAAACATTTAAAGATTTCAGAAATTAAAAATCTTTAAAATACAAACATATATACAATATTTAAAACAATATTAAACACAGAATAGTAAATGAAACATAGTATAATACATAAACACATTAAAACACACAAACAGGGAGGAGGACTAATGAGGAAATGTTAGACAAAAAAGTCTTCAGCTGCTGGCAAAAGACAACAATAGAGGGAGACAGATGAATTTCCCTGGGGACCGACTGCAGTCAGTGTTTTGGCCACTGCATTTGGTACCATCTGTAGCTTACAGGTAGCCTTCAAGGGCAATCCCACATAAAATGAATTGCAGTAATCTAATTGGGAGGTTACCAGGGCATGCACCACAGTAGCAAGTTCTTTCACCCTCAGGAATAGTTACAGCTGGCTCACCAGCAGAAACTGATAAAAGGAATCCTGGGTAAAAGGAGGACTGGGTCGAGCAGCACCTGCAAGCTACAAACCTCTTTCATTCAGGGGAATGCAACACCATCCAGGACAGGAGACATTCCAGTTCCTTTGGTCAAACCTTCCCATCCCCAGTTGTAACTCTGTTTTGGTGGGATTAAACTTCAGCTTGTTAGCACTCATCCTCTGCACATCTGTTCACGGTTTCCACAGCCTTCATATGATTTGATAGAAACACAAGACAGAGCTGAATGTCATCCTCATATTGGTGGCAACTCGACCGAAATCCCTAGATGACCTCTCCCAGCAACTTCACATAGATGATGAAAACCATGGGGACAAGATGGAACCTTGTGGGACTCTATGCCACAGGCCAAGGGGCTGAGCAACAGTTCCCCAACATTCTGAAACCTACCTTCAAGGCAGGACTGAAACCACCACAAACTGTGTCTCCCAGACCAAGCCCTTGTCCAGAAGGATACCATGATTGATGATATCAAAGACTCTGAGAGGTCCAGGAGAATTAACAGAGTCATACTCCCCCTCCCCATCTCCTGGCCGAGGTGATTTCAAAGATCTCAGGATAACATGCTAGGCCAAAGGTTCTTAAAGTTTAAGGCACTGCTGCTTACTAAGTACACAAAATTATAATTGAATGTCACTTAAGTCACACATAAAAATGGGAACACAACAGCACTCCAGACAAGGAGTTCATGCATTAGAAAAAAGCAAGAGTCCAGTAGCACTTTGTGAGAACTAATAAAATTTCTGGCAGGGTATGAGCTTTCTTCAGATACCTTCTATTCTTCACAAAAGCTCATACCCTTGGCAGAATTGTTTTTAGTCTTTAAGGTGCTACTGGACTTTTGCTCTTTTCTACTGCTATTGACAGATTCCTCACTGTCAACCTTAAAGTTGTGTAATTCTCCTTTCTATTCCTTGGCTCCATCATCAACCAAAAGGGAGACTGCAGCCAAGAAATCAGAAGGAGATTGAGACTGGGAAGGGCAGCCATGAAGAAGCTAGAAAAGATTCTGAAGTGTAAGGATGTGTCACTGGCCACCAAGACTAGATTAATTCATGCCATCGTATTCCCTATTACTATGTATGGGTGTGAAAGCTGGACAATGAAGAAAGCCGACAGGAAGAAAGTTGTTTCTTTTGAAATGTGGTGTTGGAGAGTGTTACAGATACCATGGACTGCCAAAAAAACAAATCAGTGGGTTATAGATCAAATCAAACCTGAACTGACTCTAGAAGCTAAAATGACTAAACTGAGGCTATCATATTTTGGTCACATTATAAGAAGGCAAGAGTCACTAGAAAAGACAGTCATGCTAGAAAAAGTTGAGGGCAGCAGGAAAAGAGGAAGACGCAACAAGAGATGGATTGACTCAATAAAGGAAGCCACAGCCTTCAATTTGCAAGACCTGATCAAGGCTGTCAAAGATAGGACATTTTGGAGGACATTGATTTATAGGGTCGCCATGAGTCGGAAGCGACTTGACGGCAGTTAACACACACACACACTAGGGCTGTCGATTCGGTTCGTCCCCAACCGAAAAACAGCTGAATTTTCCCCGATTCGGCGGTTTCTAGTTTGGATGGAACCGAATTCAAAAAAGGGAAAACAACAAACCGAATTCGGCAAGTTCGGGGCAATTGCTGAATAAATTCGGCAAATTCGGGGGCTCTGAATCAGCAGCATAACCATAAAGGCATTAAAAACACATTTGTGCCTTTCCGCGGTGCTGGGGGGGCATGTTTGTAGGTAGAGGTCCCAAACTTTCAGCGTAGCTTGAGGTGACCCTTCTTGCAAGAACCCCCAAGTTTGGTGACGATTGGAGCAGGGGGTCCTGAGTTATGGGGCCTGGAAGGGGTCCCCCCACCCATCTGCCCATTACAGCCTTTAAAAACACATTTGAGTTGGGCCGTACCATTACCCCGGCCCGTGGGTCTGGTCTGGTGGTTGCCTCGGCAGTTGGGCCATACCATTACCCCGGCCTGGAGGTCTGGTTGCCTCGGCAGTTGGGCCGTACCATTACCCTGGCCTGGGGGTCTGACTAAAAGGGAATTAATCCCGAGTTATGGGGTCCCCCCAATCCACCCATTGGAATGAATGGGAGCAGGCAATCCTTAATGTGCATCTAGAGAGCGGCAAATCCAAGGCAAAACCTCCTGTGCCAGAGAGTATATGTGTGTGAGTCTGCTAGAATCGTATTGGATAGGATTTCTCCTGAGTCCTCCCAGTCCCTGATCCTGATAGAAGAGAAGAAGACATCCACAGTAAGACCCGTTTGGGGGCTTTTCTCTATAATTCTCTATAATTCTTTTCTTGTGTGTGTGTGTATGTGTGAGGGGGGAAGCCAAAGGGGGGTGTTTACCTGTTCTGCTGGGGGGTGGGCTTGATTGCCTCTGTCTGGGACTGTGCTTTCTACTGTTTTCACTGGTTGCCAACTTCATGTGGCATTAACTGTGGGTCAGTGAGTCTCTCTCTGGCTGGTTCCTATTGTTTCCAATGGGCTGTGCAGCCGCTCCTGTTGTTTCGAATGGGCTAGCCTGTCATTCGTTTTAGTACATCCCCTGTAATGTATTTCAATGGAGTCAATGCAAGTCAACCGACATTCCCCTCTCCCATTATCTTCAATGGGCTGGGCAGCCTCTCCCATTGCTTCCAATGGGCTGACTTGTCATTCGTTTTAGTACATCTCTTTTAATGGCTTTATTCCAATGGGCAGATGGGGGGACCCCTTCCGGACCCCATAACCCGGGGGGCCCTGACCCAATCTTCACAAAACTTGGGGGTTCTTGCAAGAAGGGAATCCTTAAGGTACGCTGAGATTTTGGAACCTCTACCTCCAAACATGCCCCCCCAGAGCCACGGAAAGGCGCAAATGTGTTTTTAATGGCTTTATTCAGCCGATTTTTTTCCCAAACTCAGAACTTGGAGCCGAATTCCACGGATCTGAATTGGGGGAGTTCAAACTTCTGCATTTCCTGAATCAAAATGGGCCAAATTTAGTGTTAAATGCAGCATGTATGAAAAACAATATCAATAAAAAATACACATGCAGCATAGTCCTGTGCTTGTTTACTCAGAATATGTTCCCATGAGTTCACTGGGCTTCCATGTAAGTATAATATTCTTCTATGCATACTTATTTGAGGACAAGATCCAATGAACCCCTAGAGCATTTTGCTTTACTTGAAGTGATAAAAGTTGGTATACTAGTAGGATATGTAGGGTTTAGTTTTAGTTTCTTCAATCTGTACTGAAGAGAAAAAAAGTTTTCCAGGTAGTGATGGGAAAATCCCTCAGGCTTGATACCAAACCAAACTGTTATTTTGTCAAGTGCATGGAAAAGCTGAAGTAAGTTTTGGAAACATTCGACAAAGACTCATAATCTTTCTATGCACACACAGACAACTGGGCACTTAATCCTCTCTTTCCTATCTTCTTTTCCTGAGCAACAAACCTTACTTTGGTGAAGAATATACGATGTAGTAATATACTAATCTTATACTAACATACTAATATTACTAATATATTAATACAAGTGAGGTCCCGTGAAACACACAGGAGGGAATCCTACCTCCCCGGTATCACAGTTAAAGGCCTCCCCCCCCCCACAGCCCCATCACTTGCCTGCTCACCCACAACCAGAGGGGGAGGCCTGCAAAATTCGCAGGGTGATCCCATCTCCCCCTCATCCTGCTCACCTTCCAGCCTGGGAGCAGCCAGACAGGCCTGCCCGTGGCTCCCAAGTGCTGCTGCCACCTTGGACTGACCCAGAGCAGCTCCCAAGCTCTGCCGCTACAGCAGCACGGCAGCTATGCACCCAGCACCTGGCTGGGGTTTGAGGCAGCTGCATTTTTTTGTGAATTTTCTGCAGACCTGGGGGCCTCCTGAGTGTACAGAAAAATCTGTTCGGGGGAAGTGTGCCTTCATCTGCAAATTTAAGTATCCACAGGCAGAGGGCACACTTTGGAATTAGATATATAGATTATACTAACATACTACTAATAATATACTAATCTTATCTGGTAGGCCTCCTCTTCAGACAGTCTCCCCCCACACCATGGAGAATAGTAGCTCCTAAGGGGGGGTGACAGACGGAGGTGTGAAGGCACCAGACTTTTCCAAATAACCCTTTGTCTTTGTGGAGGTCTGTCAGAAAGGCGCTTCACTGGGTTAAGCTTCTAAAATGGGGGGGGGCTTCATTTTCGCATCCTTGATTCTGAAATGCACTGCTTCACTAGTTCAGAACATATGAAGCAGGGGCTCAGTGCAGCCTAGGGACAGCCCAAAGCTGTTCTAAGATAGCAGCTTGTGTGCCCAGAAGTTTTCTGGTGCACCCCAATGATTAATGTATTCAACACCCTTTGCCTACACCAGATATGATTGCCGCATCTAAGGCAGCCTCTAGCATAAGCAGCAGTATAGTTGCCAACTCTAGGTTGGAAAATTCCTGGAGACTTGGGAGTGGAATCTGGGAAGGGTGGGGTTTGGGGAGGGGAGGGACCTCAGTGGGATATAATGCCATAGAAGCCATCCTCTAAAGCAGCTGTTTTTTCCAGGGGAGCTGATCTCTGTTGTCTGGAGATCAGTTGTAATATGGGAGATCTCTAGGACCCACCTGGAGGTTGTCAACCTCATTCCACAAGCCACTCTTGGAGTCTGCCTCACATGCTCTGAGCTCCATACTGGCTAGTGGGTGGTGAAAACATACCATAGTTAGGGTTGCCAGGCACCAAGTAATGGCGGGCAATTGCCTGCCAAATAAGGGGGCCACCTGCCACCCCTCAGCAGGGCAGCTGAAGGGGGTATGATTAATGTCACTTCTGGGGTAAACTTATTGGGCTGACCACCCCCCTAGCCCCATTGCAACGAAGCTCCCGCTGGTGGCAAGCAGGGACCTGGCAATCCTAACTATAGTGGATACACTGAAGGCATGCAAGGGAGATCCTGATGCCTACTAACAGGCCACTCTGAATCCCTGTCATGTCTAGCATGGACAAAACATGGACACATGCTACTGAGACATGTGAATGTCCTAGGGATATCTTTGGGAACCTTTCAGGTGCCACCTCAAATGCTCCAATGCTCCAGCATAGCTAGAAAACCACTTGCATGTGACAGATGTGATGGATGCATTTTTGGAAGGAACTAGAATCTACAACAATGTAGTGATTCCTGGTTTCATTCTGGAATTCTTTCTGCCCTAGCATTCCGTACACTCTACTATGCAGAACTCAGACGCATCCTTAATTTTTAATATCCGGATAAAAAACGTCAAGTTTGTAATGGTGTGGAAATCTCATTGAAGTAAAGCCTTGTTAATTGATGGCGAATATTTGGTCGTTTCTTTGCCCAGTTTCATTTCAGATCAATATCACTGAACTCATTAGATAACGGATCAAAGCTTGGTCTTAAGTGGCTTCAAAACAGCAAGAGCAGCTTGATGGCTCATGGAGATGGGACTCAGGCTGCTGGTTTTCCATTTTCAGAGTTGAAAGGAATTTCAATAAAGTTTCTAAACTCAGCATTAAAGATAATTAACTCTGCTCAGGGATCTTTCAGGGAAGATTATATTAGGTGAACAAGTTTCCCCACTTTTCTTATCCCAGGAGTTTTTGCAAAGAGACATGCTTCATCCTGAACAATTGTCAGTGATATTAATTAAGAAAAAAACTAGTCAAGTAGAAAGAAACTGCTCTATGCTGTTCCTTTGGAAGATTTCAAAAACATCACCTTGGCGTCCTTTCTTCCCTCTGGGAAAGTTTGTTCTCACAATTTCTCCCAAGGACTAAAGTAATACAGTTACCTAGCTGACATATGATAGTTCTCCACTGATGTTTACATGGTATGGTTTATAGGGTGGGTGTAAGGTTTAATAAGCTTGAGCTAACCATTTTTTGAGAAAGGTAAAAATGTTTTGGATGGAACCCTGCAACTTCATTCCACTAATGCCAGTACTTTACTCCAGTGTAAGGAGACTTCCACAATACAACATTAGTAGAATCAATGGAAGTTTCCTTGTCTTAAAGGAAAGCACTGCTATTAGTGGAATGGAATTAGCCTGTTTGTGTGAAACACCTCACCAGACAAACAGGCTAAAACCAAGGCCTCTGTTCCTACCAATGTAGCTATAATATATCCTAATGTTTTGATAGTTTTAGCAGAAGCCATACAACTGCTATGAAGCTGCCTTATACTGAATCAGACCCTTGGCCCTTCCAAGTCAGTATTGTCTACTCAGACTGGCAGCGGCTCTCCAGGGTCTCAGGCAGAGGTCTTTCACAACAACTACTTGTCTAGTCCCTTTAACTGGAGATGCCGGGGACTAAACCTGGGACCTTCTGCATGCCAAGCAGATGCTCTACCACTGAGCCCCGGCCCCTCCCCAATTCTAGCTCTATCTAGAGCTCTAGGAAACTCGTACCATTACTAGAACTTGCCAGTGCATCTTTGTGCACTGCTGCTATGTGCAAAGTGATCCCATATTTCAAAAAAAGGAGCCAGAAAGCACCATGTCCTCTCCCCGCTTCTCTTCACTCACATCAATGGTTGCCAACCACCAGGTGGTGGCTGGAGATCTCTCACTATTACAAGAAATCTCCAAGCAGCAGAGATTAGTTCACCTGGAGAAAATGGCTGTTTTAGAAGGTGGACTCTATGGAGTTATACCCCATTGAAGCCTGTCCTGCCACAAACACTGGCCTTCTCAGGCTCCACCCCCAAAATCTATAGGTATTTTCCAACCTGGAGCTGGCAGCCCTACTCATATCATCAGAAAGTCTCCAAAATATATTATGAAATCTCTTCCAAAATCTTCTACAAAATATATCCCTGCAAGAGCAGCTGTGACTTAATTTCATGCTCTGTTTTCATTGAAATGCTTGCTTGACACCATGTTATTTCATCAAAGGAAGTTTAAAAATAAATATATATGGGCTGAGTTTTGTGGTTTCTCACTTTTTAATCATCATCATCAAGTCTTTATTGCATTAGCAAAAAAAAAAAAAAAAGGATAGCAACAATACAGAACAGGGTGGTTCAAGTAGATTCAACTTCCTAGATCTTCCTGGGACAAATCTGGTCTCACTCCCTGCCACAATGGCTGTTGATTCTGCTGCCTCCATTGAGTCTTCTCTTACTCACTGGCTTTTTTGTAAAGAGTACACAGATACCACCAGGTACCACCAGGTATGTGAACGGCACATAATAATACTATGTGGGAAAGAGTTTCATATTGATGTGTACTTCTGAAACATTTAAGCCAGATGCTTAAGAGGGAGAGTGGAACCTTTAAAAAAAAGTTTAAAAATGTAATGAAATGGTAAAGGTTATTTCAGGACAGCCTTAACTGACAGCGCATGACTGCTTCTTCTGTGCCAATGTTAAGGTCAGCCATTCTTTTGTGCCAGTGCTGGGACTTGATTTTATTAGTTGCTTCGTCAGCACAATCAAACCATCGGTTTTGTATTAGCATACATACCCGCACAACCCTTTGATCATTTTGAATTGCTGTGCCATGTCATTAAACAGCACTTTGATCTAGTTTAACTGAAACCTTGTTAACAAGAAAATGGAATGTGGATGGCAAAGTTATGATGCAAATTTGAATCAGTTTACTGTCGTTTGTTGATGGGCCATGACCAGACCCTGAATGGGTCAACAAACCAGTCATTAAAAATGGGTCCCCTGTTCATCCCCAGTGAACAGGATTTGAGCTGAACCAGCAGGTGTTTGAGCATTACTAGTCTCAACACCAACAGATGGAACAGTGGATCATCCATCAGCCTTGCCTCTCCTCATGCTTCAATTGTACTGACTTCTTATTTTTTAAACCACAATGTATCCTTTTATGTATTTGGTTGCCAATAGTGATAACAGCTCCCTGCATGTTCTGGCTTTCTATTTTACTGACCGTATTTATTGTTAATGATAGGACATTTTGGAGGACATTGATTCATAAGGTTGCCATGAATTAGAAGTGACTTGACGGCACTTAACACACACATTTATTGTTATTATAATTTAATGATTTTCATTTTGTTGCGAGCTATTCAGTTCTTTCTTTCTTTCAGCTGGCTATACAAATGTATTTTAAATGAATAAAATATATTTCCTTATAAATTACTATATATATATCATAGAGTTGGAAGGGCCCACCAGGGTCATCAAGTCTAACCCTCTGCACAATGCAGGAAATTCACAACTACCTCCCCCACACACACCCAGTGACCCCTACTCCATGCCCAGACAATGGCCAAGTTGCCCCCCCTCTCATGAACTTCCTAAAGTCATAGAATCAGCATTGCTGACAGATGGCCATCTGGCCTCTGCTTAAAAACCTCCAGGGAAGGAGCACTTACCACCTCTCCAGGAAGTCTGTTCTACTGTTCTACTGTCCCTCTAACTATTATAACTGTAGTTTTCCATGGAAAACTCCTTTGGGATTTAGGGGGTATTTTCTTGGTAAGATCTCAAGCACTAGTCAGTCAGCACCATATGTTGCAGAACTTGTTTTTCCAGAGCTTGACAATGTTGAGGAAAGATATATTTTGGAAATCAGCTCTAACAAGAGTTACATTTGTCTTCACCTTATATGTTCCAAGAAGGGGGGAAGCAGCAATGATAGAATATTGCATTAATTCACTCCTGTGAGCAGCATAAAAGGTAAACTGAAATAATATATTTCAATGCAGTTAAGTTTTACAGCAATCCAGACAGTGTAAGGTAGCTACACTAAAAGAGTTCTGTATACTTAGCTAAGAAGCTAAAATAATAATAATTAAGGGTCAGGAGTTCAGTAGATTGTTCTTGACCATTCTGTATCCATAGACACGTTTAAGATGCTGATTAGTTGTCATGAAAGGCTTTCATTCTCTTACCATACTTTTAACATAATTACCCTGCTTCAGCAGCTATTTCACTGTATTGCCTCAGACATAGACAATTGAAGCACATTTCCCTAAAATGTGTAATTTCCATAGGTTCTGAATGAGCATGTGGAAATATAAAGCTCAAACATCTTTTTGACAAGACATTTTTTGTCATGCAGCTTTTGAATGAATATTTTAGAACCACATTGTCTTCAAAGGCTCTAAGCATGGGGCAGAGATATTGTGAGTGTATCTTTAGAATATTTGAAGACTGTGCACATTTACATGGGGAGAAAATATGGGTCTGCAAAAAAAAAAGGATTCAGGATTTTTTTAAATTAAAAACTTGTATCACATTGTTTAATCTTGGAACTGCTCATATTAGGAAATCAATCTGATAGTCATTTCCATTGGGTTCAGTGGGAATTAACTCTCCCTTCCCATTGGCTGTACTTTTCAACCAAGAAATATTCCTTGGCAAATTGCAGACAAAAAGGATTGGGGAAATCTCATTTGAAAACCATTTTTAAAATTCCCATTACTCAAAAGGCTCAGAACAAGAAAATATGGCCCAAGCCATACCGTGAGGGGAAAAAGTATTTGATCCCCTGCTGAATTTGCCTGTTTGCCCTCTGATGAAGTAATGACCAGTCCATAATTTTAATGGTAGGTTTATTGTAGCTGTGAGAGACAGAATAACAACAGGAAAACCCCCAGAAACCCAGAAGACAAAAGTCAGAGATTGACGTGCATTATAATGAGTGAAATAAGTATTTGATCCCTTTGCAAAAGATGACTTAGTACTTGGTGGCAAAACCCTTGTTGGCAATTACAGAGGTCAGACGTTTCTTGTAGGTGGCCAACAGGTTTGCACACATCTCAGGAGGTATTTTGTCCCACTCCTCTTCGCAGATCCTCTGCAAGTAAGTAAGATTTCGAGGCTGATGTGTAGCTACTCAAACCTTCAGCTCCCTCCACAGATTTTCGAAGGGATTAAGGTCTGGAGACTGGCTAGGCCACTCCAGGACCTTAATGTGCTTCTACTTGAGCCACTCCTTTGTTGCCTTGGCCATGTGTTTTGGGTCATTGTCATGCTGGAATACCCATCCTCGACCCATTTTCAATGCCCTGGCTGAGGGAAGGAGGTGCTCACCCAAGATTTGACGATGCATGGTCCCGTCCATCGTCCCTTTGATGAGGTGAAGGCCCCTTAGCAGAAAAACACCCCCAAAGCACAATATATCCCCCTCCATGTTTGACGGTGAGGATGGTGTTCTTGGGGTCGTAGGCAGCATTCCTCTTCCTCCAAACAAGGCGAGTTGAGTTGATGCCAAAGAGCTCGATTTTGGTCTCATCTGACCACAACACTTTCACCCAGTTCTCCTCTGGGTCATTCAGATGTGCACTGGCAAACTGCAGACGGGCCTGTACATGTGCTGTCTTGAGCAAGGGGATCTTGCCGGCTCTGCAAGATCTCAGTCCTTCACGGCGTAGTGTGTTACCAACTGTTTTCATGGTGACTATGGTCCCAGCTGCCCTGAGATCATTGACAAGTTCCCCCCGTGTAGTTCTGGGCTGCTTCATCACCGTTCTCATGATCATTGCAACTCCACGAGATGAGATCTTGCATGGAGCCCCAGAGCGAGGGAGGTTGACAGTTAGGGTTATGGTTGTCACCTTCTCACCAAGCTGCTTGGCAATAGTCTTGTAGCCCAGTCCAGCCTTGTGCAGGTCTACAATCTTGTCCCTGACATCCCTGGACAGCTCTTTGGTCTTGGTCATGGTGGCTAGTTTGGAATCTGATGGATTGATTGCTTCTGTCGACAGCAGAACCCTAACCCTACCCCTACCCCTAATCTGGCTGGTTGATAGGGGATCAAATACTTATTTCACTCATTATAATGCACATCAATCTCTGACTTTTGTCTTCTGGGTTTCTGGGGGTTTTCCTGTTGTTATTCTGTCTCTCACAGCTACAATAAACCTACCATTAGAATTATGGACTGGTCATTTCTTCGTCAGAGGGCAAACAGGCAAATTTAGCAGGGGATCCAATACTTTTTTCCTTCACTGTCCTTGTCAAGCTATAAAAAGGACCTTTGACAGAGCTCCACTGTACACCCCTTTACAAACATTAAAAGAGAAGGAGCCCACCACCACATGTGTTTGGGCACGACTCAAAAAGGCCACCACACTCAACAGAGCCACACTCAAAATGGCCACCTTCTCCCTCAGATGCCCTACTCAAAATAGCCACTCACAACAAGGCATGAAATGGCAACCCGGACCAAATATCCAAGTTCTGTCTAGCACGTGCATAAAAGGCAATCGAGGGGGGCATGGAAAGGCAGCTGGATGGGACAAAATGATCTGAGGCAAACAAAACAACTGTCCTCCTTAGCTGCCAGAAGAAAAGCTTGCTCAGAGGAGGTGTGGCCACAATATGTGGCAGGATCACACCTGTTTATTGGCTGCTTCAAATGTGGATATCCAGTTAAGCCGCATGCCTACCTTGTCTCCAAAGGGTGCCATCTATATGTGTACTGGGCACCCTGTTTTTCAACAAAGACAATTGTAGAGATTGCCATTATTTTGAATGTTACTGTATTTTTTAACTGAGGGTTATATTCCAATGAGGCCCGTGGCGCAGAGTGGTAAGCAGCAGTACTGCAGTCCAAGCTCTGCTCACGACCTGAGTTGGATCACCAACGGAAGTTGGTTTCAGGTAGCCGGCTCAAGGTTGACTCAGCCTTCCAACTTTCCGAGGTTGGTCAAATGAGGACCCAGCTTGCTGGGGGTAAAGGGGAGATGACTGGGGAAGGCACTGGCAAACCACCCCATAAACAAAGTCTGCCTAGGAAACGTCGGGATGTGACGTCGCCCCATGAGTCAGGAATGACCCGGTGCTTGCACAGGGGACCTTTACCTTTTTTATATTCCTGCCATCCATATATGCACTATAAAGTATTACCAAATATTATATAAAAATGTCTAAGTGGCCGGTATAAGCCTGTGCATTTTTCTCTCCAATAGACACTTTGATTTACACCTTTCCTTGCTTCATCCTACTTCCTCAGATTAGGCTGCATTTACATTTTCATAGCATCCAGCTGCTCTACATCCATGATTTATCCTCATCCAGTGTAATTAAAGTATTTGTTCTGGGCTTACAAGAATTTTTAGTACTCTATATTTCTACATTGTGTCTATCCCCTTTCCTAAATTTATTTTATTCATCAGGCAGCATCTTAAAAAGCAGAAACAATTACCTCCAAACTAGACCCTATGAATAAAGCACATAGCTGATTTGAATTTCCCTTGCATGCATTTCCAATTTAGTAACAAAAATAAATGTGTCACTTTCCAGAAATTAGAATATAAATAAATAAAATAATTTTTGGTTCTTGCAGGTTATCTGGGCTGTAAAATAAATAATTTTTATAATAATGTCAACCGCCTGGTTTATAATAACAAAATTAAGAATCAGATCTTCAGTTCTCTTTTTAACAGTTTTCCCTTTATGTCTTGAAATTCCTTTATATGTTCATTCTCTGTTAAAAAAGAATAACTGATATAAAGTGAATTATTTCAGTTATGCATCATTTCATAAATATGTACCCTTTTGGCAGATGAGCACACAGGGAAGGAAGCATGGCCATTCCAAGCGAATTGGCCAAACACTGTACGATGATTCCCCAAGTCCTTTTTCACTTAACCGAGCGGCACCTTTTGCAGATCCAGGCCAATAGGGGTCCCAGGGCCCGTCTGCCCCTACCTGACCAAAGAAACCTCCCCACCCCCGGGAGAAGGGCAGCCATGCTTCCCCCCCTTTCTGAATCAGAAATATGACGCAACACATGTATGGAATAGAACAGGCCACAACTTTTAATACATACATCAAACATACACCATTAGGCATTGGCAAGCATGGAGGCAGAATCCTGACATCAGGTGACCCGATGCCAGCTGATGTAACCTGTGCCCAGCCATGCTGGGTACAGCCTGAGATGGCAGATCCCGGTCCCACATGGATGGCAGCCACTGTGTGGTACCCTGCCACTTGGGAGGAGGCAGGCCGCCGCAACTGCCCCGCCAGGCAGTCACACCAAAGGCCTCCCCCCAAAAAACCCCTTATTGGGGTCCCCAGCCCAGGAAAAGGGGGCTCGCAGGCCGGCTTTTCCACAAACAGGATTCTGGCCCCATGCCCAAAACCACCAACCCCCGACAGTTGTGACAGATAATCAATACAAAGTAACCCTCATAATAACAACCAGAAACTCCAATAATGGAACAAGAAAATGCTACAAAAACAGCCCGAATGTACATGGAACCAGAGAGAACAATATTACACAACATGTCACTAAACCATTAAACCCGATGAACAGCAGAGGCCCCCGCCAAAGCTACGAAAAAAAAGGGGGAGGGTGGGCGGGTCAACGCAGGCTAGAAAACAGGGCCAGCCACGCGCAGCTCGTCCCCCTAAATACCCGGCCGGCGGACCAGACCGAGCACCTCGGTTGGTAGCGCCGGCCGGGGTAGAGAGGCCGGAGAGCCGGGCCCTGATTGGCCCGTTCAAAAAAAACAGATGGGACTGGAAGGGTGCGCGGCGACGGGGCATCCGGTCGCCTCCCTCCGGTTCCCCCCGCCACCACGAGGACCCCGGAGCCCGCTTGAAGCCGCCCCCCCAGGCCACCCCCGGTAAGAGTTGCCCTCCCCCCTTATCCAGCCGTCAGGAGTCAGGAGGAGAGCGCGGGCCCCCGCCGCTCCCCCCCCCACTCCCGCGGCCAAACGGCCAGCCGAGCCCCATCACCCGGCTCGGCTCCGCAAACTCCGGATCCCCAACAGTAGGGATCCCCGCTTGCGGATCCAGGCCAATAGGGGTCCCAGGGCCCGTCTGCCCCTACCTGACCAAAGAAACCTCCCCACCCCCGGGAGAAGGGCAGCCCTGCTTCCCCCCCTTTCTGAATCAGAAATATGACGCAACACATGTATGGAATAGAACAGGCCACAACTTTTAATACATACATCATTAGGCATTGGCAAGCATGGAGGCAGAATCCTGACATCAGGTGACCCGATGCCAGCTGATGTATCCTGTGCATAGCTATGCTGGGTACAGCCTGAGATGGCAGATCCCGGTCCCACATGGACAGCAGCCACTGTGTGGTACCCTGCCACTTGGGAGGAGGCAGGCCTCCCCAACTGCCCCGCCAGGCAGTCACACCAAAGGCCTCCCCCCCCAAACCCCTTATTGGGTTTCCCCAGCCCCTTTCCCCAGCCCAGGAAAAGGGGGCTCACAGGCCGGCTTTTCCACGAACAGGATTCTGGCCCCATGCCCAAAACCGCCACAAGAGGCCGGGAGGGGATCCCCCCTTTCGGCCGACTCCCGCCAATGCCTAACACTGTAACCACACCCCAAGACCATGCCGGATGTCACACAACCAAAGATCCATACCCCACGAAGACAAATGCACACCGTCCGAGCGATACAGTGCTTCCAGGCGACATGATAGCTCGGGATGAGGGATCACATCGCCGCCCAGGGCCATCACCGCCCTACCGATAGCCAATGTTGCCTTACGCCTCGCCCGGTCAACCTTCTCTGGGCGTTCCGCCCCCATCCACGACCTCCTCTCCAGCATGTCCGACCATAACACACATACACTTGGCCACCACGTAGTCAAAGTTTTCAGATCCCTCATTGCCTCTTCCTGCAGGGCATTGCCCTTGACCATATCGTTGCCGCCCAGTTGCAAGACAAGGACATCCGGCACTCCGTGCTGCTGCACCTGCCGCCGCAGATAGGGCAAGAGAGCATCCCACCGCATGCCTCGTACGCTGAACCAGTGCGCCTCCATCAGGTCATCCAAACCAAGGTGTCTTCCCCAACCGGAACCCATAGCGTAGAGTCCTGCCCAGTGCACAATGCTGTGGCCTCACAGCCACACTTGGTGCCGCCTTCCAGCTGTAACTCAAACACAATCATTAACAAGCGGCCTGACATAAGTCTTATAGGCCGCCGACCGCCATCTCCCAATGGCCTTGATGTACTGCTCAGATAACCCCCAAGCCGCCGCCGTGGTAGCCGCCCCAATCCTAAAAGAATGCGAGCCAAAGTCGCCAGCAGGTAACCCAAGCTCCCCAAGGGCCATACGCAACACACTCACAAACTGATAGTGGGTTAAGGGGGAACCATCGGCGTGCTTCAAAAACGGGCCGTCCCCCACAGGACGAACATCCAAAAAGGCAGAGGCAGCCCTAACCGGGCAAGGATCATGCAGGGGGGCAGCCCGTAAGTCAGAACCCTTCCCCTGTTGGTCCGTCTTTGATCGGGCAATGGTAATGTGAAGCCCATACTTACTCAGAACTACGTCCTGAAGCCTTAAGGCCCAGCAGGACTTGTCCGAGGCCGCACTTGCGACCAGCTCCCCCACACGTAGGGCCCCATAGAATGCGAAAGTGAAGGCCACCCGGAAGAGAGCTACTTCAAAGGTAGAGAAGCATATCTTTGGCAATACAGTTAGCAACTTGGACAAGATTCCCAGGGTGATGGGTCTCCTGTGATCCGGAGGCCGCGGTGACATACGTCTCCAACCCTCAACCGCCCTGCGAGCTCGGAAGGAATTGCACGGATCAGCCTTGCTAAAGAAAGTGATGGCAGCCATGTGGCTTAGCATAGTCTTAGGAGCCAGCCCACGCCGCTTCATGTCAGCCAGATAACACAAAACCATATCCTCGGTAGTAGGCCAGGAACCCACGCCCCCATTATTCTTCGAGAATGCCAGGAAGGCCGAAGCCGATGTCGAATAAGACTTGAACGTGGACGGCGCCACAGAGCTGCAAATCCCAAGCATTATGTCCCTCTGCCCAGGGACCATAGCTCCTCCGGGAATGAATCCGGCTGCAGGGCCGCTCTAGGCGCCAGAGCGCGAAACCTCTCCTCCTGGAGGCGAGACAATGCATCTGCAAGGTTGTTCTCCACCCCGGCCACATGCTTAGCTGTGAAGGTAATGTTAGCTGACAGGCATGTTAACACAAAGCTACTCACTAGCCGCATAACCCTCTCGGATTTGGACGACTGTTTATTAATTACCCGCACCACGGCCTCATTATCGCACCAGAACCTCACCTTTTTGTCCTGAAACTGGTCCTTCCAGATAGTAACCGCCACCAAAATGGGAAAAAATTCCAAAAAGGTAAGATCCCTAGTGATCCCAGCCCCAAACCACTCCTGCGGCCAACGCTGAGCGCACCAGCGTCCATTGAAGTACACGCCGAAACCTACGCCCCCTGCTGCATCAGATTGAACTTGCAGTGTCTCCCCCAAATCCAACGTCGACTGCCACAATGACACGCCATTAAAATTTTGCAAGAAAGCATCCCAGATGCGAAGGTCAGCCTTCATACCCCTGGTAATCCTAATACGATGATGGGGGAGGGCAGCCGCTGCCGTGGCCCTAGCCAATCTGGCCATGAAAGCCCGCCCAGGGGAGACCACCTGACAAGCAAAATTAAGGTGCCCCACCAAAGATTGCAGCTGCCGCAGCGAACACTTTTGCTGCGCCAGAAACAGAGAAATGCGAGCCCGCATGGCTAACAGCTTGTCCTCGGGGAGGCGAGATGTACCTGCAACAGTGTCCAGTTCTATCCCCAAATAGATCAGCCTAGTGGAAGGGCCCTCAGTTTTCTCTTGGGCCAGGGGAACCCCGAGCTTGTGAGACAGCCCCTCAAATGCCCGCAGCAAGCCAGAGCATTCGTCTGTGCCAGCCTTCCCCATGAATAAAAAATCATCAAGGTATTGGGTTACCATTCTGGACCCAGCCCTCACAGTCACCGCCCACTCCAGAAACGAGCTAAAGGTCTCAAAGGCAGCACAGTCCACAGAGCACCCCATGGGCATAGACTTATCAAAATACCACGCGCCCTGAAAGCGAAACCCCAACAAACAGAAGTCCTCGGGATGCACAGGCAGCAGTCGGAAGGCTGACTGAATATCGCATTTGGTGAGCAGAGTGCCCAGACCGCATGCCCGAGCCAAATTGACAGCATGATCAAAGGAGGCATACTGAACAGAACAGAGTTCTTGTGGGATGGCCTCATTGACCGATGCCCCCTTTGGATAAGACAGGTGATGTATTAGGCGGAACTCCCCATGCGCCTTCTTGGGAACTACACCCAAAGGGGAAACCCTGAGGTTATGAAAAGGCGGTGACCCAAAGGGGCCAGCTACCCTGCCAGCCAACCGCTCCTTCTCAATTTTGGCTGCTACAACGCCAGGGAGCTCCCTGGCAGATTTCAAGTTCTGAGCATCCATCGCCACCCTGGGGCCCTTAAAAGGGATGCGAAAGCCCAAAGAGAAACCCTCCCCCAGGAACACTGCTGCCTTCCTGTTAGGGTATCTGGACAGCAGTGATAACAGAGCCTCCAAGAGCACTGGTGTCCTGGCAAGCCCCATAAATGAAGCAGAACTACCTATCTCCACCAGTCGAGGCCCCGGCACCCCCGTCCCTCCGGGCGAGGGGCCGGCCCCCCCGAAAGGGCTGCTGAGCCCGAGGGCAACTGGACTTTGGGTGACCGCCATAGCAGGATTCACATACGTGTTCGAACCTGCACTTAACACGGCTGCAGCGACCCTGGCCGTATTCCCAACATACCTTCCTGTTGGAATCACGGCGCGGAGCCCACTTACCCCCTTTTGCAGCATCTGACTTAACCTGTACATGAGGATTCACCAAAGTAGACCACAGATAACTATCTATGTGGTCCCAGCACCACTGATCATTATTGGAGGCCCTCTTACGGAACTCCTCGTCATAATCCAACGCCGCAGCCTCATCCTGCCTTAAGGACACAGTTATGATGGGTAAGGAGGTGCCAGGCTCGCTTTGGGTAGGAGGCCGCGACCACCGCCATATAAACCCCAAAACCAGCAAGCCAATTATCAAAGGTCTTGTCTTTGGGATCGACCCGTATCTTCCTCGGCTCCCGACCCCCCGCCTTAACACTCCGACCCACCAACATCTCAGGCTTGATCAGCGATATAACATCTATGTAATAACCATCAAGAATTTGTTCCCTCAAATCCCTGGGCAAGTGTATCCCAGGCGGGTTATCCCCAGAAACACAGGTGGACTTGTAAGGCGGGCCTGCAATGGCCTTCCCACCCCCCCAAACATCGTTCCCCCGTTCTTCCTGGTCAAGCCCCTCCTCCTCTGCCCGCCTACGCAGGACCCACCCAGGGAGCCCCGGTACCTCGGCTCCCGCCCTCCAAAACCTAGCGGAAGCCCCATCGGAATCTTCCCCAGAGGAGTACTCACCCGAAGTCCCACCGTTGTGTGTAACCTCTCTGCTGCGTCTCCTTCTCTTATGTGAAGGCCGGGCCTTGCGGCTAGTCTTTTCCCTCCTCCGGCCCCTGTCCCTTGAGTGAGAATCCCCAGACTCCGAGCTGCTGGAACTGGGAGGTGAAGAGCTGCCCCGTTTTCTCCGTGCCGCCACCCTGGCCGTTCTGCCGCCAACCGCATGTGCACCTGTAACGGAAGCAGAGGTCTCCGCAGCCCCAGAGCTGCCCGTAGCCGATCTCAAACATGCTACGTCCTCGGCCAGCTGCCGCACCATCATTGTGAGCCCTCTAATGGAGGACTCCCTGGCCGGGGCCCGCGTCCCTGCTGCAGGCTTTCTCTTTGCGCCTTCCGCTGCCAGCCTCTTCCCAGAGCCGCCAGCCATGGCAGTCGTCGCCAGCCTCTTCCCTGCGTCGCCCGCCGTGGCGGCCGCTGCTGGCCTCCTCCCCGAGCTGCCTGCCGTGGTGGCCGAGCGGCGCCCCCCCTTGGAGCCGGAGGCACCCCCAGCAGCCGCCGCCCCCGATCCCTGCTGCCCGCTCCTCGCCGGCGCTCACGCCACTGCTCCGGCCGGGCCCCCTTTCTGAGGCGTTTAGGAGGTATGGCTACCAGAGAAGCCGTGAGTAGTCGTAGCAGGCAAAGCAGGCTGCCAACGGCTCAACGCAGGCTGGAAAAACAGGGCCAGCCACGCGCAGCTCGTCCCCCTAAATACCCGGCCGGCGGACCAGACCTAGCACCTCGGTTGGTAGCGCCGGCCGGGGTGGAGAGGCCGGAGAGCCGGGTCCTGATTGGCCTGTTAAAAAAAACCAGGCGGGACAGGAAGGGCGCGCGGCGACGGGGCATCCGGTCACCTCCCTCCGGTTCCCCCCACCACCACGAGGACCCCGGAGCCTGCTCGGAGCCGCCCCCCCAGGCCACCCCCGGTAAGAGTTGCCCTCCCCCCCTTATCCAGCCGTCGGGAGGAGAGCGCGGGCCCCCGCCGCTCCCCCCCCACTCCCGCGGTCTAACGGCCAGCCAAGCCCCGTCACCCGGCACGGCTCCGCAAACTCCGGATCCCCAACAGTAGGGATCCCCGCTTTCTTCTTCTTTGTTTCTCTGTGTCCCCCAGATGTTAAAATGTATATAGATGTATTCTGACCTAGCCTGTGACGCTGAGGAACTGAAAAACCCTTCATTAGTATATGCCTGAATGTGGCACACAAGAGGCTGATATGAATTCTCAACACATAAACTGTTTTATTTTACTCTTATGGGGAAATGGTCACATCAGACTGTCAGGGAGGTTTCAGTGTTAAACTGGCACATGCAAAGGCAACAAGAATAAGGGAAGCTTACTGTAACTTTATTCAATTGTTTGTCACAAAAATGTAGCTGTTTTGATCTCAGACAGGTGTTTGTAACTGTTGAGAGAGATCACTTGGTTGTCACTCCTTAGATAAACAGGCATAAGCTTATTTGACACAAAATTTCAAAAGTCTTTGGAGGCAGGAACATACATACAGGTTCCAATTTTCCTTCTTTGATAGAGATCACCCCCTGTTCCTTGGAGCTATTTCCCTCAGGGAAGGATTAACACATTGTGACTCAGCGTGACCTTTCCTCCTCTGAGGACGAAGAGCTGGAACAGGGCCTCACACCCTCAGAGGACTTCCAGAGCAACTGGACTGGGACTCTGAGTCAGCAAAACCAGTATCAGGTGATGCAGGCTGGATGAATGAAAAGGAGCAACAAGAATGCTTATCACCTCCAAATTCTCCCTGGCTGGGACCGGGTGAACAGCAAAGATTAAAGGCATGGATTGTGATAAGAGAAAGGAGAAAGTCGGCACGCTTATTAGCACAACGGTGTAAGTAGTCACTGGAATTGGAACTGCCAGGTGATATAAAACAGCTGGTGGATGAAGAGGGCAATAAAAGCTGGGCTGCCAGCCAGACACCTTGTGGGAGCAACTCTGTTGTTTCAACTGGCCTCTGACCTTCGTGTTAAAGACTTCCCTTGCTTATCTCTTGTTGAGAAGCTCGGTTTACAGTCTTCCTGTCTTGGTGCCAATTTCCAGCCTCTTGCGCCTGAACTTCAGAGGGACCCATGATCTTCAGCCAACACCTTGAGGGCAAGGAACTCATGCCGGTGAGTGACCTTGTTCCTTTACTTTGGTGTGATTGTTTGGCACCTAATCTTGTGCCACCCGGCACTTCCAGGAAAAGTAAAGCCAGCATCAGGTTCTGCTCAACACAGTATCTCTATTGCTGTGATTGTAGTCAGAGGCCCAGCTCTACTGCCTGGTCCCTGCCTGTAAGCAACATAACAGTTTCACTTCTCTATCTCAGAATCCTCCTCGATCCTACACTCCTCTCCTTCTTCCACTCTAGCTGACAATCTCTAACTGCCACTCTCAAGTGCCCCTCTCCCAGGTCAATAGTAGATTTTTCCCCCCAACCCTCTGTCAATCAGGGTTCTTGGACTGGTATAAGGCATCTGCAGTTAGCTGTCTGTCACACACATCTACATCTTCCCTGTAAGAGATAACACAAATAGACCAACCAAATCCTTTCCTACTCAAGGATTCATGTTTCGGTTGTGGTGGGGATGAGGTTCTTGGGATCATCTTTCTACAGGAGAAAGGAGCTTGTCCTGCACTTGCCTCCTTCTCCAGCTCTCAACAGAGGGTAACACTGTGCTCCAATTAATACCTTCCTCATGGTGGCACTTCAACCAGAACAAGGGCTTTTTCACTCATGCCCCTAACCTGGTGGAATGCTGTCTGAAGAGACTCGTGCACTGCGGGACCTGTCTAGGTCCCAGAGGGCCTGTAAAATAGAACTGAGGCATTCTTACTGGGGCTGCTATCAGCTTCCCTGATCAACATGCCAGAGTGCCAGTGTGTTAAATTGTTTTATAGAATATTTGTATTTTTTAAATTATTTTGTATGTCGCTAATTGCCCTGAGCCCCAATTGCTAGGGAAGGGGCAGGATAAAAATTGAATGAAATAAAACAAATAAATAAAACACAAAGCAACAGAAACATTGTGGCCATTTGCCAGACTTTTATAAACTCATAGTTTCTCAGTACAAATTAAATTGCCTTTAAAATCCTTCTTTCATTCTATGTCATTACTTTGACAGTATTGCTATTTTTGCTAATAGATGAAACTTTGTCATATTAATGTTCAGTTCTTAGTTTGTTTGTTTTATACATTTCTTTTTATCTCCTTCAGTTAATTGTCCAATATTATTGACATAATGTTCTTTCCCTACAAAGTTTATAACATCTTAACACTACATGTGTTTGGAAGATAAAATTGTAGCTTTATTTACAATACAATTGAATAAGCTTAACATTACAGAAAGAAGAGAAACCTTATCTATGATAATAGACTGGTATTAATTGATATTGTCCATGGGAAACACTGTGAACAAAGGTTTTAAAAAACTGAATGAAGCTCTTCTTTGTGTTTTGAGATGTGCAAATATTACCTGTTGTATTTTGGAGCAGAAATCCAATTACCTGAGACCTTCCTTCCTGGATCTATTACCATTCTTTCCCTCTGATTTCCGTTCTACCTATTATAAAGCAACATTAGACAAAATACTAACAAGTCTGTGAATGGATCTCCCCATCTTTCTAGGCATTTTCTTGATAGCCAGCGTGGTGTAGTAATTAAGAGTGGTGGTTTGGAGGGTGGACTCTGATCTGGAGAACCAGGTTTGATTCCCCACTCCCCCACATGAGTGAAGGAGGCTAATATGGGGAACTGGATTTGTTCACCCAGTTCTGTTTATTGATATGATGTTTGACCAGCCAAAAGTTATACATAAAATTATCTGACTTAATAAAACTGCAAAACTAATAAAAATTACAAAATTAAATAGTCTAATGCTATTAAAATGTAAGATTTTAAAACAAATCACAATAATTAACTTAACATCTTAATATTTCTAAAAATATAGCAAAGTTAAGTAATTTTTTCCATTCAATTTTTTTAAGTTTTGATTGCGATGGCACAGAATTTGGTGGTTGGGAGTAAAAAGTGTGATCACCCATCAGGACCCATTTACTCAGGAATTCTACTGGCTTATCAGGGAATTCACTGATCAGGGGAGAAATGAATTTGATACTGGCCTCATGATAGAATGAACAGCTGAAAAATACATGTTTGGTGGTTTCAATGTCTCCTGGGTGACCTTGGGCTAGTCACAGTCTCTCAGCCCCACCTACCTCACAAGGTGTCTGTTGTGGAGAGGGGAAGGGAAGGTGATTATAAATTGGTTTGATTCTTCTTCAAGTGGTAGAGAAAGTCAGCATATAAAACCAACTCTTCTTCTTCTAATTTATTTGTCACGCATCTTCAGATTACTAAAAGAGTCTTAGCAATGCTAGTCAAACAGCTTGAAGTGCTGTATTTGGGATCACCCCAATGTCAATATGCAATTGCATAGTGGCAGTAACATATTGGATGGGATGAGAATTACAAATTGCTCTCCTCTTCATTTTCATTTTTTTACAAAACCTAACTGGTATATTGTCTTTCCCTAGACTTTTGGCTTTCTGTAACTTACTCAGGGAATGGATTGACAGCAACCTTTATCTCTCTCTGGATGAGGCTGCCCAAACAGTCTTCAGCTGAAAATCCAATGGCTGCTTTCCAGTGTACAGTTAAGTCCCATTGATTGAAATGGGACTTAAGTAGGCTTAACCGTGCATCAAATTGTGCTCTGTGCCTCCAATGGAGCTATCCCACAAAATCATGGGATGAAGGCAGGTTTGCATTAGGAATAGCAAAGCATAGGAAGGATAGACAGAGTCACCAAAATGATTCACATTGCTCCAGTACACGGCTTTAAAGGTTAGGTGTCCAAACAAAACTCTGGACATTTTGGCTGCAGTCATGCAGACAAATAGGCTGCTTAACTCCTCTTGACTTCAATGGGATTTTCATTTAAGCATCCCAACTCTCTGCAGGCTGTAGCCTTTGTAGTCCTTGTTCAGTCTTTCCCCCTTACAATAGGTGTGTGAAAAAAGATGGATATAAATATAGATTGGTTTGAAAGGATGGAAGTGAGAATTAAATTAGTTGGAGGCTGGAAAAAAGGGGAATCCAGGTCATAATGTTAAAAGCAGGAAACAGACAAATAATCTTGATGTTTTTCATTTCTCCCACAAAATGTGGCAAGTAAAAATGAACTTTAATTTAAACTGCATTCAAAGAGCGCACACAGAGGTCTTTTCTCCCTTCAAACGCAAGCAGTCACCTCCAGCTGCTATTACAGGATTGCTGCATTATTTTTCATGAGAGAGAGAGAGAGAGCGAGAGAGAGAGAGAGAGAGAGAGATGTTGAGGAATACAACAGATCAGAAAGAACCTTTTGTGCAGCATCAGAAAATACAAATATCTTTGACAGGCAGATGAGACAGGTGAAAAGTTTTTACACATGGCCATCTTTTACAGATGGGCCTTCATCTTGAAGCCCCCTTTTGGTGTAGAAGGTGGGGTTGCCAACTCTGGGTTGGGCACCTTGGCCATCTTCTGGGCATGAAGTATGGGTCACTGGGGGTGTAGGGGGGAGGTCGTTCAGAATTTCCTGCATTGTGCAGGGGGTTGGACTAGATGACCCTGTTGGTCCCTTCCAACTCTATGATTCTATGAATTCCTGGAGATTTGAGGGTAGAGCCTGCCTGGGGAGAGTAGGGTTTGAAGCCAGGAGGGACCACAATAGGGTATAATGCTATACAGCCCACTCTCCAGAGCAGCCATTTTCTCCAAGGGATCTTTGTAGTCTGGAGATCAGTAGTAATTCCAGGAGATCTCCAGCCCCACCTGGAGGTTGGCAACCCTAGTAGAAGGAGAAAGCCAAGATGGTGGAGATCCCAAATGCAGCAGAGAAGGCACTACAAAGATGAAAGCATTGAGACAGAGGGAGGGTCAGAGGGGCACTATTTTTGCATGAAGCAAAATCTGATTGGAGGAGAATCCTGAAGCTGAAATCATGGCTGAAAACATGTGGCACTTCTCCCACGATTTTGCAAATCTCACAGGTCGACATGCATGCTCATCTCCCAAGTGCGTGATCACCCCTCCTCCTTCTGCAAACCTTCCGGGTTTTTGGATTGCTGAGTTGTGCCAATTTAAATGGAATAATTGTGATGGTTCCCTGAGTTTTCAGGTGTTTTTTGGCACCCAGGTCAACTCCCACCAGTAGACTGTCCGGCTCCGACGGCAGCTGCAGTGGCGGCTCTTCCCCCCTGACCCTGCACCCTCTCTCACCCCCTCTCCCGTGCCTCCACCCACCGCTGGCTTCCATCGCCTCCACCCTGGGACGGAGGGGTAGAGGCATGCAGAGTGGCGGTGGCTCCTTTATGCTGCCTCTGCAGCCTCCATTTGCTGCCATCCTCCCCTTCCCTTCACCTGGGGATGGAGGGGTGGAGGTGTGCAGAGCGGCAGCAGCTCCTTTCCCCGGCTGCCGGAGCCTCCACTTTCCGCCGGCCTCCCCTCTCCTCCACCCTGGGACAGAGAGGTAGAGGTGCGCAGAGCAGCAGCAGCTCCTTTCTCCAGCTGCCGCAGCCTCCACTTGCCGTCGGCCTCCCCTCACTTCCACCAGGGAACAGAGGGGTGGAGGCATGCAGAGTTGTGGCGGCTTCTGCTGGGCGATCCTTCACTCCTACATGCGTTTAATTTTTGAGTTCTGGGGAAAAAACATGCAATTTAATGGGGACAAAGGCGCCATGAAAAATCAACAGTCTTGCCCATCATCACAGACACACAAGCATGAAGCTCAGTTTTACCTCACCTTTAATTCTATAAAAATAACTAGCAGGCCCCATTTAAAATACTGCTCATAAGTGTAAGCAAACGGATTGCCTATCTCCTTGACTGGTCATGGCATCTGCAAACAGTCTACGTGTGTGCCCTGTTCCAGCCGCACGCCTGCCCTAAACGCTACAGGGAAGGCTTGCCCGTGCGCCAGCGAAACTGATACGACAGCTCCTGTGTGTTCCGAGCAGCCGGCAGCTGAGAGACAGAGGCCAGAGCAACCTCCAGAGAGCCTGAGAGATGCCATGTTCCTGGTCATCTCTGTTCCAGCAGAAGCCATGTCAGAGAAAGCACCCAAGCACATAGCCTGCATCTGCATTTTCTCTCCCTTGAAACATCGAACTGCTTAAGCTAAGCCATTCAGAGACATTAAGATAACGATGACTTGCTCTTCCAGCTATGTGAAATCGTGATCTCTGGACATTATTATGATCATGCCTTTTGTTTCAGGATCGTTAAGTCCATCAGCAAGAATCTCCCGGTTCCTCCTGGGTTGTACAAGCCACTGGAATTAGAATAGATTGCTAAATTCTCACTACCCCACCCCAGCAGCCGAACATTAATCCTTTTATTCCCTTTTGTCACCTGGGAACCTAGGAGGGGTAATCCAATCAACCCCGCCCCCAGAAAAACAGTATATCTGGGGTGCCCACAGCCCATAATGTTACCTTAGGTCTTTCCTGGCATACTCGCCGTTACTCTGTTGGTTTGGTTTTGCGCAGCCTGACCTCCCTCCTGCCTCGCTGGCCGAGTCTACGGGAACCCCTTGCCCTCGCCTTTACTCTATTTTCTGCTGTCTTAGCCTACTGGAATTTGGGACAATTCCTCTACAAGATCGGTAAAGTATTTCCCCACCAACTATCCCTGCCACATTGGCAGCTGTCGCTACTCTACTGCCTTTTATTTCTTAGTTTCTCTGTGTATGTTTGTGTTGCACCATTGAATGCTTGACTACATAAACACTATTAATTGGAATACTTTTGCCTCTGTCTTGATTTCAAGGGTCACAGATTACGGGCTCTGGTATAGTTGGTTGATCTCGCTATATAAATATTGTAGTTTCCGATTGCTCAAGCTAATTCCCCCATTTAAAAGAGCAATTCAGGTAACATAAGGAAAGAGTTTAATTGTTGGATTAGACCTTCAAGTCCAAATAGTAAATTCTGTCTCCAGATGTTTCTAGAGGCATGCAAGTTGGCTATGAAGGTGACCGCCTATTGTTTGTCCACAGTATTTGGGGTTCAGAGTACTGCCTCTGTAACAGTAAGGTAGGATTGCCAGCTCCAGGTTGGTAAATATCTGTAGTTTCAGGGGTGGAACCTGAGGAGGATGGGGTTTGGAGAGAAAAGGGACTTCAATGCCATAGAGTCCAATTGCCAAAGCAGCCATTTTCTCTAGGGGAACTGGAGTTGTAATAGCAGGAGAACTCCAGCCACTACCTGGAGGTTGGCAACCCTAGGTATAATGCCATAGAGTCCACCTTCCAAAGCAGCCATTTTCTCCAGGGCAACTGGTCTCGGTGGCCTGGAGATCAGTTGTAATAGTTGTAATCTCTGTTGCCTGGAGATTTGTTGTAAAAGTGGGAGATCTCCAGCCACCACCTGGAGGTTGGCAACCCTACTTGAAGGCTCAATTCAACTGACATGATTAACAGACATTGATTGCCTGGGTGCAGAGTGAAAGGATTAAGATCTTCTTCTGGCCCTATCCCCCTCAAATCTCACAGAAAAGGAGAAAAAGACAACCATACAAGCAAGCTACAGGCCTCTAGTGCAACAATGCTGCTCTGTGTTCTGTTCATGCCATTGCATGCTAAAGTTGCTTTAGGAAGTGATGTTCTGAAGCGGCAGCTGACCTTAAACATAAAGTTGTACAAGAGCTGTGAATTTTGGCCTGGTACCAGGAGGGGAATCAGGCAGCAAACTAGCTCAACGAAGCATGAAATTCACACTGGTCATTGCGCTACTGCATTATTTCATGCTTTCCTCGCCTATATTTGTCCATCGCCTCAGCAATAAATATAGAAATGATAAGGCTGGTGCCAAAGCAAATGTCAGTAGGGAACATTTTAACCGGCCCACTTAAAATGTGTTCTCCACAGTACAAACATGTTGAAGAGATTCCAAATATTCATTAATGCACATATCACATATCAGACTCTGAATCTGGACCCAGATTGTGACTCAAAACATTCTCACAATGAGGAAGGGGGAAGGGGGCTGTTTTTATAAGTCCAGTTTCCAACAGGCATGCTTGAAAAGTCTGTGTAAATGCTGTTGTGCAGCCTCCTAGTGAACTTTGGCAAATGGCTCACTGATTAGTCAATACAATCATTAATAAACCTGCAGCATATTCATACCTAGAAATCATGAAGGGATCTGAACCTGCAGGAGTTCAGGTATCCCTAGTGTAAGATGTAGCCACCAATTTCCAAATACTAGACCTCTCATCCTTGATAACAGTAAAATCTGAACTGCAGCACATATAGGTGGGGGCCTCGAGAGCCAGCGTGGTATAGTGGTTAGGAGCAGTGGTTTGGAGCAGTGGACTCTAATCTGAGAACCGGGTTTGTTTCTCTACTCCTCCACATGAGCAGCGGACGCTAATCTGGTGAACTGGGTTGGTTTCCCCACTCCTACGCATGAAGCCAGCTGGGTGACCTTGGGCTAGTCACAGCTCTCTCAGCCTCACCTACCTCACAGGGTGTCTTTTGTGAGGAGGGGAAAGGAAGGTAATTGTAAGCCAGTTTGAGTCTTCTTTAAGTGGTAGAGAAAGTCGGCATATAAAAAACAACCCTTCTTCTTCTTATCCAAGCCTGCCTTGAACTTGTGCAGTTATTTGATAATAAAAGCTTGTCTTCATGCATCAGTTTCCAATGTTTCTACCCTTAGTGCTCTCTTTATATCTGTTGAGTAACTTCCATGTATTGCATTGAATTCTAGATCAGATTTCAGCAAGGCCCATCAGTTTATGTGGGACACTGCCCAGGTCTTTTGTTTTCACTGCTGCTCTATATTTGAACTGAGAGTGTGACCTACAAATCAGAATGCACTAAAACTTTCCAGAAGGTCCATGTGGCTGGGAAAGATAAGTGGTACTAGTCAAGCTTGTCTGCTATTGTTGTCTGAACTTCTCATTAAACAATTCTAATAAACTTCCAAAGATCATCCTAGGGTTCCTGTAAAGATGGTTTAAAAAGAAGTGTGAATGTAGAAAAGCCTGGGGTTTAAAAGAAAGAAAGAAAATCAGAAATCATACATACACATAGAATCTGACCAGTATGCTTCTTCAAAAAAGGATCCTTCAATCAACTGGCAAAATCCTTTTGAAGTAGAAACTTTAAAAATATTTCAAACCATTTCCAAAGCCTACCCATTACTCTGGTATAAAAAGAGAAAAAAGAGACCTTAGGTCAGAGAATAGTCAAAAAGATATTAATTCAGGGTTCCCCCCCACCCGGGGAAAGAAATGCAATGATTACTTTTTTATGAAGACCCTATCTACTCCAGTACACAAGAAAAAGCCCTCGTGGCAGCAATATATTTTCCCCTTATAATTAGTAAAAAGTGTGTCAGTACAGAAAGGAAGCATATTTTCCTTATCACTAAAAACAATATTCTTTAACAAATGAGGTCCTTGTGACCTTCCAGAAATATATGCATGTTTGTAGTTGGACTAATTAGACTTTCACCTCTTCGGTGACGCTATTTTTTTAAAAAAAAAGTTTTACCAATAAATGTTAAGAGAAGAGCGAGGGGGTGGGAGAGATTATCTGAGATGATCTGTTTGGTATTCTTTGGGCACTGGATTTCTCATCAGTACAGATTTTTACATAAAGGATGACAATGGATGTAGTATTTAAAGCAGTGGCACTCACTCTGTGACTCATGGAGAGCCTCATTCACTATTATCATCAGTAGGGTTGCCAGCCTCTTCCTGATGGCTGGAGATCTCATGCTATTACAACTGATCTCCATGTGGCAATTAAGATCCATTTGGAAAAGGTTAATTATATTAATAACGATATTGGTTAATTTTCATTTTTTAAATCTTTTGACATTTCCTTTTAAAAAGACATTGTTTGACTTATTTACATGTTTGTAACTTGGTTGATGCGTTCTGGCTCATGTCATAAAAATAAATTCTTTCATTCAACTGATCTCCAGGAGACAGAGATCGATTTTTCTGAAGAAAATGGCCACATTGGAAGGTGGACTCTATGGTTTCATATCCCAAAGAAGTCCCTCCCCTCCCTAAACCCTGCCCTCCTCAGGCCCCACCCCCAAATTCTCCAGGTATTTCCCAACCTGGAGCTGGCAACCCTAACCATCAACTAAAAGAGCTAGATTTACCTCCATCCCTGGCATAGGCCTGCATCTTGTAATTTTTCCATTCCTCTGGCAGCAGCTGTCTCAAACCATGTGCCAACCACAAGCAGCATCAGACAAGGGCCTTGCCCACTTTCCTGAAACATGGGGCAGGTGACATACGGGGACCAGAGGAGCCACAGATGCCTCCTGAGCCTCTCGGTGAGTATCACTGGTTTAAAAAGAAAGCTATGGTGGAGCAAGGCTTCACAAGGCTTCTTCCCAGCTTCTAATTTTGCCAGTTTTCTATCCAAGCAACTGAGATGAGCTCCCAGAGATACTGGCAGCATGGGAAAAATAGGGTTCCCATTTTCCTGGTTATGGCGGGCAAATGCCTACCAATTAACAGGGCTGCTCGCCCACCTTCAACTGATCAACAGACGGAAGCAGGAAAGGGCCCCCGATCTGTGTGTGCCATAACATTACATCCGGGAATGCTGCCAGACCCATGAGGAAGGTGGTTTCTGGGGGTGGGGTTCAGCCAACCACCCATCCAGGTCTCTGTTGTGGGGACCACAAGACAGCAACCCTGCAGCCTTGGGCCTCTGACCAGCTTTCCTCCCTGCCTCTCTCTTCCTCCACCAATCAGCTGTTTGGTGGTGGGCGGGGCCAGTCAAGATGCTGCTGCTGTCTGGCCTGGTTGTGGCTGGTGCCTCTCCACTGCAGTTGCTGCTGCCCTTGTTATTGGGGCTCCTACTGCCGCCAAGGCTCGTGCTGCCCCGAGGCTTCCATTCTGCTATATAGTCAGGGCTTCTGCTGCTGATGACTAAGTAAGTCTGGGGCCCTGTGCCAGGGTCATCCCTGCACACTTTACCACTCTCATGCTTCCTGGGTAAATCCGAAAATGACATCATCACATGTGCAGGAGAATTTTTGCCTCTAGCACCCCTCCATGAAGCTCCTGCCTGTGGCTATGGGAACCTGGCAACCAAGGGAGACAGCATGGACACCTCCCATACCTGCACAGCCAACAGCTAGGTTCAAAATGAGCCTTTGAAGCAACAGCAGCACCACTGGAGCCTGATTTACTTCCATGTATCTGGACAAATACAAGTGTTTACCAGCACATCAGTATCTTCATAAGGAGATGATGCATCTCTCAATACTTGAGCCAACAAAGGTTGTTCACCTACCAGTAGGGCTGTCGATTCAGTTCGTCCCGAACCGAAAAATAGCCGAATTTCCCCTGATTCGGCGTTTTTTAGTTCGGATGGAACCGAACTCAAAAAAGGCGGGAAAACGGGGAGCCGAATTCAGTGAATTCATGGTGTTCGGTGAATAAATTTGGCAAATTCGGGGTTCAGTGCAGCAGCATAACCGTCAGTTAGTAAGCAGCATTCTCCTGCAGCCAATCGGTGGCCAAGCTGGGTCTTCTTCTGGCCAATCTGAGCGATTGAGTGCATGAACCCAGGAAAAGAAAGAGAGAGTATCTGTTTGTGTGAGAGAGAGAAATCCCCGTGGGGAGGGGTGCTTGTGCACATTCGCTCCTTTCCATGGCTGCAGGGGGCGCATTTCTGGGGGCAGAGACCCCAAACTTTCAGCGGAGCTTCAAAGGACCCTTCTTGCGAGACCCCCCAAGTTTTGTAAACATTGGGTCAGGGGGTACTGAGATATGGGGCCCGAAAGGGGTCCTCCCCTTAATGTGCTTTTTTATTCCATTTAAAGCACACATTCGCTCCTTTCCGTGGCTGCAGGGGGTCCCGAGATTTGGGGTCCCCCCCATTTCCCTATTGGGATGAATGGGATCAGCCAATCCTGTGTGCATCTCGAGAGCGGCAAATCCAAGGCAAAACCTCCCGTGCTTAAATGGAATTGTATTAGATTATCCAGTCCTCCCAGTCCCTCCTGATGGAACAGAAGACATCCACATTAAGTTCCGATATAAACAGAAGTATTCCGTTGCTATGTGATCCACAGCATAATCTGCTTAAATGTTCTAATTCCGTCCTTTATCGGACTGTTTTTAGTAGTGCCCCAAGGAGTTAAAATGACTAGAAACTCTGAAACACTTCCTCTAAACAAAAGATTTTCAGCTAATCAACTGCTTTGGGGTCTTCTTCTGCTTTACTGCTACAGCTGCAATACTCACTTGCTGTGAATCAGCAAATCTAAAAGGAATGTATTCTTTACTTCACTTCCCTTCATTGCTCTTTCTTCACCGTCCTGCATACGTTGCTCCCAAGCAGGAAGATTTGAAAACAGCTTCCTCAAGCAGACAACAAATGTCAGCTAGAGGATTAGACAGCAGGGGATATTAGGGAAAGAGGAGGATAGCTTCTCTAATGTGCTCTGCCTTGGTAGTTCCAGGCCCTCAAATATAGAATCTGTTCCTGAACTGCGATTTCCCCTGGAGATGAGCTGGAAGCTCCTGAATGAGCCCAAACATAAAAGAAGCTGCGTGCTGCATGCGTTTGGTGTGGAGTTGATTGCAGCTCCCTGCTAGTCCATTCTGTTTGAAAGGGAGATTCATGAATGCTGCAGAAAATGAGTTCCCGGAATGGGAAAATTAAATTATTGTTGCTGTTGTCAAATACGGAAAACTCAGCTAAAGAATATATGATTAGGGACTGGAGGTGCAAAATGGCCCATTTAGTTGAAAGGATGTAGAAGCATTTGGCAACATATATGCATAGTGTTTTCCATAATTGGATTTGCACAGCTGCAGCAGAATAATAGCCTTCAGCTTATTTTTATTAATTAGTTGATTTAAATATCTAACATATCTCACAACAAAGGCTCAGGTAACTTTATAAATATATGCATATAAATTCCCAACCAATATCAAATTACAACAGATAAAACCATATATAAATTTCCAATCAATATCAAATTACAACAGATAAAACTATATCTGAGAGATGGTAAAAGATGGGGCAAGATGGAAGGAGGAAGGAGAAATGAACAGTGAGTGGAAACTGAGATGTTTTGGGGATGAGGGGGGTTTCAGAAAGCAAGAAACTTCCCTTACAAAGAAAGGGAGTTTGGATATTATGTGAAGGAAACCAGTTTTCTTCCTGTTATTTTTCCAGTGCAATTAACTTTCCAGGGATCGTTCCCTAGCCAGAGGGTCTGAATCATTCTGATCAGTTGTTGCACCTTGTTGGTTTCATCAAAATTCCAAAACTTAAAGGTAAACTGTTGTTTGTAGGAGCCATAGAAGACAGATGATTGACAGAATTGAGATCCGACCCCAAGGCTACGTTGTCAGTGGCAAGATTTGTTTCAACCCTTATATCCCTCCAACACTAGATATATGCTGCTCAAGATCAATTGATCAAGGAGCTTCTAAGGGATAAAAGGGAAAAGAATTGAGATCCAATGGTTTTGATAGGAAGAAGTAAAAATAGATAGAACAAGATGGACATAATGCTGGGGGAGGAGCATATCTTGCCGCTCTCTACCAATTTTAGGTTATTTAGGGAGAGGTGTGGCTCAGTGTTAGAGCCTTTGCTTGGCATGCAGAAGGTCCCAGGTTCAATTCCCAGCATCCCCAGTTAAAGGGACTAGGCAAGTAGGTGATGTGAAAGACCTCGGCCTGAGACCCTGGAGAGCCACTGCCGGTCTGGGTAGACAATACTGACTTTGATGGACCAAGGGTATGATTCAGTATAAGGCAGCTTCATATGTTCAGGGGATGAGATCATACCAATATTTAACAATCCATAATGTAAATTACAATACAGTTTTTTGTATACTGCTGTTTCTGGCTGTCCTCCTAACAAGTTGAGTATTTTCTGACTTTCTTAGATAATTTTTAAGATAATTATTTCTGAAGAGGGAGATGACATTTTCCTTTTCATGTCCTATTCCACTCAGCCCAACTTATTCAAGGATACACAGGGAGCCATAATACCCATGGTCCCTTGCTGGAATGCCTAGGACAAAAGTGAAGCCTGTAAGACTGCTGTATCCATCCAGCTTTCCATGACACCAATTCACACCCCTTTGCAAGAGTCAATTTGCAAGAAAACCGATAAAACTACAGCATGTCTCTATTAGATAGCAGATTTTTCTGGAGGGAGGGGAAAAAGGTATTCCATTTCAGATCGTGATTTTCAGGAGACAAGAGGCTACTGTTTAAAACCTGAATAAATAAAAATCAAAATTAGAATAACTTCAGTATTCCCCCTTCCTGTCTCCAATTTCCATGGGCTGAATTCTCTGAATATCATGGAGACTTGTATGTTACCATCTTCAGGCCCATTAAGAGACATTTTGGGCTAAACCAGGGCCCTGACTGTCACTTAAGTCTCAGGTCTGGATGTGCAGCTCCATCCATCGTTCCTCCACATTCCTTGCACTCTTCATGAGTTAGATTAAATGTCCCCTGGTTACATCTTGCAGGATTATGGATATTCAGCCTATGTTTTAGCTCTCAGGATCTGCCCTCCTTCCCTTTTTCTAGGTAGCCTGGTTGAACATCATAGCAAAAAGAACCCTGCTGGACTAAGCATCAAGTATCCTGTTTAGTTAATTGGTCAGGTCATAAATAGGGTTGCCAACCTCCAGGTTGTGGCTGGAGATCTATTACAACTGTTCTCCAGGCGACAGAGATCACCTGGAGAAAATGGCTGCTTTGGAAGGTGGATTCTATGGCATTATACCCTATTGAAGTCTGTCTCCTCCCCTTCTCTAGGCTTTACTCCCAAAATCTCCAGGTATTTCTCAACCCAGAGCTGGCAATCCTAGTCATAAAGTTAATATCCTCCAATGCTATTGTATCTTCCTAGCAACTAATATTGAGTAGCATACTTCCTCTGAACATGAAGGTTCCATTTAGCCATAAGGGCTTATATAAGTGGATCTATCTTTTGTGGGGGTTACCTACTGAACCTTTAAAGCCATTCCAGTTAGAACTGTTCAAGTTAGCGCTCACCACCACATTTCATAAGATCAGATATTATGAATCTTGTACTGGGTGAAAGAAATATTTTGTTTTGGCAAATGAACAATAAGTTTGGCCACATCACTGCATCTTCTAGACAGCTGGGTTCCAGGAATAATCCTTGCTTCCTCCGTCTTCTTCTCAGCTGCTTCAGCCATCCCAAGAAGTAAAATGAAATACTGTCAAAAGGATTTGTGATTTCTCTGTGTACTTTCCCCCTCCTATTTCTGTATTTAAACCAATATCTTAATATGATAATAATTTTGGAATTTTTATCTGGGGGGTACCATGCAAATTGCAGGGAGAAATGTACAGAGTGCTAGAGTCTCTGCAATAAAACCTCACACAAGGGCTTCACTGCAATGCAGTTTTACATAAGGGCTTGTAGGAGCAGACAGAATGTTATTAGACCATAAAAGCACATCAGGCTGATTTATGGTTTCTGATCAAGGTTTCTGTGAAAATTACTCTGCATCACCAGCTCAAGGTGACTGCTACCATTAATGTGTGGAAAATAAATGAGATGAGGAGGCAGATATCAGGAGAAGTGGTGGGAAGCGGCGAGCCAGTTTATATAGCGCTGCCTTCCCATTTTGTTTTACAGCACACAGAACACTGTCATCCAAATGGTTGCTTTGGGGCAGAAAAGGCAATTCTTGATAATTAGATCTTATGACATGGAGTTGCTGCTCTCCAGGTAAAATACCCCTCTCTCTCCCTGCATGCCACAATCCTTTCTATTATCCTGTAAATATAGGAAATGCATACTAGAAAATGCTGTAATCCTAAAATTATTTTGCCAAGTGATAAAAAAACACACCCAAACAAGATCTTACAAAATGATCCATGCCAAGGCCTGGGTTTGCATAAGACCATACTATTCAATTTTTGCTACCAGCACAATTTTCTAAAAACCAAATAAAGTTGCCCCAAATCAGTGTCCTGTTTTTGCATTTTACTTCACTCATTACCAGATGACTTCACATACTGATAAGGATTTGTCCTACTTACATACAAAGTGAAATAGAATAGCATCCGTCTGGATGGGACTTCTGAATCAGTACACTTGTAAACACAGACTGATTGATTTAAATGCTTTTAAAGGTGTGTGAGAGGCTGTAGGATCAGGCTTTTAATTGGAATATATTTCTGAAGTTTGACACTTTATCACAGGACTGCGCTTTATATTTCCTGTACCTAGTAGTCTCCATTTTCTTTCTTTCAGCAGCTCACATTCTCACAAATATCATATTTGGAGATGGACAGCAGGAAAGCAGAATGGCTATGAAGAATAGCTCATCTGCAAGAACAATCACTGTAGCTCCTCCACCAAAACAGAGGGGAGGCAGCACAACCCACTCAGTTATTTTCCAGTTTGTTTCCTTTTCCAATCTATGCCCATAAATGAATCACCTTTCTCCCTTTCCTTTCTCTGTGCCCTTCTGTGCTCCTTACCATACAATGGAGCAACCTCGCAATCTTGCTTTATTCTTTTAAAATCTTTCTTCCGTACTACCTTTCTGTAACATTTCCTCTTAACATTTCTTCACCGTCTCTACAAACAATTGCTGTCCTAAACAGAGTTGCGCTCTTCTTTAGTCATTTGAAGTCAATGGGCTTAGAAAGGCATAACTGTTCAGGAACGCACTGTCCGTTTCTTAGATTCTCTTTCTCTAAGTTTTAAAACACCAAATTCAGATGTTGACTGTCTTACTACCCATCTGGAGCTTATTGGTGCACAGATATCTGGAGTAGCTGATTTTATTATTATTATTAAGGAATACATTTTCAAAACACTGTATGAGATGAAAACCAATAAATCCTAGTTTTCAAAGATTTGTGCTCATTCCCTCTCCATGGTACTTCAGAAAAGGAAACAGCAATGCCCTTGAAGTATTTCTGTCAACTGACCCCCAACATAATATGTGTCTCTACAGTTCTGTGCCTCCAAACCGGTTCTTATTCCACAGCCTGCACAGCAGATGTTTTTTTAACTGCTGTTAACCTATGAGGTGCGGAAATTAAAACCAAAGTTGTATGTGAAAGGTGTGTAGCCAATGCCCCACCAAAGTGCCTGAGAGAAAAAAAGAAATACAGTACTTCATTCTTGCACCAGAGTAATTAGCTTGTGTTGCTAATAGGGTGGATTTCCTGGTATTTAACTGAAAGCAGGTGGATAATTAAAACAAATTTAAAACAAATATCAAGAGCCTGGCGTCAGGCAATATGATGCCTGATTCATCTTAGGATAAAAACCGAGCTTTTTCAGCCAGGATGCTTTGGAAGTTAATGTGAAAGAGGGCAGGAGAGCTGAATCCTGTTGAGAGCTTAATTAGGATGTATGTTGAGACAGTCCAGAGTTGAAAGACAATGCCGAAGTTTTTATTTGCTTCACCAGTAACCTGCAAGGTTATTGGGTTTCTTTTCATTTTAAAGCTGTCCTGAAATAAACCAACCCACAGGAAAAATAACAGCAACATGTAAATCTCCAGTCAACCACCTTTTAAATGCTGGCTTCTGGGCACTCTCTTACAGGTCTACACTGTCGTTTGTTAATTCTCCAGTGCTGAAAAGGTTTATCGTTGAATGGGTTATAGAAGACCGTATGACTGGATTCAAACTGTAAATTATATCATTCAGCTTGCTGTTAGCACTCTGCATGGATCTTTGGCAGAGACCGTACAAAAAGCTGCCACACAGATTTCAAAACAAACATGGTCGTGATGCTTGAGCCTGAGTTCTGAATGCAAACACAACCATAAAGTGAGCCATCCTGCTCTCAAATACCATTTGCCGACCTATTCTCTCTACTGCATTCCTTTCTCTCCTCTTCAGTACGTATTTCCTTCCTTCCCCCCCCCCTTTTTTTTATCATAGCAACAGCTTTTGGTTTCAAAATTTATTGTTGTGTGAATCATTTTTTATTAAAGGAAAAGGCCTACTGAATCTGAAATGAGGCCACAAAATTTCTCATCCAGCTGCTGCTGCTAAAGGCAAGTCCTGGCTTTGAGACTACAGTCCATCAGTGTTTTACATGCAGTCTTTCCTGAAGCTGGATAGTATTGGAAGCCTGGAGAGGAGCTAAGTGGTTCTGCTTCTTGCTTCTCCAAGCTGGATGAAAACAAGCTTTCTAAGGAGGCTGGTGGACAGCACAGGTGCTTCCTCCTTGCCAGCCGTCTGATCCTGGCACTCAGTAAGAAATCTGTTGAGCTTCAGGCTCAAGAGGTTGGCAGGAAGCCTTGCAGGGAGCTACATGGTGATTCTATTTGGGTATACAAACAAAAATTCAGAAACAAAAATTCGGAAACAGAAAGACTCCTTTGCCCACACGTGCGTGTGCGCGCACACACGTTGCACACAGAGCTGTGTTTTTCATGCCAGAATTGTATGAAAGGTGTGCCTGTGGTCTGATTCCCTAGCTTGAAGGGGAAAATCTGAAAATATGGAGAGCCATTTCTGCAATCAGTATTTTTGTTCCCTATATGACGTCACATTCCTATTTCCTTCTCCATAAACTGAGTTGCCTGCAAACATTGTGGATTGAAGGGCCAAACTACATGTTACATTTTTGACAAGCTGGGTCCACCCACTCTACCTCTCACCACCAATCGCCACTCAGGAGCAGTTAAATCTCCTTCCCTCATCATTCACCAGGAGGTTTTAAAAACAGAACAAAAAGCTACACGTGCCCATTGGAACTTCTTGGACTCTGGAATCTCAAACAAACAGAAAAGTGGGAGGGAAAGTCTTTTTTTTTTCTCCAGTGCAATATTATTTGTGAAGTGTTCTGGTCATACTTTATTAGTACCTTGCTCAGCATAGGTTTATACTGAGTATAAAGTTGATACTTGTTTCTGCCACCTGCGATCACACAACCTCACACTATAGCAACTAAGTACAAATGAAACAATGTGTGACAAGCAAGGTATAAACAGCAATACCCCAGTTCTCAAGCTGTCTTAATCCTTTGTTGTAAGAACTTTTACTTTTGATACTTTGATAGTTGATATTTTATTTTCTGAGGAGTTTCAACATTCCCCAGTATTGGTAAAGAAAGCAAAAAGGATTATTATTATTATTATTTTACAAATATTCTCAATATCAAAAACTTCTAGTGAGATCTTCATACTGACTTGAGCAATTTTCTGATTGAATACTGAAGAGTTAATATCACATGGTCTCAGTCTAGTTGAAAAATGACAATTTCTCTTCCATAATTATAACTTTACAGATTCAAGAAAGTTACGCTAGCCAAATAACATTTTAATTTTATTTTTAAATAAGACTTGCTCTAGGAGCTAGTGTGGTTAGTTCTTAGATTGTCAGCCTCGGAGTGGGGAAATCTGGTCTCAAATCCCTACACAGCATTAAGCTCACCAACTGAATAACCTTAGGCCAGTTACCCTGTCAGCATAAACAGTTGGGGCTGTGGGATAAAAATGTGACAGATGTCATTCATTAAAACTGAATGGGAATAACTAATAGCTTTCACAGGGAGCGCAGGTGTTCCAAAATATGCTCCAGTTAGTCCACTAAACTTGGCTTTATTTGTTTATTTATTCCTTTAGTCCTTCTTTTCTTTTATTTCAGGAAATTTGTGTGCTGCCTCTCCAGAGATCCACTCAAAGTGGCATACAGGGTACAAACAATAAAACCATGTACTCTTCCTTCCTTACCAGCCTCCAGTCTATACATATGTACACCACAGCTAAAAGGACAGATCTCAGAACCACTGCCATTTCCTAGATCCATATTTTCTCCCTGCCCCCCACATATAAACTCATCCTGGCTTCTTTCAAGGGGCTGAGGATATCATAAGGCTGTCTCATTTTGTCCTATTCAATAAGGTACATTGATGAGATTATAATTATTTGACTAACAGCCCATTCCTGAGAAGAAAGGATGCTCCAGTGACTGGGGGCAGCACAGCCACACTGCCCCCAAATGCGGTCCCCCCTCCCGAGGCCAAAACCTTCCCTTTCTCCCCAAAACTAGGGTTGCCAACCTCCAGTTAGGAGGTTTTTGGAGCAGGTGTGCTGTATTTCATATAAGAATAACTATTCCAGCACCTATCGTGGTTGAATTTAAGTATATTGATTAACCTCCAGTTAGTAGCAGGAGATCTCCTGCTATTACAACTGATCTCCAGCTGATAGAGATCAGTTCCCCTGGACAAAATGGCTGCTTTGGCAATTGGGCTCTATGGCATTGAAGTCCCTCCCCTCCCCAAACATTGCCCTCCTCAGGCTCCACCCCAAAAACTTCCTGCCGGTAGCAAAGTGAAAGCAAACGGGCCGACTAAACTCCCGGACTGGACCTGGCAACCCAATATGCAGGCACATGATTACTTTTCCAGCCGAGCGCCCGCCCCAAACACTACGGGACAGCTGCTGCGTGCTCCGTTGAAACTGACATGGCTGCTCCTGCGAGCTCCGTGCAGCCAGCAGCTAGGAAACAGAAGCAAGGGCCACCTCCAGTGAACCGGAGAGACTCCATGTTCCTGTTCCAGCCGCAGCCATGTCGTGGAAAGCAGACAGTCACGTAGTCAGTGCAAAAAACCCCTTTCCCATTGCAACATCAGCTGCTTAATGGGCAATCATCAGCAATCCTGATATCAGCGATGAGTCGTTCTTCCAGTTATGCAGCAGCGATCCCCAGACGTTTGCAGAGAACGCACCCATTGTTCCAGAACATTAATCACTTCAGCAGAGATCTCCCGGTTCCTCCCGGATTGCAAAAGCCATTGGAATCAGAATAGATTTCCAAATTCTCACCATCCCCACCCCGGTAGCCACAGAATAATCCTTTTGTCACCTTTTGTCACCTGGGAACCTAGGAGGGGTAAACCCCCTCTCCCCGCTCCCAGAAAAACAGTATATCGGGGGTGCCCTCAGCCCATAACTTCACCTTAAGTCTTTCCTGGCACCTTTGCCATTACTCTGTTGGTTTGGTTTGCACAGCCTGACCACGCTCCTTGCTGGCCAAGTCTACAGGAACCCCTTGCCACCACCTTTGCTATTAATTTCTTCTGTCTTAGTCTATGTGAACTTGGACAACACCTCTTCAAGGACGGTAAATATCACCCCATCAATGATCCCTGCCACGTTGGCATCTGTGCTTGTACTACTCTCTTTGAATTTCTTAGATTTCTCTGTTTGTGTGTATGCATCACTGATTTGAAAGAAAACAACATAAACTCTTTTAATTCAGAATCCTTTGCTTCTGTCTTTATTTAAAGGTCACAGTTACCGGCTCTGGTATACAAAGGTTGCTCTCGCTATATAAATATTGTAGTTTGCCATCTTGCTTGCTAATTCCCCAAGTTAAAGAGCAATTTGGCTAACAGAAGAGGGACCTGGCAAACCCACCCCAAAACCCATGCAATCGCTTCATAGGGTTGCACAGGGATATGCTACCTCAAAAAGTGGTGTATCTTGGGAAAAAGGAAAGGGGGTGTTTGCAGGCCAAAGCGGCTTTGGAAGCTGCCAAAAGGCAGCTCCTCCCCTGGCCCTGTGCCAGAACACCCCAAGAATGCCCCGGGAATGCCCCTGGGGGGACAGCACACAGAAGTGCCAGCATCCCTGGGCACACAGAAGTGCCAGTATCCCTGAGTGGAACTGCTGTGGCAGCGCCAGGAGAATGGCATCTGGGTCCCCCCACCAGCATACGTGCCACTATGAATGGTGTGGCACAGAAGCTGACGCGGGGAGCTCTAATGCTGTCGCAGCCCCTTCCTGGCCTCCAAAGGGCTTTCATCCTTTTGGGTCAGAAATGGGCTGATAGGCTGCCAAGCATGCTTGGTCAAGAGTACTGTCAATGAGAAATAAGGAAAAGAGGCAACTCCCTAAGGTAACGAAGCCAAAAGTGAAGAAGAAAGAAAGTAATGATGAAAAAAGACTGCAGAACTTAGAAAGGTCCCAAGGAAGATAGTACAAGTGGGAGTTGGCTTGTGAGACCCAGTGTGGCATCGTGGGTGGGATGGTGGAAAAGGTCCTTGATCTACCCAGATTCAAATCTCCACTTCTGCCATGGAAGCTCAGGGCTTTTGTTTGAGGGAAATAGAGAAAGGAAGAACAACATTCTAAAAGGTGATTGTTGAGAAAAGTGGGATATAAATAAATGAATGCAAGTGCTCTGCATCTTGACACCATGTCATGCACGACACCAGCTTTTGTGTCAAGCGTTCAAGTCATATTGTGGGTTGTCCCCCTGAGGATATGTATGCATGAGTAGATGACAGATGAACAGTTGGTTGGGATTCTCCTGTTCTAAATGTTTTGCTTCTTTTATGCAGTGCTTTCCATTTAATTCTGAAAAAAAATTAGGTTTTTAAAACCTAAAAAAAAATCAGCTAGGAGATCTGATTCACCCTTTGTGAAAGGAACCAATCAGTTTCTTACAATCCATAAAGCTGTATTTGAAAAGTCAATCAGGAAAACATGTTCTAAAATCTTCCTTCGTCCATGTTAATTAGGGGTTGCAGTAAGTATGGGTCGCCATGAGTCGGAACCGACTTGACGGCACTTAACACACACACACAGTATATTTAATTTTCATTCCAGGTTTTTCTGGAAAAGGACTGGGAAAGTCCTTCTGTTCAATTGAGATATTAAATCTGAATGAACAGAAATTAGTCATATATTGTAACAGGATGAAGGAGCTGAGTTTTATTTTGTAGGTAACACATAATATACATAATGACAAGTAGTTCTGGCTCTGCTTGCTAGGCTGGTTTCCTAATGTTTGATTTTTGCACTTTTTAAAATGGAAGCCAGCAACACAATCCCAGTCATTGCCAAGAAAGCCAGGTGCATCACACCACATCACATCTTGTCCAGTTACTAAAATCACAGGGAGAGGCACTCTTGACTGTCCCATCAACGAAAGAAGCTCATACATGAAAGAGGGCCTTTTCAGTGGCAGCCCCACAATAATGGAACAACCTCCCCAGGAAGGTGTGCCCTGGCCCTCTCATTCTTGACCTTTAGGAGGCAGCCAAAGACAGTTTTATTCATGACAGCATTCAACTGATTGTAGGGTTTTTTTCCCCTACTGGCAGTTTTAAATTATTGGTTTTATGGATTTTATTGTGTTTTATAGTTGTTTATATTGTAAGCTGCCTTGAGTTCCTGCAAGGTAGAAGGGTAGCTAATAAATGTTTCAACTAAATTAATAAATACATTCTGTAGGGAAACTGTGAAGATCATACATACTATAATCCAGCCAGCGTGGTATAGTGGTTAAGAGTGGTGGTTTGGAGCAGTGGACTCTAGTCAGGAGAACTGGTTTGATTCCTCACTCCTCCACATGAGCGGCGGACACTAATGTGATGAACCGGGTTGGTTTCCCCACTCCTACACATGAAGCCAGCTGGGTGACCTTGGGCTAGTCACAGCTCTCTTAGAGCTCTCTCAGCCTCACCTACCTCACAGGGTGTCTGTTGGGGGGGGGGAGGGAAGTTGATTGTAAGCCGGTTTGATTCTTCCTTAAATAGTAGAGAAAGTCAGCATATAAAAGCCAACTCTTCTTCTTCTTCTTCTTCTACTACTACTACCACTACCACTAGTACTACTACTCACTGAAAAACGTCTTTGAATTATAGTGGAGCATATTGAGGCTTTTTTTTGATGTTGGCATTAGAAAATACAGGAAAATATGTTTGTGGGTGCAAAGAGGCTAAATGTAGAACTGGTTTATGATATGTTCATCTCCAATAAGCCAATTTCCACCATATTTACTGAATTTATACTGCACAAATTTAGGCTTCTGTAGTGGACTTCAAGGGGCAACCCATGAAACTTCCCCAAATCTAGCACTAGGTGTTGGGGGACTTCCAGAAAAAGGTAGAATATGATGTGGAAGTCTGTACCGGGAAGAGGGAATCAGTAAAAAACATTTCCCTCTGTTGCACATGGGGAAATGCTCTTTTGGATACAACTAGAAAAAATTAAACAGGGGGAGTCTGGACTCTGGATACAACTAGAAAAAATTAAACAGCAGATCAGATAAATCGTTTCAGGTTCTCTCTGTATTTTGTTATTGAATGATTAAAGTAGTTTACTGTAGGGCTGTCAAAAAAAAAATTCGGTACAGTTCGGATTCGGCCGAATTTGGCCCTTGTGGGTTCGGTACGTGCCGAAGTCCGAACTCCCCCACTTCGGATCCGTTCAATTCGGCGGGAATTCAAAGTTCGGAAACAAATTCGGCCGAATAAAGCCATTAAAAACACAACCGCGCCTTTCCGCGGCTCTGGGGGGGCATTTTTGGGTTTAGAGGTCCCAAACTTTTGGCAGAGCTTCAAAGGACGTTTATTGAAAGACTCCCCAAGTTTTGTAAAGATTGGGTCAGGGGGGGCTGAGATATGGGCCCTGAAAGGGGTCCCCCCACCCTTAATGTTGTGCATCTCTCAGCAGAGCTTGCCGCCCACGCACAAAGCTCCCAGCCCGACAACAGCGGAGAAATTAGCAAAACAACTGCAAACACAACCTTGTTAAACAACACCTTTGCAACACACAACTGAAACCTCCCCCCTCAAACCAGGGAGAGAGAGACTCGAGGGGGAACACACACCCCAGGCAGAACCGATGAAAGCCCCCTTTGGCTCCCCCCACCCACCCACAGAAACTGCTCCCTCCCCACACACACACAGACTCTGCTTTCCCCCCCCACACACACACATACACAGGAGAAAAATTATAGATTAAAGCCCCCAAAGGGGTCTTACTGTGGCTGTCTTCTGTTCCATCAGGACGGGCTGTAATCCAAGATGATTCCAATTAGGCACGGAACGTTTTGCTCTGGAGAGGAGATGCACACAGGATCGGATCGGCTGCCCCATTCATCCCAATAGGGGAAAGGGGAAAGGGGAAAGCCCATATCTCGGGACCCCCTGACCCAATGTTCACAAAACCTGGGGGGTTCCTTAAGAAGCTTAATCTAAAGTTCCAGTGAAAGTTTTGTGTCTGTACCCCCAAAAATGCGCCCCCTGCAGCCATGGAAAGAGAAAAGGGGGGAGGCGATATTTCTGCCCCCACTGAACCCATCTTTACAAAACTTGGGTAGTATCTTAAGAATAATTCACTGAAGCTATGCTAAAAGTTTGGGGGCTATATCCCCAAAAAAGCGCCCCCTGCAGCCACATAAATGGAAAAGGGGGGGAGGGAAAAGGGGGAGAGCCCATATCTCGAGACCCCCTGACCCAATGTTTACAAAACTTGGGAGGTATCTTAAGAACACTGGTCTGAAACTCCGCTCAAAGTTTGGGATTTGTACCCCCAAAAATGCGCCCCCTGCAGCCATGGAAAGAAAAAGGGGGGAGCCCATATCTCGGGACCCCCTGACTCAATGTTTACAAAACTTGGGGGGTACCTTAAGAAGCTTCATCTGAAGTTCCAGTGAAAGTTTTGTGTGTGCACCCCAAAAAATGCACCCCCTGCAGCCACAGAAAGGAGTGAATGTGCACAAGCACCCCACATACACACACGAGGATTTCGCTCTCTCTCTCTCTCTCTCTCCCTGGCCGGGCCGCACATCAGCTGATTCCTCCAGTACTCAATCCTGACTGATTGGCCAGAAGAAGACCCAGCTTGCCCACCGATTGGCCGGGGGAGGAGAATGCTGCTTACTGACGGTTATGCTGCTTACTGACGGCCGAATTGGCCGAATTTATTCGCGAACTCCCAAACTCGCTGAATTCGGCCCCCCCGGTTGCCCGCCAGTTTTGAGTTCGGATCCGTCCGAACAGAAAAGCACCGAATCAGGGGAAATTCGGTTGATTTTCAGTTCGGACCAAACCGAATTGACAGCCCTAGTTTACTGAATAGGTAATTTTTAAAAAAATATTCCCCTCCCAAAGATAATTGCAAAATAGCAGTTCAGACAACAATGATGGATACAATACAACATACAGTGTAAAATGTGTTATAAAAGCAAAAAAAGAAATATGTTAGGTGATTTTTAAAGCAAGAGTGTGAATGAGAAGAGAGACCATGGACTGAAGGAAAATCATGAAGTGCTCTTATCTTGTTTTCAAGCTTGAGATTCACTACCAGCTAAAGAACTGCAGCCATGAAACATAAAACAACAACAAAATTAAATTAAAGGAAATGAGTCAGATCAAAAATTTCCTTTTCATTCTGTGAAAATAGAGAAAATTGAAGAATGTACAAAAGTGATATAGAAGTAATGAATTGGGAAGATAATGTATTTGTGGGTCATTTTTGCAGCTTTAGCACATACTATCATAAGAGGCAGGAATTAATCTCCATTAAAAAATAGATTTAGAAAACAGATATGTATGTTTCAGGTGGGATGACCTTTTGGGGGGCAATCAATATAATAAATGGTACTAATGGGCTTCTTGGCAAGCTGGTTTGAAGCAAGATTAGTCAAGAAGGTGATATTTTCCTACCTCCATTACTATATTAGCAGTGCATGCATATGTTACTTTCTGATATCAGACCTGGCTACTCACCAGAGATAATCATGTGATCAAAGTCTTAGTCTCGGTTCCAATGGAAAAGATCAATCCTCAGCTAGCACAAAGCCAAGAAAGTTGGCTCAAAATCAGCTTCCTTCATTATAAAAGGCCTCAGTCTGTGGGCCAGGAGCCAAAAATTAACATATTGGTATCAGGTAAGGTGGCAAAGCTTCTTTACATTTTTCTGAAAGTTGTATGTCTATGTATTATATCTGGATGTGAAAATCTATTTTGATTGGTAGTTTAAGCTTTGTATGATGTCATCAAGTTGGCCAAAACCAATTTCCTACCTTTTCTAATTTGAGCTTTAACTCATGTACCAAGCGACTAATTTCAAATTTCAAAAAACAGTTGGAAAGCTAATAAATTCCCCTACAAATAACTAATACCAATAATGCCTCTATCCGTGTTTGCGATATGAGGCATACATCAAAGAAAAAGTCAGTTTTCCCACATTTTTATACAGTTTACAGCACGCAGCGCTTTACCTAATCCAGATAGTCACCTGAAGTATATTAGACAATAGTAGTAAAGGTATCCATATTGAAATGATAGCTGTTGTTTTTGATTTATACCTGGAAAGTATACATTAGGATGCTTCTACATGCATAATATGCAGCAAAGTGTGAGACAAAAATCTATTGTTGTTTCAGAAGACACAGAGGTACTCATACCATGCCTCGGATTTGCCAAACACCCTACCCCATGTTTGTTAAATGTGGGACAAAGTCACACAACATTAACTGACTCTTAAGTTCCCTTGGACCAAATGGGTCCATTATTGGTTCGTGCAAAAAAAAAAATCGGTAAATTTCAGGTTCGGGTTTATTGGGCCTAATCTTTTTTGGTAAACCCAGAATAAGCCGAATACCCATACCAGTAAATATCAATACTCATCTTATTTCTGGCTTTAACCAAAAAAATGGGGTCCATTATAGTCTATGGGGATTTTTTTCAAAACTCCTGTGGGAGCGGTTTTGGAGGTAGAGTACCCAAATTTTCCATTTATCTTCAAGAGACTCTCCTTGCATGACCTCCAAAGTTTGGTGAATATTGGGTCAGGGGTGCAATTTTATGGGGTCTGGAGGGGGTCCCCCCTCCTCCATGCATGGTAAAGTTTACAATGTTTTTCTATGGGGCTACCCTTTGGGGCTACCCTTCTATGGGGCTACCCTTTGGGGCTACCCTTCTATGGGGATACCCTTTGGGACCCCATAAAATTGGACCCCCTGACCCAATCATCACCAAACTTTGGGGTTCATGCAAGGAGAGTCCCTTGAAGCAACACTTAAAATTTGTGAGTACCGTCACAAAAATGCCCTGACCATAATCCACTAGGTTAAAAGGTGGCTTTCTTACTTTTGGCTTTTTCTCAGTAATGCAGGAAGTGGGTTCATATGTGTACTAAAATGTCTGTTTGAACCAACAAAACAAGGAACAAAACAACAACACATTGACCTACCAAAAAAACCCACAACACTGACCTCTTTTCAGGCCCATTTAGATGTACCATTTGAGCAGCTTCTGTTCCTATGGCTGTTGCTATCACAGCAGCATATGGTAATAAGCACTTGCATATATAAAATGGTAGTTCCTATTAGCTGACAAATTTGTAGTCATGGCCACAGCAGATGTCAACAAAAGAAATCTTTGTTCATTTGTTTTACTGAGTAGGCAAACAGGACTTTTTTTCTTCTTCCATGGACAACTTTACCAATTTACAAACATACCAGTACTGTATAAAAATTCAAGTTTTAGTGTACTTCTTCCTTCAGATGTTAAGTACCCCCACACCTATTTTTACAGTCTAAAAGTATGGAGAATATTGTGTTGGTGTTGTATTCAGAAGGCTAACAGCTATGTGCATGCTCCTCTGTTCTTGGTAAAGGTCAGGCACAGGATTAGCTAAATTAGATTGTGAAATGCATGATGATCCTATTTTTCCACTGCCCTGCGGATGACTTCTTATCCCAGCAATGGGGTAAATGACTACATTTAGTACAACTAAGACTCAGAATTTGCCATCTGGATGCCAACCAACGTGATTAAAATACTACAAACTGATACTATAGCTAGGGCTATACAAGGTCAGCACTCTGTAGCAGGGAGTATGAAGATGGGTTTTGCCTATGCAAACAGCAAATGTGAGTCTGTTGCCTGTCATCTAGGGCTGTCAATTCGGTTCGGTCCGAACTGAAAATCAACCGAATTTCCCCTGATTTGGTGATTTTCTGTTCGGACGGATCCGAACTCAAAACTGGCGGGCAACCGGGGGGCCCGAATTCAGCGAGTTTGGGAGTTCGCGAATAAATTCGGCAAATTCGGCCCCCCTTCAGGGGAGCCCGCTGAAAGGCGCGGGCTGCCCTTTAAACTGATCTGAGCCTCCCAGCTGGGAGGCGCAGGTCAGTTTAAAGAGCAGCCCGCCCCCCTTCAGCGGGCTCCGCTGGAGAGGCGCGGGCTGCCCTTTAAACTGACCTGCGCCTCCCAGCTGGGAGGCTCAGATCAGTTTAAAGGGCAGCCCGAGCCTCTCCAGCGGAGCCCGCTGAAGGGGGGCGGGCTGCCCTTTAAACTCATTTGCGCCTCCCGGCCGGGAGTTTAAAGGGCAGCCCACCCCCCTTCAGCGGAGCCCGCTGAAGGGGGGGCGGGCTGTCATTTAAACTCATCTGCGCCTCCCGGCCGGGAGTTTAAAGGGCAGCCCGCCCCCCTTCAGCGGAGCCCGCTGAAGGGGGGCGGGCTGCCCTTTAAACTCATCTGAGCCTCCCAGCTGGGAGGCTCAGATCAGTTTAAAGGGCAGCCCGAGCCTCTCCAGCGGAGCCCGCTGAAGGGGGGCGGGCTGCCCTTTAAACTGATCTGCGCCTCCCAGCTGGGAGGCTCAGATCAGTTTAAAGGGCCCCCGCGCGCCTTCAGGGAATCCCTCTGAAGGCGCGCTGGGGCCGAATTTTCCCCCGAACTCCGGATCCCCCCGAATTACCGGGGATCCGAAGCGGAGGAGTTCGGACTTCGGCACGTACCGAACCCACAAGGGTCAAATTCGGCCGAATCCGAACTGTACCGAATTTTTTTTTTTGACAGCCCTACTGTCATCTCTAGAACTTCAGGGCTTCTTTCAAATTAAAAGTTCATTTTTAAACAATGGCAATTATTTCAGTGAGCTACTTTGCAAACATTATGAGTTGGATCCAACCAACCTTTCTGCTGGTGAAGAAAGGTGAAGTCCCCTTTGACTAAATGCTATGCTGGGAATCATGGGACCTGCACGAACAAAAGCCATGTAAGACAGGAGCTGTAGTAAAATGAAGAATTTGGCAAGACTGAGCGAAAAAGCTAGCTGAATCAAACCCAATATCTTTGAAAGCTTTCTTCAGTAGCTAATCAATAGGCACCTTACACGAGCAAGGAAATCCAATCAATAGGCACCTTACATGAGCAAGGAAATCCACAAACAGGCATATTTTGTACTTCATCCTGAAGTTCTTGTTATATATATGCATGTTTTGCTGGCTTTTGTCAATGAATGGTTTAATAAATCGGAGGTTGCATCATGGTACGGTATAAACGTCCAAAGGATGTTTGTTACACAGACTAGAGATTGTCAGCACAGGACTCTTACTGATACATCAGGAGAACATTATATTTTTTATTCCCTAAATTAACAAAACTGTTCATTTGGGTGTCTTAATTCTGTACTAGTGTAGAAATTTTAAACCTAATATCTGATCTCCAGAAAGGAGAGAGGTCCAGCAATAGATACACACATCTGGAGGTGAATTAATGTCTAGTTAAGTTATGTGTGTCATATAACATGATGTTGCATTAAATGAACCATGAATCCTGTACAATGAGCACAAAAAATGTAGCACTGCATTCAGTTACATTCTCATAAGGCAATGGATTTATAGGAAACTTAAACACATGTGATATAACTATGTAAAGAATTACAGTGGTTGCTGCAAGTCCAGAGGGGCTGACATACTATCAGTAGCTGTATGTGAATGGCACTGCCCAAGGAAAATCAAATGAAAAAAAAAAACACAGACATCTGAGGGTGATCCACATTTGCATCTTCATACAGCAGGAGTCCCCAATATGGCACCCATGGGCACCATGGCACCCACTGACACCCACCAAGTGTTTTTGGGTGTCAGGTGGGGCTCTTCCCCAGCAGGGCTTCTGATTGGAGATTGCTGAAGCTTAAAATAATGTTTTTTTCAGTGGCAGTTGTCACACAGTGTTGGTTTTATTCTATCTCACTCCTTCCCAATATATATATTTTTAAAAATTATCCCTCTTCTCCCCTGTACTTGGACTTGTGGTTGGTTCTGCCTTCTGTGGCAGAACTCCAAAGATGCCCACAGTTTAAAAAGGGTTGAGGACCCCAGAACAGAGAGGCAGATGGAATGATATAATGTAGTTCATCCTGTGCCAAACTGACTTTGCCTGAATACAGTCATTCTTATACAAACATGTTTCTACCATATTGTGAATTGATTAGCTTAGTTTTCTTATGTGCATCCAGTCAACCTATGTTCATGGTAGGTGAATTAATGCCCTTCTTCTCTTCTACAGCCAGATCTAATATTAGTTTATGCATTTTTATTAGATTTTTATCCCACTGTTCCTTCAAGGATCTCATGATTGTATACATGGAAGCCTTTGTAGTGTAATGGTCAGATTCAAGTCCTCAGTCTGCCAGCTCACTTTGAACAAGTCATCCACACACAATCTCACAGGATAAAATGTGATGATAAAATGAGGAGGGAAGAAATATGTGCACATCCTTGAGCTCCTTGGAGAAACTGTGGTATAAAAATGTACTAGATATATAGTACTGGATAGTTCCATTTTCTCTCCCTTTTATGTTCACAACAACCCTGTGAGATAAATTGGGATGCCACAAATTTTGCAGTGAATGCATTTTGCAATGCATTCAACAGTGGAGCCCCAGGAACAGCATTTCAGGAGGAATTTTAAGCTGCCACAGAAAATGGTAGGAGGGGAAATGGTGCTCCAAAGATGGAAGTTCTTACACCCATGGGAAGTGTTAGACTGGATCCAACATTTAACTGTGGTGATCAAATATGATTGATCACTGGGTCTGTTCAGTTTGGCACCAAATGACTTAAACATCTGCCAAACAGGTTTGCAATGGAGTTTTGCAGAAACACTTCAGCAGCCATTAACATCATTAAGGACTACTTAGATGAACACCGAACTTTAGGATTAAAAACCCCACAGCATTTATTTATGATTGTATTATATGATCAGTGACTGAGTTAATGGTCTCTATAAACAATCGGCTGTCAAGAGAAGCAGGGATGGGGGCTATTGGAACCCCAATAGTGCTGATGCGTCCCATTTCGGTATCATTTGGAGTTCATTAGTCTCTTTCCTTTCACTTCCCTAGAGAAGCCATTTCAGAAAACATCTTGTAATTATTGAAAAAAAGATCCCTTTTACACACAATATCTTTATATATGGTTGTGCCAGAAGTGGCATTAGGAATTGAAGACATGGTAAAATTCAAGGATGGAGGAAGATGACGAGAAATGACTAGTTCCCATTAAATTTAAGGATAATTCTTCCATATGGGAAGTATCTTGTGGGAAGAGAGGGAATTGTTGTATTCTGAGGCAAATCTGAGAGAAACAGGCCTGCAGACTGCCCTGATTGCTTCCTATGAATGTGAGGAATTGTGAGATAAGCAATTTACACTTTCTTCTCACTAATATTTGTTCCCGTATACCATGAAATTACTTCTAACCAAGGGCTGGGGAAGCTGTCTCTTTGGTGATGATGCCCCTGGGACCCTCACCCCAGAGGGACCCCTATTTTGCCAGGGCTTGTTTCTCCATTTTATACACCTCAGCACTGGCTTAGGAATGATAGATAGAGACTGCATTAAACTAATATCAGATGGCAGTGAGTCAAGCTAAGGGCATAAAGAGGGCAGCGCCTCCATAAATCATGCAAAATCCCACCCTAAGAGGGATTCAGTGGAGGGCCATTTCCCCCAAGGACCTCAGAACTTCCTTCCAGATAATTTGATCTAAACTAATGACCCAGATATCCAAAACAATAAGCAACAGGCCAATTCCAGCTAGTGCCTCCTTATCTTAACAACTGAACAGGAAGGTTTCTGCTGTTCTTTAACCATGTCAAGAACCCAGCTATAGTTCTAACTTCCAAAACTCCCCCAAGGGAACATTTTTGATATTTTTAGGCAAACAGGGAAAACTCCCCTTCTCAGCACAAACAAATAATTTATTTTCGAATTTGCTGAATCTGGAAAGATTGACTCTTGCATTCCAGTGCCAACATCCCTTCCCCTCCTCACTCTTGGCAAAAGGGTATAAAGAATTACTCCTCAGCCCCAGTTATTATAGCTGGTTTGGATTCACCCAGTTAGCCCAACTCCGTGGTTGACCTCTTTGCTTCTGCACTGCATAGACCTGCTTTGCTACTCTTTCTTCCCCTTTGTGGTAAGTTTCAAGCTTCTGAAACTGATTCCTTGCCGCCAAGGACCCCTCCCACTTTGTCTCTGAGACCAGGCTCATATGTCTTGTTTTCCCCTTTCAGATTTCCCTTATAGGCAGATAGTTTATTAGGAATAGGTTTTGAGTTGTTTTACTAACACTTTCTCTTTTCTTTCCTGTAAACCTTCATTTTACTATGCAAACTACTTAATTTGTTTTCCCCCATTTAGTTAAATAAAATTATTTTTTCGTATAAGAAAGCTTATTCCCCCTTGTTCTTTCAAGGGCTAATCTGCATATTGTAACAAGAAGCATCAGAAAAGTATGAATGCACTCTAGCTTTCACTGGTTCTTCTTGTGTTAAAGAGTGATCATCTACATCTTTCATATCCATTTCAATGCTCTGACCATTGGGAGTGGGGTTGAGTCTGGGCTGTCATCTCCAATGACCATCTGTTTAGCCAATGGAACCCTAAGGTCTAGTAGGTTCTTACCCAAACAGGACTTGTTTCCTTTGACCAGCCTGTTTGCCCAAACAGAATCCCTCTTGATAGATTGGTGGTGACCCTGGTAGAAGTGTAACCTTTCAGGGCAGGACAAATCCTATGCTAGAGCAACAGTTTACTTGGTCATACTTTCTGGATTCTGTTTTGTGTATTCCTGTTTATGTTCTTACCACTCTTGCCTTATGCCATTTCCTAGGTTTTCTTGCTCTTCGGGTAGTTTGATCAGATGCAAACTTAGCTTCATGTGACTCTGGCTTCTTGTTTTGTTTTATGTGACTGCGCTGATGTCTTGGCTTTTGTCTCCAATTTTTATCTACCACACTTTCATTTGTATCCCATTGGCCCCACTTCTGTACCTCTCATTATAACCTTCCAGCTGGCTGAATTCATGTCACACCAGAGTGGCGATTCTACAAAAAGACTAAATGTGGCTGGCACCTTGAGGGATAGATAGGGCTGGCAAAGACTTAGGCTCAGTTAAAGGTAGACAATCTTTAGTCAGCCGCTGAAATGTTACACCCAGCTGGTTCTGCCACTTTCAGGCTCAAAGGGATTGCTCCAAGCCTTGATCAATTTTCCCATCATAGAAACGAAGACACACTGTAATAGAAACTCAACATTTTGGGGTTTTCTTCCCTTTCACAGTCAGCCATTTCCCATAATACAGTGTGCTTATTTTAGAGATATTTTAGTAAGGTAATAATCAAATCCAATTTGCCACTTAAGCAATCTACAAGCAAAGTTAATTAAGGTCTTATCCTTTTATATCCTGCCTTCAATCTGGGAAGAGACAAATATTTAAACTCTAAGTCTCCAATAGGTTGGTTGGAGTCTGGTTCAGAGAAGCTGGAATGGAAAACTGTCTACAGCTGTTCAGTGGCACATATGAAATGACCATATAATAGTAAACCCTAAAGAAGGCCTGACTGAACAAATCTTTTTTGAAAGTAAAATAGTCATTTTAATTCCACGTAAGGCTCATTTAGGGTGAAGACAACCATAACATTTTTAGAGCAGTGCAGCTGCTTTGGAAGCACTACAACTGTAATATATCTTTTTTTCTCCAGGGTTGTGCAGGAGAAACTATTTTTCAGGTTTACAGCTGAACTTTGCAGTACTTGAGGCTGATTTTCCAGGGCATGTGATGTCACTTACAAGCCTTTTTATCTGTTTATTTGTCTTTGCCCTTGTTTCCCATAGAATATGAAATTTGGGATATCCAAAAATTTAAAAGTTCAAGTACATGTTAATGAATGAAGACTGAAGTGCATAGCATTTGTTTCATATTACTGTCTATAAGAACTACATTTTAAATCTTGGGCATATCGCTGGCTACAGTTCTCTATGGTAGATGGTTCTATTTTCTGAATACATTCATTTATTCATTGAAGGTATTCATGTACTGATCTTCTCCACAATTTTTTATTTATTTTATTTACTCAGTTACTTTATTGATCGTCCACCTTTTTCACTGAGGATTACAGTTTATAAAGGAATGCAATCATCATAAGGCAACCAATGAACAATGCAGTAGGATCCAAAATAAAATCTAAGACTAATCAAATACAACTAGATTATCTTTTGAAAACCAATCTTAATTAGTTTAATAGGTTTGGTGGGCCTCTCTGGGGATGGAGTTTTAAAGGCTCTCTGCAACATATAGTCAGGCTTACCATTACTCACAGAGAGTGCTTATCGCTTAACATGGCAACAAAGGAACATATCCCAGCCATTTCTAAAAAATGTAGAGTATTGCCGGAGACTGAGCCCAGTATGACAATTAACTCTCTGGGCGACTTCAGACAAGCCATTATATCTAGCCTTCAACACCAAAACAAGCTTGTTCAAAGAGCTGGATGGGGGAAAAAACATTTTGAATCCCTCTATAAATGTTAAAGATTATTATGAATAGTAGGAATGGCAGTTATTGGAAACCAGATATTGAGCTGGACAGATGGGCACTGATCTGTAGAGCTTCACATGAAGCAGCTATTTGTTTCATGATGGCAGAGAAATGTAACAAATAAATAAATAAATGTTCTTTCCCTCAGCAGTTGGTTTGCATGGGCATAACTGAACATGATATCTGTTGTAAGGAGTGAGGCAAATATCCAATCCTAACATGTAATTGGCACTGCCAAAGCTGTATGCATAGACCTGGTCCATCAATAGGAATAGCACAGAATGACAAGATTGAATGTAGGGATCCATCAACATGAATCATAACACAAGAAGGGTTGTACCCAGAAGCCTGTGAACTGAATATAAAATTGAACTTCAAAATCCAGAAAGATAATAATAATGCTTAGCATTTTTGTAACCCTTGATACTAACCCAAAGTATTATGCATATGGATACACAAAGACACCCTGCACGGCCCTATAAAAGGTCTACTTTGATCTTCCTTTTCTATTTTTCATTTAAGACTCTTGGATCTACAATTTCAGACTTTATTTAATATATTAGTAATCATTCATCTAGCTAGGTGTCACTTCTGTCAGCTAACATTCTGATCATGTTATATAGTTAAGAAATGTCTGTATGTGCATTTTATTTTTCTTGCTCAGTCATTAAAAACCACAGAGTGTTCTGCCTGACCATAAAAAAAAGACTCTGTGTGGGTGGGTGTTAGAAAGTAATTATGAAGCTTTTATTTCACTAATTATTGTTCAGCCTTTGAAATGTCATTGTAGGTCAAAGTAACAGCAGTTGTTTCAAACCATTGCAGAATTTAAATGGGTAGAACAAACAAAACCTGAAGGTATATAGCCTTATGTTCACAGCTGGCAACTTCACCTTAAACTCTGGAACAAGATAGAAACATAAACTGCAAAAACAATAATTCATGGTCATTGCTTAACTTCTGTGAAGGAATAACCAGGTATGTAGACTACCAGATAAGAAGGTCATCAGAAGACAAGTCAAAGTCAGAATGAGATTCAACCTCAGAAGGTCTTTTACTTGGCTGGTAGTTTAAGACGTTTAAGAAGCAAAGAAGCACAGTAGACTGGAAACCATACAGATTCAAAGCTCAGTATGCCAAACCCAGACTTGGAGTATACATTCAAGGTAGAAAGGTCTGTTAAAATAGCTGACCTGAGCAAGCAAACTGAATAAGATTTAGAGGTTGGAGCTGCAGAGCAACCAGAGTTAGGGCTGTGCAGCAAAAAAAAAATCGGAATTTTTCGGCTTTAATTTTATCAAACCCAGAAATTTTTGAAAAATCTGGAAATCTTGGAATTTCCAAAACTTTTCGGGTTAATAAACCCAAAGCCAAAACATACCGGAAAAACCTGCATCTTTCAGATCTAAAAGCAATCTACACCCACCCACCCCTCGCCGCTTCTCCCAGCTCCAGAGAAGTTTTGTGGTGCATTTCTGTCAGATCCCCCTGCCTATCTAATCTCTTAATCTCCTTGAAGGGACATCTTTTTATATATACTTTTACCTTTAATGCAAAAGAAGAAAACTCCCCTCCACAATGTGTACAAAAAACCCCTTTTCAAATTAACTCATCTCTGGAGAGATTGACTTTTTATCTCTCCCAACACTCTTTCACCTCCTCAATCTTAGCAAAAAATGTAAAACAGTTATCCCTCAGTCCATCTAATTTTTAACCAGTTTTGGATCCCAGTCTATCCCAGCTGTATGGCTGGCTTCTCTGCTTTTCCACCCCATTCCGCCACACTTATCCAGTCTGGCCAAGTCCCCCCTCCTGGCGCTGCCCCGCCATCTTCAAGGAACAGGCTAGTAAGTCATCAGTTCTCCTTTTTTATTTCCTCCCTAAGTAGCAGGTAGTTTGTTAGGGAAAGGGTATAAACTGTGTTTCACATATGCATTTATTTTCTTTCGGTATCACCTCTGTTTTTATTTGCCTGATTTAACTTGGTTCTCTTTCTGTTAATTCAATAAATGACATTTCTTATTTAAAAGGCTTATTCCCCTTCATGTCTTTCAAGTGTTGGTCTGAATCTTGACCCCAGTATACACAAGGTTAAGATCACCAGAATTATTACCCCACAATAAATGTGTTTTATCCTTGTTAGCAGAAGGACACTTTTGCTAGTTATGGGGCTTCACATGTAATAGCAATTGCGATAACATTATCTATCCTTTTATTGGTCTCCAACCTTAGATTGTCTTCATTGATACAGAACCTTATTAATATATGAGACCACATGGATGCTTTAACAATGTAGACCATACAGGGACTTTGAAGGAGATTGCAACACATAAAAACAGGAAAAAGAAAAGCAGTACATGCTCCAGAAAACCTAGCAAGAATCATGAGTCATTTTACCAATGAAAAACAGCTAAGTGAGCTTTTTCTGTCTCAGCCATTTCTACAAGACAGAGGTGTAGGTAGGATTCACACATAGGGGTATGCACCAATTTTTTTGGGGGGCGGGTATTTTTCAGATTCGGGTTTAATAGACCTGAAGTTATTCAGAAAATCTGAAAAAAAGCCAAACCCCCATACTAATACGGGCTTTTTCCTGTCTTTTTTTTGGGGGGGGGGAATCCAAAAATGTTTAGGTCTATAAAACCCTATGGGAAATCTTTGTGGGGCTCTGGGGGGTGTTTTAAAGGTAGAGCTACCAAATTTGCAGTGTAGTTTCGGGTGACTATCCTTAGAAGAACTCCCATGTTTGGTAGAGATTGGGTCAGGGGGTCCAATGTATGGGTCCCCAAAGAGGGAGATAAAAGGGGGCCCCAGCAGCTACACTGCAAATTTGGTGCCTCTCCCTCAAAAAACCACTTGCCCACCCCTGAGTAGGGCTGTCAAAAAAAAAAAAATTCGGTACAGTTCGGAATCGGCCGAATTTGGCCCTTGTGGGTTCGGTACGTGCCGAAGTCCGAACTCCCCCACTTCGGATCCGTTCAATTCGGCGGGAATTCAAAGTTCGGAAAAAAAATTCGGCCGAATAAAGCCATTAAAAACACAACCGCACCTTTCTGCGGCTCTGGGGGCGGCATTTTTGGGCTTAGAGGTCCCAAACTTTCAGCAGAGCTTCAAAGGACGTATATTGAAAGACTCCCCGAGTTTTGTAAAGATTGGGTCAGAGGGGGCTGAGATATGGGCCCTGAAAGGGGTCCCCCCCACCCTTAATGTGTATCTCTCAGCAGAGCTTGCCGCCCACGCACAAAGCTCCCAGCCCCGACAAACAGCTGATGAGAGCAAGGGCGGGGCAGGTGCTAAGAACTTTGCAAAGCAACACAACTGAAAAGCAACACCTTTGCAAACATGCAAAGGGCGGGGCAGGTGTGAAGAATTTTGCAAAACAATACAACTGCAAAGCAACACAAGCACGCAATGCAACACCTTTGCAACAGTGCAAAGCAACACCTGACACCTGGGAGTTTGCAAACCATGGAAAGGGACAGAGGCAGCTAGCTATACATAATGAGCAGGAGGGGGTGGAATTTCTCCTTTTGCATTGGACTTGGGACCAGGCAGATGCATTCTTTAAGTCACCATTTGAAAACCAGTTTTGAGCAAGCATCAAAATAACCTAACTGATCTTATGAATGAGGAAAAACCTGAAGAATAAAAATGAAGCCCCCTCTCAAACCAGGGAGAGAGAGACTGGAGGGGGAACACACACCCCAGGCAGAACCGGCAAAAGCCCCCTTTGGCTCCCCCCCCACCCACAGAAACTGCTCCCTCCCCACACACACACACAGACTCTGCTTTCCCCCACACACACACAGAAAAGAAAAATTATAGATTAAAGCCCCCAAAGGGGTCTTACTGTGGCTGTCTTCTGTTCCAGCAGGAGGGGCTGGGAGGCTGGGTAATCCAATATGATTCCATTTGTATCCAATATAAGATCCATATGTATGCATCTCTCGAGGGTGATCCATTCATCCCAATAGGGAAAAGGGGAAAGCCCATATCTCGGGGGGCCCTGACCCAATGTTTACAAAACTTGGGTGGTCTCTTAAAAAGCCTTGACTGAAGCTCCGCTGAAAGTCTGGGGTCGGCACACCCAAAAATGCACCCCCTGCAGCCACGGAAAGAGAAAAGGGGAGGAGCCGATATTTCAGCCCCCACTGAACCCATCTTTACAAAACTTGGGTGGTCTCTTAAGAGGGATTCTCTGAAGCTATGATAAAAGTTTGGGGGCTGAACCCCCCAAAAAGCGCCCCCTGCAGCCACGAAAATGAAAAGGGGGGGAGAGGAAAAAGGGGTGGAGCCCATATCTCAGAACCCCCTGACCCAATGTTTACAAAACTTGGGGGGGTATCTTAAGAAGCCTTGTCTGATGCTCCGCTGAAAGTTTGGGGTCGGCACACCCAAAAATGCGCCCTCTGCAGCCATGGAAAGAAAAAGGGGGGAGCCCATATCTCGGGACCCCCTGACCCAATGTTTACAAAACTTGGGTGGTCTCTTAAGAAAACCTGTCTGAATATCCCCTGAAAGTTTGGGGTCTGTACCCCAAAAAATGCACCCCCTGCAGCCACGGAAAGGAGCGAATGTGCACAAGCACCCCCTCACACACACATGAGGATTTCCCTCTCTCTCTCTCTTTCCCCAGCCGGCCGCACATCAGCTGATTCCTCCAGTACTCAATCCTGACTGATTGGCCAGAAGAAGACCCAGCTTGGCCACCGATTGGCCGGGGGAGGAGAATGCTGCTTACTGAAGGTTATGCTGCTTACTGACGGCCCCGAATTGGCCGAATTTATTCGCGAACTCCCGAACTCGCTGAATTCGGCCCCCCCGGTTGCCCGCCAGTTTTGAGTTCGGTTCCTCCCGAACTAAAAACCGCCGAATCAAGGGAAATTCGGCTGATTTTCAGTTCGGGCCGAACCGAATTGACAGCCCTACCCCTGAGCCCCACAAAGATTTCCCAATAGTTTCCTTATGCTGGGAACATTTTCTCTCTGTGACTCTCAGCTCAACATAGCTCAATGTTGTGTCACTGGGGGATCTTTGTGGGGCTCTGGAGGACAACAATGGAAAAAATGGAGAATGGATGGGGCACCCTCTTTGGGAGCCCATAAAATTGGTGCCCCAACTCAATCTTTACCAAACTGGAGAATTCTTCTAAGAAGAGTTACCTGAAGCTACACTGCAAATTTGGTGCCTCTACCTCAAAACATGGCCCCCCCAGATCCCCACAAAGATTCTCCTAGGGTAAAATGGACCTGACTTTTTTTTTTAATCCAAAAAAATTGCTTTTTTTGGATTTGCCTTTTTGGCTCCATTGAAATAATGCCTCTCTCTCTCTCTCTCTCTCTCTCTCTCTCTCTCTCTCTCTCTCTCTCTCTCTCTCTCTCTCTCCCCCTCTCTCTCTCTCTCTTTTTTTTTTTGATTTGGCATATCCAAATGCACACCCCTATTTACACAAATCCCTTCTTATGTTACTCACAGTTTCTGTGTTACAGTGGTCCCCTGCAACCCTTAAACTCTTTTTCTAAGAATAGCCATTGTGTCTCTGTCTCTAACACCTGTTTGTCATTCCACAGACACATAGTTTTCAGACTTCTAGCATACCATTGTGGTATGTATGTCCAATAGAGTGCTCCTTGCCAAAGTCATGCAGGTACAATAAGAAGTTCTCTTTACAACAGCATTCACAGATAAGCAGCTGCCTCACTCCATAGGTGTTTTAATGAGTAGTTACTCTTTTAGTTACTAATTACTCAATCGCAATAATTATTCCTAGAGATAGTTAGTTTATACAACCATACATTTAAATAGATTTCCATTGCCCCATTGCCTATAAAATAGTTATATTACATTTAGAAAGTTTTGATGTAATAAAGAGCATTCCATATGCTTTATCAAAAATCATTGCTAGGGCACATGGATTGTGGAATCTTATAGGAAGTTACGTTTGTTTCCATAGCTGTCAAGTCACAACTTCTGTGAATGGTATATTAATTGGGAAAGGTTGCTGCGAGCCACAAGGCTTGCTACCTATTGATTGTTTGAGCTTTTTATCTCTCCCCAGAATTTTGTAGGAAAAATTTTGTTTCACATACCAACATATATAAAAGTTACTTGAAAATAAATTCCTAAGGAGTAGCGGAGTTCATCTGCGGCAGTCAAAATAACAAACAGCCCTGTGGCACCTTAAAGACATTTATTAAACATTTATTGTGGCAAAAGCTATGAGCCAGAGTTCACTTTGTCAGATGCATGAAGTGTTGCAGATACACCCACATACACAGAATAGGGCTGAGGTGGGGAAAACTGCTACCAAGAGGGGCCAGAAGGCCCAGTTTCTCCGGATACTGATGTGCTGCAGGACATAACAGAGCACACAGGAAAATAATATCCAGAAAAGAGTAAATGATTCTGTTGAAGTCAATGTGGATTACTCACAACTGCTAATAAACTAGTAAAGTAGGCTAAATGGAAATAAGGTGGGATAAACATTTTAAACACACTGAATAACCTGTAAGAAGGGACAATTATTTTCTGTAGCAGGCTAACCATTTTCAATCGCTTTTGAGTCCAAGTCTGATTTACATATGAATTTCAATTCACTGGCTTCACACTGATTTGAAAACTCTTCCGCTGAAGAACAGTAACCTTTAAGTATATTACTGAGTTTCTAGGGAGGATGAAAAGCTCTCCAACTCCTTTCTGAGTGTTTCTATTTTTTAATCCCTGTTTTGTGCCCATTTATTCACTTGTCTAGTTTGGCCGCTGAAAATGGAAGAAGAAGGGCATCGCTGGCACATGATATCCTCAAACTACTGAAACTGTTTTTGCTAGGATTTTTGGTGACCTTAGGCGGGGCCCTCCTGTGCTCTCATTTTGCCTGATCTGTCACTTTTGACAATTGCCGTCCTTGAGTCTTTCTTTCCTGCTGTAGTTTCCATGGCATTGTTCTCTCCTGTTTCTCATGTCACTCCCTAGATTTTTATGACCATTCTTCTTTATCTTTCTCTGAGCCACCTTTTCTCTCTCCAAAAATAAACATGAGTCTTGTGGCACTTTAAGGACTAACAAAATTTTATTCCAGCATATGCTGGAATATGTCAGAAACAGAGTGTCCTGGGAGACTGAAATGTTCTCCTACTGGTTTCTGAATATTGCATTTTAAATATAAAATTCATGTCCATTAATTATTTTATGTAGGGATTGACTGTTCTATTTTGGGAATAGAAGATAATTTTGGACACATGATGGCATTCAAGTGCAGGTTCAAATCCCTACTGTACCATGGAAATTTGCTGGGGAACCTTGGACCAGTCACACATTTGCAGCATAATCTGCCTCACAGGGTTGTTGTGAGGATAAAATGGAGGAGTGGAGAACAGTGTAACCTGTTTTGCATCTCTACTGGAGAGAAAGGTGTATAAATTAAGTAAGTAAATAAATCAGAGGTGCTAGGTGAATTTAAAGTATCATTGTGGCCCAGCATAGCATGCATGAAGTTATAAAGTTTATTGTCCTTTTTTCTGCAGTAACAAATTATTAAACTCCTATCTATATTTGCTGCCATCAAACATGGATTTTTTCTTACTCTGGTATTCAGTATCTTTCCAGTAGATTCCCATTCATCTTTTTTTAATTGTATTAGCAAATTTGCACTGGTAATTCACAGGTATATCTTCACAAATTTCATTTTTTGTATTTTCTCCAGTCTTTCCACCATTTCTTCCTGAATGTACCACAGCTATCTCAAAGAGAATATAGCAGAAGAGATCTCACCACTCTTTCTGATTTTTCCACCTTACGTCTTCCTCCCTCAGACACCCTTCACTACTGCCAGTGGCATTATTCTCTTTCCCCTGTCTCACAGACACCTTGCCATCTTCATCTCAGTGCCCTGTAGAAGCAAAACAAACAGACAAACAGAATAGTATAGTATGCTGGGAAGAGGATAGACAATACTGTTGAAAATATCGTAGAGCGGCTACAGAAATCTCAAGTGCAGTAACATTTTAAATCATGAACAACCTGTGTGACCCATCAGTTCATCTGAGTCTTGATATACCTCCTGCCCTTGCTGTCTGTGGGGGACAACAAAATTAGGACTGTTATCAAGAAGCACTTGGCACATCACTATTTAGGCTTTGGGGATGCATTCGGTCGGTGCGGGTCGCACAGGAGGGTGGGGAAAATGGCCACTAGGGTCCCCCCTGCCATTTTGGCAAGTGTATTTTCTGCCGTTAAAGAGAAATTTAAAACTAGCCATATACACAAGGGAAATAAAATGCCAACCAAACCCAGGAAAGCTCTAAGGTACCTATTGTCAAGGATCTGTCTTGGATGCCTGGTAATTACTTTAACTCTACTTGGCTGATACCTGTGAATGCTGCACCCCCCTCCTAGAATAGTATACTGACCAATTGCACCTAGAATGGAAGAAGGTATCCTTCCTTACCCAGAGAAGCAGGACATTAACTAGGTCACACTAGTTTTTTGTCTCTTCATTTTAGTTTAGTCAAGTTCCCCACACACACACCGCCAACCTTTCAGCCACCCTTCTAGCTCTACCAAAATTCAAATCCCAATAGTCCAAAAGGAAAAAAAAAACATAGAAAAGGCTTCTCCCCTAGCAATTTGGATGAGGCCAAAATTGGGACTCAGACATCAACAGGGCAAGGACTGTCTTGACCAAGGGCCATTGCCCCCGCCCAATAATCCAAGGAATCCTACATTGCAGACCCTTCCCTTCTCTTTTTGATGGGCAGGCGAAGTAAATTTTACATGCTCCCTTTTATTCCCCATTCAGGCAGCAACAGAACCCCCCTCAGTATTTTTTTACATGGTTGTAATAGCAGGACATCTCCAGCTAGTACCTGGAGGTTGGCAACCCTAGTTGCTACCAATATGCGGATGACACTCAGCCCTATCTCACACTAGCAGCAGATCCCAGGGAGGCTGTGGAAACTGTGAGCAGGTGCCTGCAGGCAGTTTTGGGATGGACAAAGGCTAACAAACTGTATCTTAAGAACTGTGTGGAAGGCAACAAAAAACCCCAAAGTAATATGGGGCCTGTACCAATGAAAACATGTGCGGAAAAGGTCAGGTTTATTAGATTTTATCCTTACAACAGTTTAATGAGATAGGTTTAGCTGAGAACCAGCGTGACATGGCCATGGAGTACCTTCACGACTAAGAAGGGATTTGAATTAAGGTCTCCCTGGTCCAAGTTCAATTCCCTACACTGATCTAAGTTTAGGTGTGTTCAGAATTCCTGTGATCATACAAAATAAAATATAATAATTACTGGCCTTCCCTTTTAAAATAGAATGTAGACAACATTACAAAACCCATGTTCTGGAGAAGAAGGTATGAGGTATAAAATAATTTTATAATGGAAGAGAAATGAAAGTGAAACCATCATATTTCTATCCTTCTAGCATCTTGTGTTGAGGCTGTTACTAAGCTTAGGAAGGGTTACAAATGCAGAACTCTCAAATATGTATGTGTGTGTGTAAAGTGCTGTCAACTCATAGCCAACTTATGGTGACCCCATAGAGGTTTCAAGGCCAATGATTAAGCAGAGGTGGTTTGAAACTGCCTTCCTCGGTAAAGTCTTCCTTGGTGGTCTCCTAGTACCAACCACGCTTAGCTTCCGATATCTGACAAGATCAGACTATACTATACCATTCCAGATCCCACCAAAACACATGTACATGTTCTTAATTAATCAGAAGTGACTTTAATATATAAAAACAAAATTCCTTTTCCATATGATTTTGAAGGGAAATAGACATTCTGGCTTAAAGCTAAGATATTGCGTGTGTTTAGAATAGTTGAACAGGTGCTCTTGTAGATACTGACCAAAACAGTTTGATTTAGAAAGCCCCTCTGAGATTGTCATAATTACTGGTTTTATTTCTTATGTCAGCAGGAAATATATGACTTTATGTTAACTTGCTATATACCTAAACAATGAAATGCATGATCTTAAAAACATCACAGTTGTACAAATTTTTCTGGGTTTTTTTGCATGGATATTCACATTTTTGCTTATTATATTGTGGTTTCTCATAAATATGATGCTGTAAACAATTTCCCCCTCATTTGATCTAGCGGATCAATGAGCACACACCTGTTAACCAGTCAACCAACTTGGGTAGCTAATTTCCAGGATGTTTCGGTTTCCAAAAAATTCAAGGCAGCAAGCCAAAGCCAGAACAGACAAGTAAATATCCTTTCCCTGTGGCACACACTGCATAATGGGAATCATAGTTAATGATCTGAATCCAAACCCAAACCTTGTTTTATGGAATGCTCACTCATTGTTAAGCAAAGCCGTTTGGGCATAAGCGCATACTATTGATTCTAAAATTGATTTTTTTTTAATAACTAAAGCACGGTTCACAAATCACAGTTCTGGCATTCGTACTGAGACCTCATCTGTGCTTTTGTTATAGCTTGGCTCAAACTGCATAGTCCAGATTTTGAAACAATGTATTTCTCGTGGCTTAGGCAGGTTCTGAACTACGTATCTCTGGACCAAGCTGAATTAATTGATTGATGCGGTGGGGGTGGGGAGAATGCGGACATGGGAAATGATCTTCTTTTAATATTCAGTGTTTTCTGCCGCTACTTTTGAATGTATGACAATTTATATTTCAAGCCTTTCCTTGTAATTATTGTAATTATCATTAATCATCAACTTCCACATGAAATGGAAATACAGAACACTGAAAAGGTCACAGCAGTGGCGAACGCAACCGTCTTTCAGAGAAGATATGAGGCATTAACATTCAGCTGCCTCACTTGTGTGTGACAAAGACTGTAATGAAAACAGCAAATGGTGCAACATTATTCTACCATTGTGAAAAGGATCGGTGTGAAGCAAAAATTGCCAGCATGAATAATCAACTCCTGTGGCAGACAGAATCTTAAGCCTGGCTTCAGGTCTTGTTCTACAAAAATGTCAGCTACTGTTCTTTGACCGGCTACCGATTTTTAATAAATTGAACCTCTGTATGATCAAGCTTGATTGACAAAACAAATGATCATTCACTAAAAAAATGCTTAATGCGGAGCTGAGGAGAAGGGCTGTGGGTCAGTGGAAGAACACTTACTTTGCATGCTGGAATGTCCAGGTTGAATCACTGGTATTGCCACTTAAAGAGATCAGCTAGTAAATGTTGTGAAAGACCTCCACCTGAGACCCCAGAGTAGACAATTCTGACCTTGATAGAACAATGCTCTGACTTCATATATGGTAGTTTCATGTGTGTTCATATACATTACATTGGCAGCATGTCTTCTGCAAAAATCACATAACCATGAGTGTGGGAAAACTTGTGATGTCCATCACCTGGATAATCATACGGGACAAAACTAACCTAAGGAACATTTACATGCCACCACAGGCTGTGTCTTTGAAGTTCTGTTTCTGGTGTGTGAAACTTTCATGGGATCCAGTGCATAGGTTAATACAACAGCAAAGCCCAGAGTAGTTTAGGCAGAAACCATGATGCCACCAACATACAATATTTACTCAAATGTAACACTAGGTTTTTTCCCAGGTCTTAAATTTGCCTACAAGTTACAGTTATGTCTCCCCACAAAAACCCTATTTGTTTATAACATTTTTAGAGGGGGTCATCTTACTTTAAGGGTCATTTTCCTTTTGAATAAATATATGAATGAGCCCAAAAAATCCTGAAGGGGGATATGAGAACCTAGACCATGTCTGGCACTTTGGTTCTAATTCTTAAATGAGGGAGCTCAAGTTGAATATTTTTAAATTATTTATTGGCCATGCTATGCTAACAAAACAAAATGTTTGGTGCTGAAAGGGTCATTATTGATCACTTTCATGTTTTGTTTGAAGAAATATTCCACTGATATCGTGAGCTACTGACATGGTTGTGTGAACGTTGCTTTGAGACAACTGCAAATAACTCCTCAGCTCTTAACCCAGCACTCATAAGACATAGCATACATGCAAAAAAGCTGTCAGAGTAATGTTTTAAAAAAATTCTTCTGGAAATATTTTAATTGATGCTCCAGGTTACCTGAGTAAGAAACTCTTCCAGTTTTTGAGGCAGATTCCTGTACGCCAATGGAGTGCAACCTCATTTACTCAATTGGCCTAAGGAATATCAGATATTCGAATAAGCTGTTTGGGTTTTATAAAGTTACATGAACATGAAGCTACCTGTAGTAGTAGTAGTAAAAATTTATTGCTGCGTTTCACCAATAGAAAGTTAAAACAAACAATACAAAGATATTTCAGAAGGTAACTTAAAAACTATATAGGTTATATCATAGTAGTTTAAAAAGAAACACATTTAAAAAGAAACATACATAGCCTAGGGAGGCTTCCTGAGGGGTCTAGCTATAGTTCCTCTAACGCAAACTTCTTGCAAGCCAGCTGTGCTTCCTAGTGGAACAGGAAGGACACTGTGAATGAAATCCTATATAGAATTGTACTTATCATTCCCAGTTCCTTAGTAAGCGGCTGATCTGCTGTTTTCCACTTCCTGTTACTATTTTGTTGTTGTTGTTGATCCTGGAGGCTACCAGCCTTCCAAACTGAATCACCATGTTTCCTTATAAAACTTCACCTAGGATTGGATCACACAAATGTTTTCCCTGTTGGAAGGGCGGGATTATTTTTGCTGATTCCTACTCATTATTAGGGTTGCCAGCCTCCAGATACTAGCAGATCTCCTGCTATTACAACTGTTCTCCATCCAATAGAGATCAGTTCACCTGGAGAAAATGGCCGCTTTGACAATTGGACTCCATGGCATTGAAGTCCCACCAAACCCCACCCTCCTCAGGCTCCACCCCAAAAACCTCCCTCCAGTGATGAAAAGGGACCTGGCAACCCTACTCATTATGTTCTGGGCAGTGGGGGCTGTTCCCACAGAGCAGCATACCAGGGGGCATTTGGGGCTGCAGCAGGAGGGGAGAGGGAAAGTTGCACTCTGCCAATGGAAATATTTCAGTCAACAGGGATTTTTGGTGGGATCCAAGCCATTTCCTCTATTAAAAAGACTCAGTGTACTGCAGTTTACCTTATGCCAGTGCCCATTCAATACCTACCAACTGGCAGCTGAGGATGGAGGTAATTGATATGCTTACTGGCTATACTTACTGAGCAGAACATGGTGGGTCTCGTTCATGTGGTGTGCATAATTCCATGTTATGGCTCACATTGCTCATAGTGGCATAAAACAGTTTAGATATATATCCCAATTTTCTTCCCACCCTCCCTTTTATCTTCATATATAAACCTGTGAAATAGGGACTGGCCTTGGTTTACCTCATAAGTTTCATGGCAGAATAAAATTTGAACCCATTTCCCCTGCTGCTACTCCTGCACTACACCAACAGTGCCTGAATCTCACCACAAGAGGTGGAATTTCTTCTTCATTTGGATAAGCATGCTTTCATATGCAAAATATGTGCATGTTCTAAAACTGCCACCACCCCCCAATTCATAATGAAGTCAGTCAGCTTCTATTACAATGTGGAAAGATGAATCACACTGCTGTAGTGAAAGGATCTGTTTTGTTGCTTTAATGGGCAGGTTTATAAAACATGTAGTTAGATGATTTTTACTAAATTATGCTAATTGTTGTTTTTAGAAGTCCTTTTTAATCTGTTTTGATCGTTCCAGTGTAGCAATGATGTATTTGAAGTGGCAGCATCAGAGCAGAGTAGAGCAAGACTGAACAGCTCTGTCTCTCTTCCCTCTGGAAGAATGAAATGTGATAGAAAAACAAAATGGAGCCGGACCTACATTCTGAATATACACGACTGAACCTACCATGTCTGGAAGAATGACATGAGTGGGGGTGAGAGGTGGGGGAAAGGAGAAATCTAGAAGAGGTTTGATAGTCATGCATTATTTAGGATTTATTGTCACGTTTTTTTCACCCTGCCCAATTATAAGGAAATTCAGCTTTGCCAGTCTTTTCCTTCATCTGAATGTATTTGTTTGAAAACATCCATTAAAACATGCTTACATTGATGAGATGAGTGATACATTAAATGCAGGGGCTGGAATGATAGGAAGGAGGGGAAAGAAATTGCATTCACTTGTTCCAAATGATTAATTGAAAGGAATGCGCAGACAATATAGGAGGGAGCAAATGTGCTTGGTGAAAATCCCGGTGTAGCTCGCCTGCACAGAACCTTTCTTTCCATTTTTGAAGTTAGCTAGCCAAGCATTCAAAAACTGTGCTACTTTTTGTTTCCTCCTGAAGCTATTCATTTGCATGAGGAGCATCCCTTTCAACAGCACACAAGTCAGCGTCCTTGGAGAGAGGGGCCCTATTCAGCATTCAGCAGAGGCACTTGAACTGCCTTAGTCTGCCTAATTATTTAGGCCATGTGCAATAAGCCACAGTACCTAACAGCTGCTGGTGCTAAGGATTAAGGAGAAAAGACTTAATTTGATGCAGGAGCACATGCGCTGTTATTTTGGGGGAGGGAGTGGAGAGGTAGCTTTTACCTGCTGCCTAGGGTGCGTGTGCTAGATACGTGGCAAAACAGAAATCGTTTAATTTTGTCAACAGAGTACAGTGATGTTTTTTTAAAGCAAATACGGGGGGAAATCAGTTTTGCAGGGAAACTGATTAGTTGATGCTTTCTTGACTGTCACAGTAGCTGCCAGATTCAAAGGCAAAATTGGTTTGTTTCATCTTCGGCATAGGCAAGGAGGAGCTTCTAGAAGAAAAAGACGCCATGTAAATCTGGCTTTGTCTTAAAATCAATAAAACAATAGAGAGACAAAGAGAAAAATATACTGAATCATCTATCAAAACAGGTCTTTGTTCCATTTTCTGACCATGGTAAAATAGCTTTCTTGTCTGTACAGGAGCCCCAAAGACAAAGGAACAGCAATTGAATGCTGCTTAACGTAGATATGCTGTCAAGGCAAAATAAAACAGATACAAGAATTAAGTAATTTGATTCTTGGTCTCTTAAAACTAAATCATTCTAAATGTTTAAGGGACAGCTAATAGGTATGAAAATAGACCTTTAGTACCTAGAGTAGCATGCAGCCTGTTAACAAAGGAAATGCAGGAGGCATTTTTGGAGGATATTATTAGGGACTGGCAAACTCTCTCAAGCCCAAGTAAGCGATGATGTTGTGTTTATCCATTTTAGCGCATCTGTTTTACAAAGAGCTCAGGGTGCCATACATGGTTTCCTGCTCCTAATTTTCTTCTTACAACAATCCTCTAAGGTTAAGAGAGGACAAACTGGGCCAGAATCATCTGGTGAGCTTCATGGCAGAAGGGGGATTAAAAACCTGGTCCCTTTAGTCCTAGTCTGATATTCTAACCACTGCACTGGCTCCACTGAACTGCTTAGAATTTGGAGAAACTTTATTTCTTTTTTCTGTCAATAGCCAGCATGTTCAAGCATAGCCTTTGTGTTTGTCTCTTGCAAGATAGAGAGGCAGACTTCCTATTGTAGAGACATGCAAGCTGTAGCCACAGTATCCCTTCTCCCATCTGAGCTTTTGTTGCCACATGAGCTGCCTGACCTCCCGCCCTGATCTTGGCAACTACCTTAGAGACTCACTGTACTGTCTAAGCATTAATAGCCCACCACTCTGGGCTAGCGCTCCGCTGCATTACCAGGCTGTCCAGGACAAGAGACCGGGTCACCCCTGCAGAACCAGCCAAAAGGAAGCCATGATCCTGATTGTCTCCTGATCCAAAGGGAAGCCATAACACCGAAGCAAGAGCATCACATCGTCCTCTCCTGCCGTTCCCCCCCCCAGTATCCTGTGAGAAAAACATCCACCGCAATCTGCATTAATAGCTAGAAAGAACTCCTCTGCCGCATCCCTGGAGTATAGAGATTCACACCTTCCTGAGGTATTGTGAACATGAGAAGATCGAGTCAAGCCATCCCGGGGATGTGCAAATCATTGGTGCCAGCTTAGTTTACAAATTGTCACTCTGCCCGATCTCTGTAGCCGAAGTCTTTGATCCCTATTGTTTTAGATAGGAGCCATCTGGGGACTCTCAACCCCCCCCCCAGAGAAGGGTATATTGTGCCCTCCCCGACAAGGCAGTGTGGTTCTGTCCTACCTCTCCCTCCTTTTACCGTGTGTGTTGAGTTTTGTGGAGCTCCATCCCCCCCTTCCGGTGACTTGGCTGGCTCAAGGCTCCGGTACATCCCTCTCCCATCCCATGCTATATTTTATTTTGTACCTATAAGGCATGAATTTTGGACATGTCCACTTCTAGATCGGTAACGTATTACCCAATCAACGACATCCTCTCACTTGGGAAACATCTCTAGTCCTACCTCCTTTTTATTCTTAGTTTCTTGTATGTATGTATTTGCAACACTGAATGAATGAATATATAAACACTTTTAATCTGGAAATCCTTGGTCTGTCGTTATTCTTTCACTGAAAACAACCCTGGTATACATTGGGTGATTCCGCTATATAAATAAATTAGTGCTCATGCTAATTCTCCCAATCAAAGAGCAGTTTCGGTAACAAATTACTGGTGGAGAATGCGGGCGCCCCTGCACGTGAGAATGCAATGCGAAGTCGACACACGTGTATTCCGCGGGCAGAAGTAAGGGAAAGTTTCGGTGACTCTCCGAATTTTGACTGAACGCGTCACCTGAATGAAATTGTCACATTAAAAGAACAGAGTGTGTGCGTAAACTGTGTGTGGCTCTAGCAGAGAGCTATCTAGTGGGTTGGCTTTACCCCCTTTTCATTCTTTGGCAACGTGATTAAGATGCCCGGCGGAGGCCAGTCTATGAGCCCGAGTCAATGCATATGTGGGTCGCATTTGCCTAATCCTGGGAACCACCTCTCGATCTGACAGCAGATTGGGACTCCTTGTTTAAACAGCTGTCTGGGTTGGGACTGTCAGTGTAGGAACGCACCTAGACACTTGCACGTTCCTGTCAATGGTTTTTTTTCTCCTCTCACTGTCGCTCTCACAGTTTAAAAAGATAAAACTAGACAGCTGCAGAATAAAGTTCTCTGAAGATTTCCGCCAGATCCCATATGTTGTAAATCATTCTGGTATGATTTAGAACATTTATTGTATTTATGAATGGGTGTTATTAGGGCTGGATTTTGCTTAGTAAATTTCTGGTGCCCAACCTATAGACTGACAGCTGACTTAATATGATACTGACATTTGCTGGCAGTAAATATGTAGTTTCCTATAGAAAGTGGGGCCATTTATGCTTGCTTCCAGGCTGAAGTGCTCACATATTTTTTGAGTTTTTCACGCTGAACCGTCATTCAGGAAGTGACTGCAAAGCCGGCGCATACCTATTTTGCATTTCTTAAGAGCCCCTTTAACATGACCTTTTGTGTTTGCTCCACCCCCACACCAAAGCATTTACTGAAGGATCCATGAAAAACCACAAATGCAGCTTAGCTATGCAAGCAACCATTGCCAATGGCTATGCAAATGAAGGAGCAGGCAAGCGTCTGTGGGGAGTGGAATTTCTCCTTTTGCATCAGGACTCTGAATAGGCATTTTAAAGGTCGCATTTAAAAAAAGAGCCTTGAGTAAGCATCAAAATTGACCCTGCATAAATGGCCAGAGAGAAGGGAGGCCACAGCCTCTGTCACCCAGCCTCTGTGTAGGTGTAACCCAGGGAATGAAATTTGTCACACAAATGCAGGCATGTGCTTAAATCAATTTTGAAAACCTCTCCCTCAAAGTCAGTGAGATAGTGTGCAATAATGTGTAGAAATGCTATGCAGAGAAATATTTATTAGGACAGTCCCATTTGGTAAGAAGATTGGCTAACTGTTCTGGGTGGATAATGTCCCTGTCAATGGATTTTTTCTCCTCTCACTGACTCTCTCACAGTTTAGAAAAATAAAACTAGACAGCAGCAGAATAAAGTTCTCTGAAGATTTCTGCCAGATCCCATATGTTGTAATCATTCTGGTATGATTTAGAACATTTATTTTATTTATGAATGGGTGTTATTAGGGCTGGATTTTGCTTAGTAAATTTCTGGTGCCCAACCTAAAGACTGACAGCTGACTTAATATGATCCTGACATTTGCTGGTGGTAAATATGCAGTATTGGTTTTCTTATCTAGGGAAACTCACTGCTGTGTTTAGAGAAGGAGACTAGAAGCTAGTGAGAGAAAGAAGATATTGTACTAGGAAGAGGGGGAAAGGAAGTTTACATGAGATGAGAGGAACAAGGGTATTTAAGGCAAGGCTGCCTTAAATTATCTTTACAGTTAAGTAAAAAAGCATAAAAGTACAATATTTCTGGATATATATGAGACTCAGTATAAGCCAAGGGGAAAGCTTTATCTCTTCATTTGACTTCTAAGGAACCTGCCACATAAATCAATTATCACAATATAGCTTTTTTGAAACTTGCTCGTCTTTTTCGGCATACTTGTCTTTCACCAACAGGAGTTAAGGTACAATTGCCCTCGCTAGTAAAACATGGGGTATTCATTTGTTGCATTGTATATATTGCCAAAGATTTCTGAGGCAGATAATTTTTATTCCTCCCCTAAATAAAAGCAATTTTGTTTTGATCCTTGTTGTCACCCTCAGGATACAGGCTTTCCGAGCCAATTGATTAGTTTTCTCCGCTAACTTCGAAACGATGAATTTTAAATCCCAGCTCACTCTTCAAGCCTTTATATTCATATGCAGCCATTCTGAGCACTCATAAACATACTGTTAAAATTGCCCTCAATGGTGATTTTATTTACCATTTGATCACCTTCCTTGTAACTGCTGATTAATTCTTTCTAACCATTATAACAGTTGTTGCCTACATTCAAAGAGGTTCCCCAAGGAACAACCCATGAGAGTCAGCAAATCTAAAAGCAATAGCATGAAATGAAATATATGTTTGCCCTTTTATGTCCTGTAGCTGGATATCCAAAATTTATGCTTTTAAGTTGTCGATCTCATCAACAGCCAAAGCTTTTATATATGTATAGCAGCTGAATAAACTTCTTATCCTGGTCCCTGATTGGTGACACCACTGTAATAGGTCACAGCGGGACAATAAGGATGACTAACTGATTGTTTGTGGGCTATTTGATTCCTTAGTTAGTAACACATTACTGTACATCTCCTTATGTGAATGAAACAGCTGGAGGGACAGAGCACAGAACTTTCAAGTACGAAATGAAATGCCACATTGATATGGTCTCTTCCTATCCCCTCTTTTCCCATTTCCCAAATTGCTTGCACAGGTGGCCGGACTAATTAAACGGCGGTAGTTCTTCCTGGGTGTTATTCAGTGTTCATATTACTGTTCTCAGTGGGTAGCCATGTTAGTCTGTCTGCAGTAGTAGAAAAGAGCAAGAGTCCAGTAGCACCTTAAAGACTAACAAAAATATTTTCTGGCAGGGTATGAGCTTTCGTGAGCCACAGCTCACTTCTTCATCTGAAGTGATGAAGAAGTGAGCTGTGGCTCACGAAAGCTCATACCCTGCCAGAAAATATTTTTGTTAGTCTTTAAGGTGCTACTGGACTCTTGCTCTTTTCTACTACTGCAGACAGACTAACACGGCTACCCACTGTGAACAGTAATATGAACACTGAATAACACCCAGGAAGAAAATATTTTTATTAGTCTTTAAGGTGCTACTGGACTCTTGCTCTTTTCTACTACATATTACTGTTGTCACTTATGTGATAACAATGGGATTCAGCATATTCCCAATTAGCTATCTTTGGTTCTGCAGGCCAAGTATCCCACTGGTGTCTTCCAGGCCAGATATAACCTCACCTCAACACAAAAACACATGTTGTTGTCCATTTGTGTCCCTTCCCAGAGTTTTCTGAGTTGTCAGAAACAGAGATTCCAGGTTTTGATAGTACTTCTTTGTCACTGAAAAAGTTAACCTGCAAGAATAGATGTAATGTAATACCTTTGGTTTGCCCCATACTCCATTTAGTGGGTCATTTTTTTCAAGAGGCAGGTATCTGGTCTTCCTTTCCTGTTTGATCTACAAATTTAATTAACAGACAGCCCATTAACATATTTCCTCCCTTGGCTGTTGAGGAGGGTACAACAGAGCTCGCATTTCACCCATTAGCTGAAAAGAATACTTACCAACATAGCTAATATGTTGGATAGGAAGTGCTGCCAACTTTTCTCTCAGAGTCTTAAAAAGGGCCTGTACTAGTGTCTGAAGCTCAGTGTCTCTGAGATTGCCAGCCAATCCTGACATAGACCATGTATTATCTGTCATTCTAAGAGTATATTCAACATTGATTCCTAGTGCATAACTGGTGTGGAAGGTCCATCAAGGTAGAGACAGCCCTTCAGATATATGGCTGTCAGAGGGCCATGCTGGCAATGTCTTAGTGTTGCCAGTGGTGTGGTGACATCATTTCAGGCATGACCCAGAAGTGATGTCATGAAGTAGGAGTGATTCACTCCCAACTCCATGGTTTAACCATAGAGTCTTGGGCAAATGCTCCAGCATTACCCAACCCAATTATGTCACTTCTGGGTTGTGCTGGAACTGATGTAATGGTGTCAGCATCGCCCTGATCACTTCCCCTATTTCTCCCCATTTCCCCCTGTTGCCCAGCCGAGCAGCAGTGGGAAGAGGTGGCAGGGGGCAGTAGGACTCCAACCAAAGTGCAAGCAATCTGGTCTCCATACTTAGAGAGTCCTTTAAAGGCACCAGCATCTTTTATTGACTCTAGAAGCAAATAGGAAGCCAGTGAAGTTTTTTTAATAGTGGCATCGCATGGTGGAAATAATTAATCCCTGTTAACAAACTGTAGCTTCCAGATTGTCTTCAAATGCACATACAGCATATTACTACAGTCCAGTCTAGAGATTACAGAAGCATAGCTCACTACATGAATGTCAGCACTATCCAGAAGAGTGGATACACCATGAATCAGACACAAATGGGAAAAAAGCAAACTTTGCCACCAGTGCCACATATTTTTTCCATAATGAAGTAAGCTTAACAGATGGCTGCATTTACCTGAGTCCTCTGCTGGAGGTCTTGCTTGCTCTAAGATCAGTGTCATCGTGCTGCAGATATAAAACACAACTTGACCTGTTGCTTCTGCATGAAAAATATGAATTTTGTATCAGATGCAACTGCATGTACAGTATGCCCCTCCTCCATTTTATCATAACAACAACACCATGAGGTAAATTAATCGGAGAGAAAAGATTTGGCCCATGGCTTCTGAGGGACCCATACTGTGCCTCTCTTTTTCCTCTACCAAAACTTAAAGCAACCAAATAATATTTTCAGTCAGGAAAAATGCATTGGAGGGGGAGAATTAAATAATTTTCTCCAGCACCGTGGCATTGCGCTATATTGGTAACCTTCCCCAACCTGCTTTCATCCAATTATGACACAGTTTGGATCCAAGAGCTTACTCTCAAATGGAACTGCCTTAGCTTATATAAAGTGCCATTGCCTAATGCCATTTTAGACAATAACCTGGTTCTAAAGAGGAGAAGGGGTAGAGGTTCGCTCAGTGAAGGCAGTGTGAAGCCTACTAAATGTTTAGCATTTTTAAATCTTAGGTTACAGTAATTCTTGCCAATTCTTTAGCACATTTTCAGTGATCTGAAGATGGGCTGATCACTATCATACCAAAATCTTGAACCTTGTCCAGTACAATTGATCAGTGTGTCTATAATTCTGTGCCTTGTCTAGTCTTCTGAAGTGTGATTTTTCCAAATAGCCTCTTAGGGAAAAATACCAATACTTGTTTTATCCATGGATATCTAAAATTGCCCTTTTAAAATGCTAACCTTTTATTAATGTGCTGCACCACATCATTAAATAGCTGAAAAATAGAGAACCAAATTAAGCACTACATGCCTGTAGAACATCCAGTAAAAATGCAAGGCATTTTTATGAAGAGATAAATTTAAAATGCAGTTATGAGGTTTTTTTTGTGTGTGTGTGTTCAGATTTATGTTTTACCACTTTCATCCACAGTTCATCTAAGAACATTCACAAATGCTGACAGAGATGTCAGCATACTTTTAGCTTGTGGTTCATATTGGAAATACCTTTAGGCCACGTGTGCACACCTAGAGCTGGTCTTGCAATGGTCCTGGACCTGCCATATGAACAGGAACAGACCTTGATACAGCTGGGGTCATTCAGAGTGCATGTGCTCTGGGCATCAGAAGGCTGGCAGAGTTCAAGTCATGTATCTGATGACCACTGTGGAAACCAAGATTCAAATTCCCACTTGGCCATGAACCTCAGAGTGGCCTTGAGCCAGTCATTCTGTCAGCATCCCCTACCTCACAGGGTAGCTGTGAGGTTAAAATGTGGAACACAAACTGTGTACGCCCTCCTGAGATCTTTGAAGGAGGTGAATAATTGGTTTTTATATGCCGACTTTCTCTACCACTTAAGGAAGAATCAAACCGGCTTACTTTTTTTTTTATAATATTTTTTTATTTTTCCATACAATCATTATACATTTCATTACACATTGTAAAAAATCTAATTCTTTGACTTCCCCTCCCCCCTCCTCTGATCCTTTAATTAACATTTTTTTCTCTTTGTATTGTTTTTCTAATTCAATTATAACAAAACCGTCAATACCCAATACATCCGTTCTGAATTAGATCAAAATACATTTGTTAATATCACAGAATCAAACCGGCTTACAACCACCTTCCCTTCCCCTCCCCACAACAGACACCCTGTGAGGTAGGTGGAGCTGAGAGGGTGTGACTAGCCCAAGGTCACCCAGCTGGCTTTGTGTGTAGGAGTGGGGAAACAAATCCAGTTCACCAGATTAGCCTCCACCGCTCATGTGGAGAGTGGGGAATCAAACCTGGTTCTCCAGGTCAGACTCCACCTTTAGAGGAGTGCTAGGATATAAACCTGCTAGATAGCCTTTTCAACATGTTCTCATTCCCTTCAGAAAAGTGAAGGGTGGATGTTGATGTTTTTACACTGTACTTTAGTCAAAATATAGCCTCTTTCATATCAGAATCTCAACCTAGAAGTCTCAATTGAGTAAATCAAAACTGCTCCCAACTCAGATTGTGTTAGATTGCCTGTAATAACATCATGGAATATAATAGCTTAATACTATATCTTCTTTCTTCAAGCTTCCTTCAGAGGTGACCAATATGATTTACATAAGCAGAAAAGCACTGTGAACAGCTATTGATATTGATTCCTGTTTTGAAATTTGCTGCCCCCAAACTGCACCTCTGTGGAATATGTGCTGGGGAGAAGATTTAGAAAAAGTTAGAAAATTCTGTTTGACTTAGAGCAGTTTGGACACCTGTACTATTTGCAGAATATATAAGGAGTGATTTATAGAGACAAGAGGATGGAAGATCCAGGAAAAATTGGACACATTATAGCAAAGATTGCAATGTACCCTCCCGATGTAAGTGAGTGAAAATGATCCAAATTAGGGTAACAGACAAAGTAGCCTTGTCGTGTCATATTGATTTTTCTTTCAGACACTTTTTGCTTTCTTAGCCAAACTTCGAAGAGTTTTTTTTGCAGCTTCCATTTCTATACTTTGTACAAAATAGCAGTTATCCAAGCAGCACATGCAAAAATTCTGTATCAAGAGTACATTATATCAGCATTTCAAAGAGGGAAAGGTATACAGAGCATATTGCTAGCTAAATTACTTCCAGTGTACCTTATGAAAAAACATATTTTTCCACTGCTGTGTCATTGCCATTTGCCATATCAAAAGGGTGTGGTACAAATAACATCCCAGACTTTTGCACCCACCTCTGTAAACACCAGTCATTTGACTCCATTGTCTATCTAGTACATTTTATCCTGCCCTTGGTTCTTCTGTCACAATTCTATCTTCACAACAGCTCTGCAAGGTAGGTTAACCCAAGAGAGTGGCTAGCACAACGTCACTCGGAAAGCTTTGTGACAAAGGAGCTTTTCGGTCCTAGTCCCCCAGACAGTAGCAAAACACCCTTGCATCACACTTTCAAGACCAAAAATTATAAATCTAATGCACCATTTGGGGGCCTGTTACCAGTACCTTGAAAACATCTTTTTAAATAAGCCTACAAAGATTACTAGGGCAAAAATGGTTTCACTGGCCCATCGGCCTAAACATACCTCTCTTGGCTACCAGTGACCTACAAGAAAAGGAGCCACTTAAAAAAAAAACTTGCCTGATATACTTTCCCCAGAAAACCAGATACAAGACTACAATTCGGCGAACGTCGAACCTGCCGAATTTATCCGGTGATCGCCGGAACGTGCCCAATTCAGCGCGTCCTTTTCCCGCCTTTTTTGAGTTCGGTTCCATCCGAACTGAAAGCCCCCGAATCGGGGGAAATTCGGCTCTTTGTTCGGTTCGGACGAACTGAATCGACAGCCCTATTGGGAACCATAGTTTGCAGAATTAAGAAACATACATGTCCCTCCTGGTCCTCTCCTTTCCTCCTCCTGTCCTGCATACCAGTCCTTCCTCGTTTGTCTTGTCAGCATGTCCATAGTTTGCTGTGATATTCAAATTGGGCAAACAAATGGTTAATACTAATCATGGCTGTCTAGAAGTGATGAATTGCAAATCCATTTCATACCATGAATGCAAAAAAAAAAAAATCCTGATTAGTGCTAACCATTCCAAAGTCATGACAAGCTCTGAGTAGAAAAAAAGAGGGGGGAGGTAGAAATCTCTGTATGAGAGGGAAGACAGAGTATGAATGCTGTTCAGATCCAAAAACCATAATTTGGAAATCAGGAAACTGAGCATCTGACCAAGTGTGAAGGTGACCTTTTACAAATCCAGTAGAAGAAATGGTTCTGAACCTGTGAGGACTACCGTTCAAAAACAGGTCCTGTGTCTTCTATAACCTTGTGCTCATTCACACATGAACACACGAGGCTGCCTTATACTGAATAAAACCCTTGGTCCATCAAGGTCAGTATTTTGTACTCAGATGGGCAGCAGCTCTCCAGAGTCTCAGGCAGAGGTCTTTACATCACCTACTACCTGGCCCTTTTAACTGGAGATGCTTGGGATTGAACCTGAGACATTCTGCATGCCAAGCAGATGCTCTACCACTGAACCACAGCCCCACTCCTGAGTCACAAGAAGTGATCATGAATTTTCTTCTTTGCTCCACACCCAAAGGATTCTCAAGGTGCGAATGGGGACACAGTATGGGAACTGAGGCAGGAAAAGAGAGGGTTAAATAAGTGGTTAAAAAATATGGTAGCTCTGTGCATCAGTGACTCTAATAAAAATTCTCTCTGACTTTCCACCTGCAGAAACCGCATATTACTTGCTGGTTCAAGGCTTTTGCTAATGCCCAATGAGAGAAAGCTGTTGACTAATGTGCAACAATCAAAATAAATGCCTAATGAACCTTGAAATGAGCCTTCCTACTGGAATCTGTCCCCATACCTGAAAATATACCCCTATAGTTCACACACCAGTGCCCACTGTATATGGAATAGTAATGACTATTATATCACTAATATAAATAACGGATGCTGGAATAGATCTTCGGAGAATGAATTTGAAAATTAGGCTGTAAAATTAGATGGGTCTTAATATCTCAATGCAGTTGAAATAACTATTATATGGCAGACTTTCTGGGAATTATGCCTGTCTGATAAATTAAAAATGGTGATGATATCCTGAAGTGAGATCATAGGAACGTCAAATTGAATTGGAAAGGACCGAAGGTCACCTAGTCCAGTCCACTTTGCATTTGTAGGACTATCTATCCACTATCCTTTCTCCCTCCTGTAGTGGTTAGTGCACTGGACTCTGACAGGGGAGACCCAGATTCAGATCCCCCCTCATACATAATTCTTATTGAGTGACCTTGGGGCAGTTACTCTCTCATTCTAACCTACACCTCAGGATTGTTCTGAGGAGAAACTGGAGCTGGAGAACTCCCTGAGCCCCTTGGAGGAGGGGGGATTAAATGGTGACAGAAATGTACAGTAATACTTCCTTTTCCCCTAAGTGGTGATGAGTTCTAGGGACAGCTCTTTGATTTTTTTTTGATCTTTTTTTTTTTATCCAGGTGAGAACATTGGAGACTAAAAGCTCAAACTGAAGATTGATCATGATGGATAGCCTGAAGATGGTATCTGAAGAAATGAGCTGTGACTCACAAAAGCTCATACCCTGCCAGAAATTTTGTGTAGTCTTTAAGGTGCTACTGGGCTCTTGCCAGTTCAGTCTGAAGGAGAGTTATACTTTTCTAAGGCCACTGACTTCAGAGGGGGCAACTCTGATTAGAATTCTATTGTTTAGGGCGCCTTTCTAAAATTTGCTTTGCTAAAAAATAAATAGAGCACAGGTACAAGCAAAAGGGTGTGTTGCAGATACACTACCCTCAATCGGAACACAAGAGAGAGACCAGGCCCATGCCATGGTGCTTCACTTCCAGCCAGCATACTTTTCTCTTTCGCCCTGACTCTTTCTGTATTACACATTCACATTCGTTTCTCCCTCTCATCTTCTTTTTCAAACTGCATGCTGCTGTTTTCCTCCCACACACTATCACACACCTGTGCATTCCTCTCAGCTGGAGGTAACATTTTTTTCTGAGCTCTGATAAATCCTTGAACAAGAGAATGAAATAACTATCAGAAGATCATCTCTTGACCATTAGTTCCCATCGATGAGACATGTAAAGCCATTAAAGAATAGTAGCATTCTTTTGCCAGAGACCCTGAATCTCACCAAATGTGTCTGCAGGTTAAACCATAGAGAAAGAGATACATCCATTCACAAACAGCAGCTTTGCTGCAATGCTGTACTATAAATCTTCACAAAGTAATATTTTACTGACATGACTAATATAAGCAATCCATTTCTCCAAAACTCTGCTCATTTACAGGTGTTGATCTGTACAATCCAAATATTTCTCACCTATTCCACCTGAGAGCCAGCATGGTGTAGTGGTTAAGAATGGTGGTTTGGAGCGGTGGAGTCTGATCTGGAGAACCGGGTTTGATTCCCCACTCCTCCACATGAGCGGCTGAGGCTAATCTGGTGAACTGGATTTGTTTCCCCACTCCTACACATGAAGCCAGCTGGGTGACCTTGGGCAAGTCATTCTCTCTCAGCCTCACCTACCTCACAGAGTGTCTATTGTGGGGAGGGGAAGGGAAGGTGATTGTAAGCTGGTTTGATTCTCCCTTAAGTGGCAGAGAAAGTCGGCATATAAAAACCAATTCTTCTTCTTCTTCATTCAGGAGCCCTCTGTAAAGTCTGAGACTGTGATGCTAAGTACAATTACTAGAAAGTAAATTCCTGCATAATGAGTGGTGTTTATTTTCAAGTAAACATGTATAGGGTTGCCAGGTCCCTCTTTGCCACCAGTGGGAGATTTTTGGGGCGGAGCCTGAGGAAGGCGGGGTTTAGGGAGGGAAGAGACTTCAATGCCATAGAGTTCAATTGCCAAAGCGGCCATTTTTCTCCAGATGATCTGATTTCTATCGGCTGGAGATCAGTTGAATTAGCAGGAGATCTCCTGCTACTACCTGGTAGTTGGCAACCCTAAACATATATCAGACTGAGATGCCATGACTTATATAATGAGACATGTACTGGGGATCAAATGATGAAAGTCAAACTGATATTAATTCGGGGGAAAGTACAACAGGTCCTTAGCAAGCATTATTACCACTTTACTGAAAAAGCTGAGAGATTTGGTATTTAGGGTTACCAAGCAACTGGTGAGAGTAAAGTTGCCAACTCCAGGCTAGGAAATACCTGGAGATTTTAGGAGTTGAGCCTGAGGAGAGTGGGGTTTGGGAAGGGGAGATACTTCAAAGGGGTATCACATCATAAGTCCACCTTTCAAAGCAGCCATTTTCTTCTGGTCATCTAGAGATCAGTTGTGATCCCAGGAAATGTCTAGCAACCACCTGTTGGTTGGCAACCCTAGGCAGGAGGGCTGTGGGGGGAAGCATCATGGGAGAAAAATTAGAAACAGAAATAGTGCTTTGTCTGCTTACAAGATGTTCTCACCATAGAGTTTCTGGTGATTCCTAGAGCTATCCTTTGTCACTTCTGGGACTCTAGGAATTGCCAGGAACTCTATGGTAAGAGTTTCCTGTAAATAGATAAGGCCTTATTTTTGTTTTTAAGTTTTCTCCTGCTGCGGCTTCTAACATTAGCAGGCAACAAGACCTGGGAGTGTGGGATTCCCTGCTCTCACTTGGGGCTTGGCAGCCTTATACCTTAAGCAAATGTTGCTTTGGGCATGGCATAAAAGAATGAAGCAGCTTTTTGTTGCAATGTTCCCTTGAGAGCCATTGTGGTTATTTCTTTATTACACTATGAATGGTACCAGTTATGAGGGGCTTTGCCTTCTAATTTCTCACCATTGGTCTTCATCAGACAGACCTAAGTTTTCCTTAAACTAGCTTGTTATCCTTACTGGCACACAAGCCTGATTGTGCTTTACATATCAAAATTTCTTTTGTAGTTAATATTTCCAGAGTTCTACTTTTTCCTGGGCCAGCATCCAATTTCCTTCATTAACTGAGGGACATTATTTCTAACTTGGAGGCAGAACACCCAGACACTACAAAGGCCAATGGCATCCACCCCGAGACTATATGCCGACAAGTTTACTGAGCTGTGGTGTACTTACCTAGAGTTTAACAGTGGCTGAAAATTAATTAGTTCAATTTGTCCTAGGAATATTTCTGTAAGTGCCGACAGCTAAGAAGACTTCAAAAGTTATCTAGCCTGGCTCTCTACCACTACTATCATCCTAGATCACAGTCCAATTTAGAGAGAGATGCAGGCAGAGACCAGATACACAACTTATATAGTGCATCTTTCCAAATCTTCTGAGCTGAAAAAAAAATCCCTCAGCTATCCCTTTCAAACATTGTGACTGCCATATCCACTGAGTTGTTAGTCGACGTGGTAGCCACAATGTTTTTTTGAACAAATGCAAAGCCTGAAGGCTTTTTATGTTATTGTTGTTTAACTCATAATTAAGGAAACTTTAGGAATGAGCACAATTGGACTGGTCTTCCATTGAATTTTTCACTTCAGAAGATTTTGGAGATTTGCATTACATCAACATGGTCTCATAGCAGCTGCTTCATACCAACTGTGGGTTTTCGCCAACTGTGAACGGGCTGTTTTCAGTACAGAAGAGGATTTTGCATTATAGCAGAAGTAGCCTACAACATCAACTTTGAATGTTTACCAGCTGTGGAGATTTCTGGAATGTTGGAGCTCATTAAAACAGTGTGAGCAGCATTGACTTTGTTCCAGCTGTGGTTCAGTGGAGAGGATGTGGAGATGGTATTTCACTCATCAGTCGGAACTTTTATCCTTTTGGTTTTTTCTTTAGTATTGCATGGAATTACAATGTCTGTGAATTTTTAAATCTGTTTTTCAAGTTTTTTATGTAAAGTTTGAATGTAAACATTTTAGATGATATTTCACATTCTAGGTTTCATTGATCTGACTGATACATTTTAGGGGAAATTGTTGTATGTTCACTGGCTACATTGACATCACAGTAAACTGTGGTTTATAAATAGTGGTTTGATCAAATTCCAGTTACTTGTGACATCGTTATGCAGACAAACTGGGTTGGTTTGTTGGTTGTCAGCTCATTTCAGTTTGTAGCTGGTTTGTTGACCACAGTTTGTAATAATGGTAATTTGTTATGGCATCTGAATTGAGAAACCACATTTTCTTAAGTAGCACTGCCAGTTACGACCGGCTGGCCACTGAGTATAGAGAGGATGTCTTCCTGCTAGAGACAGAGAGAAGGCAAGGACCAGGCAAACTAAGCTTTACACGCAGACCAGGTTTTGTTCATTAGTTTGTCTGCAGACCAACCAACATTTGTTGAACAAACCACAGTACATTGTGATGCCTCAATCAGGATTATAATTGATGGGAATATGATCGCCAGATGGATTTACCTTGGTCAAACTCCCCATTTGCACATGAATCATGTAAACACAGATCAGATTGTGTCAGTTCTTGTTTGATGTTTTCCATGAACCCTGTGCTACTGACCAGGTTTGTGTCTGCTATGCTACAGGGTAAGGGCCAGATAATACTTTGGTGAAGTAACAAATTGGTGTTGCATCTTGCAGCTACTTTTCCATGGTCCACCAATGGAATATTCTTGATCACCAGAGAAAAGAGTCATGCAGCCCCTTGGATCACTAACGTAAACTACTTGTGGAACACAAAATCACTTGAATTCCATTCCCTCTTTGCACTTGTACAACTAGATGCATCCTTTTAATGATGCTACAGATAACGCCAAACCTGCTTTCAGTGCCTCAACAGTAGAGGCATGATTATGACTCACACATATCTAATCACAAATATATTTTGTTTGCTTTTAACTATGTGCTGCATTTTAACAATTCAAGGGGGAGGAAACAGCTGAAGTGGTGGGTGGACATTAGCCATGAGAAAGGAGTCTGTAACCATGCATTTGGATCCATTTAAACTGGTTCCTTGCATCTGAACAGTTTGTTGAATGATCAGCTCTAATTGCAGCTGGTGAGCCAAATGTGAGCTGAACTGGTGAGCTATCAAGCAACCCTGATCTGAATACAGCCATAGTTGGGGGTGGCATATACTCTCCCCCTTTTGTTTTACATAAGATTCAAAAGAGGAGCATCCTGGCCCACAGTACACAATCTTAATCATTACATGACCCCAGCATATAGGCTGTTGTTCCTCCCCAAGGTTTGTCATAAGAACATAAGAAAAGCCATGCTGGATCAGACCAAGTGCCATCAAATCCGGCAATCTGTTCACACAGTGGCCAACCAGGTGCCTCTAGGAAGCCCACAAACAAGACAACTGCAGCAGCATTATCCTGCCTGTGTTCCTCAGCACCTAATATAACAGTCACACTCCTCTGATATTAAAGAGAATAGGAAAGCATCATGACTAGTATCCATTTTGACTACTAGCCATGGATAGCCTTCTCCTCCATGAACATGTTTACTCCCCACTTAAAGCCTTCCAATATGGCAGCCATCACCACATCTTGGGGCAGGGAGTTCCACAATTTAACTATGTGTTGTGTGAAGAAATACTTCCTTTTGTCTGTTTTGAATCTCTCACCCTTCAGCTTCAGCAAATGACCCCATGTTTTAGTATTATGAGAGAGGGAGAAAAGCTTCTTCCTGTCCAATCTCTCCACACCATGCATAATTTTATAGACCTCTGTCATGTCTCCCCTTATCTGCCTTTTTTCTAAGTTAAACCATCCTAAGCGTTTTAACCGCTCCTCATAGGGTACTTGCTTTAGTTCCCTGATCATTTTGGTTGCACTTTTCTGCACCTTCTCAAGCTCTACAATATCTTTTTTTAGGTGTGGTGGCCAGAATTGTACACAGTATTCCAAGTGTGGTCTCACCATAGACTTGTACAAGGGCAGTATGAAAGCAGCAGTTTTATTTTCTATTCCTTGTCTAATTATGGCCAGCATGGAATTTGCCTTTTTCACAGCAGCTGCACACTAGGTTGATATTTTCATCGAGCTATCCACTACCAGCCCAAGCAGCCTTTGGTGGGGAACTTTGTCAAAAGCCTTTTGGAAATCCAAATACACAATGTCCACAGGCTCGTTCCTGTCCACATGCTTATTGACGCTTAAAAAAACCCTCTACGTTTAGTGAGACAGGACAGGACCTACTTTTGCAGAAACCATGTTGGTTTTTTTGCTCAGCATGGCTTGCCCTTCTATATGTTTGACAAGTCTATCTTTAATAATGCTTTCCATCAATTTACCCAGAACAGACATTAAGCTGAAATTTTCTGGGTCCCCCCTGGAACCCTTTTTGTAAATGGGTGTTACGTTGTTCATTCTTCATTCCTCTGTCATTTCATGCTATTCCATTATATTGCATAGCTTTTGTTCCAAAGAAAAAGTGAATGTCATGATATAGTATGTTTTTTTCTTTCCCTGCACACTCTATCTTGTTATCTCTAGTGACTTTTCATAATAGCAAAGGTGTTTTTATTTTTCACATTTTGCAAGCTTTTTTTACGTTACAAGCCTTCTGGGCATATTCAGGCTTGCAATGAAGGCACAACAAGTCTTTCATTAGAATTGTATAAATCCTGTGAGCTTTGGAAGACCTTCCTTTGCTAGGATATATGGGTCCTCCCCATCTTTACTCATCGGGAAAATACTACACAGTATACTGAGCTTCTCCCTCCCCCCTTGACCCTTAACATGTCACTGGTGCTTCAAGGTGCCATTTTCTTTAATCACCTTCTCTTTGGCTGAGAAGCAATGGTGTGTTTTGAGATCAAAGTTCCCATATAAGTCTCTCCTGAGATCCTATCAGTAAACAAAAAGACTGCTTTGTTCTTTGCTTTATGAGTATTATTCTACAATATGAGGGATTGACTTTTCTCTCTGGAAACAGATCTTTATGAGAAAGTCTCTTGTCTGCATAGTTTGTACGAAATGTGTGTAACCTTTTCTTTCTCAGTAGCATCATAAGACCTCTTCCAGAAAGACAATTAATGTGAAAAATGAATGTTTTATACACTAAGAAATGAGAGACTTTGAATATCAGCCTCATTAAATTCTCATTATTTACAGATGAATCCGTTCAAATTATTCTTGTAATTTTTTCCTGCTTTTTCTGTTTCTTCCATTATTCTTATCAGCAACATTTTTGTCATTTTAAGTGCTCAAATTTATACAAAGTATTTAATTATTTTGACAGTTCCTAGCAAAATATATGAGTTGAATGAAAAGTAGGCTGGTTCATATATGCCATTAACTGCATAGCAACGGGAAAAATAATAAAAAGCTGAACAAATGAAATGAAGGGCAGAATCAGAGTTTCAGAACCAAGGATATAAAGAATTTATCAAATTAAGGGGAGTTACAAGGCAAAATAATTTTACTTATATTTCCATGAAGTATTATTCTGTTTGGAGCCCTGGAATGCATTTTTAAAATACCTGCACATTTGGTACTCACTGGTTTTTATTTGTGTAGGGTTGGATCATAACAAGGAAAAAATATACAGTGATGATCATTTTTGTTTTAGCAAAAATCATTGTGTAATGCAGAACCACATTTTACTGTGCCAGTCTGACCTGAATACGTTCATATGGCCAGATCTGTACACATGGCTCAGCAGCACAGCACATACTTTTGCATGCTGCAGATCCCATGTTCAGTCTCTGGCATCTAAAGTTGTACAGCTGTTGGGAAATAGCCCTTCTTTTCCTGAGACCCTGGAGATCTGCTATCAGTAAGAGAAGACAATACTGATGCCAGTGATTTATAAAATTATGCAGGGGGATGCATAGAGATGTTATCATGGAGTTTAGAAAGATCCTCCAAGTTCCCCACCAAACTAATCCCAGTCTACTATGAAGGAAACCAACATGTTCGTTTTACTGATTCTACAACTTGGGTCTAGACCCCCTTAAAGCAACCACTCCAGCAGCCATTTTTCAGCAACCTATTCCTGATTCTTCCTCCCAGGCTCCACCAGGTAGTAGACTTTCCTCCACCCATAGACTCTTTATTTAGCTGTATGATATTTTCTGTGTTTTTACTACAAGAGAGAGCCTTTTCTTTCTCTTCCATGATACTAGAACAGGGATGGGGAACCTTTTTTCCTGCCAAGGGTCATTTGGATATTTATAACATTGTCGAAGGCTTTCACGGTCAGAGTTCATTGGCTTGGCTTCCTGCCCTGAAAAACCTCCAGACAAAGACAACATTCAACAATAGCCATACAGATTAGCTTTGGATTACACACATTAACAGATCACTTCAGGATACAATGGTTCCATATTAACATACCATACCCTCATTAGCACATTATCTTGATACTTACAGGACAATACTTTTGCAGGACAATACTCAGCTCAAGCCCAACCCCTTTCTGACTATATATTACTCTTCCTACACCCTTGACACTGAGAGACACTGTCCTTCAGTGTTACTACTCTGAAGATGCCTGCCACAGTTGCTGGCGAAACGTCAGGAAAGAAAATTCCAAGACCACGGTTACACAGCCCGGATAACCTACAAGAACCAATTTATAACATTATTCATGGGCCATACAAAATTATCAATTTAAAAATTAGCCGACCAAGCCTCAAGCAGGCAGTTGCCCCAGATGACCCCCACCCCCTGCACGCTGGCAAGCAGGCAGGCATCCAACCGGTGGCACACTTGCCCACCTGGTGGCACAGGATGGTCTGTTGCACCAGCCGGGCGTAGCCATCCAGCTGCATGCCAGAGTTGCTCCTGCTCCACATGGTCGGGGCTGGATTCTACAGCCGGCTCCTGCTACCTCAACTTGCAGGGATGAAATGAGGACACACTGGCTAGATCCTTCTAAGCTAGAGATCTGCCAGGACCCACGAAGGGCCAGACAAAATGATTTTGCTGGCCTTAAACAGCCCCCAGGCCTGACGTTCCCCACCCCTGTACTAGAACTTGCAAACACCACTATTTATTTGTTTGTCTATAGCTCACCTTTCTTGCTGAGACTCTAAGCGGATCACACGATATAAGAAATGTAATCAGATAGCAAAAGAAAAAGAGTTGGTCTTTACATGTCAACTTTCTCTACCTTTTAAGGAGAATCAAACCAGCTTACGATCTCCTTCCCTTTCTCTCCCCACAACAGACACTTTGTGTGGTAGGTGGGGCTGAGAGAGCTCAGAGAGAACTGTGACTAGCCCAAAGTCACATGGCTTCATGTGTAGGAGCGGGGAAACCAACCTGGCTCATCAGATTAGAGTCTGCTGCTCATGTGGAGGAATGGGGAATCAAACCGGTCCTCCAGATTAGAGTCCACCGCTCCTAACCACTACACCATGCTGCCATCTAATAAACAATGCAATAGGACCAGTATTACAAAGTTAGAAAAACAATGCAAAAGTAAAAAGGTATCAGACCTGAAATATTGTTAATAATGCAGACAATAGAATTAAATGTAGAATACAATTAGGGTTGTCAGGTCTTCCCTCTTCACATCACTAACCACCGGTTCCCTTTAGATTGAGATGCTGGGGATTAAACCTGGAACCTTCTGCATGCCAAGCAGATGCTCTACCACTGAGCCATGGACCTTCTCGAAGTGCATTACAATAGTTTAGTCTCAAACTCTTCATCGCATGGATCCACATAGCCACATGGGCCGAATTAAGGTAGGAAGCCATCTTCTGGGCTAAAAGCTGGGCTAAAATTCTGTTTTGGATTCAGAATGGACCTACTCACTCAAACAGGGACTGACTTCTTGAATTTGCTACCATGGGGTGTGGCAATATCACTAGTTTAGCTGACTTTAAGCAGACATTATAGAGGGTAAATCCATCAATGGCTGTTTGCCTTGATGACTAAATTAAGGTCCATATTCAGAGGCAAGAATGAATATCATAGCTGAGAGGCAACAAGCAGAGGGACGCTTTGGCCTTTGAGCCCTGCCTGTTAGCCTTTGAAGGCATCTTTCAGTCACTGAGTGAAACAGGATGATGAACCAGATGAACCATTGGCCCTATCAAGCATGTCTGCTTTTAAGCTCTTATGGTTTAACTCTGCATCAGTTTCATGTGTTGTTCTTCTTCTACAGATCTTGACCTTAAATGCTTATTATATATTCAGCATGTAATATTCAGGGCTTAACATCAGTACAGTACTGCTATATGACAGCATTTGGCATATGGCACAAATTATTTGATATCCGTACATGTTACTTTAAACATTTGGAGATCAGAATCAGGGCTTGTGTCCACAGTCTCATCCCACCCCCCACCCCCCGTGTTCCCAGTAATGTGGTGCAGAGGACTGTTCTGACAATTGATAGGGTATGATATTTGACATCTGTTGCTTGGCAGCTGACAATATTTCATAGATTTGAGTCATGCTTGCACTATGAGCAATCAGAAACCAGTTCTTCCAATCTGCTCACTTACTTACTTCCCTCTTTATGGAGCCTCACCCTAGCTTCCTTAACTATAACACTTTGGAATCTGATGTTGTAGTTGATGAGACACAAGAAAAGCAACAAAACCAACAGTTTTGCCTTGCATGTAATACTTTTGACATTTCCTGCCCTTGTCAAAGTAAAAGGAGTCAGGGCCTGCTCTGTAAGACACAGCTTGTTTACATTTAATATAGGATCATCTTTTGGAACTGTCACAGCTGCAGAGTCCTCTTTAGGGACTGAAGGTCACACAGAAATACACATGAAGCTGCCTTATACTGAATTGGACCACCAGTACATCAAGGTCAATATTGTCTACTCAGACTGACTGAGGGCTGCTGCAGTAGTGGCAGCCAGCTGCCAACATAAAAGCAGCATCACTAAGGTTGCCAGCCTCCAGGCGGTAGCCGGAGATTTGCTATTACAACTGATCTTCAGACGACAAAGATCAGCTCATCTGGAGAAATTGGCCACTTTGGAAGGAGGATTCTATGGCATTATACCCCAATGAAGTCCCTCCTCTCTTCAAACCCCATCTTCCTTGGAGCTGATGCATCCTGTGCAAGTAGTGCTGTGGGGGAGTGTAGGACCAAGAAACTAGCCCCCCATGCTTGAGCAGCCACACACACCCTCAGCCCACCCACTAAACTGTTCCATGTGCAAACTGCCCACAGCAACCACCACTGTATGTGTGTGTAGTGGGGAAGGGGATAGGGACCAATATGTGTAGTCAGTCTTCAAGGTGCCACTGGCCCTCTGCTATGGTTTGGAGCTGAACAAAACATAAGACTTTATGATGCCATAAAGACGAGCAACAGTAATCCCAGCATGAGCAGGCCAGAGTCATAACCCACCCCCCTCATGTGTGAAGGAAAGATCCCCCAAGAAGCCCTAAGGGGAAGCCACAGATGGTGGGGAGAAGGAAGTGGGAACAGGGAGGGGTGTGGAGCAAGTCAGATGTGCTCAAACATAGACAGAGAGGGGTAGAAAACCCCACACTTTATTGAATAGCAAATCAAAATAAGTTCCAATGATTACAGTTGCCAAATCACTCTGTTTGGAATGGATTGTGTGCTTTTGTGAACTACACCCAGTGGCCACGGGGCCATGGAGAGACAGACTAAGCTGTCCTTAGTTCAGCATGCATGGGAAAGTAGGGTACACTTGCTGGATGGAAGACTGTCTGAGGACCTGGGCTGCTCCAGGACCCGGGCTGGAAATGGCAGAGTGGCAGGAACTTGACTGGTCATACTTCCAGATCTCCTTCCTCTTGAATCACCACCTGCATTGATGCCAAACAGCATCCAATACTGTGCAGTGATGGCAAACAGCACAGAAGCCATACCTGCCACAGCCAGCAAGGTCTACAATTTCACCCACGTGGACTGGCCTCATTTGCCAGAAATCCCCCCTGAAATGCATGCTGCAGCCATCCAAACAATCCTTGCTGATCCCATGAAGAAGTGCACTGCAACATCTGCTCCAACCACTGTTGCTACTGCATAGAGCTCTGATCCGGCAAGGCAATAGGTGCCAAGGTAACTTGGCCAGTGGTTCCATGGAGCACAGTGGGGCAGCTGCTAGTCACCCTGAACCCCAGTTTTGCACTGTTCCCCACCTGGGGGGAGGGAGCACTATGGCAAGGGAGTATGCTAACAGCTCAGTACAGGGTTGCCAACCTCTCGCGCACACACACACATATCATGAGCAACTGTCATGCGTACACTTTCCTGGAATACACTCCATTGCATGTATGCGCATTACATGCCATCAAATCACTTCCAACTTATGGCAACTAGGGTTGTGCACTTTCCCCCCGGTATTTTTCAGGATCAGGTTTACTAAACCCAGAAATTTTCTAAAAATCCAAAAATCCGAATATAATGGATTCAGCTTTTTTAAAAAAGTTCCAATTTGGGGGGGGGGGTTATTAAACCTGAGTCTGAAAAATACATGGTGCAGAGCTGAAGGCTGGGCTTCACAGAGTCCAGCGTTCAGTTCTGCGCTGCTGGAGCATTCAGATCCTCACTACTTGCTGGTGCCAGAGCTGGCAGGCAGTGTGCATCTGAACACCAGGGAGTTCAGATCCCTGCTGCTTGCAGATTCCAACCCTCACCAGGGCGTTCAGATCTACACTGCCTGCCAGCTCCGACCTCTACCTGGAGGTCGGAGCCGCAGGCAGTGTGGATGTGACTCAGGTAAATAAGGGGGGATGGAGGAGAAGAGGGAGGAGGGAGGGGGAAATGGCAGCAAAGCCAAAGCAGCCCCAAATAATGCCGAAAAAATTTCGGCATTATTCGGGATCCAGTTTTTCAACTCCCTTTAATTGCCGCCATTTTTTTTATTGTTAACCCCCCCCCAAATCCTCGATTTAGTCAATCCATCTTATGTTGGGTCTTCCTCTTTTCCTGCTTCCTTCAATTTTTCCTAGCATCATCATCTTTTCCAGTCTTCCCACGATATGACCAAAGTATGACAGCCTCAGTTTAGCTGTTTTAGCTTCTAGGGAGAATTCAGACTTAATGGGACATACTGCTCGATGGTACTGGCTTGTGTCACCCCCATGTGCATACACTCTCTAGCACTGAGTGTAGGAGCTGGCAGCCTGGGCTCATGCAAGGGAATGGGGAAGGCATGTTTGGACTCCCAGCCTGGGGCAGCTGGATTCTTGCCCCTGCTCACCTGTCAGTGAATGGTTGCCCCTTCAGCTTGTGTCTTTGGGGACAGGGTACTTGTTAGGGCTCTGAAATGAGACACGTTAGCCACACAGCATGGACTTTGATCTTTCACTTGGATGTTAGTGCTAAGTGCTTCCCCAGTGGTGCTAAGTGCCCTATGTGTGCCTGCCCCTCCATCAAAGGGCAAAACTGTCTCTGAGTCTTTGACATGCACACTTAGAGCACACAGTCCATGCAACACACTCTACCTTCTGAAGTATGGGGCATCCTGGCTGGGGTTTATGTATCTGTCACAGTGAGAGGGGCTATGGGTGTGGAGGAGGAGGATCTGGCTGCCACTGGGGAGGGGGGATTGGCTGTGGCTATAGTCAGCATCCTGTGCTACGCAAGGCACATGGGCAGGCATGGGCCTGTGCAGCAGCACTTGGATTTTTCTCTTTTATGGGCACCTCTAGGCTATGCCACAGTTTATGCTGGTGTAACTTTACACCAGTTTTGAGGGGTGTTCCCAGGCTGGGGCAGCTTAGGGAACCAATTAATTCCTACTATTCCCCCCAGGCCTGCCATTTCCCCAGTTGATACAGCAGCTTATGCTAGTGTTACTGTGTTGCCATGCCAGTGCCCAGCCATGGCACAGCGGCTATAGAGCACTACATTGGCACAACTTTGAGATATGGCAGGGTATCTCCAAGGACTACAGTCATAGCACCTCATCAGCTTCCTGAACACCCCCCTTTGGGATAGCACTGTAAAAATCACAGGGACCACTTTTGCCTAATCCACTGTGTGCCAGAAGGCAGCTCTCAGACCTGAGCAAGGATTCCCTAGTGGCTATTACTAGGTACTAAGTACAAAGCTAGGTTCCATCCTCAGGCAGAATATTCTTGGTTCCAACATCTGAGTCCTTGATACCGTCATATTTTAGTACTATTTCACGAGGATAATATATAGGCACTCTTAGAATTGATAAACCAAGTGAAAACAAATGAAAAAGAGCTAATTCTCACTCCTGTGTGAATAATTCTGGTCCATCAGCACTATGCAGTCACTGACCGAACGACATGGTGGGATTCAATTGATTTCATACAAGTTAATACCAAACAAAACAATGCATAAGCAAGCACTGACTTGATCAAGCCCCTGCTGAACGCATCTGGATTTGTTGTATTACTCTAGAATTCACTTGGGCCATCTACAAAAAATAGGTTGGATCCAGAGAGAGCAGCTTCTCTATAAAGTGATACCCTGCCTTCTCTCCATTGGCTGGAAGGTCTCTAGTCCTGGCCAGTCCTGTCTTCTGTGTCCTTTGAAAAAAGAGAGCCAGGGCAAAATGTTCCACAGCATTAATGCCCTGAATGTCCCTTGTATGTTTTTGCTGTTTCAAGAATCTAGGCCTTGCCTTTCTCTGCTGTTAGCTGTTCCGCGGCTTTGCAAAAAAAATTAAATGTCCTCTTCAACTAGTGCTAGACCTCACTGCATTTATATCCAGATTTCTTGCTGTTACCATTGCAAAGGGAAATGGAAATCACAACACTCATTACAATGTATAACCCTGTTGTAACAATATTAATATATTATTTTATTCTAACATCATTAATAATCTATATTAAGTTTCAATTCTCCCTGTACAATCATGGGGCTCTGCAAAGATTTTTATGTATACATTTTGCAGCACTAAAAAAAATAATGAACCCATTGAGATGCTGCAATGAAATAAGATTATATTCCCTAAATGGAAAATATGTAATAGACATTTGAAATATAAGAAAATAAATATAATTAGGAAAATTAGTTTGGTGAACAATTAATGCGATCCATAATTACAATATGCAAACAATGAAATCATGAGGGAACAATTGTACAATAATGAGATTTTAGGTAGTGATTGCGAATTCTTCTCTGAAGTAGCAGGGAAGTAGCTTTCATAAATAAAAATGGATTAAAGAGGCGTCAAAGCAGCTCAGTAATTTTAGAAATGTTTGCCTCATTAAATGTTATAGTAAAGATGTAAGCACCAAAGTAACAACAGAGGTCAGTTTGGGATCCATTCCTTCTTAAGACTTTGTTTTTCAAAACAAGGGTGTGTTCGTAAAAGAACATGTTCTGGGCAAAATTAAAGACTTAGATCCCACTGATCCATGCCTAACCCACTCCACTGAAAGCGACTGGGCTTAAAATATTGCATTTATCAGTCCCCCATGTTTCAAATAATTCCAGCTCACTGAATGGATTTGAGTTAGGCTGAAATCCTACACATCTGCAAGTTCTATTGGTACCCATGAGGTTCACTCACAAGTAACCATGGGTTCTTCTGTATTTTACAGTGAAGCAAAAGAAGAAGCTTAAAGGATTTGTGCTTTTGCTGTAATGTGAGAAGGGAGAACACATATACTTTCAGCAAAGCAGCTGTTTCTGCATCTGGAGTTCTCTAATGTGCAAAAGAGAATACAAATGGCCTCTTTTGGTCTCTAGTAGTTCATTCTATTATTGCTGTTGAGAAGTTTGACCAATTAGAGTCTGTAGTCTGTTACTGGCCAGACTAAACTCCTTTATACTGAATGAAGAAAGGAGGAGGAAGAAAGAGAGAGAAAAAGGAAAGATGGAAGGAAAAGACAGTTGGAGCGATAAGAAGAACAGAAAAATAAACTGAGTTTATTTTTTGAATTCTGCCCTGTGTAGGTTGCTACCTTGCCTGCATCAAGATACAAAAAAAAGAAAGAATTGTGTAGAATTGCAACTCAGTAGTCAAAATCCAGGTGTCTTTAGAATTGCAGACAAATTGAGCCCATGCCTCAGTTAGATAACTGTAAAATAGGAGTTCTAGTGACCTATTTAATACATTTTAAATCACCTTTCTCCATAAAAGAACTCAACCTAAATACCAGAACTCTTAAGCTGAAAAGAAGGATCTTTATGAGTATTTTACAGAATTCACATATGAAACGAAAAAGGACATGATATGCTTGTTCTGCTTCTTGGAACAATGAACCTCACATCTTAGTCTATCTAATCCAGAGATTCTTGGCTGGAAAAACAGCAGCTGCGGGGAGATTGTTTCCCTACCAGAAAGAACTCTGAGCTAGCAACCAGCTACCTTGGGACTATAGATGTACATAAGGGGCAATAAATTATACTATTTTAATCGACAGTACCTGGTTTTAATATTGCAGATAAGCTGATCAAAAGCCAGGGTACCAGTTTTTAAGGTAAATACTTAATGAATACTAAGTATATTAACAAGAGACCATATCACATGCTAAGTATGGGAGAGGACCTATAAATAAAGATCCTCCCAGTCTTTCCAACCTCCAACAAATAGCCTGGGAAAACTCGCATGCACATTTGAAAGAAGGAAAGTGATTATGGGCCCACTGCAAATGCAAAGATCATCCAGCAAAGAAGCTATGTGAACAGGAAACATTATTTTCTTGCTCTCCACTGGTGTGGTATAACATGTGTATATTTATTTATAATAGTTAGGATGTGGGATAAGAAAAAGAACATGCCACTGAATCTGTCAGATAGGGCTTCTGACAGCTCCGTCCCCAAACAAGATGGTTTCCTCGCGAACAAGATGGAGTTCTCCGTGCACTCCTTCCCCCCCCCCCGTTTTGCACACGAGCCTCGGCCAGGGATTTACAATTGTATTGGGACCTGCACGTGTAAATCTCCGATCTGATATCGGGTCCCGTGCACAAAGCCAAGAGCTCGGCCATCTCCTCCACTGATTGCTCACAATCGTTTCTGTTCAGTTTTACCAGCAGGAAACGACTACATCATCTCTTTGTTCCTGTAACCCTATTGTATCAGCCCTATAAATGTATCCATACTCCCCCAGTCATGTATTCCAGCCTTGCTCGTCTCCTTACTGAAATCACTGACTTTCGGAATAAATCCTTGAATCGCTGCTCTGCCTGGATTTGAGTTCTATTGCCTGAAACGCCGTGCATTTGCTGAAGCCTGACAGAATCATAACCAACTCATGGCAACCCCATCCATAGGGTGTTCCAGGCAAGAGACAAGCTGAGGTGGTTTTGCCACTGCCTTCCTTCACAAAGCAACTCAAGTCTTGTTTGTTGGTCTCCCATCCCATCCCACCCCATCCCATCTGACCATGGCCAACCCTACTTAGCTTACTCTTTTTTGGAGCATTTCAGTAAAAGAATGAGCAGGTATGAGTTGGTGGGTGCTTTAGTTGTAGAATAAACATATATGAACATGTGGAGCTATCTTGCATTTAGTGAGGCCATTGGTTCATCCAGTTCAGAATGTTCTGACTGGCAGCACTCTACCAAGGTCTCAGATAGAGAAGGGTCTTTTCCAATGACTGAATTGCAAGGGATTAATCTGGGGCCTTCTGCAAAGCATGTGCTATGTTACTAAGCAATAGCCTCTCTTCAAATCAAAAGTCTTAGCTACGTACCTACGTATTTATTTATTTAAATTATGTCTTTCCTGCCATTCTCCATATGGAATCTATATTAGATTATGGCCTGGAGTTGAAACTAATTGGTCCAATAGGTGTCTACTGTCTTCCAACTCTATGTTTATGATCTGTCACATACTTATATAGTTATTTCCATTTTTCAGATGAGTCTAGTTACCCCAGGGTTTTCTGGCAATCCATATAACTAGATTATTCCCCTTATAAACAGAACACAATGCACATACATCATAAACTAAGTCTAATTAGGCCCTCAGAATCTCTCAGACCTGTTATATTAGTATGTGTTAGTTTTGTAAGAGAATTATCAATCTTTTTACATGGATGCAAAGAACTTGTATGAAAATACGAGATATTATGACTGCAACAAATAGATTAATACAAGTAGGGGCCCACAAAACTCATCCCATCTTCCTCCCCTTGCCCATCGAGCCCAGTTGCAGCTCCTGGCCACTACTATCATGGCCAGGCCCAGAGCAGCTCCCAGACTCCATTGACAGTATAGCTGGGCCAGGAGCAGCTCCCGGACTCTATCTAAGGCTGCTGCCAAACCTTGCACAGCTCATGGGCTCCACTACCACTGCTAAGCCAGGAGCAGCTCTTGGTCTTTGCCACAGGACAGAAGGTAGGTGTGTTGTCTGGGCATGTGCAGAAAACACTATTTTGAGGGGATTTAAACCTCCCATGCAATTTTTAAGATTTTCAGATTTTTCTGCAAGAGGTTCCCCAAGTTTGCAGTGCGGCCCCAATCTTCAGATTTAAGAATCTGCAGATTATGCCACACTTGATTATTAGATATAAAATTATTTGTGTCATGTGAAGAAACACACTCTCCTTTGCTTTAATATTACCTGGAAAGGAGAAGAGAGTTCTATAATTAAATAAACATTTTTTAATTAAAACTTGTAAAGAAAAAAAACAATTTGATGAGAGATTGAAAAGTTAATAAATCTGTATCATGATATTAAATTAGTCCCATATCTATAGATCAGTTCTGATGCTTTGACTCTATAGTGTGTGTTGGAATCAAACTTCTGCTTTTGTCTCAACACCATATCATTGGTGCACATCCCAGTCTGCAGGATAAAGGATTCACCATGTGTTAGAGTTGATGGTTCTTTTTGGCAGAAGGACCCAGTTAATGTGCTATGCTGTCTCTTGAGACTCCGAGGGAGAATGCCAGGAACAAACCATCTATTGATGTTCAAGAGAGGAAAGAATTTAGCAAATGCAAAGGATCATCTGGTGAGCAGATTTCTGCATCATTTGAAAAATGCTGGCACTTTGTCTCCCATTTAATTCTCTTTTGTTGAGGTGCTGGACGAAGCAGAGGCTAGAGAGTCCGTGGGCTGTGGTGACATTCGACTAATTGTCTCCTGTCTTTCTGGTGCTCAAGGCGAACTTGCATAGAGCATCTGCCACTGATCCCACCTCTCTTTGAACTCATTGCTGGATGGCAACGTTGTCAATATGTTGTTAAATAACCTGAACTGAGCTTTGAATGTACCATCCAAATTCAGTATTGGGGAAATAAAATTGCCAATGTAGAAGGTTATTGAACACTATGCAACATCTTTTCCTTTAAGCCAAAAGGTAGATACGTGTTCTGCAGCACAGTATCCTCTCCCTTCTTGGCTCTTTAACAGACCCTATGTGTTCCTGGATTTGTCCCAGGTCTTTCAGAAAAGCATGGAGCATGGTGAATCAAAACAGCCACATGCCCTTGAGTAACAGAGCCAGAGGAAAACCTGAGCCAGATTTGAGGAGGATTAGGGAGCATGATGGGAAGAGAACTGGCATTTGCTTATCCTTGTATTTTTAATGAGCCATTGTCCTGAAAGCTCTTCAGTTTTATCATGGCTGTTGGACAGTATTAATAAAACCAGAATAAAGCACTTCCATCAATATGTATAATGGGTAGTAAATGTGCACTGAAATCAATGTCTCCCATCAGGTGTTTTATGGGGAAATATTTACACCAAGCAAAGCATCTATTTGGATATATATGTGTGTGTGTGTGTGTTTTATGGGGAAATATTTACACCAAGCAAAGCATCTATTTGGATACATATATATATTTTTTTTCTGTAGCTAAAAGAGTCACTCAAGAGGAATCTAAGTCTTCTCCCTAAAGTTTCACTTATGTTCAAAGACTTTCTTATGTGGGGAAACATTGTGTTACATGGTTCTGCATCTGCTTCTGAAGTGATACAATCCTGGGAGCAGGGATTGTGATCACGTGATTCATACTAAACTGTAGATTGGTGAAGCTAAGAAAGAGGCAGTGAAGGGGTCCACAGCTGTTGTACATTCTAACTTGCATTTTAAAAAACCCTGCTGTTTTCAATATGATGTTTTTTACACTGCAGATGAAGCAAAGTCAACCACAATAAGTTCAGTTAATTGACAACCTCAGAGTGAGCCACATGTACTATTTTGGAAATGTGGACCAATGTTTTAATTCTGTGAGACTGATTGAATGCTCAGCTGTTTGGCTGTGGAACAAGTTTTTTACACTAGCACTGTGTATGGACAATTGCGACTGACCACTTCCTGGATAATGTTCACTAAGTGTATTGAGGGAAAATACAGGGTGGATCACACTCTAATGCTCAGAACCAAAAGGAACTTTAAAAAAATTAAACCCGTGTTGATTTCAAAAGATTTTTAAAAAGTTGTGCCCAAAGTTATTGTCATGGCTTTATCTATTTAGTAACATAATAAGAACCTTTCTAGATCAGATCAAAGTCTATTACTTTCCAACAGCAGCTGGCCAGATATCTCTGGAAACTTACCAGTAAGTACAGAAAGTGATGGTATTTTCCCTGCTGTTTGTCTCCAACATCAGATTTGTAGAAGTATATTTTGCACTTGGATGTTCCATTTAGCTATAGCAGCTAATATTAATTGATCGACCCATCCCCCATTATCTAATACTTTTTAAAAGTCATCCAAGCTTTGTTCTGATTCCTAGAGATAAATCTACTTATGGTACATTTCTCCTCCTTAGCATTTACACACCTACTGTGGTGATCAAGTGCAATTTGATCAAAGTCTGACTTTTATTTTAGACAGCACGCTGTATTTTGCTCAGACCAATATTCTTTCTTCTGAGCAAACACTGACAAAAGTTTTCTCATTTTGCCAGAACCACAGGTGATTGTTGGTTACCAAGTGAATAAAGTGTTATAAATAATTCACTCCTGAAGCTGATCACCCACTCATAAACAACTCAGATTGTACCGCCAGAGTTTTTATCTTGGCAGAACTCTTGGTGTAAGTTATGACTTTATGTGGAGATTGCCTATATGGCATTCAGATTTAGGTTTTGCGGTCTGAATTATTTACAAAGTTCATGGCCCAACGTCTGCATCTATCCTATCCCATTCAATCTTTCTATGTTTGTCTCTTTACAGATGAGATAAAGTGTTGGTACATTTATTGGATTCAAATGTGATATTAACTCAAATGAAATTTGATCAAGATAGAGCTGCTGGTTTCCATGTGTGTGGAAACCTCCATGGATATAAATTGAAACAGTTTGAGGAATGCAGTTTTATTGGCATCCAGCCCCAGATGCTAGTGAGTTCCATTCTGAGAGGCAGTAAACCTCTGACTCCCAGTTCTAGGCATCAACATCAGGAGAAAACCTTGGCCTCTAAGCCCTCCAGGCTAACTGGTTGACCACTTCATGAGACAGGTTGCTGGACTAGATGGACCACTGGTCTGATCCCCTATGTTCATAGGGGCTTGTAGAGCCCACACCTACACTATGACACAGCTGAACTTGGTGCACACCTCAGCAGTCAGGCAGGGTATGATAATGGTAAGTTCAAGACCTCCAGAAGGGATGTCTCCAGCTCCTAGTCTGCAATAGTTCAAGTAGCATTGCACCAGCACATCCTATTCCATACTTGGAACATTGTAGTTGTTTACCCATTCTAAAATGGTTACCGAATTATTATTCAAGCTAAGAGCCTTGTCTGATGACAATCATTGCTCTTATTTTAAATGCAAATCTATTTCTCCAACATACAAATCCATTGTTACACACTACTGCAATAATTTATTAAGATATGGGTCATTAAATTGTGACACAGCAGTCACAAAGTACTTTCATGAAAAATGATGATCTTTTCTGTGAGTATGTTTTAGATGGAGCACTGAAACATGGAAGGTGTCTAAGCAGAATACATATGAGTGGATCTAGTGCTTGAATTGGATCTTCGATAAAGCTTCTTAAAGATCTGGTGCATGTTCCTCAGACTGCTGCTCTCTACAGGTATGATTGTGTTGTAATTCCTTAAGAAGAAGAGTAGGTTTTTATATGCCAACTTTCTCTACCACTTAAGGAAGAATCAAACTGGCTTACCTAGTGGGGTAGTGCTGGCTCTGCCACTGACATCCCCCACTCCCTTTTGCCTTACTGCATGCAGCTGCCAGGCACCCAAATGTCTTTGAGCACAACCCTCATCTGGCGAGTGCTATTGGTGCAACCAAGGCTACCCACTTCTTTTTGCCTCACTGCATGTGAGTCCCAGGCATCTTCAGGCTGAAGTAGAGCCCTCACCCAGGGAAATCTGCTGCCTCTGCCACTTCAGGCTAAAGTGTGGCCAGGATCCCAACCTCTCAGTCAAACCTCTCATCTCCATACTTCATCTTTTCTTGCTCAGAACTCATAGTATGCCCCCACCTCTCATTCAATTGCTTTTTTGCACTTGTTCTGTTTACAGTTCTCTCTCCTTTCTAAATCATCATTCACAATATGCAAAAAACCTACTTAAAAACATCCAAAGAAGGAGAGCCCACCACCTCCCAAGGAAGCCTGTTCCACTGAGGAACCACTCTAACTGTTAGGAAGGTCTTCCTAATGTTTAGCCGAAAACTCTTTTGATTTAATTTCAACCTGTTGGTTCTGGCCCAATCTTCTGGGGCAGCAGAAAACAACTCTGCACCATCCTGTCTATGACAGCCCTTCGAGTACTTGAAGATGGTTATCATATCACCTCTCAGTTATCTCCTCTCCAGGCTAAACATACCGAGCTCCTTCAACCTTTCCTCATAGGACTTGGTCTCCAGATCCCTCACCATCTTCATTGCTCTTCTCTGGACACGTTCCAGCTTGTCTACATCCTTCTTAAACTGTGGGGCCCAAAACTTAAACACAGTACTCTAGGTGAGGTCTAACTGGAGCAGAGTAAAGCTAGATATTTGAAGCTAGATATTAAAACATTGATAAATAGAAGCCCTAGCCAGAGCAAGCCTGGAGACAGTAGTGGTATTATGTTTCTAGGCTATCACTTCACTCATCTCAGCACTACCTTTATATAGATATAGATAGATATATAGATATATATAGAAATATATACATATATAGATGTAGATAGATATTATTGGGTTAGATTTGTACAAGAGAGAAGCAAAATCAGAATGGAGATTTGGGGGTCAAAAATGCAGAGATGAGAGATCCAAAATTATCAGACGGTTATGCACATATCCACAGAAACAGAAGGAACAACAGTCTACTCATGTCCAAATGGTCATTATCCTTGAAATTCAAACGCCATCATGTGGTGCATAGTGTCAGGACAGAACTCAACTACTTTGAAAACAATGTGGTAAAAAAGTTTCCAATTATGCTAATGTAGAACCACAGGACTAGAAATATCAAAAGGCTGCTGAGAATTGGTTGCAGTGATAATTGAGGTCTCAGGAGAGATAAAGTGGCTTTTAGGTGAACTCTGTAATGCTTTTTTTTTAAGTTGGAAAGTGGATGGAAAGTGAAATCAGGTTTCTCTTTCACTCTGAACTCCCTCTCAGTAGCACATGGTCCTTCTGTTTCTGTAGATTGCAGTTTAAAAGGTAAAGGTCCCCTGTGTAAGCACCGGGTCATTCCTGACCCATGGGGTGATGTCACATCCCGACGTTTACTAGGCAGACTTTGGTTATGGGGTGGTTTGCCAGTGCCTTCCCCAGTCATCGTCCCTTTACCCCCAGCAAGCTGGGTACTCATTTTACCGACCTCGGAAGGATGGAAGGCTGAGTCAACCTTGAGCCACCTGAAACCAACTTCCGTTGGGATCAAACTCAGGTCGAGAGCAGAGCTTGGACTGCAGTACTGCAGCTTACCACTCTGCGCCACGGGGCTCCTTGGTGTGTAAAACCTTGAGATGAATTTGATTCGCACAACCACCAACCTTCTGAGCAAAAGTGAAGTGTAAAGATGCAAAATGCAAAAGTGATGTCATACCTTTTTTCAAGTCCAACCAAAATAACAAGAAGCAGTGCACAAGCTAAGCTTTTAAGTTCTCTGGAGCTCTTCATCAAGTTGGATTTCAAAAGTGTATGTGGGAGGGGCTCCAGATACAGATTTACAAACATCCTCTTTGAATGGATAAAATGGTGCTGGGTAAAATTAAACAGGAGCAGCTTGAGGGTTAGTGAGTAGGATCTCATTTTATCAGATGCATGAAGTGAACATTCTAAGTAGATAAAGGGCGGAAATGCATGGTCGCTTTAGCCTCCTTTATTCCCTGTTTCAGCCAGGATTCAGCCAGGATCGAACACACATTCGGCAAAATGCAAGTGTTCGATCCTGGCTGAATCCTGGCTGAAACAAGGAATAGAGGAGGCTAAAGCGACCATGCCATTTCACCCATAGCTGTGTAGCTGGTATCAGATTGCACTTTCAGCCTTCTTGGAAAAAGGAGGAGAATGGAAGCATCCAACTGAATATACACATACCAATTACTGAGAGGCAGACCACAGTTAGCTGGGCTCTGAGTGGGACTGGGAAAGTGCTGCTGTACTGCTACGTGTGCCTAATTGTGGAAGCTGAGTGCAAAAGGTGATTGGAGAGGGTCTGCTCTACCTGGACTGATTGCTGGCCCTGCCTTCTGCTGGGTGGGCCTTTAATTGAATTAGGCTGTCCTTGCCAGAGGCAGACCACAGTTAGCTGGGCTCTGAGTGGGACTGGGAAAGTGCTGCTGGACTGCAGGGAGTCTTGAAAGGCAGTTTGTCGGGGGAGCTATTAGGGAAGTGCAGGAAAGAAACTGAACCACTTCAGCAATGGATCACAGCAGCATGGCTAATGACGGAGCTGAGGCAGTGACATGCAATGTCTGTGGCATGTTTGTATTCTTACCTGAGGGTAACAATAATTACACTTGCTGCAAGTGTAAGTTGGTAGCCCTGCTGGAGGAGAAGATACAGGGACTTGAGGCATGCTTGTCCACACTCCATTTTATAAAGGAATGTGAAGGGTTCATGGACAGAACGCATGAAGCACTCTTTAGGGGGCAACAGGAGGAAGAGATAAAGGTATCTTAACAAATGGAGGTGCAACCAACACAGGAGGAGGGTGCATGGAAGAATGTGATCCACAGGAGCAGGAATATCAAGAGCCATTCTGATTCTCTGTTGCTCAGCAATCGGTTCCAGGATCTCCCCATAGATATTGATTCTGGACTATTGGAACAAGGGCTACCCCCACCCAGCCTCCCCAAAGTTTGAAAGAAATTTCTCAGGCTCCTGTGAATGAGAGGACTCAAGCTTCTGCTCCCCAATTTAGGAAGAGGTGTGTTCTGGTAACTGGGGATTCCCTACTGAGAGGGGTAGAGTCTAAAGTGTGCTGACCAGGCTTCTAGTCTCAAGAGTTAAGCTGTCTACCAGGTGCACACGTCCAGGATGTGACAGAAAGGTTAGGAAGACTCATCAAGCCTTTCTTGCTCATTTTTGTGGGAACAAATAATATTGCCCGACATAGCCCAGAATGTAATAAAAGAGACTATGGGGCTCTGGGTAAGAAGGTGAAGGACCTGGGGGTGCAGGTTGTGTTTTCATCAGTTTTTTTCTATTGAAGGTTGTGGCTTAGGAAGGGAAAGAAGAATACTGCAAATTAATGATTGGCTGTGTAGATAGTGTCATCAAGAAAGGTTTGGATTTTTGGACCATGGCTTAAGCTTTTGAGAAGAAGCTCTTCTTTCAGGAGATGGTTTGCACCTCACAAGAGAAAAAATGTGTTTGGTGAGAGCCTTGCAAACCTGATCAGAAGGGCTTTAAATTAAATCCTATGGGGGAGTGAAACAAAAACGTAAAGCCTGGTATGTTTACAATAACTGGAGATGAGAACAATAAAGATTTGCAGGGAGTGGCACGTTTGTGAGGAAACATAAACTTGTGGGTAAGTACAGAAATGAAAACCTCGGGGCACATAAACCATTGATTCTGATGTCTGTATACTAATGCGCAGAGTATGGGAAACAAGCCAGAGGAACTCAAAGCCCTAATACAAGAAAGGGATTTCACCTAATTGTCATTACTGAAATTTAGTGGGATATCACTCATGATTGGAATATTAACATTGAGGGGTACAACTTGTTAAAAAAGGATAGACAGACAAGGAGGGGGAAGGAGTAGCATTAAATGTCAAGGATTGTATACTTCTGAAGAAATACATGAATCTGATCATGGAAGTTCAGTCGAGAGTCTATGGGTAAAAAGAAAAGGAGTAAGAGATAATAGTGATATTATGGTAGGGGTCTGCTATCGACCACCAAACCAGGCAGAGAACTTGGATGAGATACTCCTAGACCAGATTACAAAGTCCCAAAGTGGTCATAGTAGAAAAGAGCAAGAGTCCAGTAGCACCTTAAAGACTAACAAAAATATTTTCTGGCAGGGTATGAGCTTTCGTGAGCCACAGCTCACTTCTTCAGATACCAGATACCAAAGTGGTCATGAGAGATTTCAATTACCCAGGTATCTGTTAGAAATCCAACTCTGCTAAAAATGCAAGATTCAATAAATTCCTGACTTGTCATGCTGACAACTTCATTTTCCAGAAAGTGGACAGGAAACAAGGGGATCTGCTATTTTGGACTTGATTCTCACCAACAAAGAAGAACTGGTTGATGAAGTTAAAGTATTAGGCACCCTGGGTAGTAGTGATCATGTAATCTTGGAATTTACAATCTTGGGGAAAGGAAAAACTGTATGTAGTCAGACATATGGATTGGACTTCAGGAAAGCAAATTTTAGCAAACTTAACCTTTGCTGGGTAGAATCCCATGGTCAGAAATACTTAAGGAGGAGTTCAAGAAGAGTGGGATTTTCTTAAAAATGAAATGAAATACTGAAGGTGCAATCACAAACCATTCCTATGAGAAGGAAAAACGGGAAGAGCCTAAAGAGGCCAGGGTGGCTCCATAAATGGCTTTTTAAAGATTTGAGAAATAAAAAAGACTCATTTATTCATCCTTATAACCAAGGATGAATATAAACTAATAACTAGTGCTTGTAGGGAGAATGTTAAGAAAGCAAAAGCTCAGTATGAGCTTAGGCTAGCAAGAGTTGCTAAACACAACAATAAAGGGTTCTTTTCCTACATTCAGAGTAAGAATAACAACAAGGACATGATAAGCCCATTGTGGGGACCGGAAAGTGAAATTGTAACAGGAGATGAAGAGAGAGCAGAACTGCTCAATTCCTACTTTTCCTCAGTCTTCTCTTGTGAGAGAAACGGTGCTCAACATGGCATAAACAGAACACATGATGAGAGAAGGGAGTTGCAGCCTAGGATTGGCATTGGGATAGTGCACGAACAGCCAATTTCTTTAAATGAAACAAAGTCCTCAGGGCCAGATGGATTGCATTCAAGGGTACTTAAAGAACTTGGAGATGTAATTTCTGAGCCTCTGTCCATTATTTTTGAGACATCTTGGAGAACAGGTGAGGTGCCAGAAGATTGGATGTTGGCAAATGTTGTCCCCATCTTTAAGAAGGGGGAAAAGGAGGATCCGGGTAACTACCAAACCCATCAGTTTGACGTCTATGCCAGGAAAAGTTTTTGAACAAATCATCAAACAGTCAGTTATTGAGTATTTAGAAAGGATGGATCTGATTACTAAGAGCCAGCACAGGTTTCTCAAGAACAAGTCATGTCACACTAATCATATCTTCTTTTTTGAGAAAGTTACTACCTTGCTGGATCAGGGGAATGCTGTAGACATGGTTTATCTTGATTTCAGTAAGGCTTTTCATAAGGTTCCCCATAATATTCTTGTTGACAAACTGGGAAAATGTGATTTAGATCCTATTACTGTTAGCTGAATCTGTAACTGGTTGACAGATCGCACCCAAAGAGTGCTTGTCAATGTTTCCTCATCCACTTGGAGAGGAGTGACTAGTGGAGTGCCTCAGGGATCTGTTCTGGGCTCTGTGTTGTTCAACACCTTTATAAATGATTTGGATGAAGGAATAGAGAAGATACTTAGTAAATTTACAAATGATACTAAAGTGGGAGGGGTAGCAAATATGGTAGAAGACAGAGCCAGGATACAGAATGATCTTGACAGGCTGGGGAATTGGGCTAAAACCAATAAAATGCATTTCAACGAGAGATAAATGTAAAGTTCTGCATTTAGGTAGGAAAAATCAAATGCATAATTATAGGATGGGGGAGACTTGTCTTAGCAGTAGTGTGTGCGAAAAGGATCTTGGGGTCTTAATAGACCAAACACTGAACATAAGTCAGCAGTGTGATGCAGTAGCTAAAAAGGCAAATGCAGTCTTGGGCTGTATCAACAGAAATATATTGTCCAGATCGTGCAAAGAGATGGTATCCCTTTACTCTGCTCTGGTTAGACCTCACCTAGAGGTCCAGAGGAGGGCAACAAAGATGGTGAGGGGTCTGGAGACCAAGTCCTATGAGGAAAGGTTGAAGGAGCTGGGTACGTTTAGCCTGGAGAGACGACTGAGAGGAGCTATGATAACCATCTTCAAGTACTTGAAGTGCTGTCATGTAGAGAATTGTGCCAAGTTGTTTTCTGTTGCCCCAGAACCAACGGGTTGAAATTAAATCAAAAGAGTTTCCATCTAGACATTAGGAAGAATTTTCTAACAGTTAGAGCTGTTCCTCAGTGGAACAGGCTTCCTTGGGAGGTGGCAAGCTCACCTTCCATAGAGGTTTTTAAGGCTAGATGGCCATCTGTCAGCAATGCTGATTCTATTAACTTAGGCAGATCATGACAGGGAGGGCATCTTGGCCATCTTCTGGGCATGGAGTAGGGGTCACTGGGGTGTGGGGGGAGGTAGTTGTGAATTTCCCGCATTGTGCAGGGGGTTGAACTAGATGACCCTGGTGGTTCCTTCCAACTCTATGATTCTATGAACATTTTTATGTTTCTTAAAATCTCCCCACTCCCAGCCCCAACTTCTTAACCACAAGCCACAGAGTGATCTGCAGAAAAAAAGTCATGTGTGTGCAGAACGGGCTGAGAAGCCTTAGAATCAGCCTTACATGAAATGGAGAGCAATAAGGGTAATGGAAACTGCTCAGGGGTGAAGTACTTGTTTCAACTGGACCCACGTTTATTGTCAGACATAACAAATAAGCAAGGCAGCAGTCTTTAAATTTGATTCACATGACCTTCTGAGCTCCTGGAGACTGCAGTTTTTAATGATCCCATGCTGACTTTTTCTCCCCATGGGAAACTGTGATGAAATGAATTCCACCTAGAATTTGGCTTTTTACATCCAAATGTAATCAAAAGAGCTATGAAATAATTTCTAGCAGAAAGACAACCTGCCTAGTCTCTCGCTCATCGAAATCTTACATGTGCAGAAGAATGTTATGCCTCAGTTGAAAGTATCAGCCTTCTACAGTGTCCCATTATTAGTGGGATTCTGACATCAACAAGACTCCAAATGGGTTCCCTTTTTGACCTCTCAGTCTCCTAAGTCAAATAACAGAAGTATATAAAAAATCAATCTTCATTGCAGAAAAACCTGGAGAGCTAGTCACGCCTCAATTTTTTTCAAGGTGACAGATCAGGAGACCAGCTTCAGACGGAAATGTCAATAGATAAAAGTTTTAAAGCCCAGTGATAAGCTAAACAGTAACAGCTCGTGTCCAGATGGCATCTGATAAAAATATTGAATGACTCAGATATGAAATTTAACGTACTTCTTAACTGTGATATGTCATTTGGTACTACAAGCAACTGTCTTCCAGAAGACTGAATCATAGATACTCCAGGCTGTCTGTGGCCTCATGGCTCTGACCGGCCTGCCAAGGACTCCCTACGCTCCCTGTTCAACCACCCCACTCTATGTGGCTTGTGACAACGAATTCATGGCTGGATGATCATGGGGAAATGTCTTACCAGATCAAGTTGTGGTCTGCAGCCTGTATCTTACTACTCTGGTCTATGCCAAACTAGAAAAGAATAACAGGATCTGAAGCCTGGAAATCTTCAGTTCTTTTGCTTTGGGTTCATATTTTTATCATGAGCAGGGTTGGTGTAGTGGTTAAAGTACTGGACTAGGATCTGGGAGACATGTTTGAATCCCTACTCTGCCATGAAAGCTTGATGGGCCAGTCACACATTCCCAGTCTAACCTACCTTACAGGGTTGTTGTGTGGATAAAATGGAGGAAAGGAGAATTATTGTAAAATTATTGTAAAACACTTTGGGCACTTATCCTTAATAATGTACGTTCAATGCACTTTGCAGCTGGATTTTACTGTGTGAAACTGCAAAATTCACTTGCAAATGATTGTTAAAGTGCACTGAAAGTGGATTGAATGTATTATTCAGGATATGTGAAAGCACCCTTCAAGTCTCTAATGGGCAGAAGGTGAGGTATAAATGAAGTATGTAAACAAACATGCAAACAAATAAATATGATTTGCTAAACATTGTCTTAAGATCACTGTGCTGAATCCAGACAACATTTCCATTTACAGAAGGCTCTTCCAACAATGGAACAGTTCTTCCTGGCCCTCTGCTCTGATGCTGCAGCCCACTGATCTCCCTGAAAGGCTGCTACTGGGGGTCAGGGGACCCTGACAGGAAACTCTGTGGGCAGCAAAAGGAGAAGGAAGGTGAAAACATTCCATTCTGATGATGGAAATGCCTTGTGTTAAAGGAAATGGAACTTTAAATCCAACCCATTGTCTTTGCATCCCAGTATTTGACTGTGTCCCCAGATGCCAGCTTGCTCTGCTTTCTTGAGACTTCTCTAGCCAACCCCCCTCCTGCCCAGGGCTCTTACAAGTTCAGGGGAAGCCATGCGGAGATGCGCCAACAGCCCCAGAAGCAAGGCCCACCTTGGGTTGAGGAGGCCAGGGAGGCTGCACTGTCACGATTGCCTTGGGAGGGGGAAGGACCAAGGCAATGCAGGATGGCCCGCAGCTGCCCCACACAGGTCTGGGCTCCAGGGGCATCTTTCAGGTGGCTGGGTGTAGCTGCAATGTCTGAGCCAGGTGGGGCCATCAAACAGCTGACCACCCCAGACTCTGTTGATCAGCTGGTCGCCCCAAACCCAGCTGTCAGCTGCTGGCATCTAGGGGTGAGGCAGGGCAGGCACAGCCGAGAGTGTGGGTGGGCTAGATGCCTTCCCTAGGTGGGTGGAGCCAGAAAAGCCAGGGATAAGGGGCAGAGTAGCAACGATACAAGTTAGACCAAACTGAGGCCAAGGAGGAGGAGGGTTTCTCCCAAATGGGGAACGCTGCAGCTAGGGGAGAAGGAGGCATGTCTTCATCCTCCTCTGCCCATTCTGAGGCAAATGAGGCTGAATCCCCAGGTCTTACAGAGCTTCCCCAGTCTTGTCCTTTTGAGCTGTTTGCAGACCAGATGGTACTCATGGCGGAGGAGCTCTTCTGTAATACTGTCTCAGGGACTGCCCAGCATCTCTGCCACATGACTAGAACCTGTCTGCATCAGAGTTTCTATGGAAACATGTTCTACATGTTTAGGGAAAGATCATCCAAACTCTCCACCTCTTGGCAGGTACAGTACCCCAAATCACGTGTTACATAAAAAAAGTGATAGAAATGTGATAGCAACAGAAAAATTGATTCCATATGGAACAGCTCTGCTTCATATATGCAAGACACTAGCATACGGATAGCCTGGATCTGGAGGGTCAGCATGGTGTAGTGGTTAAGAAGTGGTGGACTCTAATCTAGAGAACTGGGTTTGATTCCCCACTCCTATACATGAAGTCAGCTGGGTGGCCTTGGGCTAGGCACAGTTCTCCTCCAGCTTTCTCAGCCTCGCCTACCTCCCAAGGTGTCTGTTTTGGGGAGAGTAAGGGAAGGAGATTGTAAGCTGGTTTGATTCTCCTTCGAAGGTAGACAAAATTGACATATAAAACCCAACTACTCCTCCTCTTCCTCTTCTTGAGGCTTTGTGGTGCCTTCTTATGCAAGCCTATCACCTCCATCAGGATCAGTGGCACCTGTACAGAAAGTAACCCTATAATCCAGGCAAACTGTTATTGGCATTGCATACATTATCCATCGCAACATGAAAAGAGTCCTCATAGAATGTTCTCACCACTGACGCATGAGTTAGGCCTGCATCTCCTCTTCTAGACCTCCTTACACCCTCTTCTATTCTCATTGTTTTATCTTTCCCTCATCCATTGTCTAAACGAGGTGTAGCAATTGCTTTTTTTAAAAAAAAAAGGTTCTCAATTTACAATAGCCCTTATTATTGGGGAAAACTGTTACGATACAGTAATACAATTATATTTATCTGTGGTTACTGTATGCAAGTTATAAAACTAACAAAAATCAGTAGTCAGTATTTTAGGGGTGATACAGGTGGCTTTTTCAATATATGCTGGCTGTGTATAAGAACTCATGAGTGGGGAAATGGTTCTTGTAATCATCAGTGACATTTTTGATGCAGAAGTAATTTTGGATCTTCTGGTTTATCTCCCTAATTTTGTAAAAATTGCAGTCCCAATAAGAATATACATGCTACTGGTATATTCTTTAATAGTTATGGGGATAACGTTTGCTAAACACTGAAATACAAGAGCAGCATACTGGAAAGAATAGAGGTTTATAGACTTCTGGGGAATATTTATTCTAGTAAAAAAAAAAGCTTATCAAAGCTGGATCGTTATTAGTTGTATATTTTCTATAGGTGTAGCTCTCTATTTCAAACATGGATTATCAGTATTTGAACATGCTTTAATAAGAATTTTCCTCTTTTCATTTCCCCTTGATTTATACATTTTTTTCAAGTGAACATGAAAGCCTTAAGAGAGACTGAGTAAGATTCACTTTAGACGCTGATCAGGCTTCTTAGACAGAATGGCAGAATAGACGTCTCCTTCCAATCTTGGTGATATTGGCACGTGGAAACTTTTTGAAGCTTGATGAAAACTCTGAAATGGGGATTTTACCGGAAGCCCATTGCGATTGAAAATTGTTCCGTGCTTCATTTGGACAGTACCATTCTGGACTGTTAACTTTTGTGCACCTGAATTATCTTTGTATATACACTTACCTGTTTGTAGTCTACATTGTGTACCACAAGTCCTTGCTCGGGATTTTATATCCTTGGGATATTGTTATGTGAGGCTCCTCCTCAGAATACAATTGATTGCATTAGCTGTATATGCACTTTATTGAGCTTTACACAAGTGCAGACCTTTGATTTCCTACTCTCCTGTTTTGTACTTGTAGCCCAATTTTGAATACTAACCTCCAGGTGGTGGCTAGAGATCTCCCGCTATTACAACTGATCTCCAGGCAATAGAGATCAGTTCACCTGGAGAAAATGGCCACTTTGGCAATTGGACTCTATGGCATTGAAGTTCCTCCTCTCTCCAAACCCTGCCCTCTTCAGGCTCCGCTCCCAAAATCTCCAGGAATTTTCCAGTCCAGAGCTGGCAGCCCTGAGTATGCTGGCTCTCCCCTATGTATTCACACAGCCTTTGCGTCACCCTCAGCTGCTCAGCCCTAGCACCTGACTCCTCCATTTCCTTCCTTACAAGCCCTCTGCATTGGACCTCTCTTCAACCCTTTCCCCAGTTCCCATCTCCTTCTTCTTACATAAGATTGTAAGTCTTCTAGGCACAACCTCTGTGTTTGGTACAGCAGCTAGGACACTGCTAGTGTGCTAAATAAATGTGAAGATGCTGTACTGATACTAGCATGAAACTCTCGTTTTAATGCAAAATGAAATCTTAGACTCAGCTTCCCACCAGAATTGTGCACAACGGCACATAGATGTGTATAGGCTTATGAACTGGGTCTGAATGGTTGTTAGTTGTTTGCTTTTTCCATCAGAACCAAACACAGATGCCTTGTGGGTGGGAGATAGAGCAGAAAGCCACTTTAGGTTAAAAAGTTGGCATGTGCGCACAAATGTGTGTTTTGTGTCTTGCTATGACTGAGCAAACACAATTTGGCTTTCTTTCTTTTTCACTTGGGGGAAGAAACCAATTCTAGGCCTTTCTTTCCTTTCTCGGTGAATTCAAAACGAGGCGACATTTTATGTCTGTATTTGAGATTTACACAGCGTAGCAATACCATAAATCTCTCCTCGTATTCACTCCCTTCAAGCCAGGCAGGGGAGCTTTCTCTGCATTTTCAACATGCTGCAGTTAGAGAAAGGGAAAGAAAGGAAAGGAGGCAGACCATTCATGACGAGGAGCCGTCTGATCAATAGGGCTGAATTCTTCTCTTGAAGAGCTTTGCAGACTTTTGTCTTTCCGTTTCCCAGCCAATAATTAAATGAAGCTCTTTCCTGTTGCTTGTTAATCTCTGCTCCCTGCCTCCAACGTGTTGAAATCAACTCATTTTAGCCAGGCGAAAAATAGAAAACAACAGCGATGATGGCAATGACCAACTTGAAGATGACAAGGTGTGTGGAGGCAGGTAGATGTCATTGCTGTGATTTTCCCCCTTTGTCTTTTAAACCATAATTGCTGCTATATGAGACATCACACATTCTCTTTCTGCAGCACACCTCTCCCAGCAGCCTGGTTACTGGCTGGCTGGCTCTCAAACCCCGTATCGTCAAGACGTACAATTTTCAACATGACATTTCTGATCTATTAGTAGAGCACCTCACATGCTAGTCTCCGTGTTGGCTGGGATGAAGATCCATTAAGGAGAGAACCCAGAGTCCAGACTGCAAAGTTTTCTTTTAAGCTCTCTGGTGTGCTTTTATCTTCTCTCGAGCTTCCATGGGTATTTCGCCCCCACCCTTTCCTTCCTTCCATTCTTTGCGCTGCGGTAGTGACACTGAATGCTGATGAGGCATCTCTGCACTGAAACCTGAGGCAAGCCATAACTTCTCATATCGGCCTGACTCTTTCCCCACAGTTAAATGGCATAAGGGGAGTTTGGAGGCTGGTGTGACTCCCGTGCATGAGGCACAGCTAAATTGGAGAGGTGATAAGACATGATTAGACTAATGCAAGGCTAACCAGGCCGACACTACGGAACACTAAAAGTACTGCACAATGTATTACATGCCGTAAAAGAAGCCTTAAAAGCTTTGGTAAAGATGTGTGCTCCTCTACCTCTGCCATCCATTTTGTAGCTGTAGTGAATTGGCCCCCCTACAAATCATCCCCCCACCCCCAGTTGCGAATCGTTGTAGCTCAGTAGTGGATGAATTAGATTTGGATCTGAGAGACCTACATTCACTCCGCTGTGCATTCATTTTGCAGCCTCAGGAAAAGACCTGTAAATAACAAAAGCCTGACTTGCCTTATCATACCCCCTTAATTCTCCCACATCAATTTAACAGTACTTTTGTTCACTGGATTGCTCACATAGCACAACTTCTCTTTGTGCTAATACCTTCAACCCTTTCCTTTTCGCTGCTCTTTTTCTTGGGTGTCTGTTCTCATCAACAATAAACTTGTGGGTACAACCTGCAAAGTCTCCATTAATGTTTTTTTTTACTATATAAGAATATATAAATGTAAGCAGAGCTTAATTTGTGATGGTATTCACTTGAGCTGAGTACCAGCATCTTTTTCAGAGCTCTCCCAATTCCTGAGGGAGGAATTGGTGGAAATTGGTGCAACCTTATATATAAGTACCGGCACCTTTTCATATAAAAAAGCATAGAACATAAATATAGGGAAGAGCCAGTGGCTCAGCCTCAGTGGTAGATTATCCGCTTTGCTTGCAGAAGGTCTCAGTTCAATCCCTGATACCTCTAATTAAAACCATCAGGTAGTAGGTGATATGAAAAACCTTTACCTGTGACCCTGGACAGCTGCTGCCCAGCTGAATAGACAATACTGGCCTTGATTTAAAGTTCTGATTTAGTGTAAGGCAGCTTCATGTGTTTCTGTGTTCATATACCTTTATGATTAAACCAGAAATCAAATGTTTAGGATGGAGGACATGATCAGCTCTCACAATAACATCATGATATATTGTAGTTGGCTAGCAACACTGGCTACAGCAGAAAGAGATCCCTGTACTTGGAACAGCCATAATGATACATGAAATCTTGCAGCATCGCACAACCAACATACAAATAAGCAGAGTATAGCAGAGGGTCATGGCGGAGCATATCTTACCTATACACCACCCTTAAAGAAGAAGAGTTGGTTTTACATGCCGACTTTCTCTACCACTTAAGGGAGAATCAGACCGGCTTACAATCACCTACCCTTCCCCTCCCCACAACAGACACCCTGTGAGGTAAGTGGGACTGAGAGAGCTTTAAGAGAGCTGTGACTTGCTCAAGGTCACCCAGCTGGCTTCATGTGGAGGAGTGGGGAAACAAGTCCAGTTCACCAGATTAGCCTCCGCCGCTCAAGTGGAGAAGTGGGGAATTAAACCCGGTTCTCTAGATCAGAGTCCACCGCTCCAAACCACCACTCTTAACCACTACACTATACTGGCTCTTTGTCCTGGCTGGAACCCTTTAGCTTATTGCAAACCAAAACTGTGGTAGCTAGCATTGTTAAGAGAAATTATCTTAAATTTCCTATACCCAATTTCTCCCTGAAGTCCAACAATCCATTTATTTTATTTTATTTTTGGGAATTTGGAGTCAGTTTCTAATCAATTCCATTTTTGATCAGAGAAAAATTCAAAGAGGGGAGGAGCAGGAAGGGAGGTTCTGCAGAATTTCTCTGTAGATGCTCAGAGGCAGGCAATGTCTTCTGAAACCTTCCTATCATCCTGATAGCACCAATCTGTGTTTTATAACATAAAACAACTGCATGGGCTGAATTTACAAAATAAAAGAAAAAAAGAGAATAAATGGCTATAACGAAAAAAGTGAATTTTGGAGGGAAAAAATTCCCCTCCCCATAACAAAACTAATGGTAGCCAGCTCTGTTAAAAAAAATAATGGTATAGAGAACCATTCTGCAAAATGAAATAGTAGGCTGAGGGGCCAGACCTCCATTGCAACACTTCAAATTGCAATGGGAAGATTTTTTTAAAAAAATATTCTTCCATGTAAAAATCTCCCTACATGTACTCAGTCGGGAAATGGTTGTGCTAACCTTTTGTTCATGTTATTCCAGAATTCCTATATTGGGGGTGGGGTATTTATTTATTTACAAAATTTATACCCCACCTTTCTGCCCTCATCAAGGCAGCCAATGTGGCTAACAGATTAAAAATACACATAAAACACACTTTTAAAGCCATTATAACTAAACAAAAAATCATTAAAACAAGTAAACAAGCTAAAATACACATAAAAACATAAAAACTACAATTAAAACAAAGGGCAGGAAGGAAGGACCACTGAGGAGATGCCAGATCAAATGAAACTGACTTTACTAGCTGGCAGAGTATGGCAACAGAAGGGGCAGATGAGTCTTTCTTAGGAAAGAGTTCCAGCATTTTGGTGCTACAACCAAGAAGGCTCTCTCTTGTGTCGCTACCCGCCTAATATCAGAAGATGGAGACACCTAAAGCAGGGCTTTAGAAGATGGCAATAGCAGTCAAGTAGGTTCATTAGGGAATAGGCTGAACAGTCAGTAATACATCCTCTATCCGCAATCCGAAGTATTCAATTTCTCCTGCTTTTAGTAGCAGATTCATGCAGTAACAACGAGTACAGTAACATCTAGACATTGCAGTCTGTCCCTTGTAAAATCAAAGCAATGCAAATCATTAAGGTCAGACTGCCAGCTTTTTTGACAATGTAGGAAAGATCATCTTCATTATTTCAAACCCAAGTGGTTCCTCAATAGTGTTGCATTAGCATTAGTGAAAGTTCATGGTATGAGTTACTCATAGCCTTGGGAACACCTAACCTATAATTGTGCCTCTAATCACACAAGGGATGGAAACAAATGGTTTAGCAGCATTTAAACCCCACATGTAAGTGTTGTATCCAAGAAATGGAAGTGTTAACATTGGAACATATCTCCATATACCTGTTTGTGCGGCTGGGGCCTGTGAAAGCTGGAATTAAAGCTGTAGCTCTGCGAATGCTCATTTATTCAAAAAAATGTGTTATTTACTTGAGAGAGGGAGAGAGATGATGGCTATTTAAATTTTCTGACTAAAAGCATTGTGTAAAGTAAATCTCCCCTGACTTGTTACTGTCAGTTGCCAATCTCATTATTTTAAGCTCAGACTGCTGGACTCATGCTGTGGCATGATGAGTGCTAGGAGAGATATTAGGAAAATAAAAGAAAGTGTACAAAAGTCAGCAGGAATCCTGACTCGAGAAGCGCTTAGAGAAGCTCCATCTGGTCTCCTCAATGCAGCTCCAAGCCCCTACAGTAGGTTTACAGCACCTCTCTGTGGTCTGTTGCAGAGATGTTCCCTTTATTATGAAAAGGAAAACGCTGGATCTTTTACTCCCCTGCCTTATGATATAAGAAACGAAACCCGTCTTTTGAATCTTAAAGAAAGGGAATGGAAAGATTCAAAAATATTGGCCAAGGCCTTTCATTTAGTCATTATTAAGAAGTAGCATGGTTTAATAAATTTGGTGTCGAAGAAAGGAGAAAAAAATAAACAAGTATTCTCTGTTAGGAATTAGTCTTCCTATGACATTGACTTGTTGGTCGTATGCACAACAAAGCCAATGAAGTCAGTGAGAAAAAGGAAAGACTTCTTTACTCACTTAATAATTAAATGATGGAGTTCACTGCCAGGGGATGAAGTGATGGTCATGAACATGGGTGGCTTTAAAAGGGGTTAGACACATTCGTGGAAGATAGGTCCATTGATAGGTACTTGCCATATGACTAGAGGAAACATTCACATCCAGACGTCTAACCCTCTGAATTCAGTCCTAGGAGGCAATATCATGGGAAGACCTTGGCCTCTTTGTCCTTTTTGCTAGTCCTCCAAGGACAACTGTGTGAAACAGATTTCTGGATTCAATGGATGTCAGGTCCAATCTAGGAGGGCTGTTATTATGTTCTTAACATCTTCCCAGGCCTTTGTGGGATTTAGATGTCCTGTTGCAGTCTACTAGTCTGTGCTCCCACTTTCTTGCACAGCCATTGCAGCTCCAGCACATGCCATGATGTGTGCCTGATAATATCAACAGTGACAACATGATACCCCCAAGACCCTCATGCAAGGGACCCCTTTTTCTTGTTTAGCGTGAATCCTCTTTTGTGCACATGTACACCTGTATGTGGGCCTAGAAATGACACAAGGAGCCTGAATTAAACTAATTAAACTAATATCAAAAGACAGCGAGTCATGGCAAGGAATGCAGGGCAGCTCCTCTATCAATCAGGTGTAAACCCATCCAAAGAGGGATTCAGTAGAGGGCATTTTCCCTCGGAGCCTCCTTCCAGATAATGTGGCCATAACCAATTATTAGGGTTGCCAAACTCCAGGTGGTGGCAGGAGATTGCCTGCTATTACAACTGATCTCCAGCCAATAGAGATCAGTTCACCTGGAGAAAATGGCTGCTTATAGCAATTGGACTCTATGGCATTGAAGTTCCTCCCTCCCCAAACCCCACCCTCCTCAGGCTCAAACCTCCCGCCAGTGGTGAAGAGGGACCTGGCAACCCTACCAATGATCCAGATTTCCAGAACAATTTAAAAATGGGCAGATTCCAGTTATTTCCTTCTCATTTAAACAATCGGAGAGGACGAGTCTAGCTCTAGATACATACATATCTGTCTTCCAGCTTCCCCCAAGGGAACTTTTCTGCAACTCTCACTGCAAAAGGGTTTTCTTCCTTTGTCTTCTTCTTCCTGCTGCCATTTCTTCCCCTTCCCCCCTTATGAGTCCTCCACTTCCTTATATACAACTATTTAGTTCTTTTCCTCATTGTTAGCTTTCCTCCTGCTCTGTCTGTCTCTCTCCCTTCCTAGTATATATCCTTTGATCCTTGTATTCTCTCCTCCATTAGTTCTGGTCCTCAAGCAGTTTGGCCAAGTGCTGAGCCAAACCAGTTATTTAACTTTGTGTTCCTTTTTCATTATTGTTGAAAAGCACTTTTATTTCTCAGCACATTTTCTATTGGCCCTGAAGTTGTGTCTTTTTTCTTCTTCGGCCTAGACAATAAAAGCTCAGATAATTGTGAAGCAGCTGACCTTGAAGGATCCAGGAAACTGTCCCTGAACTGTACACCAAACAGAAGGAGTTGTCCATTGTTAGCATATGTAGTTCACGATCCATAGCATACTTGTTTCATACAAGGGATTCTTGAAAGTGATCTGGTTCAACTGCTACACCAATAGAGTATCTATTTCCCAAACCCTTTAGCAGATGAGTTCACTTAGTTTAGAATACTGAGTTGCTCAAGCTGACTCTGGGTTTGCTCAAGGGGTTTACGCAAGTGGATGAGTATGTTGAGAATATACCGCAAAGGATTGGTGGATACACCTCTGTGCTGCATACGAGGAAAGGTAAAAATGGAATCGTAGCAACCTTGAACAAGGGGAAAGCTTTCCTAATGTGGCAATCAGTCTGGTCCAGAGTATGAACACTTCTTGGGCCTGTCCAAGAGAAATATTTGATACTTCTTCAGAATCAGTTCCTGTAGTTACAGCTGATTTCCTTCATATCCCATTATGATGTCCCTCTCCATCACAATTTGAAGGGGGAAATACATAAAACAGGTTCACCAATGTGAAAAGAAATATTTGCTGCTGTCTTATAAATCCTTGGAGCCTTTTCTAAAGTACTTTTAGCTAGGGTTTCCAGCTCCGGGTTGGGAAATACCTGGAAATTTTGGAGGTGGAGCCTGAGGAGGGTGGGGATTGGAGAAGAGAGGGACTTCAGTGCCATAGAGTCCAATTGCCAATGCAGCCATTTTCTCCAGGTGAACTGATCTTTGTTGCCTGGAGATCAGTTGTGATAGCAGGAAATCTCCAGCTCCCACCTGGAGGTTGGCAACCCTACCTATAGCTGTAGAATTGTTGTGGTTATAACTGTTATATGTCACAATTCTTATCCCTAAAATTGTATTGCATACAATACTAAATGAAAGGCTGGGATATGTGACAGGCATCTCTTTTTAAATATTCTCAACAAACTTTACAGTGATACAGTAAACATTTCAGTTTTTAAAAAATCCTAAGCCAGTCAGTTAAAGCTAAACTGTTTGCAGTATTATAGAAAAGCCAGTGCCTAATGTAACAGAAAAATCAGACACAGGGTAAGAAGACTCTTACCTTGAATCTGGAGCACCCAATGAAAATCTAGAGAAGAAATAGTGTCACTCAATGCCCCAACGAAAGTCCTTTTTCCAAAGGCAATCCATTCCCATCGGAAATTCCTGTGCATTTTAATTTCGACGAGCATTTATCACTCCTAAAGCTTAAAAGCCCCATAATTGCCTTCTAACCAACATTTACATCTCATGCTTTTGTTATTCTGTCGAGCCAATCTTGCAATTTTTCCCTCTATTATTGCTGAGGCTACTCTGCAAGGATTATAGTAAATGACAAATATGAAAAGATAAGATATTTGGGTATTTATTCCAAAGCTTAAGTCACCTTCCCTATACTTTGAAGTGTAAGCCTCTTTTTGAATTTCATCTAAATATCCAGACAATTTGTGTGAAAATGACTTACGAAGCAAAGGTCTGCAAGATGACCATGGAATTCAAAGGGTATTTTCTGCCCACTGGGAACTTTCTGAGAAGAAAAAGAATTCCTCAGCTTAATACAGTCATTGGGAAATTGATCGTCACATAAGCCATTGGTTAATTTTATTGGAATTCCTTTTATTTAGAAACAATGTCCTGGACGTATTTTATATTTTTAGCTATGGCTGAGGCTGAAGCAATGAAATCAAATTTTAATTCTCTTAGGCCAACTGCTACAATGAAAACTGAGGCACTCAGCCAAATATTGCATCTCCTTCCCTGTAAAAATGTCCCTGTCGCCCTAGCAATGGAGGTAGCTGTAAGAAGCTCAGACATTAAGCAGTTATCTTCAGCATGCCAAGGCCCAATCTTTCTTTGTGTTGAATGACTTTCCTTTTCCCTGAGCAATCTAAGACTCAAAACGCTGAAAGGCAGTCATTACAGGACTGTAGCCAGAATGTAGCAGAGCAGCATAAGCCAGATTTATGATACATTTGTACAGTTGTGTGTATATTCACAAACAAATCCATTTATTTGTCAAGGTTCTTCCATCAACAATATTTTATGAAACCAGTTTTTTTTTAAGAACTTCTTAAAATAGCAGTATTTGAAGGATAATCTTTATGGCATATTATTTGTGCAAACAGCTAGCTGCATGACTCCACGGCCTCCAGTTTAATGGACTTAATTGAAAAGATTCATCAACCAAAAAGGGGACTGAAACCAAGAAATCAGAAGGAGCTTGAGACTGGGAAGGGCAGCCATGTAGGAGCTTGAAAAGATTCTTAAGTGTAAGGATATGCCACTGGCAACCAAGATCAAGTGAATTCATACTACAGTATTCCCCATTACTATGTACGGGTGTGAAAGCTTGACAATGAAGAAAGCTGACAGGAAGAAATGTAGTGTTGAAGGAGAGTTTTATGGATACCATGGACCACCAAAAAGACAAATAAGTGGATTCTAGATCAAGCGAAGCCTAAACCGTCTCTAGAAGCTAAAATGACTAAATTGAGGCTGTCATACTTTGGTCACATTATGAGTAGATGAATGTCAATGGGAAAAAACAATAACGCTAGGAAAATTTGAAGGCAGCAGGAAAAGAGGAAAACCCAACACGACATAGATTGGCTCACTCTAGGAAGCCATGGTCTTCAGTTTGCAAGACCTGAGCAAGGCTGTTAATGATAGGCTGTTTGGGAGGTCATTAATTCACAGGGTCACCATGAATCAAGAAAGACTTGACGGAACTTAACACACACACAATTCCAAAAAAGAGAAAGTTACAAGCATACATTGACCTTATCCAGAGGACTCACAGTGCAGATAAGAAAGGGCAAAGAGGAAGAGAAGGGACAATTAAATAAATAATTGTTGAGAATAGGTTAGGGCAGTATTATTTGGTATCAGACTATGTGAAAAAGTGAATTTATGATGATTCAGGGAAAGCATTGTGGAACAAGTATTGAGATCTCTGTAAGAGAGAGGAAACAACAATTCTCTGCTAATGGAAGCATTTCTGTTTCTGTGACAGTTTGCTGGTGGACTACCAGCTTCCACTGCTGAATACCACTGACATCCAGTGCCCTTATCAGAGGGCACTGGGAAGTAGTAGCAGCAGCAGCAGCAGCAGTAGCAATAGTAGCAGTAGCAGCAGCATTTATTGTATGTGGCCAAAGGAAAATGCAAATACCCACTGAGATGTAGTGGCAGAAGCACTGAGGTCACTATGTTAGCAATGTATAGATGCACACCTACTGCTGTGTGGGGACCTGTGCCAGGTGCTACTGTCCAATCAGCAGCCATGTACCTGCTCAGTGATGAAGTAGAAACCAAAGTGCCTCCTCCTTTGTTTTTTGATATTGAAAGTAAGGACTCTAGCAGCGCATTCCTGAGCCACGCCGGCAGCCAGGACCAAAGCCTTCAGGAGGCCGGCAAAGGCCTGCGCCGGCGCAAGGGCCCACAGCACAGGCATCCGGGCCGTGTATGCCGGCGTTTGTGGCCCTATTGCCGGTGTACTGGGCCGGATGCTGACAAAGGCCACGGCAGCATTCAGGAAGCATAACTCACAACACAGTCCATTATTATTAGCTAACTAGGAAAATACTTATTTTGAGCCTATTATTTTCCAACTTCAGCAATGTCATTATACATGTTTAATACAGGAATTTGCTTATACCAGCCTAAATTGTTAATATCAGTATACATTCCCCCTCAAGCACAGTGCCTTTAACAGCACATTCATGAACACATGAAGCTGTCTCATACTGAGTACTGGTCTATCAAAGTCAGTACTGTCTACTCTGACTAGAAGCAGCTCTCTAGGGTCTCTAATACAGGTATTTCACATCACTAACTATTTAATGCCTTTAAGTTGATACATTGGGGATTGAATTTGGGACCTTTTGCATGCAAAGCAGATGCTCTGCCACTGAGTGATGGCACCTCTTCCACAAAGTTAAAACACATATATAGAGGGTTGAGGAATCAAGTACTGAGAAATCAAACAACCAATATAAGAGAAATACATAAGGATCTACAGAGTGCAGCTAATATTTAGTCTTAACATTGATTTTGAATATCATACATGGAATTCTTACTTTGTACAATGCCTAAAATATTTTAGACTCTTTTATAAATATGAAACAAGAGCCTGTGAAAAGTGTTTGACGTTTTTGTATTTAATCTTCGTTCCTATCCTCTTTTTTTACTTTAGGCATGGCATTCTTGTGATTTTAAATGTTGCTTTTTGATTATATCATTATTACTATGTTTTAGCTATTTGTGACGGCCAACGGCCATATACAAAACTTTTTCTGCTAATCTGATTATATCATGCAAAACTTTTCATATGTATTTAAACTTATTTTGCAACACATGTGTTTGTTAAGTGCCATCAAGTTGCTTCCAGCTCATGATGACCCTATGAATCAATGTCCTACAGAACGTCCTATCTTTAACAGCCTTGCTCAGGTCTTGCAAACCGAGGGCTGTGGCCTCCTTTATAGAGTCAATCCATCTCATGTTGGGTTTAGGAGGAGGAACTGGATGAAATTGCCCATCCCCACTCTCGTGTAAATGGAATAAGTCCTGTGAGTGGAACAAATGCAGAAGCTTGGATCCATTTCAGTATTTAAACTTCCATAACCATTAGATTTCCCTCCTTTTATTTACTTTTATCTCCTTTTGTCATATTACTTTTTATATCATCTGCACTTAATTGTTTTCAGTAAGGATATCCACCAAAATCCAGATTCAGAGTTTAGATTTGGAATTGTGACTCTGTGGATTTGGAAATCAGAATTGCCAAATATTCGGTTATATTTAAATTAATAAAAAGCAACCATTTCCCCATTAAAAACAAGACAAATTCTTTTAAATATTTCCCTCAGCCTCCTAACATTTTCCTAGTTCATGGGCCAACCTCAGAGAGCTGAATAGATGTAGCAAGTGAACAGCAAGCACTACAGTTACAAAACAGTAGTGCTAGAGCATTGGGCACGGACAGCAAACTGGGCCTTCAGAACCCTGAACAATGCCAGCATCACCAGGGCAGAATGGGGAATGGCACAGTGGAGCAGAGGGCAGCTGATGCTGAAGTCTGGGCAAATACCCTGGACAGCACTGGCAGGCAGACTGGAGCAACAGCTGGTGATGGAAAGGTGGACAACTACCTTCAACAGCACTGGGCATAGGACTGCCAGGTCCCCCCTCTCCTCCAGTGGGAGGCTATGGGGTGAGGTTGGGATTGTGTGTGCGTGCGTCACTTCTGGTTTACAACCGGAAGTGCTGCCTCGCGAGGGGCCTTATACCTCTTAGTTTGAGTGGTAAAGCGGCCCTAAGAGTTTGACTGATATAAGGCCCCTCACGAGGCAGCACTTCCGGTTGTAAACCGGAAGTGATGTGCACGCGGTGTGTACGCGCACATGCACATTTGCCCGCCGACCCTCAGGTGGTCGGCGGGCAGAGGGGCAAATTGCCGAGGGTTTGCCCGCCACCACCAGGCATCTGGCAACCCTAACTGGGCATTATACCAAAACACCATAGAGTGCCCTGAAGAAGCAGCTGGAAAAAGGAGGAGGAATCAGGATGAATTACGGCATGTTCTGCCCCATGAGTAGTGGGGCACTCTATCCCATGCAAAGGGCTGCCCAGTAGGGAGCTCCAATCCTTCTCTGCACACTGCTGCACACCGCCAGTCCCACCTCCTCTCCTGCCTGCATTCCTGCTCTCCCTTTCCTGGTGAAGGTGGAGAGTGAGACCAAAGCCCTAAAAAAAGCCTGGTGAGTGGAGAAAAGGGGGCTGATTCCCAGCCTGCATGATCACAAAAGCAGCTCACATTGGGGAGGTCAGGGACAGAAGCCCCTTTCCAGCCTCTCTTGGCTTCTAAGCCAATTCAGCACAGTAATGCTGTAAAAAAAAAGGCCAACAGAGGAGTGGAAATGGAAGCCACAGGGAACCTGTGGAAGAAAGGCCTATGTGAACTCTCCATTTGCCATTAATTCATCTTTATCACAGCCAAAGGACAGCATCAAATATAAAATAAACATTCTATACAGATCCTGCTTTCACCATCTTATCTGCTGATTAACCTGAAAATTTACTCATAAGACCTTTATTCATCATTAATGGCTTCCGTTTCCAACAGACATAAGAGCAAAAATTTTACAGAGTGCAAAATAAAAGTAACCCTGTCTTCCAGTAGATATTCCACCGAAGAGGCCTCAGAGGTGTAAGACTGTACAAACCGAGATAGCAGGGGAGCAATTAAACAATTTCTGGCAACATCATAATATTCACAATGAAACAATATATGTACTAGCGTCTCCACCACATTCATAGAGCAAGAACATTTGCATGTCTCTCTTGGGCAGTAAAGAAACCTTCCCAAAAGTACAGCTGATGGAAGGGCATCAAATCAGGCCCTAGAAAAGGCCTATCTTAATGTAGGGGAAGTAATTGAAGTTAGATAAGGGGCTGAATAACTGCCTATCCATGACCTAAGTATATTTCAAAGAATTAGGAAGAAGAGCATTTTCATTTTGTAGCTCACTGTCAATGAGAAGTTGATAGGCCTTAGGCTTGGCTTTCTTTAGTCCCAGCTCTATCAGATGTTGTGGATCAAAGCCAATTGTAAATAATTTTTTGATGAACCTATCACACCATGATGGATATGGAGCTGCAGATAAGAACTGTGTTACTAGCCCAGTTGGATTTAAATAGATTTCCAACCAATAATTGATAATGCTTATCCAGATTTTAGTTTCCACCCTATGCAGACTGACCTCACGTCTCAGCACCACATTGGGAGTACATTAGGGTGTGTTAAACAGGGCCTTAAAATTTTTGATTGAACTCTTTCTAATATTGCAGAGTTACTGCATGGTCCTAATTGCGCTCCATATGTAAGTTGGGGTAAGGTTTACTCTCCATTTGTCATCTCCATGACTGGACAATTGGAATCGCTGCCATGTGGAAGGAGCCTCAGATGGCTTGTCTATGGTTTTTGATTTGTTGATGCCTTTTCTTCCCTTTATCTTTTCCTTAGAGGTAAAATGTTTCCATCTCTCTCCCTTTCACGATTTTGCTCTCTCTTTCTCTGATTTTCCGATTTTTCTCATATTACTCTGCCAATGTTTCCCTCGGAGTCTTACAAATTTGTCTCTGCTTTGCTCTATAACCATTCTTTTTCTCAGAAGCTCTAGACGGGTAGTGAATGGCTACCTGCAGTTTTCCAGATTTATATGCTTGTCAAGTCAATTGTCACTTTCCCAACATCCTAATCTCTGCCCAAACTTTCCTGCTGTCATTTTTCTTTCTGTGCTTGTCTTTCTATTTTCCTTTTCTGTTCCCAGCACCATCAACTTAATTTATTGCTCTGTGCATGTTCAGAAATGCAGACTTCTACCCAGCACATTTTCAGATGATGTTATCTATTTTGTTTTCATACACATGCTTTCCAGGTTATATTATCAAATGACAACCTGACACTCATGTACTATGCTTCCTGGTGGTGGCAGAGCTGAATTATTTGCTTCGGCCACATTTTGCTCAGCTCTTCTCTCCCTACCACTGACATGGATTAAAGCTGAGTGTAACCTCTCTCCCACTAGTCCTCTTTTTTCTTCCTGCATCTGTATATAATCACCATGTACCAATGATCATCCTCTGAATTTTCCCACGCAACATTTTCCCCTTTCTTTAGCTACTTAGTTTGGGGTTGTTGTTATTTTTGCTATTGCAACAATATAAATTTTCTGTATATACTTCTAGGTTCCCCACTACCATCAGCAGGAACCTACCAGCTCTAACCCCCACTTAAACTCATTTTGGTGCTCATATAATATATAAGACACCCTCATCACTGAGATAGTGATTGTGATGAATGTCTACTTAACACAGGTTCTTCCAGATGAACCTGGATGCTGTTTACATCCTTTTTCAGGGTGCAGAACAGGCTAACCTTCTGTCTCTAGGGAGTTTTAGTTTATAGTTACCCTAGCAATCCTGTGAACTTGGTCATAAAGGCAATGCCACTTAATAGGATTGTGACTTATACCTTTACTCATACCTAATACCTTTACACACTATACAAAAGTCCTTTGGATGCCAGGAAGGGGCTGCACTGGTGTTCGGGGGCCCTGCGCTGGCACCAGTACCACTTAAGTCATCCAGGGTGGCACGGACACTGGCGGGGGGATCTGGACACCACTTTCCCAGTGCTGCCACAGCAGCACCACTCAGGGACTCGTGCCAGCGTCCAGATGGTGCACTTCCATGCGTCGTCCTCCCAGGGGCGTTCCCAGGGCATTCCAGCACAGGGCCAGGGGAAGGGCCACTTTTTGACAGCCTCCAAAGCCCTTTTGACCTGGGAACGCCCCCTTTCCTTATTCCCATAGCCCTATGGAGCAGTTGCACATGTTTTGGGGAGAAGGGGAAGGTTTCGGCCTCAATGTGGGGGGGACCTCCTTTGGAGGCAGCGCAGCTGCGCTGCCTCCAGTCACCAGTGCAGCCCTTCCACTCAGGAATGGGCTGTTAGTCTCCCATAGCCAGCAAATGTACAACTTTCATTTTACCTGAGATTTATATTTTCATGTGTAGGTCCTTGGAACAGCAAATCTTCTGCAACATCCTTAATACAAATTATGGTGATCCATTTGCAATCTGTATTTAGTTATCCTGCCTAACCCATCCAATCACTGTTCAGATTTGATTGGGGAGGGGGGAATGGCAAGGTACCTATCACAGTAATCTGGTTATGGTTATTCTAATCTAGCTACTGCTGGTGGCTTTGTTTATCAGTTTCTCTGTTTTCCTCCCTTTTTTAAAAAACTTTTGTATATTTTTCTGCTGTCTTTTCCTTTCACCAAACAAGTTTTAGTCTCTAAAAGTATAATGTGGAAGAGTATACATAAGTAGATGTATATAACAAGTTTCTTCAATAATTAAAACTCGGGGCTCTCAAGCTTAATGTATTTCCCCCCTATATTCACAAGATGGCAGTGTATCAGCATATCAATAAAAGATCACAGAGCATAGAATGCTTCAAAGTACAGCAAATGTTGTTCTTGAGGTACATATAACTAAAATACACTACAAGATCATTCAGTTTCAAGCCTTCAGTCTGCTGTAACATTTCATCTTGCTCTATCTGTACCCCTTCTTAACGATCTTGAGGTGTGACTTCTTCTGCAGTTTTGGGGGCACAGAAAATACACCCCAGTACACATTCGGGTGGCCCATCTCAAGCTGGTATTTAGGTGGAGATAGCATGTCACTGTGAACCATTTCACAGTTCTAGTTGGCTGCTGCTTTGCACCATTATCTGCCTGAAATTACAGCCCTTTATCTGCCTAGTACCCATGATATCATCACAGAGACAACCAGAATTTGTTACATGATAATATTACTGAGGATTAATGAAGCTTGCTCATTAGTTAGCTTGCCCCTCAGAGGGCACTGGTGGTATAGAAAGTTATAGCATTAAGCAGAAGTTAAATGTGTATCTGGTTTGCTGCTGCAGCTGCTTTTGGGGCATCCCTGTGCTTTTAACAGCTGTGGGATGGAGGGAAAGGTAATACTTTTTCTCACCACTGAATCTCCATCCTGGCGAAAAGCAGCACTTGTTGATTTTCTGCCAATCATGAAGTAGTTAATAAATGTCAATGCTTATGGAAAACTAGTCCGAGTACAAAGTCTTGCAACCGGTTCTGGAAAATGATTCTAACTAGTAACCATTTTTGCTGAAAAATTTCCAAGAATACAACGGGCAAGCGGGAGGGGGGTGAGGACTCATGAGGGAAGGGGAAATATCCTTACCATCCCCCAATGGTCTGTGTTTTCCCTCATCTTGTTCAAGCTCCAGTTTTCCCCCACCTCCTCCTACTTTAGATTTCTTCCTTCCCTCATCCTACTTGCTGTTTTCTCCCCCCGCATTTGCCCGCCCATCTAATATCTGTGCCCTTCCGGTCTTCCCTTCTCCCCCTCCATTTGCCCCATTTGCTTTTTCTTACTATACTCTTTAGTTACCCCCCACAGCCCCAGTGGTGTCTTTTTTTTTTTACTCCCCATCTTCTCACTGTTCCTCTTTGCCCTTTCCCTGATCGCTGGTTTCCCTCCCATCCCTTCCTGCTTTCCTTCTACCCATTTGTATCCCATGTCTTCTCCTCTTCCCACTCTTGAAAGCTTTTACTATTTTTTCACAACTTTGGGGGTTCACACAAGTTTGCAGAAGTGTCTACCCTACCCTTAGGGGGCCTAATTTGTGGATAATTAGATCTGTTCTGGTCTTTATAGTTCAAACTAGAACTATACCAAATGTTTGCCTATTTTTGTTTTCACAATTAAATGACTGTTTTAGGAGATCTGAAATATCCCCCCCCCCCAAAAAAATACTTCAAGTAATTGAAATGTTATTTCTTCCCCCATGTGATGCCACTCTGGAAGCATTTTTTCCTTATTAGTACTTTTCCCCTTTCTAGAGTGATTTCAAATATCCAGGGATCACATAGGGAAAATTATGTTATGATACTATATAGTCAATTGGATTTGACTATGTGCTGATTCTGAGGGGAAACTAGGCTGATTTAGGGCAAGGGTAGTGTTTCTTGGATTGGTCACATGGGTGGTTGAAGTCATAATGATTTCACTGAGTGCAAATGAAGCCTGTTCAGGACAATGCTTCCTGAATAGGAAAACAATTTTGGCTGTTTTGCAGTAATCTCTAAAAAAAACACACAACACACCCTAAAACAGATGTTGATGAAAAATGATAATTTAAAGGCCCCATTGTAGCTCAGACCTAGTTAAAACGGCAACTGTAAAATGTTTCCAGAAGGCTAGAGAAAGCCAGCAAAAATACCGGGACACTTTAATACACCATTTATAAATATTATCAATGACAGCCTCAGGTAATACATCATATATTGTAAAGGTCTGGATCTGAAAGAAGGGATCTCAGCTTTCATACAAGGTGAAGTCATCGATTTTGAAGCTAAGAATATCTCTCTCTGCCTCTGCATTCAACTGACATTCCTTAATTAACTTAATTATGTATTACCCATTTTCCCTCCAAACAATTCAGAGAGGCTTACATATAGTTCCCAGGAGATCTTCTCATCAGGCAAGTTACAGGGCTGGACCTGCACCATGTCCCTTCAGGCCATTCTCTGCCACCATAGAAGTAAGGGAGAAGTCACTCTCATTTGTTTCATGGAAATAATCATCTGTATATGGCAATAAGTCTTAGGGTATTGGGGGGTCTTATTTCAAGGTTCCTGCTTATTGAACAAAAGACTACCTAGCATTGGAATTATACACAGATAGCTCTTGGCAAAAGACTGCTGCTCAATTGAAACATTCAGCTGATGTAATAAACCTTCAGGGAGGAAAATCCATGATGGCACAAGTCAGCAAAACCCACAGATTTAATTACTGCCAAGTAATTGCAAAGAGGACCATGCATTATCTTCAACATGCTGTAAAGGAAAAGTTCATAGCCTTAAACTACTTATGGCAAATGGTAAGCTTTTCATTAGGTCTGTGAAATGAAATGGAAATCTGCTGTCTTTCCAAAACAACGTGGGCAATGGAAATGCCTAACACAGACAACTGATTTTAAAACTATACGAGTTCTGTCGTTAATGTCTAGCTGACATTGCTGTCTTTAATTTGACAAAATGGCATTTCCAAATGATTGGATTGGGGGAGAGTTGTAATAAAGTATTGCTATACTGCATCCAGCATAGGAATGTGATAGCTGCCTGACCCTTTCAGCTGAGACATGCATAGGCTTGCCAGCTCTGGGTTGAGAAATACCTGGAGATTTTGAGAGGGCAGAGTTTGGGGAGGGGACGGACCTTAGCCAGGTACAATACCATAGAGTCTGCCCTTGAAAGCAGCCATTTTTTCCAGGGGAACTGATCTTGTTTGACTGGAGATCAATTGAAATAGCAGAAGATCTCCAGGTGCCGCTTAGAGGTTGGCAATCCTAGACATGAAATAGCTTGTTGAAGGTGTAGTTGATCATGTTCTCTTCTTTTTTCCCTCTTAATCTGCTGCAATGCTGGAGATAGGGTGGCCAGGTCCTTCTTCGCCACCGGTGGGAGGTTTTTGGGGCAGAGCCTGGGGAGGGCAGGGTTTGGGGAAGGGAGGGACTTCAATGCCATAGATTCCAATTGCCAAAGCAGCCATTTTCTCCAGGAGAACTGATCTCTATCGGCTGGAGATCAGTTGTTATAGCAGGAGATCTCCAGCTTGTTAGTACCTGGAGATTGATAACCCTAGCTAGAGAGCAGCAGCACATAATCTGGAACTAAATACCTTATGATATCATAGGATATTTCTGGGAAGAAAAGGTGGCTTGATTGTATAGTAGTGTGCAGGGGAATGCTTCACTTAGGGTCAGAACTCCTGCCCCAATGCAGCCCCATGACATTTATGGGGTCCTACACACTTCCGTTTTGTCCCCCATGCTGTTTAACGTCTACATGAAACTACATGGCTTAGGGCCAGGGTACTCAGGGCAAGGCCATCCCCTACACAGCGTGGTGTAATCAGGGCCAGATTTAGGTTTGATGAGGCCCTAAGCTATTGAATGTAATGGGGCCCTTTATATGTCCAGATAACAGGTACAACAGCTTGACCTACATTCCACTGTGCTTCACTGCAGTCTGCAGCTGCATGCTACATGATGCCATGCAACCAGTCCATGCAGAATGTAGGCACCCTATATATAGAAATGAGCAAACCAGTGATATTTTAGGGAGCAGGCTAGCAGGCGGGGCCCAATACTTACATCATAGGAGCCTACACAACACAAAACACTGTTGCTGTATGTAGGTTTTACTTTATTTGTTTTTTATCTTATATTTTGGAAATGTACATCCAGTTGTTGTTTTTTCCTTTAAATTTTTTGGGCTATAGCTTGTTTCGCTTCTACGTAAATCCGGCACCATGTAATGGTTAGGAGCGGTGGTCTCTAATCTGGAGAACCAAGTTTGATTCCCCACTCCTCCCCATGAGCGGTGGACTCTAATCTGGTGAACCGGGTTGGTTTCCCTACACTTGAAGCCAGCTGGGTGACCTTGGGCTAGTCACAGTTCATTTTGAACTCTCTCAGCCTCACCTACCTCACAAGGTGTCTATTGTGGGGAGGGGAAGGGAAGGAGATTGTAAGCCAGTTTTATTCTCCTTAAAAGGTGGAGAAAATCTGCATATAAAAAACCAACTCTTCTTCTTCTTCCTCCTTCCATGCTGTCCAGCCCATGAGTTTAAATCTGCATCACAAGCCATGTTCTGTACTACCACCCAACCCTTTTTTTCTAATGGCACCTCATCTGTGGAATGTGAGGCTAACCTGGCACCTACGTTACTTTCTTTTAGATACCAGGCAAAAACATTTTGCTTGCCCAGGTATCTCTTTAAAATCATTTTAAAGCATACTCTTAGTCTGAAAATAGTTAAAGTCATTTTAGGCAGCTCAATTATTTTGTTCTTGTTATTCTCTGGTTTTGGTTTTAATTTATAATTTTTCATGTGTATGTTTTCTTAGGTTGTATTGTAGGCCACCTATGGCAGATTCCCCAGAAAGATAGTATTAAAATTTCCTAAATAAAGGTAAATTGAGCTTTTTAAAAGGTTTATTAAATTAACAGCTGGACTGCTCCAAGTACATACTTTTCCAGTTCCTTTATTGGCGGTCCTCTACTGACTGCTGTGTTGGATGGGAAGTCTCGGAGTCTGTCTTTTATGATAAAGCCAGTTGGCCAACTGAATGTGTTAGAAAGAGACTGAAGTTGTCTGAGGGCCCAATTTCTGAGGAAAACTGGATAATGATTTGTAGTCGTTTGTAGTCACATTTATACTGTAAGAATCCTAAGGATGATGGAAAGCCAATATTTACCCAAAGAATAAAACCATGGCTGTTAGCTGTTCTGGGCACCCAGGAGTTGATGACAAAATGTTATAACTTGAGGAGTCCAAAAAAAGCTGTGTGTTCATTGTAAATACTTCTAAGCATCATTTAAGCCTTATTTCTCCTATTCCTGGTAGTGAATAAAGGTTATTTTTTAATACTGTTTCCCCGATGTCTTATATGCAATAACTGCATTTAGAAGGTTACTTGGGTTGTCTGTAAGTAGAAAGTAGGAGTAGATACCACCCTGGTTGAACTACACAGCACACTACCTCTTCTTAAAGGGCCTTTTAAACCCCAACTTTCACAGCTGTTAAAGGATTTGTTAGCATTTGGGAAGTCCATCCTGGCTTTAAATTTGGAATGGAAACTATTCCTTAGTTTTCCTTGACTGCACACAAACCTGTGTTGAGACAACGCTCTTCATCAGTACCACTGACCTATAAAGGTTCAAATATTGATTAGTATTACCAGCACTAAGGGAATTCCTTCTTCAGATCCTTGGATCCAGTCAGTCAAGACCATCTAGTTTGGTTATATATCCTCCACCATTAGATATCTGAGGGCTGATTCACACATTAGTGTCTCCCACACCTCTTGTCTCCCACACGTCTGCCACAGAACCCGTCAGCGGTCATGCTCTGGGAGTTCAGTGCTAAGAATGTAATCCCCATGTGCACACAGCCCTGATTATGATCAGGACATACAGCACAATGGGAAAGGGTCTTCCAATGGCATTTTCCCAAACAGAAATGGCCCTGGAGTCCTACAATTTGCCCTGTTGGAAAAGCTTATGTGTAGCCCATTGGTATATACAAATGTCCCCAATGGAAGAAATAGTGGCTCTCCATAGCTGTTTCAGGTTGGGGAAATGGTGCAGGGGGAAAGGATTACAAACACTTTTCCTGTGCATGATGGTCTTACTGCAGTTTGGGCTGGTATGCATATTCCAAGTTGAAACTCCTTTTATGGGGCCTGTGGTGGACACAAGGACTTTGTAACATGGGAATTGGTTGTCCAGGTGCTTGCCAATCTGAGTAAACTTCAAGCACACAGCCCACAGTAATCCTACAAACCATATAGTTAGGGCCTAATTAATCCCACTGAAGCTGGCCTATTTAATTACACACGTCCCACACACACAAACACAAGGATGTGAACCACCTGCAAAAATCCTTTCCCAGGACAATTGTTAAAAGGACCCTCCAAATACCTGCTCCATCCTGTAGTGGCCAGCAGTTCCCATATTGCTCCAATGAAGAGAGACTGGGAGAGAGCTTTGCAGCAAATGCCCCGGCACGGAAGGGTAGGATTGCCTTATATAGGCTTCTTTGCAATCTTTCCATTTGGATTAACTAAACCTGGCAATATGTTGAGGTTCTACCCGCCTCACATGATCCCATGTCTCAAGAAGGGTGGAGCAAAAATGGTTCCCACTCCCATCTCGGTGGGAACCAAGCTTGGGTCCAATTCTAACTACTGTTTAAGGCACAAGAACAGGGCCAGTAAAATGTGGGAAGAAACCAAAGTTATGGGACTCATCAGAATCTTCTCTGGAAATGACATGAAATCATTAGGTCAATTTTATGGACATCTGCTGGATGTCCAAATATTCAATATGGACATGAGATTGGGTCTCAAGTGGATTGGGAACCTTACCTTACTATACAGTGAGGTCATCATTATCATGCAAGAGGGTCTTGGGACCTCAAACTCTGCTGCAACATCCCTTGGTTCCCTTCCGTTTCCCACTTTTTTACTCGGATAAGGGGGTGATAAAGGACGTCAAAGACTACAGTGGTGGAAGTCTGAGATCCACTTTGAAATATGACTGATGGGGGTGAACGCCAAAAATCCAATGTCCTCCTCCCATCTTGCTGTGCCTCTACTGGCAGCGGCAATCCTACATTCATCTGGTATTCTGGTCCTGCTACGAAGTACATGGCTGCATGTGATTTTGCAGTCATGCCTGAGAATATGTGTAAATTTTTTGTCCCCAAATTCCTTCAATGCTATTACAATGGCACTCATAAAATTGTAGCAGTAGGCGGGTGACAGGGACTGAGCAAGCATGAACAAAGGTTTAGCAGAAAGGAGGCAGTGGGATGGCTTTCATTTTCTTTTTAAATTATCTAAGGATTAAAGTGGGATTAGAAGAGTAAGTCTAAGCAGGTTTGAAGAGGTGGAGAAGAAAGGGTAGTAAGACAAAACTGGCTGTCTTGTCATTTTAATGAAAATTTTAATATGATCAAGGATAGAACTGAAGTTTGTAGAACTTTCAATAAAGAAAAGGATGGGTCTTTTTTTAAAAAGGAGAGTAGAGTCTTGAAAACAAGGCTCTGTGAGGCTAAGAAACAGAAATAAGGCTTGTTTCATCATTAGCATGACTCTTCACAAATGCTGTACATAGGAAAGGCCAACTGGAGAATGTGTTGAAAAAGGAGTGATCAGAGAGGTTTGAGGCATCTACACATTTTGTTGCTGCTGCTGTTGTTTTAGTGAGACCAACTAAGTTTTTTTTACATGTACACCTGACAATGTATAGCAGCTGTTTGAACACAAGCTTATTCTATCTAATCGGGAGAACTGGGTTGGTTTCCCCACTCCTACACATGAAGCCTGCTGGGTGACCTTGAGCTAGTCACAGTTCTCTCAGAACTCTCTAGGGCTCACCTACCTCACAAGGTGTCTGTTGTGGAGAGAGGAAGGGAAGGAGATTGTAAGCCGGCTTGATTCTCCTTAAAAGGTAGAGAAAGTTGGCATATAAAAGCCAACTCTTCTTTTTCTTCTTCTTCTATAGGTATACATGTTTGGTTGCACTTTCCTGTTAAATGCCCTTTTAGGGCCTAACTGCATGTTAAACTGTTGCCAGTTCCACCCTGGATCTTGTCAAACCAGGTATTGCACTGTCTGAAACTTAATTCCCAGGTGCATGGGGGCCTGGTTCGTATTGGTATCATGATGTATGGGGCTAGCTTTGCCCTAGCGTATATGCAAGAATTGGCAGAACAGCTCAAAGTAATCCAGTAATTCCAGAACATCTAGTTTAGGTATATCCTTGTTCTGCTGGCAGTTGGTATGATCTGACCCATTATGTTTGGTATGATCTGACCCATTATGATATAACAACAGAACTAGAGCCATTGGCCAAATGAGAAGTCAGGACATGGCCCAGACAAGCGCGATTGACATCTACCCCACTGCAGGGACTGCGGCATTATAATAGGGAAAGGGCCGGCAGTAAGTGGGAAGCCATCGCCCGAAAACATTGTAATTACCAAGATTCAAACACTTTTGTGGGATTGTCTTCCTTACTTCTAAAAATAGGACATCTCTGGTTTGGACACTGTGTGTGTTTGGGGTAGATTTATTTATAACTCAATCCAGCTGCTTTAAAAAAAGGAATTTAAACAGATTTTGTTTGGCTTCCTTCTCTGTTTGTTTGTTTGTTTGTTTGTTTGCTGGGGTTGAAGGAAGAAGCATTACAGGCAAGGAGCCAAAACCCAGAAGATTCTGATAAATGACATTAATGCTGCAGTGTCTGATAATGGCTATGTAAAGCAGCAGAATCAGAATACAATCACATGGGTAGCTGTCAGCATCCAAGCCAAGTTAATACCTTACCTACTGATAGACACAAGTTATCCGTATGTGTGAAATATTTTAATGCTGTTCCATAATGGCTCTGTCTAGTCAGATAACTCATAACAATGGCAGTGTGTAGTAGCACTTGGGATAATTGTTCAAAGGTTATAATTTTTGGTTGTGAGCTATTATAATGATTTGTTTTGTTTTTCTAGCATTCTTTATTCCCTGGAAGATGTCCCAGTTCTTCAGGCAGGAATGGGTATGCTGGGAGTTTTAATTCTTGTTTAAGATACAGTACATCTGAACTGTCATTTTTTTTAACAGGTGGATTTATCTAATAGCAAAAACAAAAAATTCATCTCTAAACACTGCTGTATTTATCAGCAGATGCCTGGTTAGCCTATAACTTGCTCATTAATGTGCAATGTTAAAGGCAGGGTTGCAAGAAGTACTGTGTGTAAAAAAAAAAGAAGAAGCCAGTGTCCATGGTGGCTGGGGCTGGATACTATCATTCCTCTCTCTTGGAGAGCCATGCATATATAGGTCTTTTATGCATAGGAGTTTTACCTGGCCCACTGTTTTCTGTTCTGAATCCTAAAAATGCTATGCCTGTTGTTGTTTGCCCTGGAGAAAGTCCTGGGGTTTCCAGAGTACTGCAGAATCACCAGCAGAAATTCGAAAGCGTCTGAGCCCTCGTCCCTTGAAAATGCTGCTTTGTAATTGGCTGTAGTGCTTACTATGAGAAAAACGCCCCCCCTCCTTTCTCCCACACTTTGGCTTATGTATGGAAATGGGGACGATTTAGACACAGGTGATTTATTATAAAGAATCAGACAATAAATACAAAGAGAGTGATAATGATAATAAATGGACAGAGGAGGGGAGAGGGGAAGTCAAAGATATATACGTTTGTTAATTGACAAGATAGAACTTATTAGATTACACAATATGTTAATGGATATTTGTAACTGAATCTGAATTAACTTGAAAAATAAAAAATATATATAAAAAAAAAAGAAATGGGGATGATTTGACCCGGGCTGATCTCAGGGGAGATCAAAGAATCATGTTACAACTGGATCGGGAAGACCCAGACATTGTGTTGCCTGGATTTAAAGTCATCTCTAAAGGATGGAAAACTCAGGCATAACCCCAACAAAAAACTGAGTTGGACCAGCGGAGAAAGTAAGTCAAAGCGCCCATGCATAAAACACTATAGTCAGGCGAATCCATTTACTCCCATTCCACCCACATTTGGAAGATCTGCAATAGTGAATGTAAATGTCATGGGTAGCCCTAAACATTTCCTACAGCTCGTGTTCATTGAGCATTGTAGACATGAGTGTAGACATGGGTCCAATCTCTGTTGACAAAGTGCCATGATCAGACCATTCTGTCCTGAAGGCTTATATGTGTCCCCCCTGCATAGGTGCTGAGCAGATTTATGCTCGCTCATTGAGACTTATGGATCCAACTGGTTTCCAGAATGCTCTGTGGGATCCAATGCCCTCCAGCAATTCATTAGATCTGCTGGCAGATGACTGGTACCATTGTCTCTCCTAAGCCATCAATATGATTGCTTCCCGGCATCTTCTTTGCCCCTGTTCTAAATTAGCCCCATGGTACACTACAGGACTAAAAGAGGAAAAAATAGGAGCTTAGATGACTTGAGCAAGTTTGGCGGCATACTCATGACAAAGCTACAAGAACATCTTATAGAATTCATCTTATATGAAAACATTTGAGGTGGCAGTGAAAGCCATGTAGAAATATTACTATATGGCCTCCATTGCATCTGCTAGCTCTCACCGGCAGAATTGTTTAGGGTAGTCAACTCATTATGTTTCTTTCTGGAGACTTCCAAAATATTAGTGATTCGGCACCTAGCTATGAGGCTTTTGTGAGCTATTTTATAGTCATAGTCTTGTCGCTCCACCATGACCTCCTGACCAACTCTGATACAGTGAGTGAACTGGAGGCCCCCTGGCCATCTTCTGGTCCTACTTTAGACCACTTCAGTTGACTCTCTCAAATGGAGGAGGGGAAGAGATGTTGTAAGCTGTTTTGGTTCCCTTTTAGTACGAAACGAAAGGTATAGATATAAAAATAAATAAATTTGGCCTGAGTAGCAATTAGGGGGACCTTTTATCACAAAACAGAGGGACCCCCTGTCAAAAATTGCAGGGCCCTTCCCCCAGAGCCCCTCCTTCCTCCCCCGGTGTGTGTGTGTGAGACCGTGAGTGGGGGATGGGCGCCGCAAGCCCTCTCTGCCCTGGGAATGCCTTATCAGCCCGGGGCCTACTGGGGTGTGTTTGTGTTCCCCCTAGCTCTGTGTACAGGGAGAGGGAAGAGGGGCTGGGCGGTTCCCCCAGTCGGTGGGTCTGTAAAGCCCTTCTGAGTGGTTTTTTTAACTCATGCCACCTCCAGCCAGGAGATTCCCAAACAAGTGGTTTTTTGACTATGAGGGGCTGGAGGCACATTAGCAGCTTCCACCCCTTACAGTACAGGCAGCCTAAAGTCTAGTTTTTAAAATTAAGCCTTTTTTTTCTAGCCCAAGCCAGAGAGAGCCTGGGCTTTCAGTCTCTGTGTTTTTTTTAACTGTGGTTACTGCTCCCCCTGTGCTCTCTTAGTGAAATAAAAGTAACCAGGGCTGTAGAGTAGGGCTGTTGAATTTTAAAAAATTCAGTATAGTTCGGATTCGGCCGAATTCGGCCCGTTTAGATTCGGGATATGCCGAAGTCCGAACTCCCCCACCTCGGGTCCGTTCAATTCGGCAGGAATTCAAAGTTCGGGGAAAAAATTCGGCCGAATAAAGCCATTAAAAACACAATCGCGCCTTTCCGCGGCTCTGGGGGGGGCATTTTTGGGGTTAGAGGTCCCAAACTTTCAGCAGAGCTTCAAAGGACGTTTATTGAAAGACTCCCCAAGTTTTGTAAAGATTGGGTCAGGGGGGGCTGAGATATGGGCCCTGAAAGGGGTCCCCCCACCCTTAATGTGCATCTCTCAGAAGAGCTTGCCGCCCACGCACAAAGCTCCCAGCCCCGACAACAGCTGAAAAGTTTGCAAAGCAACTGCAAAGCAACACAACCTTGTAAAACAACACCTTTGCAACAGGGAAAACCAGAAGACACACAACTGAAACCTCCCCCCTCAAACCAGGGAGCGAGAGACTCGAGGGGGAACACACACCCCAGGCAGAACCGACGAAAGCCCCCTTTGGCTTCCCCCCCACCCATAGAAACTGCTCCCTCCCCACACACACACAGACTCTGCTTTCCCCCACACACACACACATACACAGGAGAAAAAATAAAAATTAAAGCCCCCAAAGGGGTCTTACTGTGGCTGTCTTCTGTTCCATCAGGAGGGGCTGGGGAGGACTTGTAATCCAAGATGATTCCAATTAGGCACGGGATGTTTTGCTCTGGAGATGCACAGGATCGGCTGATCCATTCATCCCAATAGGGGAAAGGGGAAAGGGGAAAAGGGAAAGCCCATATCTCGGGACCCCCTGACCCAATGTTCACAAAACTTGGGTGGTCTCTTAAGAACACTTGTCTGAAACTCCGCTCAAAGTTTGGGATCTGCACCCCCAAAAAATGCGCCCCCTGCAGCCACGGAAAGAGAAAAGGGGGGAGGCGATATTTCTGCCCCCACTGAACCCATCTTTACAAAACTTGGGTGGTATCTTAAGAATAATTGTCTGAAGCTATGCTGAAAGTTTGGGGGCTATATCCCCAAAAAAGCGCCCCCTGCAGCCACATAAATGGAAAAAGGGGGGAGGGAAAAGGGGGAGAGCCCATATCTTGAGACCCCCTGACCCAATGTTTACAAAACTTGGGGGTATCTTAAGAAGCTTCATCTGAAGCTCCACTGAAAGTTTGGGGTCTGTACCCCCAAAAATGCGCCCCCTGCAGCCATGGAAAGAAAAAGGGGGGAGCCCATATCTCATGACCCCCTGACCCAATGTTTACAAAACTTGGGAGGTATCTTAAGAAGCTTCATCTGAAGCTCCACAGAAAGTTTTGTGTCTGTACCCCAAAAAATACGCCCCCTGCAGCCACAGAAAGGAGTGAATGTGCACAAGCACCCCACACACACACACGAGGATTTCGCTCTCTCTCTCTCTCTCCCTGGCCGGGCCGCACATCAGCTGATTCCTCCAGTACTCAATCCTGACTGATTGGCCAGAAGAAGACCCAGCTTGGCCACCGATTGGCCGGGGGAGGAGAATGCTGCTTACTGACGGTTATGGTGCTTACTGACGGCCCCGAATTTGCCGGATTTATTTGCGAACTCCCGAACTCGCTGAATTCAGCTCCCCGGTTGCCCGCCAGTTTTGAGTTCGGTTCCTCCCGAACTAAAAACCACCGAATAAGGGGAAATTCGGCTGATTTTCAGTTTGGGCCGAACCGAATCAACAGCCCTACTGTAGAGGTCTATACAAGGGGAAACGCCTCTAGGGAGGGGAAAGAGAGAGGGAGGGAGGAGCCAGCAGGAGGCTGGGGGTGTGTATGGAAACGCCTGTGATCTGCCACCGCCTCCATTGGGGAGGGGGAGGGGGGGTAGGCACTGCATAGCTGCTCCATCACAAGGCTTTTTTGCCCAATAAGTCGGCAATGGACAGAGAAAAAGCCCTCCCTTCCCCCTCAAACAAGCCCTGCAGACCCAAAGCCCCTGCTCTTTTAAAGTTGTTTTTTCTTTCCCACTTTATCTACAGCCCCTCCTTGCAAAAAACAAAAAACAAAACTGAAGAGATAGGCAGAGGGTGGGGGCTGGCTGCAAATGGTAATTTTTTTTTTTTTACAGAAGGGAACTGATTCCTAGCCCCCCTCATTCCGTTCCTGAACAGACAGAAGAAAACCAGCCCTCCAAACGCAAGTTCCTTGCAGGGAACTTTTGAGAAAAGCAGATTTTTAGCCCCAACTAACTTCTCCACCTCCAAAAGCCTGCTAGCTGTTTTATCTCCCGCTCCCCCCCCCCTGGCTGCTTATCAGCCCAGGCTTCCTGTTTTTAAAAGTCACGAGTTCAGAGAGAGACAGTGTAAAGAGAGAAAGAGAGAGAAGGAAAAATAGTTTAAAAGGTGAGTTCAGTAGATTAGGCATTCTAACCTTTGCAATAGTTGTTTCAATGCAGTGTTTTTTAAAAGGGGCTGACCCCCCCCCCCCAGTTTATTAGTGCTCTTGTGTTCAACCACATCTTACCCCAGCAGAGGCGTCCAGCGAAAAGAAAAGAAAGGCTGAGTTGGGTCTCCATTTTTTTTCCCTGTCAGCTGATCTGGCTGTAAGAATTTGATAGGCTGCTGGCAGATCATGTGCTCTCCACCCCCAGGGAGGGGAGGGGGAAGAGGGAGGAGGGAGTATGACACTTAGCCGAAGGGCTTTTACACAGACATATGGAAAGGGAGGGGGAGGGTTCTCTCTAGCTTACCCGTTATCTTTCTGAAACACCCTACTCGTGTGTTGTGTTTTCGATTGGGGGGTGCTTTTTGCGCCCAAATTCCTCCCTGCCACCCTGCAGACCCGCGGGGATCACGGCCCCTTCATCCCCCCACCCGGACGCACACGGGGAGAGGTCACTCCCCACCCTCCTGCTTACACGCTCCCAACACAGCACCCCCTAGTGGTCATTGGTTAAACCAGCTCGGAACGCCCCGTAAATCAGCAGGGCGCCCGGGCTCGCCGCCCCTGACCTGTGTGCCAAAGATCGGTGTTCTGGCCGGCTCTCTCCATGAGTGGGTGGGGGTGGCCCTCCTAACAAGGCTGTCGTTGTATTTTAAAAATGGCTCCGAACACCGCAAAAATCGGCGGGGTGGCCAGGCTCGCCGCCCCTGACCTCAGGGCCAAACTCACTGCTCTGGCCCCCTCTGGCTGTCAGGGGTGGTCCGCCGGGTAGGGCTGTCATGCTTTAAAAAAAAACCACCCGAGAGGGCAAAAACAGGGGGCGACTGTGTGTTTTGTTCATGTGTATGAGCCATCCTGCCTACGGCTAAAGAAAAAAAAAGCTGCGGGGGTCTGGTTCAAAACCTTACCTCTGTGTTTTATTTTTTTACTTTCAGGTCAACATCCCTGCCCCAGGATGGGGTGATGGCTGCCCGCTCGGAGGGGTTGAAGAGGGGAGTGGAGAGGGGCATTCATGGCTCTTAGTTAGAATAGAGACTAGTCCTGCTGCCTACCTATTCTCTCTAGGATCAGAGGAGTGTGTCTGTTATTGAGGGGTGCAGTGGAACACAGGCAGGATGCTGCTGCAGCCATCTTGTTTGTGGGGCTTCCTAGGGGCACCTGGTTGGCCACTGTGTGAACAGACTGCTGGACTGGGTGGGCCTGGGTCTGATCCCACAGGGCCTTTCTTACGTTCTTATTTTTTTTACTTTCACGGGGCAGCTAAGCAAGGAAGAGTCATTCAGCCCCTTAGAAAAATAGAAGGTTACTCCACCTATCTTCCCCCCTTAACAAACAGAATGCTTTTTTCTCCAACCTGTCATGCTTTTAACACTGTGTGTTTATCTAGAAAGTCAGCCCTGCAGGCTTGGCGTTAAGGGGCTAAAAAACAGTCTCTCTCAGGGGCTGGGTGGCGGGTGTCTGTGTGCCTTGAGAGAAAAAGCTGCCTGTGGGGGGTGTTTCAGAACCTTTCCTTTATGTTTTTTTTTTACTTTCACGGGGCCATCTAAGCAAACAGGAGTGTGAGAGCCCTCCCTCATTCAGCCCCTTCAACCACTTAGAAAAAAATAGAAGGCTCCAGCAGCTATCTCTCCCCCCTCCCCCTCGGGACCTTTCAATCCACAAACTCTCTGTCCTGTGGGGCCCCACTGCCTCTGAGGCAAAGTTTTCACACACACACACACAGAGAGAGAGAGGCGTTTAGAAAAAAAGATAAGGGAGCTACCCTGTCAGAGGCTGTCCCCCTAAAAACTCAGCTCATTCCACACCCGTGTGCTTCAGACACCCCCATCTGCTAGAAACTTTAAACCAGTGTGGTGTTGCCTGAGGAGGCATTCCCAAGGCAGAGAGGTTTGCTCCACCCACTCACGGTCACACACACACACACCGGGGGGAGGGTCTCTGGGGGAAGGGCCCTTCAATTTTTGACAGGGGGTCCCTCTGTTTTGTGATAAAAGGTCCCCCTAATTGCTACTGGCCTAGATGTCATCATGTACCAAGAGGCACTGGCTACACAATGACCTCGTTGTTTCTGTAACGAAAGCTACCTTTGTGTTTTTAGTGGTGCAAAAGCAGCAGCAATGAGGCATATAAATAGTTTAAAACAGGGCAAATTTCTGTACCCCACAAATATTTCACTGGGAGTAATGTTTGTGAAACATATCCCTCTCATGTTGGCTCAGCACTACACTGCAATGGATTTGATCACCAGAGACCTTACTTCCACCACTCCAAACCACCGCTCTTAACCACTGCACCAAGCTGGCTGCCACCCTAGAGAAGAAAAAACATGTTCTGTCTTTCTTGACAAGGAGGTCCAGTAATTTCCATGTCAGTGATGATGGAAGAAGGATCAGGAGCAGAACAAACTACAAATTGGAGGGTGTGGCAAGCCTTTTTATGCACCTGGATTTACCTGGGTGCAAATAGGGGTGGCAGTACTGTTACCTAGTCCAACCCCCCCCCCAATTAAAGTCAGTTATGGTACAGACCCCAAAAAGTATTATTTGGCCATATAAAACCAAAGGCATGGAGCAGCATCCTACAGAAGATCTCTGGGCTTTAAAATATCAGCATAGGAAAGCAATGCCAGTGTTCTCTCTCCCTCCTCTCTCACTGTTCCTGCCCCTGTTGAATGCAAGGGAGCATACAATAGGAAATAATAACAAAATAGAATTAGAAAACAAAACAATGGTAATGAAAGAAACAATAATGAAACAAAACTAAACAAAACAACCTAATAACAAAACAGTCCCTTTTGGAATTAATAACAAAAATTAAAGAAACCAAACTCCCATGTTCAAGTCTAATCCGAATTGCTACAAAAATATACAGTATTTGTAAAAGAAGCATCTCTCCACTAGAGGGCAGGTAAGCAAGCTTGCTGAGTTAATATGTCCTCATTTATGCTACATAGCCTTTATGTGAAATGTAATAGGTCTTTTTTTCTAAAAAGAATTTTCTAAGTTATAATGATTGTGCTGAGGTAATACATACAGACATGGAGCACATGATAGATTTATATCAGAATAAGATTGTAGAGTGACATTTCAGCAGTTAGTGTGTTTCATTTATTTCAAGTGGGGCTCTGACTGAATGCATGTATTTACCCAATTGACTCTGTATCATCTTAGACCTTTTAAAGGCTAAACCGAGCACAGAGATGTCTTGAAGACCTGGGCCCTACATGTACAGCAAGGACAGAAAGCTTGTGGTTTTCTTATGGAATAATATGGCTGAAAGCAATTTTTACATTAAGACATCCTGCCACCAGCATCCAAAATTCCAATCCAGGTCAGTAAAATTTCTTTTCAAACAAGACATTAAGTTTACAGCACAGTCTGAAGCAGAGGTTTTTTTTTTTCTTTTTGCCTTCAAGTCACAGCTGACTTATGGCAATCCCACAGGGCAGGGGTGTCAAACATAAGGCCCCAGGGCTGCGTCCAGCCCCCTTGAGAGCTCTTATCTGGCCTGGGAGCCAGCCGAGGAAGTTACCCCCCCCACTCTCACTCTCTCTCTCTCTCTCTCTCTCTCTCTCTCTCTCTCTCTCTCTCTCTCTCTCTCTCTCTCTCTCTCTCTCTCTCTCTCTCTCTTCTCTCTCTCTCCCTCAATCTGGGCTGGCGAGGCATGGTCTGGCCCGACCAAGTGACATTTATGTCATATCTGGCCCTTGTAACAATTAAATTCAACACCCCTGCCATAGGGTTTTCAAGGCAACCACCTTTGGTGGTGGTTTGCCATTGCCTGTCTCCAAGGCATGACCCTGATATTCCTTGGTGGGCTCCCATCCAAATACTAGCCCCTTTGAAAGGGTTAAAGTTGATGACGCCACATCCTATAAGCATTGTAAAACCTGTACTAGCCTATAGTAAACACTGCACTATGGTGTGTCGATACCATAACTGAAATACAAGACCAGGTCCCTCTTCACAACCAACGAGAGTTTTGGGGGGTGAAGCCTGAGGAGGGCAGGGTTTGAAGAGGGGAGGAACATCAATGCCATAGAGTCCAACTTCCAAAGTGGCCATTTTCTCCAGGTGAACTGATCTCTGTCGGCAGGAGATCAGTTGTAATAGCAGGAGATCTTCTGCCACTACCTGGAGGTTGGCAACCTAACAAGACCCATGGTTTCTTTTTGAAATTCAAATCAAGCCACACACAATAGGAAGTGAATAACCACCTGGTCAGGGTTCTTAAACTATATTATTATGTATAAGATTGGGATGTGGGTTTTAAGCTTGTATATTGGTGACCACTGAAGAAGGCCCCAGTGACTGAAACGTGTCTGGTCTTTTGTGGTTTATTGTGGGTTCATGTTTCATCAACACTATATAATATGGGTTTTTTTTTAATCTCAGCAAGACTTAGCTCTGCAATTATTTTACTGAAGCCAGTTTTTCAGGCCCTTTGTTTTTAATCATTAATTGGTGCACAATGAATAAATATTTCCCTTCATTTTCCAATGTTGTTGTCTTCACCTTAATCTCTCAGCCTTTTCATTTGATTTTTAGTTGAGTTTATTCCCCTTTTTCTTTTGATGTAATGGTACCAGTGTCAGAAATTGACTTGTATGAAATAGTCCTGGGTACAAAGGATAAGATTTTGGATCTTAATTTGAATCAGGACTTACTGGCCTCAATTCTGGCATCTGTTTTCATTGCCAAGACTAAACTCTGCAACATATGAAACACAAAAGTACCCCATGAGCAAGCTTTCTTACATATTAGGGATTCCGGCTTCCAGATCAGAGGAGAATGTTTCAAGAGATTCTTGAGCCCTTCCTGTCTCCTTCCCCCCACCCCCTGGAAATTAAGCATTGGTAAAGGGAAAGGAAGCCCTGACCTGGATGGCCCACGCTAGTCTGATCTCGTCAGATCTCAGAAGCTAAGCAGGGTCGGCCCTGCTTAGTATTTAGATGGGAGACCACCAAGGAAAACCCGGGTTGCTGTGCAGAGGAAGGCACTGGCAAACCACCTCTGTTAATCTCTTGCCATGAAAACCCCAAAAGGGGTCACCATAAGTTGGCTGCGACTTGATGGCACTTTACACACACACAAAGGGGAAGGAAGGGGAAGGTGGCAAAGTATAACCGTATCTCCTCAGATCTCGGAAGTTAAGAAGGGTCAGTATCAGGGCCGGTTTTAGGTTTGATGAGGCCCTAAGCTATTGAAGGTAATGGGGTCCTTTATATGTCCAGCTGTCCTTTGTCAACAACAAATTGTCGCTGTTTTTTGTGTTGAATATATGCTATATGGTAATTTATGCAGAATGTAGGCACCGTATATATATATATATATATATATATATATATATATATATATATATATATATATATATATATATATGGAAATGAGCAAACCAGTGATATTTTAGAGAACAGGCTGGCATGCGGGGCCCATTACTTACATCATAGAAGCCAACACAACACAAAACACTGTTGCTGTATGTAGGTTTTATTTTATTTGTTTTTTATCTTATATTTTGGAAATGTACATCCAGTTCTTTTTCCCTAAGATATAGCTTGTTTAGCTTATACGTAAATCCGGAACTGGTCAGTACTTGGAAGGGAGACCACCAAGGAAGCCTCTGCAGAGGCAGGCAATGGCAAACGGCCTCTGCTTCTCAGTTGCCTTGAAAGCCCCTTTTGGGGCAGCCAAAAGTCAACTGCGACTTGATGGCACTTTACACAAACATTGGTATTGAGAACGCTTGGTTAATGAAGACATTTTTCCACAAGAGGGAGCTACAACTCTTCCTTAGGCAGTATTTCCATTCTTCAGAATAAAGAGAATGCTAGTATTTTAAAGCTGTGGTTAAGCTTAATTGTTAAGCTATTTTCAGGCTTATCAGATTCACCTTTAGCTGATGCCTTTGTGGTAGAAAAGAATTAAGAGGGAATCAGGAAAAAAAGACAGAGGAAGAGGTTGATACAGTCATGAACTCACATGGGGTAGGGCACAATAATGGTGTGGAATATATGCCCAGGAGGGAGGGAGGGAGCAAATGTTCTCAGTATAAAAATGCAACTACAACCAATACCCAAATTGGGGTTCAGGTTCATTTGCATGGTGCTGTTTTGAGATCAACTACAACACACACTTAGTGGAAGGGAAAGGAAGTTTATTCATGGCCACAAACAGACTGACGCAAGGGAGTTTTTCAGTTTTCCTGAAAAATATGGCTGCTCTGGAGGGTGGACTCTATGGCATTATATCCCACTGAAGTCCCTCACCTCCACAAACTCCTACTTCCCCAGGCACCACCTCCAAATCTTCATGAATTTCCCAACCCAGATTTGGCAACCCTATCTATAGAGTCTCAAGCTGAAATCTTTCACATCACCTAGTAGGGTTGCCAACTGATCTCCAGACAAAAGACATCTGTTCCCCTAAACGAAATGGCTGGTGGACTCTGTGGCATTATGCCCCCTCTCCAAACCCTGCCCTCCCCAGGCTCCACTTCCAAATCACCATGAATTTCCAAGACAGGAGCTGGCAACCCTACCTATCCTCTTAACTGGAGATTCCAGATGCTGAACCTGAGACCCTCTGCTGTATGAATGAGCCATAGCCCCTCCCTTAGTGTATCTAGCATTACTCTTTCCAGATATGGTCAGCCATGATTTTTACACCAGGGCTATTCTTGAAGAACATCTAAACATATTGTGGGGCGGCACATCCCTGGGGTGTCCTGTCACAGGCCCTCCACCCTGGCTCAAGCTGGACCCTTTTCAAGCTTCAGTACAGGCAGGAGCAGCAAAAGCCACTCAACTCCAACCTCCCCAGGCCATTTTCACCTTAGCTGTGGTCCTCATTTAAAGGTAAGGTGCTCCACCCACTTTACCAATGGACTTAATCCTCCCATAATCTTTCCCTCCTCAGAGGAGGAACTTCCACTCCCTTCATCCAATCCCTTGCTGTGCCCTATTTTGTTGTCTGCCCTCACTCCCAGGATTCCTGGATTCCACCTTCCTCTGGGGAAATGTTCCCCTGCAGCCCAATGGGGCTTCTTGTGAAGTTCTCCTGCCCTCCTGCTCTGCTTTGGCTGGGGGAAACATTCCCCTGATGCCCAGTGGGGCTTCTCATGAGGTGCTCCTGCTCTTCTTTGGCTGTGGGCTACTGGCAGTCTCCTGACACTTCCTTTCTGTCAGTCATGGAGGAAGTGCCCTGCCCTTTCCGCCCGTTGACATTGTTGCTGGGAGAGACAGGCCCACGGGGCTTGGGGCTGCCAAGGATTCACCTGCCAGAGGGTGGCGCACAGTGGGCCAGGTCGATGAAGATGTTGAGGAGCTGCCTGAAAGTAAGCGCAGCAATGCCACTTGGGTCAGTGCAGCTTGGGGCGTGATGGAGGTACCCTGAGGGGAGCAAGGCGCATTCAATGCTGCTCCTGGAGAAATCTGGGAGGCCCATATAATGTAGGGTTGGCAGGTCCCTCTTCACCACTGTCAGGAGGTTTTTGGGGTGGAGCCTGAGAAAGATAGGGTTTGGGGAGGGGAGGGACTTCAATGTCATTGAGTCCAATTTCCAAAGCGGCCATTTTCTCCAGGTGAACTGATCTCTGTCGGCTGGAGATCAGTTGTAATAGCAGGAGATCTCCAGCTACTACCTGAAGGTTAGCAACCCTAATATGATGTGACAGTCATGGTGAACATAGTAGCACAAGTCTGTCTGAACTTTTGAATTTGGTCATCCTCGATGCTTATTCCAACCCAGCCACAAAAATCACATTGCCTCCTGTCTGAAGAGAGTGAACTATATATTGTCTGACCAAATGAATGTCATGGAATTCAATTTAGAAAACTAAAGAACCTTTGCCTTTGAAAAATATGATTCCATATTTTCAACATTTTCTGGACAGCAGATTATTTTATAGGAATGGAAAAGCTAGCATTTCGTTCTGAACAGGTTCAGAGGAGCAAAGGAGATTTCTACTCTCTCAGACTAGCAATTTGAATTTCTTGCTGCTGGATAGCATATGTGTTGAGTTTTATTTTTTTTTAAAAAAAAAACAGCAAGCATCTATCCTGCAGTATTTATTCAGCCATTCTTTTCAAAGACCTTATTCTGTAAGGCTGGAGTGTATGTATAAATTATCAATTGAAGTGCAGAGCCAACAGAAAGCTAGCTGTAGCACACTGTATTCTACAGAGCATGCAAGGTTTTGATATTGAGGACTGGGGTGTTAATAAAGAAGGACAGGAGATGGAAATTGATTAAAGAGAGTTTTCTGCGTACAGGGTAGCATTAGCAGGAGTTTGAAGTCAAGGAGAGGCGAGCAAGCTAGAGGTTGAAGAGAAATGGATCAGTGCAAAACAAGCGTGTGTTCAAAAAAGGCCCAGATGCTGCAATACAGTTTCTAGAGAAGCTTTTAAAGGTCATCTCAAGTTAGAGTTGCCAACCTCCAGGTAGTAGCTGGAGAGCTCCCGCTATTACAACTGATCTCCAGCCGATAGAGATCAGTTCACCTGGAGACAATGGCCACTTTGGCAATTGAAGTCCCTACCCTCCCCAAACCCTGCCCCCCTCAGGCTCTGCCCCCAAAACTTCCCACCGGTGGCAAAGAGAGACCTGTCAACCCCATTCTCAAGTCTTTGTGATCTAATCTCTTCCAGGAGTAGAGTTGCCAGCTCTGGGATGGGAAATACCTGGAGATTTTGGGGGAGGAGTCTGAGGGGGGCAGAGTTTGGCAAGGAGAGGGATTTCAATGCAATAGAGTCTAATTGACAAAGCAGCCATTTTCTCCAGTGGGAACTGATTTGTATCGCGTGGGGATCAGTTGTAATAGTGGGAGATCTCCAGCCACCACCTGGAGGTTGGCAATCCTATCCAGGAAGTTTTCAACAGTTTGCTGAAAGAACTTTAGTAAACATTGGCTATCACAGTGGAGCACCTACTGTGCCTGCCTGCAGCAGAAATGGTTTGATCATCTAATAGAAATCACATTCACTGCTTATTAGTGTGAATAGGCCAAAATCCATTAAGGAAGATCAAAGTCTACTCATAGTCCATTAGTTCAATCAATGCAATCTCAGTTTTATTTTTTAAATCAAACACTACCCAAACAGGGCACATAAATGATGGTGGCACGTGCATCAGAAATGTTCAGAACAATTTATTAGCAATAGCAACCTCTTCCAAAACCGTCAGACAGTGTCTTACATTTTAGGACATTTTAAAGCATGATTAAATAGGAAGCTGTCACATCCAGCCCTCAGACTGGTTTGGCAGCAGCCAATGAGAGGAAATCAAAGGCAATGCAATGCCTAGATCACTTCTTAAGAATCCCTTTACAAGTATCTAGAGCAACATGGTAATACCTTGTACCCATATAGTTTGATATCACAGTGTGTTCATGAAATGCATCACGCACCATGTGATGGAGTATAAAGTAAATTAATTTTAAATACACTGAAAAATGGGAATGTACGTTTTCATACATTCGTTGAGTTACATGGATTGGCTATAGATATAACCACAACCACGTTCCTCCAGATTTGTATTTCTAGAATGTAATTGTCTTTTAAGTTGTCCTGTCATGATTGAGAGTCTCCATGACTTGAGAATAGATAGGTATGCATTTTCTTTTTAAAAAACTAAATACTTGTGTATAGGGAAGGTCTAAGCTAATAAGAAGTAATGCATTTAACAGTTCTTAAGAATCTCTGCTTCCTGAACATAAGATCACATATACTTCTGGCTATCCATATTCAATTCTATGGTTAGGATCAGAATGGAGCTCAGTGTCAAGCAGTCCAGGGTCCCAAGGCAAGTCAGATGTCAGTTCAGTGAGGTCAAAGGCTGGCACAAGGACCTGGCCTGACAAGGGTCCAGTTTTAGAAGCAGCAAGCAAAAATCAGAAGGGCCCATAGGCAAGTCAAGAGGTTCAAGATAGGGAGGAGGTCAGCTACCCAAAAGGCTGCAGTGAAGGGGAGAGGTATCAGGCAAGGTCCCCTGCACAGAGACATAACCAAAATCTATACAATCAAATTCCAAAGGTCAGTTAATGGAAAAACATAATTCAAACGTTCAACAGATTTCCAATTCCAGTCCTATAAGTAGTAACCAATTTCAGTAGTGCTAAACATAACTAAAACATCTAGGAAAATTCTGAGTGAGAACACTCACCAAGTACCATCAGAGTTTCCAATTGATATAAATTAGGATTGTGCGTATCGATATACCCAAACTGAAAATAAACCCGAAATTAGCTGTTTCGGCAATATTCAGGTTTTGGTTTTACCAAATACCAAATCCTGGATATCTGCCCGAAGCTGAATAGGTGATTCACAAAAAACCCTAATATAAATATAACCTTTCTTCCTCAGGCATGCACACAATAAATGTTTACCTTCAAAGAACATTATTAATTTAAAAAGAAGCCCCTACCAGTAGTTGATATTCCTCAGCTGAAGTAATGAGAACAAAAATTCAATTTCCTAAGTGTTTCTGGAGACAAATCAGAGCCAAACTATGTTGGAGATCCATGGATTTTAATTCTTTAAAAACAGCCACACCTTGACCTGGATAACCCAGGGTAGCCTGATCTCATCAGGTCTCAGAAGCTAAGCAGGGTCAGCCTTGGCAAGTATTTAAATGGGAGATCACCAAGGAATATCAGGGTCGTGATGTGAAGGCAGGCAATGACAAACCACCTCTGAATGTCTCTTGCCTTGAAAACCCCATCAGGAGTTGCCTTAAGTCAGATGGGACTTGATGGGGGGAAAGCCACTGTGTTGTGAATTTAACTTTAAATAATTGTTTAGAATGTTTTGACACAGCAGGCCTGAAAGTTTGCTTTTAGGTTCTTGTGTAAATTTGCCAATATGTTTTTTTTTCACTTTTCCAGCAAATGTTACAGCTTCACCATTGAGAAGGATAACTTATGAATCAATGTCTAGAATAAATGCTAGAACAAATGGAAGGAAATGCAAAAATTATTTTCTGGAATGCTCAAAAATGTCTAACATCAAACCTTTAGAAAAAAATGAATTAGATGGTTTAGAAAGTCATATGAGGCTCACATAACTGTATCTATATAAGCTGGCCAAATTAAAAAAAAACCTGAATCATTCAAATCTGAGTTGTAGCAACAATACTTTTTTTCTGAAAAGGTTTGGTAAAAGGTTTAGAAATTGCATTTTATCTATAAATGCAGGATAGTTGTGACAAGGGATGATAAGCATTTTTATATAGGATTGATTTCTATGGGGTATGCCAGTGTTCTGTGTATCTATGTATTTTTTAAAAAAAAAATCAGATCTAGAGTGATCATTGACTGGGATCCAAAGTTTTCACCAAGACCTGGAATAAATAAACTTCTGACCTGTTTCTAGTCAGAAGACTAGTACTGTGGTTTAGTGATTAATGTGTTGCTTTAGAACAAAGAGTCTTTTGCTTTCTATGCGCCTGTTTAAGTAATGCCCCCCACAATGAGTAGGAGTAACTCTGCAGCAATGGGGAGAAGGGGGTAGAAAGACCAATTCAGAATTTTCAATTTTTTCAATCAGGTGGTTTTCAATCAGGAAAAGAGCACCGGAGCATTAGGGCTGTCAATTCGTTTCGTCCCGAACTGAAAAACAGCCGAATTTTCCCTTGGAGTCAATGCAAGTCAACCGACATTACCCTCTCCCATTATCTTCAATGGGCTGGGCAGCCTCTCCTATTGCTTCCAATGGGCTGACTTGTCATTCGTTTTAGTACATCCCTTTTAATAGCTTTATTCCAGTGGGCAGATTGGGGGACCCCTTCCGGGCCCCATAACTCAGGGGCCCCTGACCCAATCTTCACAAAACTTGGGGGTTCTTGCAAGAAGGGTCCCCTCAAGCTACACTGAAAGTGTGGGACCGCTACCTCCAAAAATCCCCCCTTTGGAGCCGCGGAAAGCCGCGAATGTGTTTGTAATGACTTTATTGCAATGGGCAGATTGGGGGACCCCTTCTGGGCCCCATATCTCGGGGGGCCCTGACCCAATATTCACAAAACGTGGGGGTTCTTGCAAGAAGGGTCCCCTCAAGCTACACTGAAAGTTTGGGACCTCGACCTCCAAACATGCCCCCCGGAGCTGCGGAAAGGCGCAAATATGCTTTAAATGGCTTTATTCGGCCGAATTTTTTCCCAAACTCCGAATCTCGCACCGAATTCCACGGATTCCGAATCGGGGAAGTTCGGACTTTGGCATTTTCCGAATCAAAATGGGCCACATTTTGCCGAATCTGAATTTTACCGAATTTTTTTCAACAGCCCTAAGGAGCATCAGTTTAGCCCCTTGTGCTCATGTGCCACAGCCCTGATGTAAATTACCACCCATATAGTGGCTCCTTTTTAGGATTAAAGGAAAAGCTCTCCAGCAAATGTGTAAGTTGACCCTGTGAAACAAGAAATGAATCAGGGAACCTGCTGAAATTGCTTTCTGTCCAGATTAAATATCCAACACTTGTTGTTGTTGTTGTTGTTGTTGTTATAAAGGTATCAAAAGTTTTTCCTCCATTTAAAAAATGTCCACCCCTGAGGTTTGATTTTATACTTTGATGCTGTTGTGAATCTTTACAAGCAGTTATAGACTTTTGTGTGCAGGGAATTCTGATGAAAATGCTGAGCGACAATAATCTGTGGGCTTGCAAATCACTTGTCACTGGGCTAAAATGTACTTTCCATAAAGAGGCAGGACCTGAAATGTTTACCAGCCCCATTCATTTTAACTGCAAGAGACATTCCCATGTTCAAATAGCATGAGCTGCAGTCTTGCTCTTTGTTTTCAAAAAATACTTTGCACAGGGTAGGGGCACTGTATTGCTTCATAGTGCAATCATTACTGCTGTGCAGTCAATGATAACACTGTTATTGGTTTTAAGAGATACATACTGGCTGCAACTTTAAGATGCGGTCCTGTCCACATATATTTTACAGTAAGTTTCATTGAAAGCAGTGCTACAGACTATCAAATACAGGTTTTTACATACATCCCAACTTTCCTTATTTATCAGGGACAATATATATATATATCCCACACCCTTCACAAATGGAACTCAAAGTAGTTTATTAAAATGCTATTGGTGAGTCTCTAATGTCAACATTCTTGAGGATTCAGCTTCCTGCTTCAATTTCAGTGATCCCCAGCATGGTACCTATAGATGCCATGGTGCCCACCAATGTGTTTCTTGGTGGCCACTTTTTTCTTCCCTAAAGCAACTCCCCATCAAAGCAAAGAACCAGTTCTGGCTTTCCTCCTTCTCATGGGAGCAACAAGAGCTTCAGGACAGTACAGGAAGTATCACCTTTGTGTCTCCAAGGAGCATCCATTAGGAAAAAACTGCCTCCATAGTTTGAAATCTCCTTACATTTTGTGGCCCTTCCCAATGTTTTTTGTGACTGGCTCAGTCCTTGTGGCAGATATTTTTTAATTGGTCCCAAACCCTCCATTTATGGCAACATTGTGTGTATGTGTGTGTGTGTGTGTGTGTACAGCACCCACTGTGTGTTCTCAAAATTCCAAAGGTGGCAATTAATTCCACAAGGTTGGGACCCTGCTCTAGTTGGATCCCTGGGTTGGGAGAGATAATGTTACTATGTGTGCATGATTGTAAACAATAAGGCACCAAGTCATGCACAACCCACCCATTCACATTAAGCTTTTTGAAGTCTATTTTGAACCATTGTTGTCAATTAGGCTTTTGTGGTTTATCTTTAGCCCAAAAATCCACTGTTTGTTGCATGAATAAAGGATGGACTGAATAAATGAATGTAACAGACTGTGGTGCTGCCTCAGTGATCACCAATAAGACATTCATAAAGCAAACCTACATTGGTCACACTATGTGTTTTCTCTATAGTGAACTGGCTCACACTATCACATTATTTATTTATCATTTATTTCCTGCACTTATAGCCTGACCTCGTCACTAAGACTCAAAGCAGATGACAAAATTAGAGTATGCATGTGAGCCTGTCTTTCTCTCCTCCTGCACAGCAATATTGTGAGGAGTAAAGGAGGTAAAGAGAAGCCCTTGGTAAGCAGGGGGGAAACGGGAAATTGTGACAGCACCCTCCCCCAATGCTACCCATGTACCAATAGGCTGAGAAGAAGAAGTGGTTATGACAGAACTGATGCCAGCTGCTCAAAGGATGTGGAAAAATGGATTTTCTGCCCTTGTTGCATCAAAATCTAAATACCTAAACAAGCTGCATGTGGAACCAGAGCTAAGGTTGAACCTTCCTTCGCTTCAACCAAATTTCCAATCTCTGAAAACTGCAAAAGAGCATCTCATGAAATGACTCAGTGCAATAAATAAGCAAACATACCTTCTAGAGTCTGAATAAATAATATATTTGGCAATATATCTGTATTAATATGTTTGAAATGTATATAGATGCTGTTGCGATTAATAAAATGGAAAGTCATTTAAAAATGTTACTGAAGCTTTTTGTCATTATGTATTTTCTCAATCAATGGCTACTAATACAACAACCTCTATCGTGAGGGGGTAGATTGCCAACCTCCAGGTAATAGCAGAAGATCTCCTGCTATTACAACTGATCTCCAGCTGATAGAGATCAGTTCACCAGGAGAAAATGGCCACTTTGGCAATTGGACTCTGTGGTGTTGAAGTCCTTCTCCTCCCTAAACCCCGCCCTCCTCAGGCTCCGCCCCAAAAATCTCCTGCCAATAGCGAAGAGGGACCTGGCAACCCTATGAGGGGGTCCGCAATTTTTTTTTTGATGTTGAAAAGGTGCTCTCATGCTCAAAAAGGTTGGAAACCAGTCGATTAAAGAAGACAGTTTAAAAATATTGGGGACAATGCAGCAACTGGATTACAAACATTCAAAATGGATACAGACACGATAATATATACAGCAAGCAGTGCAATACAGTACAACACTACTCCTCATCCTTCTCAGCAATCCCATTTGCTACAATCCCATGCCCTTTATATATATATCATTTCATTCTGCCCTTCAATTTACGAATGCCCTCATGGAGACTAATTGGTGTTTAGCATGAGAAATATATATATATAAAAAGAAAAGTGGAGTATAAATGAAGTAAATAAATTAAAGAAATAATAAATAAATAAATGAGAATGTCATAACCAAGGGGCCAGGCTGATTGCCTAGATCCTCTATTGGATTGGTGCCCTGATAGGAAGAAAGTTCTAATCAGAAAAAAAGACTTTATTCACTTGTCCCTCGTACCTATCACTACTTCAGTCATAAAGATTCCTCATCAGCATAGTGTTGTACTGGTATATGTATGAAGGAGGGTTCTATATACATCTTTCAGGAAATCATCTCAGTGGGTTTTTAAATTATTTAGTTACTCATATCTTGCTTTTCTTTAGAAAGTTAGGAATAGTTTACATGGGCTCCCACAGGTCACACACATTTGGCTTCTTCCTGACCTTTTGAGCTGAAAGTGTTCCAGGTTTGTAGAAACCTTCTGACCTGAAAATAAAAATATTTTATAGAAATAAATAGTTTCAGCGACGCTACTCTATTGAATGCTTCCAGATAATTCACTAAACATTCTTTTTCCACACTAGTATGATGGACAATTAATTCTTTGTACTCTTCTTTTTGCAGAGAAAGGGGAAACAAAGAGATGTAGTCTTGCAATGAGCCTTTTATTTTTGTGGTCAAATCTGTGTATATAAATTGCCCATTTTCTTTTTCACTGTCATCTATTTATATTACCAATATTATTCAGGGCATTGTAGTAATTAACCTGAATAAAGGAGTGAGTCAATTTTTCCCTAGTACCCAGAAATATCCTTCCACTGGCTCAGAAGCTACCATGACAATTGCATCCTTGCATAAGAACATATGTTAATGAATTCTTTGTTCATATGAATAATAATTGTAAATGTTTTATCATTTCATTCTGCCCTTCAATTTAGGAATGCCCTCATGGAGACTAATTGGTGTTTAGCATGAGAAATATGTTAGATGTTGCAATTTATAACTCATTGTAGCCCTTAAGAACACAAGAAAGGCCCTGCTAGATCAGACCAAGGCCCATCAAGTCCAGCAGTCTGTTCACACAGTGGCCAGCCAGGTGCCTCTAGGAAGCCACAAACAAGTCAGCCCTTGGTTCTTGTAGGTTATCCGGGCTGTGTAACCGTGGTCTTGGAATTTTCTTTCCTGACGTTTCGCCAGCAACTGTGGCAGGCATCTTCAGAGTAGTAACACTGAAGGACAGTGTCTCTCAGTGTCAAGGGTGTAGGAAGAGTAATATATAGTCAGAAAGGGGTTGGGCTTGAGCTGAGTATTGTCCTGCAAAAGTATTGTCCTGTAAGTATCAAGATAATGTGCTAATGAGGGTATGGTATGTTAATATGGAACCATTGTATCCTGAAGTGATCTGTTAATGTGTGTAATCCAAAGCTAATCTGTATGGCTATTGTTGAATGTTGTCTTTGTCTGGAGGTTTTTCAGGGCAGGAAGCCAAGCCTTATTCATTCTTAAACTCTCCTCTTTTCTGTTAAAGTTGTGCTGATGTTTATGAATTTCAATGGCTTCTCTGTGCAATCTGACAAAATAGTTGGTAGAATTGTCCAGTCTTTCAGTGTCTTGGAATAAGACCCTGTGTCCTGTTTGTGTCAGTCCATGTTCAGCCACTGCTGATTTCTCAGGTTGGCCAAGTCTGCAGTATCTTTCATGTTCTTTTATCCTTGTTTGTATGCTGCGTTTTGTGGTCCCGATGTAAACTTCTCCACAGCTGCAAGGTATACGATATACTCCTGCAGAGGTGAGGGGGTCTCTTTTGTCTTTTGCTGATCGTAGCATTTGTTGTATTTTCTTGGTGGGTTTAAACACTGTTTGTAGGTTTTTTTTCAAAAGTTTCTCCATCCTATCAGTGACTCCTTTAATAAATGGCAAGAATACCTTTCCTATGGGAGACTGTTTTTCTTGAGTTTTCTGATTTTTGTTTGGTTTAATGGCCCTTCTGATTTCATTCTTGGAGTAGCCGTTTGCTAGCAGTGCATGATTTAGATGATTAGTTTCTTCCTTGAGAAACTGTGGTTCACAGATCCGTCTTGCACGGTCCATTAATGTTTTGATTATTCCTCTTTTCTGTCGGGGGTGGTGGTTGGAGTTTTTGTGTAAGTAGCGATCTGTGTGAGTTGGTTTCCGGTAGACCTTGTGACCTAACTGAAGGTTTGATTTACGGATGACAAGGGTGTCAAGAAATGGGAGTTTACCCTCAATTTCCTTTTCCATGGTAAACTGAATGTTTGGATGGATATTATTAAGATGGTTTAGAAAGTCCATTAATTTTTCTTCACCATGGCTCCAAATGGTAAATGTATCATCTACGAACCTGAACCAGACTGTAGGTTTGTAAGGTGCTGATTCTAATGCTGTCTTTTCAAAATATTCCATGTAAAAGTTTGCTATTACTGGACTGAGTGGACTTCCCATAGCTACTCCATCAATCTGTTCATAAAATTCTTGATCCCATAGGAAATAACTTGTTGTCAAACAATGGTGAAATAAGGCTGTTAACAAGAAGTCAGCCCTTCTTGTTCTCAACCTAGAAGAGCCGCTCTGTGAACAATAAACCATTCCCTGTGTTAATCTAGAGACAAGAAATAGATGCTTGGTGGAAAATGGGAACAGAGGATAAGCAGGAAACAAAACAGCATGGTCTAACATACATAACTGGTCCATTAAGGTCAATTTGAAGTCCAAGCATATTTCTCCAGTTCCGGCTATCAGATTTTGATCTCACCCTCTCTCCAAAGAGCTGATTGCTGTGTACAAAGAACACATCCACTTTACTCTTGAAATAACCCATTTGAGGTGCCTTAATTAGAGACTCATTGACCCAAAATCACTCAAAAGGATGTGAGAAAGTAAGGAAGTCAGCCAAGAGAATACTGAACCTTGAGGGTACTGAAACATTGTTAGTTGTTCACCAGTGCAAGTACCTGAATCATGTGAGCAGGGGTAGTTGTAGTGACCCTAGGGCTCTGGGCAAAAGTCCAAGATATGGCCCCAGAATCACCACCCATCAGGGCCAAGCAAAGACTGACCCTTACCCCCATGTGGTGGGCAGGAGGAGCCACCACTGCAGCAGGAAGCCAGCTGCCCAAGCAGCAGATGGGGCAGTTACAAGCAGTAGCAGGAGCTTGCTCTTCTTGTCCCCCACTCCTTTGATGGGGCAGGGCTGTTGGCAGTTGGTGCCTTGCCAAGTATGGGGCCTGGGGCAATTGCCACTGTCGCCACTGGCTAAGACCATCCCTACCTGTGAGTTTTGTTACAAATATGAGTGATCCTTTGTTTTTATTTTGATGCTGTCTCATGAGTACTTTTGCCCAATTCCTTTTCTCCTTGAATTAATTATTCCTGGACACTCTGATTCATATCCTATGACATTGTTTCTTTGTGATTGTCTCTTGCCACTATAAAGGGTTTCCTTCGGTGTGCACTTGCTTCCTCCACAGAACTTCTGCCTGAAATGTTGACGAGTTAATACTGGAGCTATGCAGAACTTCACTCCCTCATATTTGTAGTTGGCTGTATCTCCTGCAGCAGCCATTTTGTAGTTGGCTCCACCTCATGTAGCAGCAGAGTTTGACATAACAAAATTCAAAACATGTAAAGATGTGTACATTTTATTTTACTAAGTTCTTTAAAACACTTTTATGCCAATTTGCAACCTAACCTAGGGCCCCCAAAGCAGCAAACAATCAAAACTATTAAAATACATTTATATACAGACAATTAACAACAATTAAACATACTTGACATATAATGATAAATAATGTGCAAGACGAAATAGGGCAGTCATAAGAAAATTGCAAGCCAAGAACTTTACAGTGGCAGTAAAATTTGAATTTAACTAAGCATTTCTTAATTGAATTTAACTAAGCATTTCTTAATTAATATATATTGTCCATGTAATTTCTCTTGCTCATTGGATCAGATTATAAATTACTGGGACATTAGTTATAGATTTTTTTATTGATGGCTATGTAGAAATGTCTATCAATTTTCAACTAGGTACACTTGACAACAGCTCAAATGAGGACAAATATAAGTCAGCATCACTCACATTTTAAAGTGAATTAGGTTACTTTGTAGAGCAGCTTTCCGACTGCCGAGAGAAAATGAACGACTGGCATCATAAACTACTTGCATTATTGGCCTCAGAATGCATTAAATGCTGGAGGCAAATCTAATTAACTTTCTAATCAAGGTATCAAAGTATGGGAAGGAACTGCCAATGAAAATATTTATAGTATCAATTTTGACCTATTGAGAAGTATAAAATGCCATCTCTAGTCCCAGTCTGTCCCGTTTAGCCTTCTGAGGAGGCAAAGTTGCTAGAATTAAGAGCCTTAGTTGAAAAGGCGTTATTATCTAGACTATTCTTGCATAAACCTTGAGACAAAAAGGGGGAACAGTTCCTGATTGAGCTTCGTTTTGACATTTAAAGATATGATCATTCCTCTGCATGTGCACCAATTATTACTGTTTTGACATTTAAACACTGAAGACCCTTATTAGGTAAAAATTTCAAAGCTCCCATATCAAAGGAAGCAGAACACGCTTTGCTGCAGGATCTTTGATGTCGTCAGCCAATCTCTGTCATTGTCACTGATTATTTTATTTGTGCCTTGACGAGCCTTTATCCAGACAGACTGCCTAAACCCAATGAAAATGGTGGGGGGATCCTAGATAAGGGTTAAATATATGATTATCTCAGCAAATTAATGCAATAATTCTCTTTGGCCTAGTGGCGTAGTGGTTAGGAGTGATGGGCTTTAATCTGGAGAACTGGGTTTGATTCTCCACTCCACACGAGTGGTGGAGTGAACCAGGTTTGTTTCCCAATCCTCCACATGAAGCCTGCTGAGTAACCTTGGCCTAGTCACAGTTCTCTCCAAACTCTCTCAGCCCCACCTACTTCACAAAGTGTCTGTTGTGGGAAGAGGAAGGGAAGGCGGTTGTAAGCCACTTTGAGACTCCTAAAGGTTAGAGTTGCCACCCTCCAGGTAGTAGCTGGCGATCTCCTGCTATTACAACTGATCTCCAGCTGATAGAGATCAGTTCACCTGGAGAAAATGGCTGCTTTGGCAATTGGACTCTATGACATTGAAGTCCCTCCCCAAACCCCACCCTCCTCAGGCTCCACCCCAAAAACCTCCCACCGGTGGCAAAGAGGGACCCAGCAACCCTACTAAAGGTAGAGAAAAGCAGGGTATAAGAACCAATTCTTCTTCTTCAAATCATGCCCATAGTGCCTAGAAAGTGAGGGCTTCAAGTATTATATTACCACTGAGATTTTGTTCAATTGCCCCAGTGTAGAACTTAGGGTTGCCAGGCATGGCCTACCAACCAGCAGGAGACCAGGGAGAATGGGGTGGGGGTGGCCATCAGCAATGGCTTGACATTACTTCCAGGGAATCTCATAAATGACATCAACCTTCTTTATAAATCAGTGATTCTTAAGGAGGTACAATGTCTCTTCCAGGGTTTCCCAGAAGTGACATCATGCTATTGGCCCAGCAGCCCCCCAGTGACATCATGCCATTTGCCCAGCAGCCATTTTTAAAAATTTTCTCCCACTGTCTAACCAAGAGGTGGTGGTAAATGGGAGCTGGGTATAACAGTGGGATATTTTTTTAAAAAAATGGCTGCTGGGCAAATGGCATGATGTCACTGGGGGGCTGGCAACCCTGATAGAGCTCTATATCTGCACACAGGATTCCTAGGGACAGGGTGGGGTTCAACGACATTTGTGTCAAAGGCTGGAGTAACTCTCTGTGTTCATGCAAAAGTGAGAGCATGGTGTTAGTTCCTCCAACTGACTGACAGAGCAGTTCTACGCAGTTACTCTAATACAAGCCCATGAATTTTAGTGGGTAGAGTGGAGTAACCCTGGGTAGGTCTGCAACTGTGAGAGCTGTGGCAACCATGACAGTTTTGTATCAAGCATGTAATGGAAGTTCTGGGCTTTCCAGGTACACGTGAAGCTGCCTTATACTGAATCAGACCCTTGGTCCATCAAAGTCAGTATTGTCTACTCAGACCGGCAGCAGCTCTCCAGGGTCTCAGGTAGAGGTCTTTCACATCACCTACTTGCCTGGTTCCTTTAATTGGAGATACCAGGGATTGAATCTGGGACCTTCTGCATGCCAAGCAGATGCTCTACCACTGAGTCACAGCCCCTCCACAGGCCCAATTCTGATAATGACCACAGTGTGTGAATACTAGTGGTTTCAGCATTCTCTTACTATCCTCCAGATTTATGAAACATTGTTTTTTTAAAAAGCAGAACAACCTCCTTCCTGCTAATTTTATATTATTTTCTCCTTTAATTCAGGCAACTATGCAAATACATAATTGCATTTCAAAAACAAAATTTAATTAGATTGCCTGGGCTTTGTCTCCAGATAAACCATGTTTTCATTTCCTCTGATTTGCATAGGTGTGTATTGGTTCGTTTCACTCCTTTCCAAAGAAGCCTTTCAACCTGCCAAAGTGACTCATTTAAGAAAAAAATACACAGCCTTTTCATGTAAAATCTAATTAAGTAGCCCAGAAGACTTTGCCCTGCTGAGCCTTTCAAAGGGTCCCCACCTCCTTTTTGTGTACCAGAGCATTCAGCCTCCTCCATGGATATACACTGAGCATATTAATGAATGTCTCTGCTAACAATATCTTGCTCCAACTTTCTCAATGAATATAATCTCAATTCCTAGACCTAGACAAACGTCTTTATTTAAACCAGTGCTGTAAATATCAATCCGCCAATCTCATCCTTGCATTAAAAACTGTACAAAGACATTTCACAATAGTAACTGTGGTAAATGAATCTTTTTTCACAAAGCAAACAATCAAGCCGAAAAGCAAGTCAAACTGGATAGCTCCAGTGATTTGATGAAATTGGTAATTATTTACTTTGGTATAATAATTTGTCTAGCTGATGATTCTCTGTTGAGTTATGAATCAATCATCTTTTCTTTTCAGCAGTTCTTCTCTCACTTGGAAAGGTAAATGAGATTCTCGCTATGCCCAGTTAGTTTTTTGCAGTTTAGACACACCAAACCAGCTGCTTTGTAGGAGATTCGTGTGCAGAGGTTCGTTAATTTTAGTCCCTTTTTCTCAATGAAATTCATGATGGTCTGCAAAACCAGTTGTTTTATGGCCACCTGCCCATGTTTAATATTAGCAGCCTTTTCCTTTTCAAGCTATCATTGATTGCTGTGAATTATGTGACCGTACCACCAATCAAGCACCCTTTTGTTTGGTCAGTATCTCCTCTAGGCTATGCAAGAGTAGCTTCTTCTCATGCCAGCATTGTCCAAGTCGCCAGAGCAACACTACCATGAGAAGTGCCCATGTAATGAGATTGTCCCACATACATCACTTCAGAGACTCATGGTCTTTTTTTGAGCTATACCCTGTGGGTTAGGTCAGGGACTACACTGTTCTCTGAAACTTTCAAATCCAGCCTGGGGGTGCTTTGGTATTCTTCTAATGTCCAAGAGCTGGATAAAGAAAGAAATGAAAGTGCAAGAGGTCAGCTGCAAAGCGTGATACTGCCAGAACTTTTATATTCTTTCATTTTGGAATATGTTTCAGTGACTCATGATTCTTAGTTTCAATACAATTTAAAAAAAATTAAAAAAGATGAAATGCACAAACTTTTCTGAAGGGTTTGATGGACACTATCTTTTAAAACCGGTATTGGGATAATCCTCTTAAGTCAAGTTTGTCCTTCATGCCACACATTTCTTTAAAGCTACCACAGAGCAGAATGCTGGAACTTTTTTTGTCCTAGCTCCAATGCAGTGTCCTAGTAATAGCTATCAATCTCTTCACAAATCTGTCTCGCTTAAAATTCCATTCTGCAGTTGCTTCTCTGTTTTCCCTTTTGCCTTCAAATGTGAAGGCTTGTAATTCTTTTGAGGTATCCTGGAGCCTTTTCAAGAATGATGAAGATACTACCTGAATCAGAATATATTTTGACCTACAGTATAAAGGAATATTGTACTCTTCCAGCTTCAGTGTTTGGTAAGTTTTAAAACTCGATTCTGCACCATTTAATATATAAAGCAGCCAGGCACCCTTCCATCATGCCTCATGATGGACTCAATTCCATCAAAAGACCCCTCTCCTAATTTCCATTAGGTCATCAGAAGAAATGAAGGCAGTAGCTAACCATATTTCCAACATGCTTGGACACAGCTACAGGCAAAAGTCCACCTCTCTCTAGCTTTTTAAATTCCCTTTATTTATTTACTTTTTAAATATAAAATATTTTGAAAACAGTTGTGTTGAGAAGTTATATATTCTATATGAATGTAATAAAATGAGAGAGCCAGCATGGTGCAGTGGTTAAAGTGTCAAACTAGGATCTGGGAAACCAAATTCAAATCCCCACTCGCACCATGGAAGCTTGCTGGGTGACCCTGAGCCAGTCACACACTCTGAGCCTTGACCCTGGCTAGTATTTGGATGGGAGACCTCCAAGGAATACACAGAGGCAGGCAATGGCAAACCACCTTCAAACGTCTCTTGCCTTGAAACCCTACAGGGTCATCATAATTCAGCTTTGACTTGACAGCAATAAATAAAGAAAACAAATACACAATTTATATGTAAAATTAAAATTTGCATTGGTTGCTATTGTATTAAATCATACATACTGCAGTTATATAAAATGACATGCTGTTGGTTGCCAGTCCCCTGGTGGGGGCAGGGCATCTCCTACTGCTGCCTATTATTTTCTGCCACCACTCTGAGAGGTTTTACCAAAGAGCTTCCAGCAATTCCTAGACAGGCATGACATCACTATCAGGATTTTCCTGGAAATATTGCCATCGCTGATGTCCCCCCCTCCCCGCCCGCCCCAGTCTCCCAATGGTTCCCATACCAGGCCTGGCAGTCCTAGACCCTTGACATATTTTGTTCAGTATTATCTACCACGATTAGCAGTGACTTTCAGTAAAAGGTCTCAGGCCTGCTGCCCAAGTTGCTTTTATAATTGGAGAGGCCAGGGATCGAGTCTGGCACTATATGCATGTGAAGTATATTCTCTACCTCTGAACTAGAACTAATATTGCAAACTCTTGGTGTAACTATTAAGCATTGGTTCTTGTAGGTTATCCAGGCTGTGTGACCGTGGTCTTGGTATTTTCTTTCCTGACGTTTCGCCAGCAGCTGTGGCAGGCATCTTCAGAGGAGTAACACTGAAGGACACGAGCAACACTGAAGGACAGTGTCCTTCAGTGTTGCTCCTCTGAAGATGCCTGCCACAGCTGCTGGCGAAACGTCAGGAAAGAAAATACCAAGACCACGGTCACACAGCCCGGATAACCTACAAGAACCAATGAACTCTGATCGTGAAAGCCTTCAACAATATTTTTAACTATTAAGCACTTATTAATTGTCGTTACCAGTGGGAGCCTATAAGGACTTGTGGGAGGCATCTAATCTCCCCCTCCCCCACTATTTCTTTTTCCCTTGCCTGAAAGCCTGCAAAACCTCTCCCCTTTCCCTGCTCCCTTCTCTCCTTCCCATCCACCAGCCAACCTACCTTTATTTGCACCTTTGTCTTCATCTCCTCTTCCCCCTCCAATATCCTCTATCTACGAAAACTGTGTCCCAGTTGTGTGTCATGCCAATTGGTCATGTCAATGAAAAACTGGCCAGCTTGCAGTCTTAGCTATAGCCCCTTCCTAAAGTAAGAGAAATCACAATGTACGCTTTCCCTCATAGACAACTTTACTAAGCCAAAATATTATTTTTGTTGCATAAAGAACCAATAGCCTTTGAAAACTGATTCTCTGTTCAATGAAATGACAAATTGAGCCGTATTGCAATAGCTGTTTTTAAAAGTTCATTTTGCACTTTCAGAGTCTGTAGGAAGCTATAAAATGCATCTGAATTGTGGCTGAAATATTGCATGGCAAAATGTCTACTGTGTGTAACAACTCGCAAGTAATTTTGCCTGCAGCATTTCTTTGAACAGTTAGTGGCTGCGTTTAGCTTGCAAGCTGTGTAAATATTCTCCACATGTGCAATTCACTAAAGCTGTCATAAATTCACTGATATAGGCCCAAGCTCAACACAGAATTTTAAAATAACTTGTCAAAGCTCTTGCAAAATAATTATTTTTCATTGCATAAAGTAGGAAGTTCACAGTTGTTGATCCTATGAATATTGTAGAAGATCCACTTTCTCAGTTATTATTTTCTTTAAAGAGATGATTTATTTATTTAAAACATTTTATGCCATCTTCCCACCCAATCAGGGTCCACAAGGCAGCACACACACAAAAACATTAAAAAATTTAATACAATTAAAACATTTGATTCAATTAAAACACATAAACATATGAAAATATAAAATTCGTTTGAACAACACTAGAAGGAGAGCCAAAAACCATTGTTGGGAGTATGCCAGACAAAAAGTTTTCACCTGCTGGCAAAAGCCACCAAAAGAGGGAGACAGTCGAAAGTCTCTGGGGAGGGAGTTCCAGAGTTTTGGTGCCATAATGGAGAAGGCCCTTTCTTGGGTTGCAACCTGTCTAGCCTCAGATGGTGTGGGCATAGGGTTGCCAACCTCCAGGTACTAGCTGGAGATCTCCTGCTATTACAACTGATCTCTAGCCAATAGAAATCAGGTCACCTGGATAAAATGGTCAGTTTGGCAATTGGACTCTGTGGCATTGAAGTCCCTCCCCTCCCCAAACCCCGCCCTCCTCAGGCTCCTCAGTATGCCAACAGAATCCCAATCCTGTCTCACAGTCCCACCACTAGATACATAATCCCAAACCCAGCAGTGTCCCAGACAAGGCATCAAACCAGGGTGATAGAATTCTGATAGACCACAGTGACATCGCCTCCCCGCCTGCCATTGCTGAGTACCATGGGGGCCACTGAGTAACACCTTCCCCATCCCCTAACCAGGTCTCAGTGATACTTGCCAGGTCAGCCCTCTCAACCAGAATTAAATCATGGATGGTTGCCACTTTGCCGGTAACTGACCTTGCATTTAAAAGTAACATATTAAAGTCCAGCAGGAAGTTCATATAGTCATCAGCATCACCCTGGCTGGAAGAAGAACCAGAAGGGGCAAAAGCACTCAAATGTCTGCTTCCCCTTGCCTGATGAAGTGAAGATATTTCTAGTTACCTTTGTGGCTGATGGGGCAGTCCCATGGGGCTCAGCCAGTGGGCGGAGGCTTCTCACGGCTCGATCGGATGTAAAAACAACTGAGCAGGAAGTGCCACACTGCCATCTAGGGTTGCCAGGTCCCTCTTCGACACCGGTGGGAGATTTTTGGGGTGGATCCTGAGGAGGGCGGGGTTTGGGGAGGGGAGGGACTTCAATGCCATAGAGTTCAATTGCCAAAGCAGCCATTTTTCTCCTGGTGATCTGATCTCTATCAGCTGAAGATCAGTTGTATTAGCAGGAGATCTCCTGCTACTACCTGGCAGTTGGCAACCCTACTGCCATCCGTGTGATGATGTGATCTGAACCAACGAGCCAGGCCTTCAAAATCCCATGGGGAGATCAGGAAGGGGGATGAAGTGGTCTCAAGAGAGCAGACTCAGAGGGGGGGAAGCAGTAACAGGGAGAACAGAGGTGCAGAATGGGGACAAAGAGACGGCTGTCATCACAGCTGGTAACAGGAAAGAGAGCCCCAAGATATACATGCTGAATGTGGAAGATTGGAGATATCATGAAGTTGCAGAGCTGGAGTTGAAAACGGGAGGGCTGACAGCAAAACACTGGGGCTGCTGGAGGGAGTGCCTGCAACTGACAAGAGCTACAAACTAGTTTGCTCAGAACCAGCAAAGGCAGAGATGGGAGAGCAGAGTCAGGAGACGTCAAGGAAGGAAAGAGTTTACCCAGCACTTTGCAGTACAGAAGGGGTAGGACTTAGGGAAAGTGCCAGCCCTCGTGAAGATCCAAGTGGGTGGAATGATGAGAGGCTGAAGAAATTAGTCCTTGGGAGGACAGAGGGCAAAGGCCTCCAGCAGTCTGCAAGGAAGGGCATTGGACTGAAGACTAGGGTTTCCAGCGCTGGGTTGGGAAATACCTGGAGATTTTAGGGGTGGAGCCTGAGGAGGGTGGGGTTTGGAGAGGAGAAGGACTTCAATACCATAGAGTCCAGTTGCCAAAGCTGCCATTTTCTCCAGGTGAACTGATCTTTATCGGCTGGAGATCAGTTGTAATAGCAGGAGCTCTCCAGCCACCACTTGGAGATTGGCAACCCTAATGAGAGAGAAGAGGCAACAAATAAAAATCAGAATAGGATCATAACTAATTAGCTGGGAAAGGAGAAAGCAATGGTGATTTTGCAGAATCTGGCTACTATTGCTGAAGAAGAATTATAATATTTTATTCTTTATTTGTTGAAAGTATTTACTAGCTCTTGTAGGTTAACCGGGCTGTGTGACCGTGGTCTTGGTATTTTCTTTCCTGACGTTTCGCCAGCAGCTGTGGCAGGCATCTTCAGAGGAGTAACACTGAGGGACAGTTATTTTAAAATAAATAAAATAAACAGTGTCCCTCAGTGTTACTCCTCTGAAGATGCCTGCCACAGCTGCTGGCGAAACATCAGGAAACAAAATACCAAGACCACGGTCACACAACCCGGATAACCTACTAGAACCAATGAACTCTGACCATGAAAGCCTTCGACAATATTTACTAGCTGTTTCCTTAAAAAAAAAAAAAAAAAACGTTCAAAGCAATGTACATGGGGGGAGTAAAACACAGTTACACCTAAGGAATTAATAGGTTACAGCCAATAGCAAAATAAAACCATATTAAGAAAATGCCATGGTTTATCAATATTAATTTGCTGAAAGCAAAACCCTGACATTGGCATTAATGGGCATTAATGGGCAATCGTTAGCAACTCACAGTAATGAGAATAAAGCCTGCATAGAAATGCTCCTGTGCAAGATACTGAAGCTTCGGATGTGTGTTTTTTTGTGTGTGTGTGTGTGTGTGTGAGTGGGGGGGGACCAAGGGAGGCAACAAGATCAAAAATCTTGACATTTCTGCATCTCTGTCTCTCCACCTTTTCTAAAATAAAAGTTACTTTATCTTCCCCAGAAAGACATCCAAGAGACTCTCTGGCACTTTCTGTTTCCACTGCCTCTTCACAGAGTCTGAAGCTGTTCAGAGAAGTGCATTAAACCTACACAGATGACCTTTCCAGCAATGTGCTTGTGAACTAAGTATAAATCTGCCTGCATTTTAAATCCCATTGATTGCAAAGGAAGATATTTAAGCACAAGCTTAACTCATCCACTGAACTGAGTAGGGCTTCAAAGTGATTTACTGTGGTTCCTTCATGTCATGTGGTATTAGAAAAGTCAAAAGTTAGCTGACAAATGCTAAAAGCACAGGTTTATTTTTTAAAACTAGATATAAGGACAAGTAATCAAATGAGGCTACCGTATGACAGCAAATTCAGCATGTTTAAATTTGACAAATACATCATCTGGTCTGATTATGGACCATTTAGACCTAGTTATTGTGATGGATATTGACAGGATCCTGGGATTGGTGAAGGCTACCACATGTGCACTGAACCCTTGCCCATCCTGGCTGCTAAAATCATGTAAGAATCAGATAAATGAGGCCTTGATGACTATTATAAATTAGTGATTAACCTAGAGCACTTTCCCTCAAGCACTCAAAGAGGTGGTCATCTGTCCACTACTTAAAAAAATCCCTAGATAAAAATGATGTTGCTAATTATTGCCCAGTCTCTAATCTACTTTTTCTAGGCAAAGTGATTGAGAAATCAGTAGCCGACCAGCTCCAGGTCTTCTTGGATAATTCATGGGCTCTAGACCCTTTCCAGACTGGTTTCAGGCCTGGCTATGGGGCAGAGATGGGTCTAGTGGCTTTAGTTGAGTATCTCCATTTGCTTTTTGTTACTCCTCCTGGATCTGTCTGCAGTCTTCGATACAGTAGAACATACCACCCTATTGAGGCATTTTGAGGCAGAAGCAGGTATCAGGGGATGTGCCTTGGACTGGTTTAAATCACTCCTCATGAATCCAACTCAAAGGGTTGCTGTTGGAGACCAGCTGTCTTCAGTTTGGGAGTTATCTTATGGAGTTCCTCAGTGTGCAACCTTATTCCCCATGTTATTAAGGTTTCCAACTTCCAGGTGGTGGCTGGAGATCTCCCACTATTACAACTGATCTTCAGCTGATAGAGATCAGTTCACCTGGAGAAAATGGCCACTTTGGCAATTGGACTCTATGACATTGAAGTCTTTCCCCTCTCCAAACCCTACCCTCCTTAGACTCCGCTCCCAAAATCTCCAGGTATTTCCCAACACGGAGCTGGCATCCCTACGTGTTATTCAACCGCTAAGGAAAGCCTTTAGGAGAAATCATGTATAGCTTTGGGGAGGGGCTGTGGCTCAGTGGTAGAGCATCTGCTTGACATGCAGAAGGTCCCAGGTTCAATCCCTGCCCTGGCATCTCCAGTTAAAGGGACTAAGCAGGTAGGTGATGTGAAAGACCTCTGCCTGAGACCCTGGAGAGTTGCTGCCGGTCTGAGTAGACAATGCTGACTTTGATGGACCAAGGGTCTGATTCAGTATAAGGCAGCTTCATGTGTTTCGTGTGTTTCATGTGTTAACTGGATATCATCAATATACGAATGGCACTCAGCTTTACATCTCTCTGCCAAAATCCCCTGGTGATGCAGTAGAGGTCCTGAGCAACTACCCGAGTGCTGTGGTCAAATGGCTGGAAGCAAATAAATTGAAACTAAACCCAGACCAGGTGAAAGTTATACTGGTTGGGAAGGTGGATGTCTTGAAGGCCCTTGTGCTTCTCACTTTCAATGCGGTTCACCTAATACTTGCTGACTCAGTTAAGAGCCTTGGGGTTATACTGGATCCAACATTACTGCTGGAGAAGCAAGCTAATACAGCTTCAAAAAAATACATTCTTCCAGCACAGTTTAACCTGAAAGTGGTCCCCTACCTTGACCCGGCTGATCTGACAACCTGGATCCATGCCATAGTAGCATCAAGACTAGACTACTACTGTAACGCCCTCTACATAGGTCTCCCCTCAAAGTAAATTTAGAGACTCCAGTTAGTTCAAAATACTGCAGTCAGGTTATTATTGGGAGTTAGGCTACTGTATTGCTACCTATCGGTGTAAGTATAGTCCAGGCTAGGTAGTTTCTACACCATGTAATGTATCATGTTTCAAAGCTCATGCTTTATTTCAGCTTTGTTTGAGATTTCTGTTTGTTTTCAGATTTTTGTAGTCCAAACCCCATTGTATTGTTCATTGAATGTCCCATCCTGCTCATTGTACTTGATTTAAACTATGTAAGCAGCCTTGAGTCTCAAGGAGAAAGGCGGACTATAAATAATGAAAGTAGTAGTAGTAAATGGAGGAGGAGGAGGAGGACGTAGGAGACCAGGTCTCCCAGTCTCCCTCTCTGTTGCCAGCTGGTGGGAGGAGAAAAAAGTTTTTAAATGATGATACGCTGTCACTGACGCGGGACCCAGCGGATTACGCAGGTTGTCCAGGAAAACACCACCAGAACTCCTTGCTACTCGAAAAGCAGTGCTTGTTTATTTTACAGTGCACAGATATAATACAAACTCCTCTTACACTCATAGCATCCTGACACATAAGCTTCCATTCTATACAGCTTTATACAATATGCCATCTCAGGCAACCAATCACAGTAGATGCTAAGTCATTCACCTGTTGCTAGTACATTGCATCAGCCATCTGGCCCAAACCGGTTCTGGCCAGATCCTACAGGCTATCCAGGGACTTTCCAGACTTATGACATCATAACAGATCTACTTGATATCAGTGCAACCTGTCAAACTAATCTGACAGCCTTGCATCTCTGACAACACTTTGCATCTCCAGAAAACACCCAGAAATGACATCACATCGTTGGTGTGATGTTGATATGATGCTGTAGAATCTGGGCAAAACTTTGTTATAAAATCATAAGAGTTTTGCCCAAATCCCAGAGTATCACATTGATGTCAGTCCAGCAATGTGAGGTCGCTTCCTGGCATTTGCTGGAAGTGATGGTGTGCCATCAGCATGCCTTAGGGCCCCCTGTCTCTGCCCCGACTGCTTGCCAGCCATCAGCTGCTACTTTTGACATCATATGCAAATAAGATGTAGATTTTGCCACTGCCTTCATTACAGAAATAATTTACGAAGCTATTAAGACTTACATTCCCTAATTTGTTTTAAGTAAAATATACGTCCTCAGCCAAGCAGTAAAAAAAAAAAATCTGTTACTAACTTTTATGCACCTTGGAGAATTTCTTGTTTCTAGTTTCCTCCTTCAATTGTCTGGGAAATAAACTATAATGACCCCTCTAGACCATGAGATACAACCTTTTATATAGCAGGATGGATTGATGAAGGAAATACTTCTCTTTGGGGAACACTAGAGATCTGAGTGTAATGCTGAAAAATCAAATCTTCAAATGCTGACAAAATTTTACCCTTCACAAATATAATTCCCTTTTGGCACGTGGCTAAAGGGCACAAAGAGAACATACATCAACTTCAGGTTTCAGACGTGTTTAAAAAATAAATGACACTATATGCAAATCAGCTTGGAAATGTTTATTCGTATTTAAAATTCCTTTGCATAGCAGCAGTTATCATCTCCCCTGACCCCTGTCACCAAAGTAAAAACCCTTTTTATGTTTTATGGGACAAAAGGAAAGATGTTACTGTTAGTGGCATTCCATTATGTAATATGTTGCAACTGATGTCTTTGTAATTCTACAGGATATGTACATATATATGAGTCGGTACCTGATTATAGAGATGAATGGCAAGGAATGCCAAAAGTTCCACTTTTGTATTATTATCAGCTAGGAGCCATTAATAACGCTGAGTAATCTTCCACTTTACAAATATTCATTTGTTCTTGAAGCAATATCTTAATCCTGGCCACTGAGAGATGCATCCACTTCTACTTTTCCAAACTTCCTAGGACAAAGCTATTGGGTTAGCTGTTACAGTGTTATTACTCCACATGTTTGTACTTCACTCAATATCATATGAGTTCACCTTACCCATTCCATTAACCTGTAAAAGTCATAAGAATTCAAAGAAAGGTATGAGGCTCAACAGCCCTGAATTCTTTGTGGATAATCCCAAAATAATAATAACCTGAACTAATTCCTACAAGTAGTTTGGGGTGGTTGTACTGATCATATCTGCCTATTTTTTTTAAAAAAAAAAATCTTGCTTCCAAGGGACAGCATATTGTTGTCTGTATTTCTTCCAGGACAGCATATTGTTGTCTGTATTGCTCTCCCTCTACAAAAATGGAACTCCCTCTAGAGCAGGGTTGCCAACTTCAGCTTGGGAAATCCCTGGAATTTCGGGGTTGAGCATGGGAAAGGTGGAGTAAAAAAATGGAAGTGATATAGGTAGCTCTAGTAACTGCAAGAAACACTATGGTAAAACCATAGAGTTTCTAGCAATTCCTAGACTTATTCTATGTCCATTCCATTTTTTTTACTATGACATAGTGTGGCAGCCAGTGCTACAGGGTTTAAAAAAAAATTCTCCTGCTGCTATTCTGAGTAGTGGCAGTCAATGAAATGAGGGCAGGGGATCCCCTGCCCCCACCAGAGAAATGGGACCCTGACAACTTCCTCATTTTTTATTGGCAGCCCCTCAGTGGTTTATGATATTATACTAGTAAATGAGAATGATACCTGTCTGGGCCTGTAACTATAGGGGTTATATGGGGACAATGCCCCCTTAGAAATATGTCATACCCCCTCTCTGATTTCCCAGCTTTCATTTTAAAATATCTTGTTCTTTTCCATAAGGAATGTTTGTAAGCAGTTTTCTGCCAAATTGCCTCAGAAGGAATAGGGAAGGGAAAGGTAAAAGATGCTCTGCAGGTGAGTCAGATAATCTCTTACTGAGCAAATTCATTCTCACCTGTTCTGGTCCATAATCTTTTCTCCCCTGGCCAGTGGCTTCTTTGATTCTCTCCTTTTTGACATCCATGGCAACAAGTAGGAGCACTGGGCCGAAATTATGTGATTTTCCTCAAGATTACATCAGGCCATGAGAGGAGGGAGGGCATAGCAGACAAACGAATGACTAGTTTCACTCAGCTTGGTATTTGTATTTAATGACAAATTGCAAGCCATTTTCCTGCAGCTTACCTATGTGAAAACATGCACATCTCTGAGGATGTGTAGAATGCTTTTTGCTCACCAACAGATAGCTGCTGTCAAGCTCTTCACTTCACATTCCCCTAAAGCAGGTGTCGGCAAACTCATTAGTCAAAAGAGCCAAATATTAACAGTACAACGATTGAGATTTCTTTTGAGAGCCAAATTTCTTGAACTTAAACTATATAGGTAGGTACACTGTTTATTAACTTAATAAACTTTAATTAAAGTTTTAAGTCTTAATTAAACAATAGGTACACTGAATAAAACTTGATATCATACTTAATAGTGATCTTATTTATTGATAAAAATTAAATTGTAAGTCCCTGCCATTTCCCCCTTCCTGCCTAAAGTCCTCGTCTGGAGGCCTGGTCTACCGCCATAAAAGCCTATTGGTAGACCTGGCCTCCGGCTGAGTCCCATTGGGAGGCCAGGTCTACCCACTGGCTTTCTTGGCAGTAGACCTGTCCTCCAGAGGGCCATAGAAGCCAATTGGTAGACATGGCCTCCCAATGGGACTCAGCGGGAGGCCAAGTCTACCAAAGGAAGCCCGCCCTGCCCAACAGCTGATAGGTGGGTGGGGGGGCAGGAACCACCGAGTCGCCCGCCCAGCAATCGTGCGGCTAGAGGGGAGGGGAGGCTTTAGCCTCCCAACCATTGAGGGCAAGGGAAAGGGGGACCTGGCCATTCTCCACGGCGGGGGGTGGGGGAGAGACAGCGCGCCCGCTCGCGTGCTCTCTCGCTCTCAGGTGCGCCGGCTCCGCAGCCCGGCTTCCGGCGTGAGAGGGCGCGAGAGCAGGGGCTCTGAACCAAGTTCGGAGAGCTGCACTCAATGGGCCAAAGAGCCGCATGTGGCTCGGGAGCCGCAGTTTGCAGACCCCTGCCCTAAAGGGCTCAAGGATTTAAGAGACATAATGTCCAGACAGTTTTAAACTCCAAAGTCACAAGAGAAAATAACTACTGTAATGTGTTGAGGGTTAAGGGGGCATAATGACTTCAATTGCTTTGATAATTGGACTCTATGGCATTGAAGTCCTGCCCCTCCCCAAACCCCACCCTCCTCAGGCTCCACCCCTAAAATCTCCAGATGGTGGAGAAGAGGGGCAACCCTAATAATTCATCACAAAGTACTCCTGGAATTTCTTCCAGGGGAGAAACCCCCTTCCATATGATGTTTGAGAATTCGGGTCAGAAAACTGTGGTGCAAAACAAATGAAAAACTTCCCTTGCATAAATGGCCTAAGTGTCATAACCAGCACTTTGAGACTGTAAGTTGAGTAGTAGCTAACATAACATAACGTAACGTAACGTAACGTAACGTAACGTAACGTAACGTAACGTAACGTAACGTAACGTAACATAACATAACATAACATAACATAACATAACAACATAACATAACATAACATAAAGCACAGATGAAACATATACTCTTCATACCAGAGAGGGGGTTTTTCGGGGGGGGTGATTGTAAGAGACAAATGTAGGTCGCAGTTTAGGAAACAAGGCACCAATGTGGGCGAGACCTTCAAAAATGTGCACCTTCCATCCACATGACATGTAAAAACACTTTGCAATCTTTCCAAACAGATCATATGAAACCAGGTTTGGGAAAGACTGCAGCAAAGCAAGGGAAGATCTCATATGGATCTTCCAAAAAACCTTGCCCCCCTTTAAATGCCAAACTGGAGCAAAGCCTCCGTGTGAAAGCAACCTTAGTGGGAGCAGTGCACAATTCCAAAAACATGTCCAGTTGATCTATAGGGGTAGCTAAACAACAACCTGCCCCAAAGCCACCAAGCAAGATAATAACTGAGCTCCACCACAATTCGGATTTTGATCTTCAAGTTCAGCATTCTAATCAGTAGGCAAAACTATGTTTTCTTCCTTTCAGTAAGGCAGGAATTACATGAAATTAAGGCCGGTCAGGGTCTTACACTGCTCATCTTTCTCTCTAATGCCCCCTCACAGACACTAACCTTACAACAATAACTTTTTTGCTCGTGTGCTAAACAGTGAAATGCATCATTTATTCTTCATGGCCATTAGTTAACAACAAGCTTTGCCATATTTATCTGCAGTCTGAGATAAGACAACATGGCTTTAATTACAAATGGTTCACATATTGAAATTTGTTTTCCCCCCACAAGAATTGATTTATCATTTTCTTAAACAAAAGGTTAGAGCTCATTTATGCAGCAATGCTGCCTTTTAAATGAAGAATTATGCAGCCGTTTACATCACAATGAAGTTGCATAACACGTTAGATATGGGATGCTGACAGCAGGACAAGAAATGCCTAGGCAGCTGAGGCGCTTCTGGAATATTAATATGAAGGCAACCTGTTCCTAGTCTTATAAAGGGATTTGGGCCTGAGAGTAATAACAGCGGTTGTCATTTAAATAATTGGTTCCTGAAACTTAAAGGCAACAGATTGCACTAAATTTACTTCTGGGTAAAGGGAAGATGACTGGGGAAGGCACTGACAAACCACCCCGCAAACAAAGTCTGCCTTGGAAACGTCAGGATGTTGATAAGCCTGTCTTATTGTATCAATACTCAATAACAATAAAACAGTCGGAGGTTGAAGATTCAAAGCAGTTTGTTTTATTGGCCAATACACAAAACGCCTGGTGAAAATTGCCCCAAAGCGCAGGACAATTCACACACACATCAAAGCATTGCAAGCATGAATATAGACTTCCATAATGGGTGGTTACAGAGGCGTAATACACACGTAAGACCCAACTGCCCAATACTTGGGACCCCCACATTAGCATAACCTATTACAGAATTGAAGGCGTTACAGAGAAAGTGTTGATCTAATGCTCTCTAATGAGCAGAGAAGACCCACCAGTGTCAGGTGCTTCTGTGTTTGATCCTAAGTTTCTGCAGTTCTTTTTATCTTGGACTCTGCCAGCTGCCAAAGCTAACTAAGGGAGTTTTCCTAGCTGGCCCTTATGAGTGGGGGGGGCAGCTTATGAGAGCATACTGGGGCCTTCTATGGATTCTCTAATTAGCTTCTAACTAGTCAAGCCAGGCCTCTTATACTCAAGGCCTTTAACATATATGTGCTTGGTGTGACTTTAATCATAGATGCCAACTCTTATACACTGAGTATGGCATATTCATAAGTGCAGATTATACTTTATTGATTACAAAGAATATACTTCAAATCAAAGAATACATTTCCCATAGCATATAATGATTCAGGCATTTCAATGTGACGTCACCCCATGGGTCAGGAATGACCCGGTGCTTGCACAGGGGACCTTTACCTTTACCTTAGATGGGGAAAGGCTCATAGCTTGGGCCTTGCCCTGTTACTTGCGTGACCACAGCCTCAACAGTCTTCTCACTAGGGTTGCCAATTCCAGCTTGGGAAATCCCTGGACATCCCCTGGGGATGTAACCTGGGGAAGAGAGGGGTCTTAGCAGCCCTTTTTTCCCAGGGAAACTGATTTCAGTAGTCAATGTAGTAGTTCACTTGTAATTCCAGGTGATCTCAGTAGTAGTTCACTTGTAATTCCAGGAGATCTCCAGGTCCCACCTGGAGGTTGGAAGCCCTACTTCTCACACTGCTTTGGGATTGCACTGGGAATGGGGTCTGCTGCTATGTCTGTGAAGGGAGAGTGACTAGGGAGAGTGACTATACCTAACACTGGAGCAGCCACAGAAAGGCCTCGTATAGCCTAGAGAGGCAGCGGGGCTGTACCACCTTTTTGGTGGTTTGGCCTTGTTTTTTTCAATGGGGAATTTCCCCCTTTTTTCTTTATTTTTATTTTTAAATTACTTTTTTCCCCTCTGTGGTGGCTGGGAAGCCTCAGAGGAGGAGGCCTGGCTCTGCAGAGAAGGGACAGTTGGGGACGAGTTAGCAGAGAAGGGGGAAGAGTTAGCAGGTCAGCTTCTGTGACAGACTTTTTGATGACCAACTCAAGGGGTCTCAGTGTGACAACCTGAGAGGAGCTGCCTTCATTAGTATAATTTATTTTTTGGTAATTTCTTACAATGTTTCTTTGCAATCCCATAATTTGCTTTTTATTTATTTTTAATGTTATCTGCAGTTTTGTGTACAAATGGAAATAACAAAATTTCACACCAAGAAGAAAACAAACAAAAAATTAATAGTTTGCCCTCCTCCTTTAATGTTCATTAATTAAACATATGTTGATCTCATTTCCTCTTTGCAACCCCAGACTGCGTAAAAAAAAAAAATGAGGGAGGAGACCACATTGCAAGATATGACTGTTCCAACAAGAAATAGGAAATTATCAACCACATCATCAACCAGCCCAACCCTCCTGTTAGGGGCATCAGTAGCACTTTGCTAATCTGTTCAAAAATCAAGGGTAAAATAAATAAATAAACAAATAAATAAAAATAATGCAAGCACTAAACCTACTCTAAAAGAAGACAGGAAGGCAGCATCGAAAACACTTGACTGCAATAATTTGGCAGTAGCATTATCTGGATCATAATAAGTGTATGTACAAATGATGGCAATTAAAAACACACATGTCCCATATATAGCAAAACATTCCATATCAGGTACTGCAAGTATAATAATAATACAAGTATTATTATTAATACAAGTAGTAGTAATAATACTTTTTATTATTATTATTATTATTATTATTATTTTATCAGCTTATATACTGAATTAAATAAACTGTGCTTACTTGCAGAGCTGAGGAGCCCCGTGGCGCAGAGTGTTAAGCTGCAGTACTGCAGTCCAAAGCTCTGCTCACGACCTGAGTTTGATCCCAACGGAAGTTGGTTTCAGGTAGCCGGCTCAAGGTTGACTCAGCCTTCCATCCTTCCGAGGTCGGTAAAATGAGTACCCAGCTTGCTGGGGGGAAAGGGAAGATGACTGGGGAAGGCACTGGCAAACCACCCCGTAAACAAAGTCTGCCTTGGAAACGTCAGGATGTGACGTCACCCCATGGGTCAGGAATGACCCGGTGCTTGCACAGGGGACCTTTACCTTTACTTGCAGAGCTAGGAATTTTAAATAGCCTTTCAGATGGATTTACCATCTATATTTCCACCCTTCCTGTGCCAAATTTAAAAAGAAAAGGCCCCAGGCACAGCTGAAGCTATTTTTAGAACTAGTGTAGGCCTCATTTTAAGTGATAATACGCTAAAGCAGCCCAGACTGTCACATACTGAAGAATAATTACAATCAAGCTCATGAAACTTTAACACACAAAAACTGCTGCATTATTTAGAACATTAATGTGGTTTCAGGAAAAGTAATTACTGGTTATCTATTGCCGGAGGCATCATTTGCTGTCTAACTCCAGGGGTGCTGTCTGAGCAGAGATCAAGGCTGAATGCACGAAACGTCTGAAGCAGGGCTACAACCAATGCTTTTCTGTGGCGGTTGCCTTGCTGCAATGAATCTAAACTATATGTGTGGATGGGGGGTAATAAATAAAATGAAGCTAAGAAAAAGCTAGCCAAAATCTTAAAAAAATGCTGTTCTTTGCTCTTGAAGAAACTGGTGTCAGAAATAAATCACCATAGAATCAGTGTGTGTGTGTGTAAAGTGCCGTCAAGTCGCAGCTGACTTATGGCGACCCCTTTTGGGGTTTTCATGGCAAGAGACTAACAGAGGTGGTTTGCCAGTGCCTTCCTCTGCACAGCAACCCTGGACTTCCTTGGTGGTCTCCCATCCAAATACTAACCAGGGCTGACTCTGCTTAGCTTCTGAGATCTGACGAGATCAGGCTAGCCTGGGCCATCCAGGTCAGGGATAGTATTAGTATTCGTTTCTAATATTAATATTACAGCACAATCCTGGAGGGGAAGGAATCAGGGAGTGGGCTGACTCTTATGCCAGTGCAAGCTCCCAGCTAGGGTTGCCAGGTCCCTCTTCGCCACTGGTGGGAGGTTTTTGGTGACTGAACCAGCCGCCTGATAGTAAGCTCTATCATTCGCTGGTTCGGCCCATAAGCTGAATGTCTGACAAACTGTTCAGCAGTGTTCAAACAGTATGAAAGTGCTTACTTGTGCTAAAAATACATTGTACATGAGTAATCTCATATGGCTTTCCTGCAGGTCCCCCCCACACACACACCTCTGCTGTCTCCCTGCCTGGAGATTAAAAAATATATATTCTCAGTGTTTTCTCAGTAATTTTTAGGTGTGAGGTGACTCTGTGTTACTTATGTCTGCCTCACTCAGTGTTACTAATGGCAATGACAAGCAAACTGTTGAGATGTGGATTCATTTGTGAACACACATGAACACATGAAGCTGCCTCATACTGAATCAGACTCTTGGTCCATCAAAGTCAGTATTGTCTACTCAGCCGGCAGCGGCTCTCCAGGGTCTCAGGCAGAGGTCTTTCACATCACCTACTTGCCTAGTCCTTTTAACTGGAGATGCCAGGGATTGGACCTGGGAGCTGTATTCTTGGCCTATTATGGCCACATTCAAACTTTGAACAGAAAGATCAAGACAATCCAGTGAAGACCTGGATTTACACATCAACTATCATATCAATTTCCAAGTTCTTAGCATCCCTGATGAAGACACAGCTAAAATACAACTGGTTACCTTCTTGATGACTGTCTTCGTCTATAAGAGGCAGAGATGACAGATCACATTATTACCAGTAGTAATAGTTTAGCTTACTTGGCCTAACATAAAACAATTATGGGATTTATGTACACTGAAGCTCTGGGAGGCAAACTGAATAAGTTGATATTTATATCACATCCGATATCTTACAGCACCCCAAGTGTATGCATCTTCTAAATTTGTTACCACTCACCTTCCACCTTTCCACTGCTTCTCACTCTGCCACATCTATTAAAAGCTTAACTGACAAGAGAGTTTATATCTCTAAATGTCATGTTCCTTACATCAAATACTTGTATGGATTCTCAGTTCATACTTGAGATTAAATATATCGAGTAGATGAGTAGACAGCTGTATGGATTCCTGATGTTATTATGAAATTAGTGAGGGTTGGAGAACTGGCTTCACTGAGAGAGAAGAAAAATTGAATCTCTTCTCCACCATCTCAAAAGATACCATGTTCACAGAGGGCGGTGAATCTGTGAGTACCAAAAAAGGTAAATAGATACATGAAAATAGGTAGAATTATATAATCTTCTGAAGCAATGCACAAGATGGCTTGGGCTAAATTGTTGACAGGATACGCTGACAGAATTGTCAAGAAGAAGCACTCTCTTTAGAGCATATACCAGCTGACAAGAGAGGCTAACAAAAAGCATTTTAGCTATTTGTGCTTTATGCCTCCCCCCTCAGCAGAGGTGACATTTATAACTGCTTGTTATGGAAATATTGATCTTATTTTGCGACACCTTTATGAAAGAGCTGTAATGCCCACTCCTGTGCGATTAAGGAAAACAGGTTGAGCGAAACAAAGGACACAGAATGCGAGGGGAAAGTCAAAGGGAGGTACAAGGCAGCTTGTGACACTTGAGAAAAGAACTAAAAAGAGACCAGAAGGAAGCCCTGTATACATGGCATGTGTAGCCTTGTACGAGCAACACATTGGTGTACAGAGCCAGCCTGCATAGAAAAAGCACTAGAAGGATCTTTTCTCCCCAGTCTCCTATACTCATGTTCAGCACAGCCCCAGAACTGTTGTAGGGCAGTCCCTGACAGGTGTCTTGCTGGAACTTTCTGGGTGCTTCGGGCTGGTTCAGGCCGGATCTGTGTTCCCACTTCTTGTTTTACACATCACTTCTTGTTTTACTTGGGGGGGTTGAGTGTTAAATTGGCCGTGGTGATGCAGCACTTCTGAAAGTAAAACCGGAAGTGATGTCATCGTGTGCATGTGGCCCCAGCCCCATCCACTAAAACCTCCCGCTGATCAAGACAGGGGACCTGGCAACCCTACCTTGAGAGGCCTAACCTGCAGCTTGTTGTGATGCACTAAGCCTTAAGATAGAAATTTACAGGCTGAGCAGCTAAAGAGAACAAAATAGATGTTAAAGAGACAAGATGGCTTTCTGTCTCGCCTTTCTGTCTCGACACATGCTGTTTTCCACATGTAGGTTTGTTGTTTGCATGTATGTACATATACAGACTTTAGTGCTACCTCAGAGTTAATGAGAAAGAAGCCCTCTCTTGCAAGCTCTCCAGTTCTCATCATCGTATATCACTGTCTGGTAATTATGACAGCATTGCCATTTTAAGGATATTCTTTGTCTTCTTCCTGCTGTGCTTATTCAACAATGCAATACTAATGAAATCCTCTTCTCTGTTATGGGCCATTAGATACCAGTGACTAACAGTCTAAAACTCGGTCACAGTATTTACTTCCCATTCCTGCTGCTTATCATTTTTTACTTTCTTCCTTTTTGTGTTCTATTTTTATATGACAGCACATTTCAGGGTTTTTTTTAAATGTCGTCTTGCAGAGGATTATTGTGAGAATCAAACAAGCAGTTATTTACAAAATTAAGTCATACTTCCTTGTTAGTTGTTCCTTGTTAGTTGATCCTTGTTAGGATCAAATATCTCGGTATGTTACTAGAGATGGGGAGAAGTGGAGGAGAGAAAGAATGTAAGGCATTTGAGCTATGTAAATACTGGTGCAGGATGTTCTTAATCCATTCTGACTCTAGGGGGAGGTGTAATTTATCTTTCCTGCAGTTCAGAGCTTGTTGAATGCTTTTCTTGTTTTTCCTTTCTCTCCTCTGCCTGTAAGAAATATATCCTGAAATTCTCTCTGCAGTTTTGGGATGGATGACAGCTAACAATCCCAAGAAAACAGAGGTGCTACTAGTGCGGAAAAAGTTTGATGCAGGAATTGAGATGTGTCCTGTTCTGGAAGGGGTTGCACACCCTCTAAAGGAACAGGTTCATAGTTAGGAGGTGCTGCTGGATTTAGGCATCCTGTTGGATAAACAGGTGGCAGGGATGGCCGGGGGCACCGTTTACTAGCTTCAGCTGGTGAGCCACATGCAGTCCTTCCTGTGCAGAAAATATTTTGCCACTGTCCTGGTAACATCTAGATTAGACTACTGCAATGCACTTTATGTGGGGCTGCCCTTGAAGAATGTTGGGCAGCTACAGGTGGTACAGAATGCTGCAGCCAGAATGTTGACTGGAGTAGGTTGTAGGGAAACACTCCCCAAGTTTTAAGTGAATTGGGTAATGCAGTCTGATTTTACAGCCCTTAAATACAGTGCCCCAGCCACTATCTCTGCATAGGGTAAAAAGCACAGAAATTGTCACCAGTTTTCTGGAGCAGCTTTTTTTAATATAACCAAACTTAGTAACTTTAAGTAAAAGTAGTCCTTCCAGCGTGTCTGTCTAGTGATCCCCCCCCCAATCATGTCGCAAAGGACAACATGCGATCAAAACATGACCAAAAGTGACAAACATTGCAAAGGGATGATGCAACCAAACTTTTCACCTCTCCATTTAAAGTTATAGAAATATGGACCATCTAACCAATGGAAGCTTGGAATAGTCCAGGGAGAGAGAAGCCCAGAGAGAAAGATACCATCCCAAGAAACCAAGTTTGTATCTCTGCTCTCAAACCACAGCAGGAGTGAAACTCGGCATGACTATGGGTGATTAGCTTCCTCTGAGCCAGCTCTGAGAAGAGCAGATGTATTCTTTTCCTCTGAAGTGATTTGTTGGCCACCCCATAGTTTCAAGTGGTATTCTTAAATTACCATGGCTGAGGTAATATGGTGTGTGTTTTGTGCTTTTACTTGATGATTCACTGTTGCTAGTGTGGTGTGCTATTGTACTTAATAAACCAGTTTGATTCATAAATCTAACATGGCAGAGGCCAGCTCTAATTCCATAAGGGAGGCAGAAGTTTAGGGTGACAGTGGGGTTACTTGTAATGGGATGACATAATATCCAACAGCGCATTCCTGACCTGGGAGGGTGAAAGGTCTTAGGAGGCGTGGAAGGGCCCGTGCCAGTGTCTTCACCACTTGTGCTGGCACCCAGGCCACTTCTGTCGCCGTGACTGGCATGGGTGCGGGCGTTGGGGCGCAGGCGGCAGTCTCCCAGTGCTGCCACAGAAGCGCAGCCCGGGACATCGGCATAGCCTCATGCCGGCATCCTGAAGGGGCACTTCTGTGCACTGTCCTCCTGGGGGGTGTTCACAGGGCATTCCTGGGCCAGTCCAGTGGAGAAGCCACCTTTAGGTAGCCTCCTAAGCCTTTTCGGGCCGGGAACGCCCCCTTTGCCCTAACCTCGAGATACGCCACCTTTTTAGGTGGCATATCCCCATGGAACCCAATGGAGCAGTTCCATGGGCCTCCAAGGTAAGTGCAGGATTTTGGCTTCATTGGGCGGGGGGAATCTTCCTTTAGAGGCAGCATGGCGGTGCTGCCTCCAGCCACCAGTGCAGCCCCTTGCCCCAGGAAGGGACTGTAAGTGTGGCTTGCTGAAGAATAGCTAAGGTCGGTCTTCAAAATGCAGAATTCAGTTGTTTGTGGGCTTAGTTGTCCAGTTTATTATAGGGAGAGACAGGCTGAGAAGTGGAGAATGATTTGGGGTTTCTAGGAAGTCGTATGATGCAATTTAGATGCATTTGTTTTGTCTCATTTTGAAATCACTGCAATCCACTGATTTTCCCCCAGATAATGGGACTTGTATGTGTGAGTATAATATCATTATGTTTACAAACCAGTCATTTTAAATGATTTACTTCTCTCCTGACGTTTATTGTCTTACATACTGTTGAATTTGTCATCGCTAATAGTTACTTGCATTACTTTTTTATAGCCTTTTATTGCCTTCTCAATGTCTTTGCAATTGGTTGACTTTTACAGTCATTCATTTATTGTATTTACTGGATTGCATTATAGTCTATAGCCAATACAATTATAATGCAATCTAAGGGCCACCTGCACTGTAGCGCCCGGCCATTGGTGTAATTGTCTGTTCCCTAAAGGGTTCTGGCAGAGACCGGGAGGCAGGCAAAAGTCCAAGGAGCAGGGTCACAGAGGCCATGAGTTCTAAGTCCTCATGACAGAGAGGTCTGAGACAGAGACCCATGCCACTCCCCCTACCTCATGAGTTGTGTGGTGTCCTAGGCATGGGTTTTGTAGGGCTGGTGGAGCCACAGTTGGGTGCTGGGGAGGGGGCTTGGCTGCCACAGGGGAAAGAAACAATGGCCGTGCCCATAGTCAACATGCTGAGCTGCTTCGGACCTCATGGGTGTGGCTGCAGCAGTGGGAGGTCATTTGATTTTTGAGTACAATCTGCACCTGTGGGCTAGGCTGTGTTTTTTGTTGGCATCACTTTGCACTTTTAACAGGGGGCATTCCCAAGCTGAAAGGGCTTAGGGGGGCTGGCTAACTCTGGCCACGGCCCCAGAACCCCCCACAACCATTCAGGCACAGGAGCCTATGTCTCAGTCATGCCAATGGGGAGACATATACTGGCATAAAAGTCGACTCCCTGAGTGTATTCCCCTCCCCTTAGGATTGCACTGTTAAATAAATGAGCAAGGAGAAGATTGTGACACACTCTGCATTTGAATTATGCAGCTGAACCAAGGTTGGAATAATGGGTGTTCTTCTGGGTTCCACTTTACATAATTAGGGGGGAAATATGCCAAATACTTATTTCTCTCTAAGTCTTGGTATCATTTCTGCTGGAAGAGTCATTCACTGATAGCATCATTCTGAAATTTTATTTTTCTCCTTTAAGTGGTGATAGATGTTATGAGTGACATAATCAAATCTCTCTCTGATCAAGGTCATAACAATGAGACAACTAATAAGGGGTTATGGTCATCTCTTTTTTCCCAGGCTAAGTCCCACATTGTCTTCAATAATTCTACTCAACGACCTGATACTTCGACCTAATACCAGGGTGTTCTTATAGATAGAATTGTGCACCTGGGTGTTGACATTAATAGCAAAGGGTTTGCTATAGATTTTTACTGCCCTTTTGTTAACAGCTTTTCATTAAATTCAAGCATCTTGTAAATCTCAGCTGCAGTATCTCTCATCATTGTTTGATTTCATGCTGACTTGGCATTTGCATTTTTTCACGGCAAACATTGCTCAGTAGCACATGATGATTACATGATAATCGGCTAGAAGCTCCTCATTTGACACTCTGATTTATACCATCGCCCCAGCCCTGTGATGTGCATGCAGAAGATTTGTTTGCAGAGTGTCTGGATTAGGAACCACGTGCAGACAAATGATGCTGTTCCACCTGTGCTTTCTAAGGCTGGTTCCCCGCATCCAATCCCAAAGGTGGTACTTGCCGTTTCCATTTCTGGGCTAGAGTGCATGAGGGTGCTAGACAGACAGTCAGAGCTGCCCATCTGACAATGCAAATTGAGTGTAAGGGCAGGAGTGAAGGAGCTGAATCTAGATTCGTTCTCTTCCTTGAACCGGTGAACTGTGCTGTCAAAGTTGGCAGCACTAAGCATCTGTTGGCTGAGTGAAAATGCCCAGATACTCACAGGCACACCAGCTCACATACATCACACACTCAGGGATCTTTTAATCAAGGCCACCGAATGTAATCCAAGAAAGTTAAGCACACTTACATTCCATTAAAATCAATGCCAGTCTTTTTCTGGATGGCATCCAAAGAGCCTTTCTTTTTTTGCCTTGGCAGAGGTCCATGAAATATGGGTGATGAGAGTTTTACTGACACTAAAAACCCGAAGCCAGCATTTTCTCATTTGGATGTGACTCAGTTTAGTTTTCAGCACTTTTAGTATTCGTGGTGCTTTTTGTGTGCATCTCTCTATGCTAGAGGTCTACAATTAAGCACAAAATAAGAGGTGCTAAAACTAGTGGGATTATGCATGCCTGGCTCCTTGTGATTGTAGTCCATTGCTTTAATTCCTTTATTTTTGGCTTTGTAGAACATTAATTGAAATCCATGGGATTACTATACTGAGTGCAGATGGTTTAAGAACTCCAGCTTGTACATCATCCATGCTAGTTATTTTTTTATTATTATTTCTTTTTATACAAGTTTCAAATATATATTTCTTTTTCTACATACATTGTATAACGTATTCTTTTCTCATTCCCTTCCATCCCACCCATCCCCCTCCCTAACCCCACTCCTTCTCCTTATAATTTTTAGTCTCTTAACCCCAGCCACGGGCACAAAGTCTGAATCTTCCACCGAATGTCTTTTCTTCCTTCCATTGATATCCACTCTAAATAGGTCGTCCATCTACTCGTGATTTCCCTGTTCTTATCTTCCCATGAAGTCTTCTGACGCATCATCTCGACGATATCCGACTGTATAAATTCAAACAGATAGTTGTGCCATATTTCTATAGTCCATTTACTTTTATCCTTCCAACCAAGAGCTATTACTGCTTTGCTTGCTAATAACATAGCCTTGAATGTGGCCTGGTCCCTCTTGTTTACCCCTGAGTTCCCTGTTGTACTCATTAACATTAGCTTAAAATCTACGGTTAAGGATACTTTACATATTCTCCTTATAATTTTTAGTATTTGTGTCCAAAAGTCCCTAACCTCTGGGCATTCCCACCACATGTGGGAGAACCATCCCTTAGATCGTCTACAGTGCCAGCACATGGGGCTTAGTGCTGGAAACATATTTGCTAATTGCGCTGGTGTTTTGTACCATTTTGTGAAAAAATTGTATTCCAATTCATTAAATTTAATCACTTTAATTTCCTCTAATCCTTTCATAATTTTATCTGCTGTGTTTTCTGATATCTGACCTTCCTTACTCCAAGTTTTTTGTAAATATGATATTGTCTTATCTTTATTTGATATCATTTTCCTGTAGATTTTTCCTGCCAATCCTTGTTTTGATTTTTGCATTTCTTTATATATTTCTTCCATTGGTTCCTCTGACTATATTTTCCCTTTTTCATTAATCATTTTAACCCTTCTGTAAAGGCCTGTTGTTTTTAACCAATGTTGCTTGCCTATCTCTTCTACTATCTCCTGTAGAGGTTTTAGGGTTCCTCCTCTGTACATATCACCCAGTCTATAGTATCCTTTTGACCTTAGGGTTTCCCACCATTTACATTCCCTCATTTCAGTGTGGATAGTCTCTAGCGGTGCCCATCTTGAAGTCCTTCCTAGGCATAAAGGTTGCCATTTATTCCATACCTCTAGTGCTGTGCGTCTGGGCCCTATGGTTAATTTTAAATCTTTACTTATGACATTTAAGAAAATGCCAAATCTTCCTATGTCACTGTTAATCTTATTTTCAAATCTAACCCATTTCTGGTCACTTTCTTCTCCTATCTCTAATAATGACTTTAATTGAAAGGCGGCGTAATAGCTATTCAAATCCGGGACACCCCAACCCAATTCTGATCTAAGGCTATATACCAACCTTTTTTGAATTCTACATTTTTTGCTATCGAATATCCACCCTCTTATCATTCTATTCCAGTGTTCTATTTTTTTTGTACTAATTTCTAGTGGTATCGTCTGAAATAAATACGTTAACTTAGGTACCCAGAACATTTTAGTACTCCTGATTCTAGAGGAGATTCCTAAAGTTTTATTTCATCTTTTCATATCCTTCTCTATCTTTCGCCATACGTTATTATAATTTACCTCTGATATTCTATTAATATTCTTTTGTAATACTATACCTAAGTATTTAAACTTTTTAGCTCCCAATCCTATATTTGTAATTATATTTATCTCTTTTTTTCGTCCCTGTTCACATTGACATATATAATTTCTGATTTAGCCATATTTACTCTTAACCCTGAACACCTTTCAAAGTCATCTAATATAATCTTTATTTCTTTTATTCCTTCTTTAGGGTTTGTCATAATAACCATAATGTCATCAGCAAATAAGTTCATTTCTTCTTCCTTGATCTTATAGTCTTCTGTCCTTGTGCTATTTGTTATCCTTTCTGCCAGTTGTTGTATCGCTATGATAAATAAGAGCGGCGAAAGCAGACAGCCTTGACGAACTCCTCTCTGAATCTGAAAAACATGCGAGTGATCATTGTTAACCTTCACTACTGCTGTTCCATCCCTACATATCTCCTGAATTGCATTTAAATAATTATTTCCTATTCTGTATTTGCACATAACCTGCCACAGGTATTCTTGGGAAAGAGTGTCAAAGGCTTTAAATACATCCAGTTTCAGGAGGCCCAATTTTTTTTTTGGCCATGTTGCAGGACGTTAATTATATTTCTAATAGGGTGTGCTATATTCCTGTCTTACAAATCCATACTGGTCCTCTTTTATTATATTTGGGATAACCCTCTTTAGTCTATTTGCTAATATTTTTGCGAATATCTTATAGTCTTGGTTGAGAAGGCTTATAGGTCTATATGATCCTACCTCTTCAGGGTTTTTCTGTGGTTTTAAAAATACTATTGTTTCTGTTTGTCTCCACGAGTCTGGAGCTTTCTTGCCCTTCAAGACTTCTTTAAACACCGCCTGAAGCTGGAGTTAGGATTTCTGTCATTTCCTTGTAGAATTCGCCTGTAAACCCATCTAGACCTGGTGATTTTCCTTTTTTTAGTTCTTTAATTACGTCTCTTATCTGTTGCAATGTGATATCCTCTTCCAATTTAACTTTCTCGGTTTCCTTCAATATTAAGTTAATGTCTTCTTCAAAGCCTACTGTGTCCCTCTTCTTATATAAATTTTTGTAAAAGGACTCAAACGCCTCCTTAATTACTTTAGGGTTTTGTGATGTTTGGTTATTAACTTTTATACTTTTGACCCTTTGTTTTTCCTTTCTATTTTTCAGGTAATTAGCCAGTCTTTTTGCTGAGTTTATGCTATTTCTTTGGAATTCATTCCTACCATAATATCCCTTTTCCATATTGTAGCCAAATCTAAAGCCTCTATCTGTTTTTTAAGTTCCGTAGTTTTTCTCAGTACATTAGGGTTATATCTGTTTGTTTGTTTGTTTGTTTACTCTGTAACCTTTCCAATTCCTGGAATTTGAGTTGTCTTTTTGAGTACCACTCTCTTTTTAAAATTCTTTCTTTTTTATGCAATATCCCCTTATCACCGCCTTTGCAGCATCCCATAAGATATTAGTAGTGACCGACCCTCTGTTTTCCTCAAAATACAGCTTTATCTGCTCTTTCATATATTGTCTATCTTCTTCCTTAGCCATTATTAGATTATTGTACCTCCAGTAACTTTTTTTTGTTCTTGGTTTATCGCTATTTCAATACTTATTGGGGCATGGTCAGATATCAAAATTGGGTGAGTTATAATTCCTTTTATGTTCATATTGCTGCTCTTTCCTAGGATTATGTAATCTATGCTTTTTTTTGTATAAATTTTATTAGGTTTTATACTATAAATTTTCCATTGCAATAAACAACATCTATAACAATATAAAATTTCAATTCTAACTTGAAATTGTTATGATTCCATAACGTATAGTAATTAAAAAAAATGGAAAATCTGTGACTTCCCCCTCACCTCCATCTGCCTCTTAATAAAAAGTTCATCCCGTCGTAGTTAATCTAATCTTGATGCTCTATCAATATCATTTAACAAAAAGAAAACCATAATCTGTTAGTAAATATAATTATACTTATTCATTATAAAAAAGACAAAGAAATCCTCTGGATCAGATTAGAAAGTATTCTTCCATTTTTCCCAATTTTAACTCATATTCACAATAATGCATCCACGCCTCCCATTCCCCCAAAAACCGAGCCTCACTTTCTTCATTTAAAATAGCTGTGAGTTTTGCCATTTCTGCCACTTCAAACATTTTAACAATCCAGTCTTTTTTCTCGGGAGTTTCGATCCCTTTCCATTTCGCTGCATAAAGCAGTCTCGCAGCTGTTGTGGCATAAATCAAAAAGGTTCTTTGTGTTAATAAGTCGTCTGGAATCATACTCAATAACATCATTTCTGGTGTTTTGGGTATATTTTTTTGTAATATTAGTCTCAATTCATTGTAGATCATGTCCCAAAAGTCTTTAGCTTTATCACAGGTCCACCACATATGATAAAAGGAACCAATTTCTTTGTTACATTTCCAACAGATAGGGGACATTGTTTTGTAAATCTTTGCAATCTTCTTAGGTGTTAAATACCATCTATACATCATTTTATAAATGTTTTCTCGCACTGACTGTGCTTTTATTCCTTTTAGGTCTTTAGACCATAGTCGTTCCCATTTATTTAAGGCAATATCATGTCCCACATTTTGAGCCCAATCGATCATAGTTGGTTTGATCGTGTCCTGCTCACAATATAATGTTAAAAGGAGATTATACATTTTAGAAATCAGTTTTGTATTATTATCTAGTAGAATCCTTTGAAAAGAGGATTTTTCTTTAGAAAATCCTTTTTTGACATCTTGTACAAAAACTGATTTAATTTGATAGTATTGGAGCCATTGTAAATCGTCCTTAAGAAGTTGAAAGTCTTTTAGTGAGCATTTCTTTCCATCCCATTTAATTAGATCTTGATAGGTGATAAATTTGTCTGGTCTAAGTGGGCGCAATGTTAACATTTCTTGAGGCGATATCCACATTGGTGTTTCTGGTTCCAAAATATGTTTATATCTCATCCAAATACGGAATAAAGAGGACCTGATTATATGATTACGGAATGTTGCTTGTAATTTAATTTTATCATACCACAAGTAGCCATGCCATCCGCTTAAGTTATTATAACCTTCCAAGTCTAGCAAACGTGTATTTGACAAATCCATCCAGTCTTTTATCCATACTAAAGCTACCGCTTCAGCGTAAAGTTGAAGGTTAGGTAGTGCTAAACCTCCTCTAGTTTTTAGATCCACTAAATATTTATAAGCAGTCCTTGGTTTTTTCCCTTGCCAGATGAAATTTGAAATGTCTTTCCTCCAGGTATCAAAATATTTAGTGTGTGATATTATTGGCAAATTTTGGAATAAAAAAAGCATCCTTGGTAGAACATTCATTTGAATCGTTGAAATGCGTCCCATTAATGACAATTTTTTATTTGACCATATAATCATATCAGTTTTAATCTTACCCCATAGCTTGAGGTAATTGTTAATTATCAGATCTTTATTCTTTGCAGTAATCCAGATTCCCAGGTATTTAACTTTGTTGGCTTTCTCCCAACCAGTATATGATATAAATTCCTGTTGCTGTATTTCCGGTAAATTTTTAAATATTATCTTTGTTTTTTCTTGATTCACTTTAAAGCCTGATATTTTCCCAGGATTATGTAATCTATGCTTGATGCTGTTTTATGTCTACTAGATATGTGAGTGGGTTTGGGAAGTAAGCCCATAAAGCCCATATACTGTTCTCTTGTGCCAAATAATGAAATAGCCATCTTCTTGCATTGCTTTTATGGTGAACAATTTTATTTATTATAAAATCATGCACACTACAATCAAACCCAAATAAGCTCCTTCCCCAAAAATATGGCTGTACTTTACACCCCATTAAAAGTCCTAGGGTTAAATCTTATGATTTCTTTTCCAGCAAGGTAAGATCAGAAGTACTGTAAGGTCCTTTATAAGCATCTTCCATAGTTACTGGAATTCCATCTTTTATCCTAAGCAGAGGAAACTTCTAGTAATGGTGGCATGGTTTCTCTGCAAACAAGTGTTGATGTAGCGTTCACTGCCAGGCACAATTATGCTACGTATCAACAAAATTAATTCTGGGGAATTATTTACACAGACTTTTCCTGGTACATCCACTGGATTTCTTCAGAGATAGCATTACGACCAATGGACACAACTATTTTGGGTTGTTGTTGTTTTTAATCCATGTAACCATTCTTTGCCTGCATGGATTAACTGGGTCTATGAAATGGCAGCCATGCATGACAGCCATAGATTACCAATTGCATACATTTTGTCTGTCTGCATAATATTTCTGTTTGTACCCTGCAGCAAATCAACACGATCAATTTATTAACTGTGTCAATTGACACTGAATTTTTCAGTCTACAGCAGAGCAGCCACAATTATAGCACTTAACCAACTGCATTACATTCTCAATGGCCAAGGCCTATGGTCACCTTTTGACAACAACATTGTTATATGCTGAAGGGGCTCATTATCAGGGCTTGCAAAATTACCCACTACTCAATTAGTCAGCAGGCTCATGGACTTAGAAAGGCACATGATGACAAATATAACAGCTGTGTCCAAGCTATAAAAGTCCAGGTACAATAAAGCAACAGTTCAATTTCCCTTTGTGAGGAGATCTCACTCTGGTGGGTATCCACATCTACTAAACACCAATGTTCATTGAAGAAGACCACTTTTAGTATATTGGCTAATGGTTGATATTGTAGAATGTAAAAGATTACAGTTCCGGCTTTCAAGCCAATAATATAAGCCTTGCTGTTTCAATTTAAAATTAACAAGCTATATAGCAGACAACAGAGGAGTAATAGAATGGCATTATAAATTTTTCATCTTGCTGGATGGGTTGTAAAAGGTGGTACTGAATTTACTGTGAGAGGGGAAAGGTAATTTGGAAAACAAGTATTAGGGATCTGTGTTAATTTATTCCTCTACTTCAAGGAGCCTTCTTGTGCACCCTCCATTTCTTACTGTCTTTTTTTTTTTTTTTTTGCCCTCAAGTCACATCTGGCTTATGGCGACCCCTGGTGGGGTTTTCAAGGCAAGAGACATTCAAAGGTGGTTTGCCATTGCCTGCCTCTGCATTACAACCCTGGTGTTCCTTGGAGTTCTTCCATCCAAATACTTGCCAGGGTCGACCCTGCTTAGCGTCTGAGATCTGACAATGTCTTTTACCCAAAGCGTAAACATCTATTTTTATGTTAAATGGCCAATCACATCAGGCCACATCAAAATGAAACACAAATAATAGTCATCAAGTTGTCAAGAGCCAGTAGTGGTTAGAGTATCAGACTAGGATCAGGGAGAAAGACACATAACTGGCAGCCCCTGATCCCTGCCGCTGCTGGGTAAGGCAGCAGGGGGGGAATGCCGTGAAAATTGCTGTTGCTCCAATGATATGATGTTACTTCTGGAATGAACCCAGAAGGAATGTTATCGTATTGGGGCAACATCACTTCCAAGTTCACACTGGAAGTGACGTCATGCCATTGAACTGACAGTGTTTTACATGTCTTTGCATCCTTGAGCCTCCCACCAGTCGACAGCGGTCAGTTGGCAACCATAGAGATACAGGTTGGAATACACACTCTTCCAGAGAACCTTGTTGGGTGACCTTGGGCTAGACACCCACTTTCGGCCTGTTGCTGTGAGGACAAAATGGAGGAGGGGAGAAGGATTTTGCTTCTGTAATGGGTTCCCATTACAGAGAAATGCAAAGAATATAAAAATAAATACATAATGAATACATACATTGATCATGCACATAAAGCACACAGAATGAAGTTTCAGCCCCAAGACCCCCCAGATATGTAAATCAGATGGAAGACCTGGCAAAGTGGCTGGCTGAGGCTCTGCTGATGTCACAAAGGACCAGCTTCTGACTGAATAGACTAGTCCTCAAGTGTGCATCATGCAGCAACAGATTACATTACCACTTCATGGATGAATATGAGGGGAGGAGAGAGTCGTCTCATTATATGAATGGCATCCCAGAAAGGTAGTATACAGAAAAGACTTGCAGAGCAACGCTAAACAGAGACACCCCATTTTAAGTCTATTGAAGTCAATGGGCTTAGTCGAGTATAACTCTGCTTAGGATGGCAGTGGCACCATTGATGAATCTTTTTGTTACTGTGATCATTGTGATGTTTAGCATTCATACAGTGCTTCAGAGTGTTCCAAGTTCCTCACATATATTACTGTGATATGATCCTGACAATAACCCTGCAAGTAGAAGAGGGACATTAGGTGGGATTGTGTGACTCCCATGAAGCAAACAGCTTCCCTCACGTCAAAGATGGGAGCCATAAGGTCCAACCTATTGGGTCTAGATTTATTTTTTTTAATCTCAAAGTACTTTATTTGAGTCTCCTTCCTAATGGAACATTACAATGGCTGGAAAAGCAGTTCAGGCAGAACAATTTTGCTAAGCTGGCTGATTTTCAAACTATATACAATGATGGTGATCATATATTGCTTTATCAGGAGTGCACTTTATCAGGAGTGAAATTTAAGTTACTTCTGTTCTCTTAAAAACTGCACAAATCAAAATTCAGGCTCCTCAGTTTGAGGTTCTGGCTATAAATATCTCAGATGGATCAGTTACAGATATTTTCAGAGTGAACTAGACAGTTGTGCAATTCATATGTCTAGTTTATACACATAAGTATACATTATCATTCAATGCTGGGTACCAGGTTACCTAATGGAACAGGATTCTTTATAGTACAGAGTTTTTTTAGGGCTGGTTCTTATGAGGATTTTTAAATTATTATTATTTGCACTTGCCCCAGGTACAAAATAGTGAAGCAGCATGTCAAATGTGAAATCTACATGCATTATTGCCCCCATTCCTCTTTAGAATACATTCACATGAGAGATCAATTGTGGAATTCACTACCAGAGAATGTAGTGATGGCCACAGGCATAGACAACTTTAAAAGGGGTTTAGACAGATTCACAGAAAATAAATCTATCACTGGCCACTAGCCACGGTGACTAAAAGGAACCTCCACATTCAGAGAGAGTAAACCTCTGAATACCAATGCCAAGAGGTACCATCGGGGAAGGCCTCAGCACTGTTGTTGGACATTCATAGGAACTGGTTGGCCACTAGGGTTGCCAGCTCCAGATTGAGAAATACCTGGAGATTTTGGGGGTGGAGCCTGAAGTGGGTGGGGTTTGGGGAGGGGAGGGACTTCAATGGGGTATAACGCCCTAGTGCTGTTCCTTAAAATTCTCCCATTCTAATCCAAAGTGTGTTTGGGGTAGCCCCAAACAGGGCTACACCTGAGGCACTGTAATCTCTCTACTTATTAGTAATCACAGGGCATTTTAATGAGAGAGAAGGGAAGAAATTGCCTGGTATCCCAAGAGGAGGAGGAAAAGTGTAGCATCTGCATCTATAGAAAGCAAAATGTTTGCCTCTGTCCATCCAGTGGGAGCATTGCCTATCGTCAAAAGAGTAAAGGTGGAAGAAGCTTTTCTCCCTCTCTCATAATACAAGAATGTGGGGTCATCTGCTGAAGCTGAAGGGTGACAGATTCAAAACAGATAAAAGGAATTATTTCTTCACACAATGCATAGTTCAATTGTGGAAATCCTTGCCCCAGGATATGGTGATGGCTGCCAACTTGGAAGGCTTTAAGAGTGAGTGGACATGTTCCTGGAGGATAGAGCTATCCATGGCTATCAGTCAAAATGAATACTAGTCATGATGCATACCTATTCTCTCTAGTATCAGAGGAGCATGCCTATTATATTAGGTGCTCTGGAACACAGGCAGGATAATGCAGCTGCAGTTGTCTTGTTTGTGGGCTTCCTAGAGGCACCTGGTTGGCCACTGTGTGAACAGACTGCTGGACTTGATGGGCCTTGATCTGATCCAGCATGGCTTTTCTTTATGTTCTTGTGTTCTAAGAAGCAAATATTGTTTTTGTCTGTATCCTTCCCAATCCATATACTGTTGGTATGCCAGAATGTGTAAGCAAACTGGAATAGCTGGAACAAAGAGAAGTCACTGCTTCTATAGAATCAAAACCCTTTCCAGGCTATGTGGTTGAGGAAATACTTTAGATAAACAGACCTATTGGCACAGTCCTCTTAGTGGCATGATCTCTGTAAGTATGCTGATTGGAAATACACTAAGAAGAAAAGATTCTCGTAGGAATTGACCTTTAACTATTTACACTACTTGTGTGTGTGTAAAGTGCCGTCAAGTCGCAGCCGACTTATGGCGACCCCTTATGGAGTTTTCAAGGCAAGAGACTAACAGAGGTGGTTTGCCAGTGCCTTCCTCTGTCTAGCAACCCTGGACTTCCTTGGTGGTCTCCCATCCAAATACTAACCAGGGCTGACCCTGCTTAGCTTCTGAGATCTGACGAGATCAGGCTAGCCTGGGCCATCCAGGTCAGGGCTTACACTACTTACAAATGGATAAATAATTGGACAGCATTACCCAGTTTATCACAGATGGCCAAAAGTCTCCTGTATATTGTCATAAGCAAATGAAAAACAGCCCACAAATGTCCTGCAAGTGTGCACAGAGAGCATCACATGATATAGTTACACAAACAAATCCATTAATGTCATAATGAAAGCTAGTAGTGCATCTTCCTGTAGTGAGACTTCCACTCCTTTTAACACATTTGCTTCTTTGAAGGGCTATAGGGGACGATGCACAGATGAAGGATCCTCATTCAAGAAATGGAGGAGCATCACAGTCTTAGAAAACTTGCTGAACAACCTCAGGTTGTCCAAAATGAGCCCACAGCAACAGCCCAGATCAGCCAGCCTACTCAGCCTTCTGCTAGTGAAGAATTACCCATCATTTACCCATCCATGGATTCTCCATTGCTACCCCAAGTTCCCACAAGCCAGAACTCTATAGGTGAGGGGGCAAGAGGGGAACCAGCAATGCTAATTTCCCCATCCATTCAAGACTCAGCACTTGCAACCTGCCAGCATATAGTTGGTCTCCTTGGACATATCATCGAGCATCGTAAGTATTTTTTTCAATTAGGTACAGTATCCCTTCCTCTACCTGTGCCCACAAGTTCTGATGGTGATACAAATCCGGATATGTAGTGCATGGACAGGTCTAGAACACTCCCTCCCTTATTTTATTGATACCCATCAAAATAGCTTTCTCCATCATGGGAGGAAACTTGGCTTGGAACTTTGTTTCTTGTAGGTTATCCGGGCTGTTTGACCGTGGTCTTGGTATTTTCTTCTTTCCTGACGTTTCGCCAGCAGCTGTGGCAGGCATCTTCAGAGGAGTAACACTGAAGGACAGTGTCTCTCTTGGCTTGGAACCTTTCAACATTTTGTCACTGGCCCCAGCCCCTGTGGCAGCCATTTTGTTGTGGTGCCCACTGGATGTTCTCAAAGTTCCAAAAATGTACATAGGCTCAACAAGGTTGGGGACCCCTGCTTCACTCTAAGGATCACTTGAAATACACAATATTTACACATACACTTATACACATATGTACCAACTGGCATTTGGTAGCCGAAGAGAAACAAGCATTTTTTGTGTTCCCATAGCTGCAGTGTCAGGAATGAACAAACTGGGTCTTGAATTGCATCTATAGTCACGCAACCAGTCTTTATACCTTATCTTGTGCATCTGCTTATGAAATGTGGCATGGAAATGGTCGTGCTTCTTTCTGCTTGAATGTGATTTCTTCACAGTGGTTTGTTATGTGATGATATAAACTGCCTGACTGAAGAAACATAACTTACTTAGTTCCGTCTTCTTGGCAGACGATGGCATCATGAGAGAATTACGGATGATGCGGAGAGAGATGCGCCTTATGAAGGGCGAACAACGCCGAGCCAATGCCAGAGTGGTATCACTGGCACATGGCATTGAGGAACTCAAGGAACAGTTTGAGCAGCAATAGTGTTGAAATCCTTCTCATAGATTACATCTTGAGCCAGCCATTCAAAACTCCCCATGCTTTTCTTTCTCCAGGGATGTTGTTCACCATGATTATTAAACTTCTTGTCATATAGACTACTTCATATTTGAGGTTACCGTATATCCTGTCAAACCATTAGTTCATCTAGTTCAGTGGTGGCGAACCTATGGCACGCATACCAGAGGGAGCACTCAGAGCCCTCTTTGTGGGCATGCACGCCATCCCCCAGCACAGAGTTCGCTGAGCCAGGGCTGCCGAGGGATGGGAGAGGCAGCGTCGGGGCGGCGATCAGGCAGCTCACAAGGCTCCCCCTGGGCGCCAGACGGGGGTCTGTGCTCTGGAGAGCGGCCATGGACTGGCTGGCTGCCGCCGGCTTTCTGGGGCTTCTCCTGCTCCTGTCACTGCTGCTGGTTTCTCGCTTCCGGAGGTGCCGGTGAGTAGCTCGGTTGCTTTCACCTGTTCCCCCTGGGGAAGGGGCTTCCAAGGGGGGAGAGGGGCGAGGATCCTCCCCTCCCCACGGGCGAGGGACCTTCCCGATGGGGTCTGTGCCCCCCTCGGGGATCCCAGCCCAGCCTTCTGCTCCCCCATACTGGCCAAGAGGGATGTTCACACATTGATGCTGGCTCCAGTGCGCGTGTTTCCAACTCTTGACTCTCTGCCACTCTTGGAGATGCGTTTTCGCCATCGATGAACTATGGCCATTTTTGCATGGGAGGTTTTGCCTTGGATTTGCCACTCTCTAGATGCACATTTTCCCCATCCAAATTCTCAAAACTCAAAAATAAGCCTCCATGCAGAGTTTTGAGAATTTGGATGGGGAAAATGTGCATCTAGACAGTGGCAAATCCAAGGCAAAACCTCCCATGCATGAATGGCAAAAATCTGAACGGCATTCTTATGCGGGTGGAGGCGGGCGTTTGAGACACGTGTTCGACTCCGCGTCTGGACGCGTGCAGACATACACACAAGCAGTGTAAATAAGGCTCAAAAGTGCTTCATAATGTCAGAGGCGAAAACATCCATAATCTTTCGGCTCACAGTGTGGGCACACCCAAAGGCCATCTAATCCACCCCACTCGTCAAAATCAAGAGCATCTACCCGCTGGTCTCTGACAGTGTTACCCGAAATGCTCTTTAATTGGAAGAGGGGGGTGTTGGCACTGACTACGTGACTGTCTGCTTTCCACGACATGGCTGCGGCTGGAACAGAGTTTGCACAGGAACATGGAGTCTCTCAGGTTCACTGGAGGTTGCCCTTCTGCTTTCTAGCTGCCGGCTGCACGGAGCACACAGGAGCAGCCGTGTCAGTTTCAACGGAGTGTGCAGTGGCCGTCCCAGTATCGTGTGGGGCGGGCGCGCGGCTGGAACAGTAGTCGTGTTCCTGCATATCGGGTGGCCATGTCCAGTCTGGGAGTTTAGGCGGCCTGTATGCTTACAACAGATCAACCCCCTGCAATTCTTTCAGAAGAATCTAAATTACAAAGAATGTGGGATTCAAGAGACTTCCTTATAATGAAACAGACGGGCAGGACAACCCTTTTGCAAAATTACTCCAAGCTAGAGTAGCATCGTGTAGTGGTTAAGGTATCAGATTAGGACCTGGGAAACTCAGGCTCAAATCCCTACTCGCGCCATGGAAGCTTGCTCGTTGACCTTGGTCCAGTCACGCACTCTCAGCCTCTACCCTGGCAAGTATTTGGATGGGAGACCACCAAAGAATACCAGGGTCCTGATATGGAGGAAGGCAATGGCAAAACACCTTTGAACGTCTCTTGCCTTGAAAACAACAATAAAAAGTTGTTTGTATCATTGAAAGCTCTGTTATTGTGTTTTTCTTTTAAGACAAAAGATGTTAATGTATGAGTTGTTTTTTCTAAACTAAAACCTCAGTATTCAGGTTAAATTGCCGTGTTGGAACTTTGCGATAAATAAGTGGGTTTTGGGTTGCAGTTTGGGCACTCGGTCTCTAAAAGGTTCGCCATCACTGATCTAGTTCATTATTGTACGCACCGATTTGAAGTAGCCCTCTATGACCTTAGAGAGGAAGAAAGACTTTCTCAACACCTACTACCTGAGATCTTGTAACTTAAAGATGCTAGGGTTGGTACCTGGGCACTTTGTTACTGAGTCACAACCCCTCCATTGAGCTATGCTGCATTTTCACAGGGCACTTGAATTCAGAATAAGTGTGCTGTATTAATATTATTAACTTGTGGATTCTGCATTCTGCTGGAGAAAGACAGCATATAAGGCACAAACTGCTATACCGCAGAGCTACTCCAGTTTTTCAGTTGCCTTCAAAGCTTGGCACATTTATTTAAAACCTAGTGGCGTACATTGACCTTCTGTAATATTAAAGCTATTAGTAAAATATTAATACAGCAAACTCCACTTATAATTTATGGAGTTTTACTCCCATTCTTTGACAAAATAAATGAATCCAAGACTGTAATGTATGTAGTATAAGAAAACGTCACATATCTATAAATCTAACAGCCATGTGTGCCTCCTCTACCACCCCACCTGATCCATCCACACAACAGTGCCATCCAGAATGTTGACAGGTTTGCAGAAAAATGTGAAATGGAAAAAGGGTCATGGTACAGTATACAAAAAGGTGACTAACGAAATATCACAAGAAGACCTCATGAGATCTTGGGTGCCATTTTGAGTTGCCAAGACAATCCCCAACAATGCTCATGCATTGCCCAGATTATGCTGGAGAATTTGTAGAAGGTTGTTAGTGCTAGGGTTGCCAGATCCAGGTTGGGAAACTCCTGGAGATTTGGGGATGGAGCCTGGGGAAACATAGGGCGAAAACGCATGGTCGCTTTATCCTCCTTTAAACCCTGTTACAGCCAGGATTCAGCCAGGATTGAACACAGGCGTTTCGCCTAATGTACGTTCAGTCCTGGCTAAAACAGGGATTAAAGGAGGATAAAGTGACCATGCATTTTCGCCCATAGAGTCCACCCTCCAAAGCATCCATTTTCTCCAGGTGAATTAATCTCTGTATGAGGTGTAATTCTGGGGGATCCCCAGGTCCCACCTGGAGGATGGAATCCCTATTTAGTACCTTCTCAGATATCAGGCCACCCACCTGGTGTTCAGTGCTTGAAGGAGGGCAATAAACATTTCTGAAGATTACCTGCCACACACTACTCAAGCTGGGAGACTCAGCATTGTGCAGAGACTGAAAGAGCAAAGGGAAAAGCATGGAGAGGGGAGGAAAGGGGAGAACAGGGTCAGCAGAGGGAAGAAGGCTAGCAGGGAGATTTAATGGGATTTCCCCTCCCTTGCAGTGGGAGGGAAGTAGAACCACCGGGAGGGATGGAGGGAGGAAATCAGACATGGGAGAAGTGGGGGCTGGTGGAGGGAATGAGATTTCCCTTTCCACATGAGCCCTTGCAGATCCATCTCTTGTACTTTATAATGCATAACTAAATATAGTAAGGGTACTTGTTTCCATTAATAATAATACTTACCATGTACAGTTTTTCAGAATGTTCAAAGTGCTTCTTATACTTTACTTCAGTAATCATTAGAACAGCCCCGAAAGATAGGCCAGCAGTATTATCCCTATATAGAAGGGGCTAGTGCTGATGCTTGAGATAGTAGCCTTCTGAATCCACCCAAGAAAGCCAGAGAGTAGAGTAGATTTGAACAAGGGCTCTTGAACAATCTTAGCCACTGTGATGCACCAACTCTCTTAGTCCATCCGATTCTCCTTTTGGGACAAATATTCTTATTCTCTTGCTTCTCTTAATTTAGTGATGTTCAGTTTGACCAAAAAAAATGTGCTATAGAAAAAGTTAAGTGGTCTCTTCATACCACACCTCTGCACACACCCCTTGCTATGCTTCAATCTCCACTTATGCTGAAAGTTACATAATTTATAAATGGCTCACAGTTGCTTCAGTAAATGATTAATCGGCTTTAGCTTATGGGGTGCTAATATCTGTGTATGATTAATAGCACTCTATTCTCAGGATTATAATAGTTCATTGTAAGAATGTGTCATCTAAAATCAATTTGTATAAGAATATAAATGGTTTTTTAATTTTAAAAAAATTCTAGAAATCTATAGGGGTTTTATATGTGGTCATAAAGCTTTGTTTAACCAAACATTTATACATTCCTGCCTTGATTCAATGGGGGGGGGGCGATGATAAACTGTCAGCATCAGCAAAGGGCACTAATAGGGTTGCCAACCTCCAGGTGGTTGGAGCAACCCAAAACAGCACTATAACACTATAAAGCAAATAAGTGAATTTTATAAAGTGCAAAGTGAATAAATATATACAGCATATACAAAGGGAGTACAAACAGATACAAAATTTACAATAACAATCCAATAAACATGACTTATCAAGAGGATGCCAAAGATCCTGATTCAACAGGTAAGTTCAAGTAATCAACCAATTAAGGTATCATTTGATATTAGAATTTTTTTGAATCTTTCTAATTCTTTTTAGGTTGCGGTTATTGGAACAAAGCCACAGGAAAAAAGATGTCAGACGTGTTGTCTAGATCGGGACCACGTTTCGCATATGGCTTCTTCGGTGACCTGTATCAATAATAAATAATGTATAAGTGCCTTAGTAGGTGTTGTCTCATAGGGACCGCAAATTGAAACTATTCTACTTGACCGCTAATGAAACTATTCTACTTGAACCCTCTAGAAATAGCACCATTCTGTTTCATGAGAACTTTCTTCTTTGATCACACATGCTATAGTTTTAATAGGCATGCCAACATTGGCTGATTTAACTAAGAGTGACTTGAATGCTCTAAACGTTTTTGGATTGATACTGTGCCTAACGAAGTGCTACATGTGCCTTCATGAGAAGCAATAGCAATTCAGAGATATGTAAAGCAATTCAAGTCACTCTCAGATGTATCTTTAAACATATCAGGTTTGCATCTAGTATTTCCTGTAAAAAAAAGGACACTCCGTTATCAATTACATCTTGTTCTTCATTAGCACACCAGCAATAAAGAGTCATGTTCTATCCAAGCACTACCCTCAGACAACTGGGAGGCGTTGGCTGCTATTTCTAGAACATCCTACAGGATCTTTTGAGTTACTGGCAGAAATGTATGAAGAACAAATTAATTAAATCAGTAATTCCCAAAGGCTGTACTGGAGCGTACAATGACTTGAGCAAACAGCTAATGTTTTGCAATAAATAAATAAATTAAACCATTAAGTGCTTCTTGGAAGGCTCTAGCTGTGCCACCTTCCATTCAGCCTCCTCCAAGGATAAACAATTATGCTGTATCTGCACGCTTGGAGTCTCTGAATGTTCCAGTCGTACCTGATGCAGAAACTTACTGGTCCTCAGATGAAGTGGTTCACTGTATCCCTGAGTGAGTCATTGCCCTGGATGTGTCTCCTACCAATCAAAAGGCACACCCAAGCAGCAACTCACATATTAGCATAGCAGGTGACCTGCTCTAAAAGGGGGGGTAACTCATACTGCATCTCAGCATGGATATTATTAAATGTGTGTTCAGGGAAGGAAAGGTAATCTTTTTGGATGTGAGAAAGGCGTGTTCCTGTTGTCAAACACTGGGTTCAACTGAAACTTGCATTCCACATAAGCTGTATGTAAACAGAATGTTGAGATATTGTAGAGGTTTCTGCTTGAGACTGTTATAGAAACTTCAGTAACAACTCTTAATTTACAAGAACTATCTGGAAAATGTGGAGTAAAAGTGGCCACTTTGGCAATTGGACTTCATGACATCGAAGTCCCTCCCCTTCTCAAACCCACCTTCCTCAGGCTCCACCCTAAAAATCTCCAGGTATTTCCCAGCCCAGAGCTGGCAACCCTATGTCCTGCTTAGATGAAAAACACGAACTGTCTACTCCTAAAAACCTTAGTGTATCTTCCTGACTGAGGGTCAAATGCACAAAATGTTTTTAATGAGGTGTGTTTGAGTTCCCCCAACCCAACTAGCTAGAGTTGCCAACCTCCTGTTGGGGCCTCCCAGAATTACAACTGATCTCAAATTACAGATATCAGTTCTTTTGGAGAAAATGGCAACTTCAGAGGGTGGACTGTACAGCATCACATCCCCACTCGGCTTCCTCTCCTCCCAAAATTCCACCCTCCCCAAGAAATGCCACCAGATCTCTGGGTAGGGTTTCCAGATAGTTTCAACAAAAATACTGGAAACACTTTATTTGTTTGTTTGTTTATCACTGTGACTTAAGGTGGGTTACACCTTGTTTTGGTTCTCCTGTTTTGAATTCTCTCTCTTTTCATCTGGAATCTGGTGAAAGTAGCTTGGACTCACAAAAGCTTATATTCTGAAAATCTTGTTGGTCTCTAAGGAGCTCAAATCGAGCTGTCCCTCTTTTTATGTATATGCAAAGCAATTAAAGATGCTTGACTTTCACATAAACATTTTAGCATTTTTCATTTTTGGAAAAGTTAATATTTTTGGCTCTTTAAAAAGATGTAAAGTGCTAGGAACTATTCCATTAGTTGCTGCTAGTTGTTGCCAGAACTTAATTTTTGCACTGCCTACAGTACTTCCTGCAAAAGGAGGTAGCCCTATCCACATTACAGGCTTAAACTGGTTTAGCAGTTGTCTGTCTTCCCAGGAACCAATATATATATATATATATATATATATATATATATATATATATATATATATATATATATATATATATATATATATATATATATATATATATATATATATGCAGTTTTAGAAAAGGTAGGCTGTAGGGATCTAGGGATCTTAAAAAGAGATCTAGGGATCTCGAAAAGAGAATTTACACCCCATGAAACCTTAGCAGCTAGGGTAACGTAAACCTGATCTGTATTAACAGAGCTAATAAGGACTAGAGACTTCATGGGGATGGAACAGCATTTGCACTAACAGTGGCAATACGCAGTGTAATTCTGTGTTGATTTACTCCCTGTTAAGTCGAGTAAAGTCAATAGGCTCAGCTTCAGTATTGCACTAACAGACTGAATTCACACTACACAAACAATTTTAAGCCCCACACTTCTGACTGGTGTGCACATTTGAAAAACAGAAAAGCAGCTTTAAACATGCTTGGTTGAATCAACCCATGACCATATAGCTGACTCACAGGATTAGAGGACAGAGGTGTGTCTCAATCACTATCTCCCCCCCCCAGTCAAGCAAGACCCCTTCTGTGCCTGTTAGAGAACAAGGGGATAGAAAGCCCTTTTCCATCAGTTAAAGGTGGAAATTGGGTAGTTTTGCAGCCAGCATAGCAGGCAAGCAAGAAGGTGGGGAACAGGAGAGCTCCTGAACCTATTCCCTAGTCCCCCAGAATTTTTTTGCACATCTCTTGTGCATAGGGTTGCCAGGTGCCCGGTGGTGGTGGGCAAACCCCTCTGCCCGCCGACCACCTGAGGTCCGGCTGGCAAACGTGCATAGGTGCACCGGCATGCATCCGCGTCACTTCTGATTTACAACTGGAAGTGCCGCCTCGCGAGGGGCCTTTTCCTCTTAGTTTGAGTGGTAAAGGGCATACAGTGATGTGCATGAGCATCAGCACATGCGCACATGCACACGTGCAATCCAGCCCTCAGCACCATAGCCTCCCACCGGAGGAGAGAGGGGACTTGGCAGCCCTACTTGTACAGGCTGCAAAATAGGCTCCTGGTGACTCAGAACAGAGCTACCGTATATACCCATGTATAAGCCGACCCGAGTATAAGCCGAGTATAAGCCTAATTTCTCCCCCAAAATGGGGAAAAATTAGGCACCCGCGTATAAGCCGAGGGTCAGCTTATAACCCCCCCCCCACAGGCTTACCTTCAGGCCCAGTGAAGGCGGTGGTGGTGGCGGCGGCGGGCCCCCCAGGGCGGGGGGAGCCAGGCCGCGTGGCCTTCCAGCAGCCGCAGGATGCTTTCCCCGGCCCTTCCAGGGTGGGGGGAGCCGGGTGCGCCCGGCGGCCGCGCGGCCTTCCAGAGGCCGCAGGAGGCCCTCACAGGGCGCTCCTGGCCGGGGGAAGCCACATGGGCCCAGCAGCAATGGCGGCGGCAAATAACATATGAATATATACAAAATGTAACGGCAAAATTCTAAGTATATACAAACATATACAATACCAACAAAGTCACAAAGCACAAAACAGTACAAAGATAAAACACCTACAAAAAATTCAACAGGGATACACACAGAGGTGAGACCCCCGTACTTCGATCCTGGTGTGATATACAATATATCTAGTCAATAATTCAGTGCACAGTCCTCAATGGTCATGTAAATGCATAAATGCCGTTGCATCGTTGCATCCATACATGGCAACAGAAAAAAGATCTTCCGGAACGAAGACAAGCAGAACTATGGAACATGTTGTCTAGATCATTTGGATCCTGTCTGGAACTTTTTGAGGTCCTGAAACATTCACCTATTATGGATTGATATTTTTGAACTTTGAATGCATTGCGGCTGAAGAAGCCCACAGCGAAACGTGCCCAAATGATCTAGACAACACGTTCCGTAGTTCTGCTTGTCTTCGTTCCTGAAGATCTTTTTTCTGTTGCCATGTATGGATGCAACGATGCAACGACATTTATATTTATGCATTTACATGACCATTGAGAACTGTGCACTGAATTATTGACTAGATATATTGTATATCACACCAGGATCGAAGTACGGGGGCTGCTTATGGTATTAATCCTGACATTTAAAAAATGAAGAAAAAAAGAAAGTAATTGTATCTCTAAAACAACTTCTAAGATGAGGGCATGCAATTTTCCAGAGGCAAAGTGGGCTTTGATGATAACCTTGTGGTACAGAGCAGGCAGAGGCTAACATCAGTACTATCAAATCTTTTTTTAAAAAATCTAGGGATGAAAAATGGGTTCCTATCATTTTAGCCAATAGGTTTTAATGGTTTCATATAAAATCATCCGCCCATTCTGTCTAAATGCCTTCAATGGGAATTGGGAAATAATTTTCACATATATATCTTTCATTAAGGACACAAGGAAACATTCATACAAAAGGAATCCATGCCACAGTTACCATGTAAGAATGTCTCCTTATCAACATTCTCGTGCCTTATGCCGTAACATATAGAGTAACATGATCTAGAAGCCTAATTCTTTTTCACATGTAATAGGTTTAATCAAAAATAAAACATTCATAAGTCAGTAGTAGGGTTGCCAGGTCTCCCCTGTCCACAGGCAAGGGATTGGGGGAGTGGGGGTAAGGTTGCCAGATCTAGGTTGGGAAACTCCTTGGGGATGGAGCCTGGGGAGGACAGGGACCTCAGTGGGGTACAATGCCAACCAGCAGGGGGCTTGCTGGGCAGGGAAGTACAAATTGCCATTGCTGTGATGGCAGAACATGGCTTCTGGTGCAAATCTAGAAATGATGTCATTGCATCGTGGCAATGCTCCAGGATTCCACTAAAACTACATCACAGTTTCAGTGGAATTCTAGAATGTCACTCCCAACAATTACATCACTTCCATGTTCGTACTGGAAGTGGTATTGTGCCATCAGAGTTACAGCCCACTGCCCTATGAGCGACAGCAAGAGTCAGGGACTGCCAGTGAGAAGTCTCCTGCTACAGTGGGAGACCTGACAGTGTGATCTATTCCCAAGCAACATCCCCCAAACTTGCAGGAATTTGCAAAGCCAGAGATGGCAACAGTACCCTATGCAGGCTAGCATAGCCCCTTTTTATTTAAAATCTGAGGACATTAAAATGTCAGATATAAAGCATACTTAGACTATTTTATGTCTCAATTTTATATTTATCTCTTTACTGTTACTTAAATTTAGAAGGCATTGAACTTAAGTCTGGCTGTTTGGGTGTGTATTTTTGTTTTGTTTTTTAAATGTGTGTTGACTCATTTGTATTTTGAGTCGTTCCAGCAGTCTTGCCATGCTCCAATGGCCAAAATGTTTTAGTATTTTTCTAATTCAGTAAGAATGCTAATTAGAAAGTATTACAGCTATAAATCAGATTCATTTTAGATTTCTGCATGCGTAACTAAAAGGTGGGGAGCTCAAATGTGGGGATCTGTATGCACCATTTTCTTGCTATATATCTGTAGTGAATAAGTTACTGGGTGGGACACAGATGAGATAGATCCGTTCTAGACCAGCTCACAATATCACCTCTGCAGGGCCAGTGATCAAGTATTAGAAGCCTACCGGATGTTAATTGTGGAATTTGGAGATTTAAGAATTGGGTCCTCATACAGATTTATCTAGCTCATTAAAACAACACAGAAAGCTTTGTTTCATTTTACTTTAAAATGTAAAAAAGCTCTGCAAATAGCTATTTAATACTCATAGTGTTTGCATAAAGTTTTTACAGAGAAGGAAAGTAGGATAAATACATCAGATGTTCTTCCCTTTGGCTAACAATCCTTCACTGGGACTACTTCTGACTTATTCGCTAACATGCTTTCTTTGCTTTCATATAAAGAACACAGAATGCAAAACAGCCAATTTTAAGCATATGGGTCTTATTCATCCTAATAGGAGAGATTTAAACAACTGCTTTGCATTCTCCTTGAAATTAATGGGACATTCTGGAGGAATTCCACCGACAATCCAGTGACACAGAATGCAACCCTACAAATGCATATATGATGATGGTAATTTTCCTTTGTTATGAGAACAAAATGACATTATTCACCTTGTGTTGAACCAATTTATAAATAAATGATGCAGGGATGATCCAGCCAAATAAACATTCTTGAATGGAAAATCAAACACTTGCTTAAATTATTGCCATTGAAATTTGTGATTTAAAAGTGTTTAACCTTGGCTGGATCATTCTCAGGATTTTTAAAAGCATCTACACACCTGTCTCTGAATTTCCATAGTCCAGCATTATAATACAATTTCCCTGACTACTGAGCTATATGAGCAGGAATCTGTTTATCTAGCTCAGGACTCAAGCACTGCTTGGGGACAGGTTGCATGGCAGAATTTGGGGAAATTGAGACTGGGGAACATGCAAGTCACAGCATACATCCTCTAATCATAATTTCATACCCCTACATACACCCAAATCCAGGATACTTCCAACTGTTAAGGACTCTTTGCTTTTGACATCTTAAAGATTCCTAGGTGAATGAGATGCATTAGGAGTGGAAGAAGCACTTTTCCTTTAATCCTAATTAATCTCTTCAACAAGACTTCAAAGTAGTTACAGTATATCACCTTTTGGTTTGTGGGAAGGGGTAGAACAAGGGTTGGGTGATACAAAACATATGGTACACATAGCACTAACACTAATAATAGAATCATAGAGTTGGAAGGGGCCATACAGGCTATCTAGTCCAACCCCCTTCTCAATGCAGGATCAGCCTAGAGCATCCCTAACACGTGTTTGTCCAGTCTCTGCTTAAAGACTGCCAGTGAGGGGGAGCTCATCACCTCCCTAGGAAGCCAGCTCCACTGTTGAACAAAGCTGCAAAGAACATCACTTTAAAATCTGCAGGAGCCAATTTTAATCAGGAAAGTACCATGGGAGGTGGAGGGGGCTCCTGCTTCCTTTCATGCCTTTTCACTGAGCCAAAAGGTCTCAGTGGGGAGTTATTTCCATAGACTCCAAAGTTACGTAAATAATTCCTCACTGAGGCCATTTTAAGGAAAAAGGCATGCTGCTATCCTGAATCAAATCTTCTCTGGCATATTTTAGAGGTGGTGTTCCTTGCATCTACTGCAGTCCCAAGCTGTGCTCACAACCTGAGTTCGATCCCAACGGAGGTTGGTTTCTGGTAGCCGGCTCAAGATTGACTCAGCCTTCCATCCTTCCGAGGTCGGCAAAATGAGTACCCAGCTTGCTGGGGGCAAAGGGAAGATGACTGGGGAAGGTACTGGCAAACCACCCCGTAAACAAAGTATTGGGGAATCGGGGCCCCAGTTCCTGTAAAGGGAACCCCGATATTTAATTTATCTGCTACCAAATCAGAGGGATTGGATCGTTCCTCTTGAACTATGAGAATTGAGATCACACACACGCACAAAAGAGGCAAGACGCATTTGTCTTGAAGTAAAACAATCTTTACTCTAACTCAGGGTAGGGAAAAAGTCACTGGGATACAAAACAAATAATATCTGTCTACATTCTATGTTTCCTATACTTGCCAAAACCTTTGGCAAGGCACTAAGCTTACTTACGAGTAGGCACCCTTAGCAAAAGGAGAGCCTCTCTCCATCCTGCCTGTTCAGCAGTCAAGCAAAAGGAAAAAGAAGAGGTGGTCAACTGCTTTCAGTTCTAACAAAGAAATCGAAAGCAGTTGAACATGCAAAATAGTTGTATACGTGACCCTCGGGCACGACTGCAATGGCCACTACACTGACCATTAGGTTAGTTGCAATATTAACCCTTTAACTGTCTGATATGTAACAAAGCTCGCTCTCTAATACCCAACAATCCCCTTTTCGAGGTTTAGTTACATTCAGACATATAAACACAATGCATCACGCAAGTATTCAAACTGTTGTCTGGGCAGTGGCTTCGTCAGGATATCGGCCACCATCTCTTTACTTTCACAGTACTTCACTACTACGAGACCTCTTTCTTGTTTGTCCTTTACTGAGTCCATTTTGAGTCGAAGAAGTTTCTTCCCTTTCTTAGAGTTCTCGCCATTCAGTAGTGCTATACACGATTGATTGTCCTCAAACATTGTAGCAGGTGTCAGTTCATCTAATCCAAAGTCGCGTAGCAGTTCAATTATCTCTTCCAGCTCTGTACATGCGCACTTGGCTGCTATGCATTCTGCTTCAGTTGAAGATGTTGACACAACTTGCTGTTTCTGGCTGGTCCAGGAGATTAGGTTTTCTCCAAAGTAGAACAGATATCCACTTGTAGATTTGCTGTCTGTTCTAGTACCACCTAGACTAGCATCCATGTATCCTATCAGTTTCAGCTCAGTATTTGGAGTTATCTTCAACTTCAAATCAATAGTTTTCTTTAAGTATTGTGTGAGGTGTTTGATTGCATTCCAATCATGTTCTGCAGGTGTGCTGGTCCTTCTACTTAGGATTCCAACTGCTGCACTTATATCCGGTCTACTAACGTTGCTCAAGTATAGAAGTTTTCCAATAGCTTCTCTGTATTTGTGATTGTTAGGCAATAGTTCACCTTCGTCTAGATCCATATATGAAGGGTCAAGTGGAGTGTCCTTGGTCTTGCACTCCTTCATATTCATGAATTGCAGAAATTCCAGTATCTTGTTCCTTTGATTGATTGAAAATCCATTGTCTTGGTTTCTTTCAATCTCCATTCCAAGATAGTTCTTTACTTCTCCAAGTAGTTTCACTTCTACTGATTCATTCAGTTTGTTTGCAATTTCTTTTGCAGCTTCTTCAGTGTCAGAACAAATCAGAAGATCGTCTACAAAGGCCAAAACAAAGTCCCATCCATCATCCTTCTTCCTTCTGAATAAGCATTTCTCTATATTTCCTTGTTCAAAACCTTGAGCTTTCAATAATGAGGTTAGTTTGTGGTTCCATGCTCTTGCTGACTGTTTGAGCCCATATAAAGTCTTTTCAAGTTTACAAACTTGATTTTTAGTCTCACAGTCCTTTAATCCTGGTGGAAGTTCCATGTATATTTCTTCTGATAATTCACCACTCAGGAAAGCTGTTTTGACGTCGAGTTGCAGTACCACTTTATTCCTGGAGGCGGCTATACTCAGCAAAGTCCTTATAGTCGTGTGACTAATCACAGGTGCGTAGGTTTCTGTGTAGTCAGTTCCATACTTCTGGGTAAATCCTTTTGCAACTAGTCTTGCTTTGTACTTGTCAACAGTTCCATCCGAATTTTTCTTGACCTTGAACACCCATTTACATCCCACAGTCTTCTTGTTTGGTGGGAGTTTGGTTAGTTTCCAGGTATTATTCTTCTGCAGTGAGTCTAATTCTTCTTGAATTGCCTTCAGCCATCTTGACCGCTCCCCATCGGGCAACTTTTGCAGTTCATCCCAACTTGAGGGTTCCACGTGGCTGTCAATTCTAGTGAAAAGACTCAGTTTCTCTGCTGGTATTCCTTTTGTAGTCCTTGTAGATCTCCTTAAGGTCTGAGAGGGTTCCGCTGTTCCATCAGCACCAGGATCAACCCCTTTTGAATCTGCAGTCTCTTGCTGTTCCGCAGGAGCAGGTGGATTGCAATCCCATGCTGTAAATGGAATCTCTATGGTTTCCTCTTCACAAACCTCTGGATCATCAAAGTTATTAATTTGTTGATTATTAATAACATTTCTTTCATCTATATATACTGCATTCAATATTTGTAAATTGTAAGTCTTAATGTCCATTATCCTGTACCCTTTTGAGAAAGGATGGTATCCCACAAGAATTCCAAGTTCTGTAGTAGGATCCATTTTTCCCCTTTTCTCCTTTGGGATGTATGCAAACACACGAGATCCAAATGCTTTCAAGTGTTTCAGACTAGGCTTCCTGCCATTCCATCTTTCATATGGAGTCATGTTGATAGCACTTGAAATTGTCCTGTTGTAAAGGTAAGCTGCTGTATTTACACATTCTCCCCAGCAGGGGTAAGGCAAGCCTGCCTGTAGCATTAAGCATCTTGCACTTTCCATCAGAGTTCTGTTAAACCTTTCTGACAACCCATTGTTCCTAGGGGTATATGCAACTGAGGTTGTATCCTCTATTCCTTCAGATTCAAGAATTTCTTTCATTTCTTTATTAAGGTACTCAGTCCCTCTGTCAGTGTACAATAACTTTATTCCTCTGTCATGTTTATTCTTCATCAGGGCAACATAAGCTTTAAATTTTTCAGCTACTTCAGTCTTTGATTTCAACAAATACACATATGCAAATCTTGAAGCGCTGTCTATGAAATGCAGAACATATTTTGCCCCTCCTGCTGAAGCCTTGAGTGGGCCAATCAAGTCTGAGTGCACTTCTTCCAAAATCTCTGCCTTAACACTGCTTGGCCTCTGCACGTGCATAGGCGCTGTTCCCTTTCCTCTGAGACACACTTCACAACGTTCTTTGTCCTTAAAGCATTCCTTAACTGGCATTCCACAATCAATCAGCAGTTGCTTCACTGACTTAAAGTTTTTATGAGCTAGTTTCACGTGCCATTGGTACAAACAGTCCTTGTGGTTGCAATCTGCAGCCTTCTGCTCTGTCAATCCTTTATTAAAAGCAACTAGGCACTTTGATTCTTCCTCAACATTATCCTCATTTCCATCAAAATCACTTTCATCAGAATCAACATTGCTCTCAAAATCACTACAAGCATATTCCTCCAATTGACTTGCAACATTCTCCAGGCAATAGTGTGAGCCTACTGATAGCACTGGGTATTCTCTCCCTTCAGAATCAAATAAGCGACATTTGTCCTTTTTTATAGACACTTCAAAGTCTGCATCCACTAGTTTATTCACGGACAATAAATTTTCATCTGAATTAGGCATTAGGAATACGTCTTGTAAGGTTAAATGCATTACATTTCCACAATAGCTTTGAATTGCAATAGAAACTTCTCCTTTCTGAGTGCATAGAAATCTTTCTCCACAAGCCATAACTAATGTTTCATCACAAGGCTCTAGAAAGTCAAAAGCTGATCTCAAGCCAGACACATGTACATCTGCACCGCTGTCCAGAACAAATGTATTTACACGCTTTAAATAATCTTTGGTTGAAGCTTTATTCGAGACTAGATAAGACTTTGGCTGGTGATTGTGCCATCTGGGCTTCCCTTGGCTTGGACTCCCTCTTGTGGATGATTGGGGCTGTTGCCTCCCATTTCCATCCCTCTCCCTTTGTGAGGATTTGGCAGGCTTTTCTTCCCGGCGAGAGGGGGGGGGATTTCTCCCTTTGTTTCACGTTTCTCACATTGAAACGACCGGTGACCATGCTTTCCACATGAGAAGCATCTGATTGTGGATTTGTCATTTACACACAGTACAGACACTCCACGAGATAATTCCCTCTCTTGGCTCCTGTCTGCGTCAAACTGTTTAAGTGCAGTCACCAGCTTAGTAAGGGTTAAGTCCTCTCTACCCAAAAGATTCCTTTTTTCAGCGTTATATTTAGAATGCAAACTTCCCAGAAATAGTACGAGAAACTCCTCTTCACCGATTTCCCCTCCTACAGCCTTCAATTCTGATTCCATATCTTGCATTTTCTTAAGGTGTTGCAAGAGGGTCATATCTCCAGACATTCTATTTGCATACAGTCTAGTTTTTAAAATCATTTTCTGGGTTTTGGACACAGTTCCAAATTTCTCATTGAGTGCATTAAGCATTTTCCTGCTGGTATCATTATTCAAAATTATCGCTGTCTCTTCCGGATTAATTGCGTTGGCAATCAAATTCATTGCCTGGGCATCTGCAATTTTAAATTTCTTAAGGGCTTCTCTATCTGTGTCAGCTGGCGGGTCTTCATTCAAAACGTGATTCACCCCAATTGCTGTTAAAGCATTTTCCACTATTCTCTTCCATACTGGAAAGGAGGCTTGGGTGATATGGGGGACAGAAACGGATTGGGGCCCTTTTGAATTCATACTTTCCTTATCGTTGCTCATTCCAGCGGCTCAGGGCTGCTTTCTTCCTCACAGGATTCAAGCGCGGGGTTGTGTTTCCTGCCGTCCTTTGCAGACCAGGCTGCTGGCTCCGTCACAGGAAAATTCCCTCTGGGCGTTTGTAAATCCTTTCGTCTCCAGTGAAGATCCCAAAAGCAAAAGAAAAGGTGCGGTGTGATCCTATCTCAATAGCCAAAATAAAAAAACCAAGCGTACTCTGCTACCACTTATTGGGGAATCGGGGCCCCAGTTCCTGTAAAGGGAACCCCGATATTTAATTTATCTGCTACCAAATCAGAGGGATTGGATCGTTCCTCTTGAACTATGAGAATTGAGATCACACACACACGCACAAAAGAGGCAAGACGCATTTGTCTTGAAGTAAAACAATCTTTACTCTAACTCAGGGTAGGGAAAAAGTCACTGGGATACAAAACAAATAATATCTGTCTACATTCTATGTTTCCTATACTTGCCAAAACCTTTGGCAAGGCACTAAGCTTACTTACGAGTAGGCACCCTTAGCAAAAGGAGAGCCTCTCTCCATCCTGCCTGTTCAGCAGTCAAGCAAAAGGAAAAAGAAGAGGTGGTCAACTGCTTTCAGTTCTAACAAAGAAATCGAAAGCAGTTGAACATGCAAAATAGTTGTATACGTGACCCTCGGGCACGACTGCAATGGCCACTACACTGACCATTAGGTTAGTTGCAATATTAACCCTTTAACTGTCTGATATGTAACAAAGCTCGCTCTCTAATACCCAACACAAAGTCCGCCTAGAAAACGTCGGATGTGCACAGGGGACCTTTACCTTTATTAGTGCAATACTGAACACAAACACAACAGCTTTCACATATGCTAAATAATGCACTTTCAATCCACTTTCTGCAGAGAGAAGCAGTTATTTGGAGAGTTCTAGAACCCCTTTTTGCCTGAGAAATTTGTACGCGACCCGGGTATATAGGTATATAACATAGGTATACAAATCAAACATTTACTGATAATAAATCATAAAGAAATTTATTTTAAAACAGTTCTTTGGTATACATATAATTTTACCTTTTACTGTTGCCAAATTTTTCGTGACCCCCACATTCAGTTACGTTACCCCATATGGGGTCGCAACCCATAGTTTAAGATAGCAGGGCATTATGCCTCCAGCTTCCTTTGTGGATATTAAGCTCAGAGAGAGGAAGTGTCTGTGAAATCCTCTCAGTGCCTCTTGAAAGCTAATTCTTGCATCTTTGGGCTGCTTGGTACTTCTTTGTATTAACAATGTCATGACTGAGTCCCAAATGCTTCTCTGCTAAGGGATGGATTACGATAGGAAATAAGACATTACATTTCCAGATCTGTGAGCCAGGAATATTTGGTTGGCCTAGTAATGATTTGGTTGCCCTTCCTAGTATGGTTGCCAGCTGCAGGTTGGAAAAATCCTGGAGATTTTGGTTGAGCCTGGGGGAAGGCAGGGCTTCAGGAGGGGAGGGACCTCAGTGGGATACAAAGCGGCCATTTTCTCCAGATGAGTTGATCCTGGTCATTTGGACATTAGTTATAATAGAAGGAGATCTCCAGATATCACCTGGAGGCTGGAAACCCTGCTCCATAGGGAACTTAAAAAAACAGAGCTGCTTGGCAGACATATGAGCTCTGTGGTACTTTCCTCCACTGTACCAGAAACATTATCAACTAACCACCATTAGTAGGATAATGTTAAGATTATTTCCCAGGGTCTTCCCAAATTATCAACTCTTGTGACCTAGGAATTGTTGAACTCCTTGCCCCAGGATGTGGTGATGGCAGCCAACTTGGAAGACATTAAGAGGGGAGTGCTCATGTTCATGGAGGATAGGGCTATCCATGACTACTAGTCAAAATGGATATTAGTCATGATGCATACTTATTCTCTCCAATATCAGAGGAACATGCCTATTATATTGGAGACTGTGGAAGGATAATGCTGCTGCAGTTATCTTGTTTGTGGGCTTCCTGGAGGCACCAGTGTGAACAGACTGCTGGACTTGATGAGACTTGGTCTGATCCAGCATGGCTTTTCTCACGTTCTCAGGAATGCTCAGAGTTAGCCAGCAATAAAGTTAGCCACCACTAAGCCTTACAATACCCATGTAGGCAACAGTTAGTTTTCCACTTGGACAAACAGTCAATAACTATAACACATGTTTGGCCAATATTTCAGACGTAAACCGCTTCTATGTGTGCAGTTGCTCTTGCTGAGAAAAATAAAAGTGCCATCTAGCAAATTAAAATCAAAGTGATTTAAACAATACTTTAAATGTTAAAGAGGGTATTAAATATTTGATTCTTAGAACTGCACAGCATGTAAAAAATATTTATAAAATCTTTTTCATGCTCACAGCTATTTAGGGTGGAAAGCCAAAAAGCTCCATCTATTATGTGTTAAATTTAAAAAGCATAAGCAGGCAAGAGACATAATTTGTGATTAATATTTAATAATCAGGGCCTCTGGTACTATATTAGAACAAGAAAATGGATTAGTTTATTTCAAAAATTGCTTGTTTAATTGGCTTTAAAGATTATTTTTCTCTCTAATCACACAGCATAGGTCTGTTCCACCATGCAACAGAAAAACTATCCCTTCCCTCGCACTGTCCCTGGCAGCTGTACACACATACTTCCCAATTTAGCATGAGGAAAATAATATAAAGTTGGGAGTTTTCATAGCTTATGACATTATTTTGGTTGTACATGGAAGGCCAGATCTAGCACAACAGGAACTCCGGTGAACCTTCTGGCTGCATAGCAGTAGGAAAGGATGAACAGACAAAAGGAAGAAGGAAGCTATCCATCTATCTGGCAATCACTTGTAATAGCAGGAGGTCTCCAGTTAGTACCTCGGGGTTGGCAACCCTAATGATCATGCATGAAAAATGTGCAGAAGGTTGGTTGGTGGGGGATTTTTGCAGAACCTTTGCCTCCTGCAGGAATGGCAACTTTCACACAGAAAAATCAAATTCTGTGGAAATCTGACACTGAACTAAATTAAATATTCGAAAGGGAGGGGGGAACATAGGAAATACTTCTCCTCTAAAGCTCACAGTACCAGCTGTTGTCATAACACATCGCAGATCTTCTTTCAGTTCCCCCTACTTTCATTATTTCCTCTTTGCAATTTCCCCCTCTTTTTCAAATTAGCTCTTTGCAAATATCGAAGTAGACCACCTGGTGACAGAGCTGAATATCTACAGGTAGGTAGAAAATTAAGGATAAGAGCGAGGAGAGAGTAAGGAACCTGGGTTGGTTTAACCTAGTTTCTGGGGCAATTATTATGTACCTGCATTGCACTGGCAACGAGAGATGATCTGATTTATTTTTTATATAATCTGACACTTTCGTGAATAGCTCACTCAGAAAGGGATAGAGTTTTGACAGGACCTGCAGCCTGACTCTAGCCAATTTTATGCCAGTCTTACCACAGTACACCTTAACCCCCCTCACACACATTTGCATTTCTGGAATTAATGTATACATAGCCCCATATACAAATTTCCACAGTCACAATACGCTATTTCCTATTAAATCCATAGCTGAGCACAGAAGTGCCAATCTTCTCCTGAAATATGTTTGAATAAGTAGATAAGGAAAATCAACATTCAAGCAATGCAGTTTTATACCTTGTAACAAAGCAAATGTAAATGAAATCCATGAGCAAAATTCAAAGGCAAAGCCTAGTGGAAGGATCAAAAGAAAAAAAACAGGATTATCTTTCCATACCACTGCACAGCATAATACTTGTGGATAAATACAATTCATTTTAAAAAAAAGATACACAGGAAGACACCTTGCAACTGTAAGTCACTAACTGTGCAATGTTAATGTATTGTGGACTTCAAAAATGTGGCAAACAGCAGCTGGAGCAGGGCAGTGGTAGCTAATGGGGGTGGCAGAACTGAGAAGCTGTAGGAAACCCATATGTGATCATGCATGTGTAAGAATCCTTTTTTCACAATAGAATATATAAGACCTCTTCCAAACACTACTGAACACTATGTTAAACTCTGCTAATTGCAACTTGGGAGCTGAACCAATTTTGTGGTTTTGGTAGAAGACTCAAATCACTCATGCAGAGTGGGAATATTGCCCATCAATCCATATCACCTTTGAGGGAAAGAGACTCAAAAGTGTTGGGTGCAGATATTTAAGGAGTTTCTGGCTGTATAAATCGGCACAACTGAGCAAGCGAACTGAACTCTCTACTATTTATACTCCTTAGAGATGATAAAATAAATTTTGGACTAATTGTTAGCCTTAGGGCACTTTCACACAGCCCAAATAATGCACTTCCAATCCACTTTCACTGCGCCTTAACGATCATTTGCAAGTGGATTTTGCCAGTTCACACAGTAAAATCCACCTTGAAAGTGGATTGAAAGTGCATTATTTGGGCTGTGTGAAAGTCCCCTTAGGCGCAGAGCTTAACTGATATGTCAGATCACAAACTTTGTCTCCACACTGAGAAATCTACTATGCATATTGTGTATCTTTGTGGCTTAACAGCGTTAAAGGGGTGGGGCAATTCAGAAAGGAGTGATTTCTGTCAGGGAACTAGCTAAAGGGAAAGAGGTTAAATCCCCCTCTCACTGAACTGTGACACCAAGCCAGCCCCTCCCCTGGGGTTGCCAGGTCCCTCTTCACCACTGGTGGGAGGTTTTTGCGGTGGAACTTGAGGAGAGCAGAGTTTGAGGAGAAAAGGGACCTCAATGCCATAGAGTCCAATTGCCAAAGCGGCCATTTTCTCCAACTGAACTGATCTCTATCAGCTGGAGATCAGTTGTAATAGCAGGAGATCTCAGATCTGCAGCTAGTACCTGGAGGTTGGCAACCCTACTCGCCCCCACCCCCATGATTAGTTCTTAGTCTGAAAGAAAATATCAGGACAGCCAGTCAGAGATCTCCCCTGTAGTGTGCAGTTTGGCCCTCAACGTTGTCTGCTTAATATGTTTAGATCGCCAGCCAAGCACAGAGATTCCATGTGAATGAACTATTGATTAGGCTTACCATTGGCCTGGTGGCAGCAGGCAACCTCCTGCTCCTGCTTTCATTCCCCCACACTTGATTGTTTGAGGTGCAGGATAAAGTGGCATCAATGGTGACATTCTAGGAATTTACCCCAATTTCTATGGTTAAAACCATAGAGATTAGAGGATTCCTCTAGGGCAGTGGTTCCAAAACTGTAATCTACGGAGCACTTGGTGCTCCACGAAACATCTCCTAGTGCTCTGTGAAGAGACTGGAAAGAAAAATACTACTGTCATTCGGTTTAGTATATAGGTGTTGTATATAGGTGCTAGGTGAAAATGAGTGCTCCGTGACTAATTTCTCTCCTGAAAAGGGCTCCATGACTCCAAATGTTTGGGAACTGCTGCTCCAGGGTATCACCTGGAAGTGATGTCACAACCATCAACCTTTCATCTGGAAGCAGCATCACATAATCCATGCTCTAAATATTTTCCAGCAATTTGGCAGCACAAGGCTGGCAGCCCTGCTGATGGATGATCTCCAGTAAGTAACTGGCTTCTCCTCCAACTCTGATTTCTTCTAGGAATTTTCAGATGACACCATGGGTTGGATCCAGCCACCTTTTCTTCTGGTGAATAAGGAATTAGCACCCAAAAAATCTGCGCTGAGAATCATGAGACTTGCATAGACCAACATGTGGGGTGGGGGCTGTGGAAAGGAGGGGAACTGGGCAGGACAGAGTGGAAAAAAACTCAGCGGATTCAACTGCATTATTCGTCATACTTACTGGGAAATGTTGGTTGGCTAAGTGTATTGTAGTGGTCAGGAACATTTTACAAGCTGTCAAGTGTTACTGAAACTGTCTGTCATATATAGCTCTGACACAATGTGTGAGCATACATTGCTGCAGCATTGACAGCAACCTCTTTTGGCAGGCATACAGGATGACTGATATTGCTGAAAAAAATCTTAACTTAGTAACAATACTGAGGGCTTCACTCTATCTTTTTTTTTACATGGAGCATTGATGAGATCAGCTGAAATAAGGGGTACCATCTTCAAAGCACTAACAATGTACAAGGATTGTTGCCTGTAATTTCTGGGTCACTGAAGTGTTCCTTGGAACATGTTAAATTGCTGCCAAGAATAATTATGGCTTTACACTGTTTTAAAAATGGTAAGGCTGCAATAATAAATTCAATATGTAATATTGAATGAAGCAAAGAAATTCTGAGACAACTCCAATACTGAAAAAAATACTGAATACTGGAAAAAAGGAGGGCCTGCTCCTTCAATTTTCTTGTGATTAAAAAGGCCTCTGCCTAGACTTCTTTTCAGATTCCTGAGATTACTACACAAAATGTCTGTGTCATGCTTCTTTTATAAAATGATCTACCAATCAGCAATTAAACAAAAAAAAAACCCCTAATAAAACACATATCAAACAAACACATAAAAAACAAAGCAGCATTATTTGTTAATAGGGTTGCCAGGTCCCCCCCTCCCCCGGCCACCGGCAGGAGATGGGGGGGGGTTAGGGTTGGCAGATCCAGGATGGGAAACTTCTGAAAATCTGGGGATGGAGCATGGGGAGCATAGGGACTTCAGTGGGGTACGATGCCATAGGCCATTTATTCATGGAAGGTTTTGCATTGGATTTGTCACTCTATAGATGCACATTTTCCCCATCTGAATTCTTAAAACTCTGCATGGCGGCTTATTGTTGAGTTTTGAGAATATGGATAGGGAAAAAGTGCATCTAAAGAGTGGCAAATCCAATGCAAAACCTTCCATGAATAAATGGCCATAGAGTCCACCCTCCAAAGATTTTATTTTATCCAGGGGAAATGATCTCTGTAGTCTGGAGATGAGCTGTAATTCCAGGGAATCCCCAGGTCCCACCTGGAGGCTGGCATCCCTGTTTGTTAAAGACACACTGATTATAAAGAGACTTGCATAATAAGTAGGAAGTATGAATGATCAGAGTGCTGATACTAGCATAGGATTCTCCTGTGCCACATTGTTGTTTTTCAGGGGTTTTTCTTATATTCCCAAATGGTGCTAAAGTTCCAGCCTGATCATGTACATATTAATAAGAATGTACATAGAAATTTGATACGAATGTGGGTTGTTTGCACTGCAGTGCAATTCAGTGTGGAGTTATCCCAGATTGATATCAGTGAGTTTAGCCGGCAGCACCTCTGCACAGGATTGCACTGTATGTTAAAAATGTTTATTGGGTTCTTTAATATTATGTCACATGATTATATTCTGGCAATATTGACATTTGCTTCTGTGGGAAACGTGCTCCACTTGTAACTTCTCCCATACATACCCAATTAGGATAAAATCCTCAAAGCTTGTAGCTCTTTCCCTAGAGGTCAAAGAGGCCAAGCTGTAGACACAGAAAGAATGGATTCCTATTTTATGTGCCATTAAAATTTTCCCTTATCTAAGCAAGGGAGAGAAAAAAGACATAGACTATATAACATATCAAGACATGCTGAATGATCAAGGATAAATAAAATCTTGGGATGAGATAAAGAAGACAAGGAAAATTGGATGGCTGATGTATAACCAGATGATTATGAAAATACGACAAGATTGCTACCAACAGGGGACTATAAAGAAGAATACTGAGCTTGAAAATTTAATTAGCAAAGAATCTGACCACATTTTGGGAAAGATATATAAACTATTACTTAAATATGAAACAGAACAAGAGCAAGTCAAGTCATGCATGATAAAATGGATGGAAAACTCCAAAAAGGAGATTACTATGCAACAATGGGAAAGACTGGGGACCAAATCAATCAAATTTACAGCAAGCAACAATCTACGGGAGAACTGGTACAAGCAATTCTTTAGATGGTATATAACTCCAATGGACATTAAAAAGATGGATGAATCTTTTGATGGTCATTGCTGGAAATGTAAACAAAGATGGAACTTATTTTCATATGTGGTGGTCATGCAAAAAGGTCAAGAAGTTTTGGATACAAATTCACCAAGAAATGCAGAAAATACTCAAAATCAAATTTCCTTTGAGTCCAGAAACTATGTTGTTAGGGATGGAACCAGAGAATCTGCAAAGTAACCACAAAGAACTATTTGGATACTTGACAACGGCGGCCAGATTAGTATTGGCAGCTCTTTGGAAACAAGAGGACATTCCGATATACTTCAGGAGACTTTGGACGATTTTGGAAAAGTATCAGGCTTTAAAGTGAATCAAGAAAAAACAAAGATAATATTTAAAAATTTATCGGAAACACAGCAACAGGAATTTATATCTTATACTGGCTGGGAGAAAGCTAACAAAGTTAAATACCTGGGAATTTGGATTACTGCAAAGAATAAAGATCTGATAACCAACAATTACCTCAAGTTATGGGGTAAGATTAAAACTGATATGATTATATGGTCAAACAAAAAATTGTCACTAATGGGACGTATTTCAACGATCCAAATGAATGTCTTACCGAGGATGCTCTTCTTATTCCAAAATTTACCAATTATATCACAAACTAAATATTTTGAAACTTGGAGGAAAGACATTTCAAACTTCATCTGGCAAGGGAAAAAACCAAGGACTGCCTATAAATACTTGGTGGATCTAAAAACTAGAGGAGGTTTAGCACTGCCTAATTTTCAACTCTATGCTGAAGCGGCAGCTTTAGTATGGCTAAAAGACTGGATGAACTTGTCAAATATACGTTTGTTAGACTTGGAAGGTTATAATAACTTAAGTGGATGGCATGGTTATTTGTGGTATGATAAAATTAAATTACAAGCAACATTTCGTAATCATATAATCAGGTCCTCTTTACTTCGTATCTGGATGAGATATAAACATATTTTGGAACCAGAAACACCGATGTGGATATCGCCTCAAGAAATGCTAACTTTGCGCCCACTTAGACCAGACAAATTTATTACTTATCAAGATCTAATTAACTGGGAAGGAAAGAAATGCTCACTAAAAGACTTTCAACTTCTTAAGGATGATTTACAATGGCTCCAATACTACCAAATCAAATCAGTTTTTATACAAGATGCAAAAAAAGGTTTCTCTAAAGAAAAATCTCCTTTTCAAAGGATTTTACTAGATAATAATACAAAACTGATTTCTAAAATGTATAATCTCCTTTTAACAATATATTGTGAGCAGGATACGATTAAACCAACTATGATCGATTGGGCTCAAAATCTGGGACATGATATTGTTTTAAATAAATGGGAAAGATTATGGTCCAAAGATCTAAAAGGAATAAAAGCACAGTCAGTGCGAGAAAACATTTATAAAATGATGTATAGATGGTATTTAACACCCAAGAAAATTGCAAAGATTTATAAAACGATGTCCCCTACTTGTTGGAAATGTAACAAAGAAATTGGTTCCTTTTATCACATGTGGTGGACCTGTGACAAAGCCAAAGACTTCTGGGACATGATCTATAATGAATTGAGATTAATACTACAAAAGAATATACCCAAAACACCAGAAATGATGCTACTGAGTATGATTCCAGACGACTTAGCAATACAAAGAACTTTTTTGATTTATGCCACAACAGCTGCGAGACTGCTTTATGCAGCGAAATGGAAAGGGCTAGAAACTCCTGAGAAAAAAGACTGGATTGTTAAAATGTTTGAAGTTGCAGAAATGGCAAAACTCACAGCTATTCTAAATGAAGAAAATGACGTTCGGTTTTTGGGGGAATGGGGGGCGTGGATGCATTATTGTGAATATGAGTTAAAAATGGGAAGAATGGAAGAATATTTTCTAATCTGATCCAGAGGATTATTTCTGATCTTTTTTATAATGATTAAGTATAAGTATATTTACTAACAGACTATGATTTTTTTTTCTATATATGGTATTGATAGTTTATTAAGATTAGATTACCTACGACGGGATGAACTTTTTATTAAGAGGCAGATAGAGGTGAAGGGGAAGTCAAAAATTTTTTTTCCATTTTTCTTTTTTCTTTTTTTTTATTATAAGATATGGAACTATAACAACTCTAAGTTAGAATTGAAATTTGATATTGTTATAGATGTTGTTCAATGTAATGGAAAACTTCTAGTATAAAACCTAATAAAATTTATATTAAAAAAAAAGGAAACAAGAGGACATTCCTGATTGGGAAAAGTGGCAACAGAAAATGGAAGAATTTGCAGTGATGGCCAGTAGGGCTGTCAATTCGGTTCGGTCCGAACTGAAAATCAACCGAATTTCCCCTGATTCGGTGATTTTCAGTTCGGACGGATCCGAACTCAAATCTGGCGGGCAACCGGGGGGGGCGAATTCAGCGAGTTCGGGAGTTCGCGAATAAATTCGGCCAATTCGGCCCCCCCTTCAGGGCAGCCCGCTGAAAGGCGCGGGCTGCCCTTTAAACTGATCTGCGCCTCCCAGCTGGGAGGCTCAGATCAGTTTAAAGGGCAGCCCGCCTCCCTTCAGCGGGCTCCCCTGAAGGGAGGCGGGCTGTCATTGAAACTCATCTGCGCCTCCCGGGCAGATGAGTTTCAATGACAGCCCCCCCCTTCAGGGTAGCCCGCAGAAGGGAGGCGGGCTGTCATTGAAACTCATCTGCGCCTCCCGGGCGGGAGGCGCAGATGAGTTTCAATGACAGCCCCCCCCTTCAGGGTAGCCCGCAGAAGGGGGGCGGGCTGTCATTGAAACTCATCTGCGCCTCCCGGGCGGGAGGCGCAGATGACTTTCAATGACAGCCCCCCCTTCAGGGTAGCCCGCAGAAGGGGGGCGGGTTGTCATTGAAACTCATCTGCGCCTCCCGGGCGGGAGGCGCAGATGAGTTTCAATGACAGCCCCCCCTTCAGGGGAGCCCGCAGAAGGGGGGCGGGCTGTCATTGAAACTCATCTGCGCCTCCCGCCCGGGAGGCGCAGATGAGTTTCAATGACAGCCCCCCCCCTTCAGGGTAGCCCGCAGAAGGGAGGCGGGCTGTCATTGAAACTCATCTGCGCCTCCCGGGCGGGAGGCGCAGATGAGTTTCAATGACAGCCCCCCCCTTCAGGGTAGCCCGCAGAAGGGGGGCGGGCTGTCATTGAAACTCATCTGCGCCTCCCAGGCGGGAGGCACAGATGAGTTTCAATGACAGCCCCCCCCCCTTCAGGGTAGCCCGCAGAAGGGAGGCGGGCTGTCATTGAAACTCATCTGCGCCTCCCGGGCGGGAGGCGCAGATGAGTTTCAATGACAGCCGCGCCTCTCCAGCGGAGCCCGCTGGAGAGGCGCGGCTGCCCTTTAAACTTATCTGCGCCTCCCAGCTGGGAGGCTCAGATGAGTTTAAAGGGCCCCCGCGCGCCTTCAGGGAATCCCTGAAGGCGCACTTCGGCCGAATTTCCCCCCGAACTCCGGATCCCCCCGAATTACCGGGGATCCGAAGCGGGGGAGTTCGGACTTCGGCACGTACCGACCCCACAAGGGTCAAATTCGGCCGAATCCGAACTGTACCAAATTTTTTTTTTTGACAGCCCTAATGGCCAGATTAACCAATATGATGAAAGAAAAGCCGATGGAAGAAACACGGAAGAAATGGCAATGTTATTTTGAATATGTTAAATGGAAAGAATAGATTAAAATTTCATAAATAGCGATAATATAGATAATGTTTTGATTATATAGATACAGGATTTATTAAGTATATTGTATAACACTGAAATAATCTTATAAGAGCTATTAGATGTAAGAAGAAATCTATTCCCCGAAAGAATAGAATCTGTGTGATTGTAAATGTATGTATTTTTTTTCTTGTTAAAAAAATTAATAAAATATCTTGGGGGGGAAATTTCCCTTGAAGAGTGTAGTGAGGCATTCTTCTTCAATCTGTTCCCCAAGGTGAGTGGAGGCTAGAGTGTAGGGCCTAGTTTTATACAGAAAGGGGGGTAGGGGTGACTTGGACTACACCAGACCCCCAGGTTCTTGGCATCACATATTGCCAAACCTGGCAGCCACCAGGCCCAGTAGGACCACAAATGCACCCTGTAAAGGTCTATACACCAGCCATCTGATCAATGGCAGCTGGCCCTTAAAGAGTCAAGTAGTCACTGACAACTGGCTCTTTGACAACAATGTATGTTGGGAAGCTCCACCCTAAGGCTGGAGAAGAGGAGTGACAGGGGAGAGATTGCTCAGGGGGCACTATTGGTTCCTCACAGGCTTGTCCACACCCCTATAGGGTTTCTGAGTTGAGGCAGGCCTCAGGACATGCTCCAGGCCTGGCTAGGGCCTTCAAAAAGCTTGAAGGAAGAGGTTGAGGAGGACATACCAGTTTTGGCCTCCAGTTCATAAGAACATAAGAAAAGGCATGCTGGATCAGACCAAGGTCCATCAAGTCCAGCAGTCTACTCACACAGTGGTCAACCAGATGCCTCTAGGAAGCCCCCAAACAAAACAACTGCAACAGCATTATCCTGCCTGTGTTCCACAGCACCTAATATAATAGGCATGCTCCTCTGATCCTGGAGAGAATAAGTATGCACCATAACTAGGATACATTTTTACTAGTGGCCATGAATAGCCCTCTCCTCCATGAACATGTCCACTCCCCTCTTAAAGCCTTCCAAGTTAGTAGCCATCACCACATCCTGGGACAGGGAGTTCCACAATTTAACTATGTGTTGTGTGAAATAAAGGGAGTTTAGAAGGGAGAGAGCCAGGGCAGAGGAGGAAGAAGACTACAGTGGTGCTTAGCCCTTGCCCTCTCTGTCTGAATCCAAGAGAAGGCCCTTCCACTTGACTGTGCATGTTGGCTGTTAAGTATTGTGGCTGGATGACATGCCTATCAGACAGATCTCTATAACATTACCCTCTTGCCTTGCTGCTTCTCCTACCCCTTTGACTGTCCCAACAGGAATTTAAGGACAGTGCAGGTAAGTGGAAACAAAGTAGAGTGCAGCTTGCAGACATTGGGTTGACACCAGAAAAATGACTGATGGTTCTGAGAAAATTTCACTCAGGTTAACTACTACTCTGAGATTAAGAAGCAGGGTGCCCTTGGCTCAGATTTTCCAAATGCACTCACACAATTAGCTGATATGAAGAGGATGTTGATTGCATGCAAGACATTTAGCAAGTAATTTAAATATCTCCTGTAATCTTGGATTAGAAAAAAAATATCAAAGAAAAATCTGTGGAAGATTGCTTTGGCCTTCATTTGACAATCTTCTAGTAACTTCCATCTCCATGATTTAACCTCTGTTGATGAGATCAGAGATTTAATGTGATGCCTCCATGATTAATTACCATATGAGTATATAATCTATTCCTCCTTTCTCTTCAGCGTTCCAGGAATTGCTTGCCATTCCATTCTATTTAAAAGTCCAATATCTAAAACTTAGGTAAAGCATTTAACCTATTCCACAGGCAATTCATTTGTTGGGTGATTGCATAGATCTTTTCAGCACCAAGATATCCTGGCTGTGTCAGCTGAGCTTCTAATCTAAGAAGCAGCAATTGCAGCAGAAAATATAACTACAGCGCGCTAACCCTTTAGTCAAGCAAGCTATAAAATATGTTACCAGCAATGGCAGCGCCTGCTTTGAAAAGCTTTATTTTCCATTGTTCGATGAATTTTTAGGGACTTTTTAATATATTGATCTATAGTAGGGATCCCCAATGTGGTGCCTGTGACTGCCATGGTACCCACCAACACCTTTACTGGCACCTGCCAAGTGGGTGGGGCCAGGAAGGGCTTTTTGAATTTTTTATGTTTATGATATAATGCCAACAGCGGCTTTATGCAGAATATTTTACTTGTGAGTGAGCTGAGTGATATTCTAAAAACTATTATTTAAGGTAGCTAAATGTTGTTCCATTACCAGTTGCTATCAAATAGGCTAAGTGGACCATCTTCATGTGGGATAAAAGCATTTAAGTTTCTGAAGTATGAAAAGTACTTCAGGCAAGGACTGTGCCTTAAAGAGTACCCAGATGAGCAGCTAGAACTGCCTACCCTGGGCTCTTCTTGCACATTTCTTCCTCCTAAACTCTCCCAGTAAGAACCCTGGAGGATGCCCTCAGGAACCCCTGCCCTAGGATGTCAAGCCTTTAGATGTTAAACCAGTTTCCCATGCAATCACTCTGTTATTTCTCCTCTTGTTCCTTTGGGGGTACAAATGGCAGTAAGGCCTAATTTATGTTAATGTCCTCCTGTTCTCTCTCTCTCTCTCTCTCTCTCTCTCTCTCTCTCTCTCTCTCTCTCTCTCTCTCTCTCTCTCTCTCTCTCTCTCTCCACACACACACACACATATATACATATATATATACATATATATATACACACACATATATATATTTATATGTGTGTGTGTGTACTGTATATATATATATACTGTTCTCAATTATTACTGCGGTTTTTCTTTCTTGTAATTTCATTTCAAGGATATATTACTTGGCTTTAAACATTTACTTAAGATTAAATTTGGCCTATACATTTCCAGACTGTAATCTAATTTTGTAGAAAAATAAAACTAAGCAAAATTTCACTTCTGTTCTCAGTAGAGTGTGTAATCAAAGGTTACAATAAACTGTAAAGAAGCTTAGTGATTAGGAAAGTTCTAAGAATGGAATTTGTGGTTGACTGTTAATTCATCTCTTGCACATCTGTCCATTTTTTCATATATTATACAACATTAAATTGTTATACAGTTTATACATAGTAATGTGCAGCTGTTTGTGTACCGTCAAGTCGCTTCCGACTCATGGCGACCCAATGCTGTAATTTGCTATGCTATATACTGAGCTATAATATTCTATATAACATGCTATGCTGTGATATAATAAGCTATAATATGCATATTATTAGATGACCATCTATTTTAGCATGATTCAATTTTTATGCTTCATTTTTCCATACATGGAATTTCTTACAAATCTTTTTTTAAATGTTTGAAAATCTGTCCTAGGACTGTAGTAGGATTTCCAGGCATGGTCTAGCAACCATCAGGAGATGTGGGAAGTGAGGACTTCTGGATTACAGGGGGCAATCAGTATCCCCAGTGCAATCACATCACTTCCAGTGAGAACCAGATGTGATGTCATCACACCAGGGGGATGTTCTAGTATTTTCTTTAAACTCTATGGTTTAACCAAAAAGTTTGGGGCAAATGCTAGAGCATCACTAGGAGTGATGATGTCACTTCCAAGCCATGCTGGAAGCAATGTCATTGTACCAGGGGTGCCAGCTATGCCTTCTTCCATTTTGCCCAGGCATTTCCTCCTTCCATTTTACCCAGGCATTGCCCAACAGAACAGTGGTGGGCAACAGGAGCTGGGGGTGGAAGCTGGGGGGAAGCAGGCAACCCTAGACACTACTGGAAAGAAACATACCTGTAGCCACACACATATATTTTAGACTGAAAATAAAATGGTCATACATAATGGCTTTGTATATATTTATGGTGCAGCTGCATTTTGAATACTGTATATACAGTTCTTTTTGCTTCACTTCAAAAAGGATACTGTAGAACTGGGAAAGATACCCATACCCCCACAAAGACATCAAAATGATCAAGGTGTTGAGACACTTTATTTATTAGGACAGAGTAAAGAATTTGGGGTAAAAAATTTTGGGGAGTTAGGGGTTTAACTATGCATGCTCTGTAGAAAGTAGGTAGAGATAACTCTTACTTCTCCTAAAATAACAGAATTTGTGAGTACTCAATGAAGTTGATGGGCAGTAGTCTCATGATAAATAGTAAAAGTACTTCACAATGTATTATTCGTTTATGGAATGCACTGCCCCAAGACAGAGATGGCTTCTAGCTTAGATTTAAAAGGAGATTAAAGAAGTTAATGAAATAAAGGTCAGTGACTAGTACCTGGTATGGACAACTGGAAACTCTATGTCCACAGACATTATACCTTTGAATACCAATTGCCAGTCGGCCAGCAATGGAGACAGCTTTGGCCTTTATGTCCTGCCTATGAGCCTTCTGGGACAAATGATTTGTCACTGTGGTAGACAGGAAGTTGGGATTGGCTGACTTTTGGGTTCATCCAGCAGAGTTCTTCATATGTTCTTATATCTTATAGGAGATTAGATGTGTGTTTTGGTTTATTAACAATGTAATGCAAATGTTTTTCATCGGTGAAACAATGGAAGTAGTGCTGAATCTAACAAAAACATTACCTCACACCCCTCCCCTTCCCCCCTCTTGAATGGTCATTTCACAACCCAAAATGGAGTACAGAGCTGCATCCACAAGAGTAAATATGGGAGATTCTCCTTTGTACCCACACTGCTGAAACTGACTAGAATCCCTGTGAATCGCACAAAAGGAAAGGGGGTGGGGTCTGCAGTTGAACACACAATGGCTTGAATATACAGGAAAGTTCACCATTTTTCCCTGTGACTTGCACAAAAGGGGGGAAATCTCTGTGGTTGGACATGCACTGCTGAAAATCACTAAAATAGAAGCCTCCTCTGTCCCCCATTGGCTTTGGCTAGAAAACTCAGTAGGGCACAGAGATTAGCTAGATCCCTGTAACTCACAGCCATCAACATTCCTTGATTATTCCTTCAGCAGTTCAATTTCTATCAGCTCCCCCCACCCACCTTAAAGTTAAGGGGTTCCAAGAAATTTACCCAATAGTAATGGACACAGTGGAAAAATATCTTGTTTTCAACAGTTAAACTTCCTTTAAAAAAAAAGTTGGTTCTTTTGGCTTGGGACTTTTTGCACATGCTCTTGAACCATTCAGGAGAGCTAATTTTGAAACAAAACAACATAAACTTTTCTGTGCCTTCTCCCACTAGTTTACATTATGTTAACCAGAGTGAATCCTAAGGAAAAGTCTGAGTCTAAGCGCCATAGAAATGCATGGAAATAATGAGATTTTTTTCAATATAGAAAAACCATCATGAAAAAGTCCCTTGGTATGGCAGTCAGTGAAGTAATTTTTGAAGTCCATCTTTTGTGGGATCCATGAATTGGTGCTGGCTAGGAGTTTGTGTGTGTTTGGGGGGGGGTGACAATGGGAAAGGCTTTGCTTTGTATGCTCTTCTTGTGAGTGTTCTGGCAGCATCTGTTTGGTTGCTGTGGGGAGCAGGATACGAGACTAGTTAGACTATTGGTCTGATTCAACGGGACTCTTTTAATGTTGTTATAGCCTATCTCTGATTGCCCAGGAGCTCAACTTACAAATTCTCCTCTTGATGTCTTTCAAATGTGTCTCTTAATTGTTTAGGATGAATTAAAGTTGGCAATCCTATGCAAACTTAAATGAAAGTAGTCAATTGAACACAGTGGGTTTACATTTGAGTCAACATGCATAGGAGCACATTGCACAAAATCCTAATTGAATGGGAATCTAGTAAATTACAGCAGTAATGTCTTCATAAGTTATTTCTCTTAACAGAAAACTCTACCTGCCAGGAAAGATTGTTTTTTAACTATTAATACTAAGACTTACTGAATTTCTGCCTAGACAAGTGAAAGCTTTAAAGGTGTACCTCTGTTCAACTGGGAATTTCTTGAGGGATTTTCTTTTCACAGTGAAAAATGACAAGTGTATTGTATGACTGTCCGCTGCATAATTTTAATGTCCAAACCCACATAACGCTAGCTAAACTCTGAAGCAATATCCTGAGATTTTTCTTCTGGTGAGATGTGCTGTCAGTTTCAGGGATGCAAGAGAAAGTATCTTCATAAATTCATGAATATAGAATTTTCATGTTCTTCGCCAATGTCATGCTTTATTTCTTAAATGGCAATATGGATGCATTTGCTGACTGCTGTGTCATTTGAAATAGTCAGATGCTTGGACTATAGTGCATTCATCAAATTAAAATGCAGCTAAATTGACCCTGATGTTATCTGAAAAGGAGGCATGCAAATATATCTCTCATTGGAAGCTCTCTTGTTTGTGAGGAAATGACTATGATTTGATTCCATCAGAATGTATGTACTGTAGAATTTAGATGCAAAAACCTTCTATGGATGCATCCCATGTTTATGAGTTCTTTCTTTTACTCAAGAAGGAACAGGGATCATGAGTCTTTTGAGTCTATGTGAGTCTCAAATCAACCTGGGATAAGGTCTCTAACCTCCAGGTAGTAGCTGAAGATCTTCTACTACAACTGATCTCCAGCTGATAGAGATCAGTTCACCTGGAGAAAATGGCCACTTTGGCAATTAGATCCTATGGCATTGAAGTCCCTCCCCTCCCCAAACCCTCCTCAGGCTCCGCCCCAAAAACTTCTCGCTGGTGGCAATGAGGGACCTGGCAACCCTAGCCGGGGACCTGTAGCTGTAGGTGTAGCTAGTGAAATGGTTCTTGTGGGAGGTGCCTCTCTATAGTTCTTCTGGACTTTCAAGAAAGAACTTTTGTCAGGCACCAAGCATCAGAAACTTTTCTGCCATGTTCACCTTCTTCCAAAGCACTTGCTTCCCACTTGATCTACAACAATGATACTCAGTCTCTGATGAATCACATGTGTCTGTTTGGCATGCTATCTATGGCTCATCTGAGCACCATTCCCCTATGGTACACCTGTCCCATGTTTCAGGAAAGTGGGCAATTCCTTTTGAAATTAGGATAATGTCATCATTATTATTGGCCCCAGGTAAAACTAATAGTTTTATTTTAAAAACACTGCTTCTCTGTGATGATTTTGTCAATGGGGTGGAGATGTTGGGGATTTGTGCATGAGGCTAGGTCAACATATGCAGCTGACTGTTGGATGCTAGCCTGCAAAAACAAACATCTTGCAAGCAGGAAAGTCAGCACAGAGAAAGTTCTGCCGAAATTGAGTAACACTGAAGGGTTGTTGCTTGTGTGCAGGACACACAGTAGCCATGTGGTTCTTTTGGTTATTGGGAATTGAGAATATGGCTCTCCTTAATCCATGGCATGAGTACCACTGATGGAGAGAAAGAAACTGGCTCAAATAAAATTCCTACAGAATGGTTCTTAAAGTAATCACTGATCACAATCAGACTTGCCTTAAAAAGGTTCCTTACTTCTTTGTCCTTGTTAGTACAATTTTGTGCAGGTCCTGTTTGCTAATCCCTGTTTCTATAGCACTGTACTAATTTATTAACCTATTTTGCTTTGGTCCATTGAAATCAGGACAGTTATGGGAACTGTTACCTAATTTGTTGCATGCTACTTTTTTGAATTTAAATGCTGCTATTTCTCTAAGCCTTTGATACAAATAATCTTTCCCCCCACTCTAGCAACCTCTCTCCTTGCAATTGCTCACATGAAGCGCTTGACATCAGAAGGTGTTTATCTACTAAATTAAAGATTCCTAACAACCCAGTTGGACTGCCAAAAAAAAAAACTAATCAGTGGATTATAGATCAAATTAAGCCTGAACTGATCCTAGAAGCTAAAATGACTAAAGTGAGGCTATCGTATTTTGGTCACATTATGAGAAGACAAGAGTCGCTAGAAAAGGCCATCATTCTAGGAAAAGTTGAGGGCAGCAGGAAAAGAGGAAGACCCAACAAGAGATGGATGCACTCAATAAAGGAAGACACAGCCCTCAGTTTGCAAGATCTGAGCAAGGCTGTCAAAGATAGGATATTTTGGAAGACTTTGATTCATAGGGTCGCCATGAGTTGGAAGTGACTTGATGGCACTTAACACACACACAACAACCCAGTGTGCATTGATCTCTATCACATTTTTAAATCCATCTGTTATCTAAAGGTAAAGGTCCCCTGTGCAAGCACCGGGTCATTCTTGACCCATGGGGTGATGTCACGTCCCAACATCTGTTATCTAGCACATATTTATCCCCTTTTCAAGGAGTGCAGGGTAGCATGTGTAACTTTCTATTTTCCATTTAAGTCTCACAACAACATTGTGAGGTTACTTATTTTCAAATACAGTAATTGGTACTATGGCACTGAGTGAGCTTCATGGTTGACTGAGGATTTGAACCCAGATCATTATTTATTATTTATTTACAACATTTGTATCCTGCCTTTCCACACTCACAAGGGCACTGAGGCAGCTAAAAAATTAAAACATACATTTTAAAATCATTTAAAATCAACCTGCCCGCAAAAAACACAAATCATTAAAATGTTTAAAAACAGAGCTAAAATACATACAGTAACATAACAATTAAAACATTGGGGAAAGAGGAATAACTGAAGGAACCCCAAATGAAACAAGAAGTCCCATTGGCAGAAGACAGCAACAGAAGGGGACAGACAAATCTCCCTGGGGAGAGAATTCCAGAGTTTTGGTGTCAGCACCAAGTAGGCCCTTTCCTGGGTCCATAGATGTCCATAGTGGTTGGGCAGGTTCATAAGGGAGTAGACAATACTTCAGGTATGTTGGTCCCAAACCACATACATCTTTGAAGGTCAAGCTAACACATAGAATTGTGCCCAGAAACAAATAGGGAGCCAGTGTAGATGAGCCAAGATTGGAGTGGGTCCCTATGACCCACTCCATTCAACATCTTGGCTACAGCATTCTGTACTACTTGATGTTTCCAAACACTTCTCAATGGCAGCCCCACATAGAGCGCATTAAATTCTATTCTATTCTAGATGTAACCAGGGCATGCATCACAGTGGTCAGATCTTTTCTGCCCAGGAAAGACTGCATCTGGCTAACCAGTCAAAGCTGGTAAAAAGCACTCTTGGCCACAGCTGCCACCTGCTTATTCAGCAATAGCCTTGGATCCAAGACCATCTCCAATGGACCTGTTTCTTCAAGGGGAGTGCAGCCCCATCCAAAATGGGTGACACCTTAAATCCTTGGTCAAACCTTCCACCCACCAATAGCACTTATGTCTTGTCGGGATTATGCATCAGTTTATTAGCCTACTCCAAAACTGCTCCAGGCACTTCAGGGTTTTTACAGCTTCCCTGGAATCTGCTGAAAGCATGAGATAGAGCGAGTGTCATCTGCATATTGGTGACAATCCAGCCCAGATCTCTGAATGACCTCACCCAGTGGTTTCATGTAAATGTTAAAGAGCATAGAGGACAAGATAGAGGACCTTGCCGGACCCCATAGACCAAAGGCCAAGGGGCTGAACAGCAGTTGTCCAGTACCACTTTCTGAAACCTACCTTCCAGGTAAGACCAGAACCACCACAGAACTATGCCTCTCAATCACAGTCAAAATAGGTGGTCCCCGTCCCTATGGATACTGTGATCGATGGTACTGAAGGCTGTTAAGAGGTCCAAGAGAATTAACAGAGTTGCACTCCTTCAGTCCATCTCCCAGAGCAGGTCAACCATTTGGGCAATCAAGGCTGTTTCCATCCCATCACCAGGTCTAAACCCAAACTAGACCATTTGCCTCAATCAGGAAAGTACAGAGTTATGCAGCCACCACCCATTCGATCACCTTGTTCAAGAATGGAACATTTGAAACTGGTTGATAAATATTGGGATCACCTGAGTCCAGGATAGGCTTCTTTAGTAGTGGACACATCACAGCCTGTTACAAAGCTGGGGCAACCCCCACCTCTCTTAAGGAAGCATTAACTACCTGTCAGCCCTTGGCCCACAGAACCAGAAATCACCACAAAGTCATATAGAGTCCAAACAGATGGCTTTTACTGGTCAAATAGGCATACAGTGCAAACGAATAAAATGACAGCTATGAGAGACTCACTAGCTGGGAGATAATATAAGGCAGAAAAGGCGGGAGATTACAAACATAGGCTGAATACAGTTTCCCAGGAGCTGAGTTCCCAGGCCTAGGTATGCGACCTTGGGGGCCAGACAATACAGCGCAGAGACAGAGGCAATAACGAAACCGAGATAGCAGCCTGACATTCTGCTCCCCTCAAGGCCCCCTCCCAGTTCGCAAGGGGGCTGGCTTATCCGGGTAAGCAATGTGAAAGGCGTTGACGAGGTCGGGGGCGGAGACATCCCGTGCGCGCACCCATTCGTCATAGGCAGGGGGAAATGTTTCCAACGGACTAAATACTGCAGGTTGCCATGGTGAACACGGGAATCAAGGATCTTGGAGACTTCGAAGTGTTCCTCCCCCCCCCCCACCATGATGGGTTGCGCAGGAGGTGGATCCGGATGCCACTGTGGAGAAGCAACATGGGGTTTGAGGAGGCTAATGTGGAAAACAGGATGCACACGCCTCAAAGACTTGGGGAGAGCCAGTTCCACCGTGACAGGGTTTATGACCCGGGTGATGGGGAAAGGGCCAATGAATTTAGCACTGAGCTTATGGCACGGACGGGTGGAACGGAGATTTTTGGTGGAAAGGTAAACCAAAGCACCCACTTGCAGATCACCCCCGGGGGAGCGATGTTTGTCAGCTTGCGCTTTGTATTTACGCTTGGCTCGGTCGAGGTTGCTAACGAGCCAGGGCCAAGTGGTACGGAGGGCGTGTGCCCAGGAGGCAATGTCGGGGTTCCCCTCCCCCTCTACATCATCTGCAGGAGCAATAGGACTGAAATCTTGTCCATATACAGCAAAAAATGGGCTAAAACCTGTGGATTGATGCATGGCATTATTGTAGGCATATTCTAAAGGTAACAGTTCCACCCAGTCATCCTGGTGGTAGTTAACATAACAGCGTAAATAACATTCAAGTACAGCATTGACACGTTCAGTTTGACCATCAGTTTGAGGATGGTATGCACTAGACAACCCTTGTTCCACTCCCACCAACTTGAGGAAAGCTTTCCAAAACTTAGAAACGAAACCACTTCCGCGGTCACAAATTATCTTACGCGGAAACGAATGTAAACGAAAGATATGCGTCACGAAGAGGCGGGCCAGTTTCTGAGCAGAGGGGATCCCTGCGCATGGAATCAAATGTATTTGTTTAGAAAACAAATCAGTAACAACCCACAACACAGTCTTACCCCCACTGAGAGGGAGATCAGTCATAAAGTCCATAGCAATCACTTCCCAAGGTTTGCTGGGCATTTCAAGAGGTTGTAGCAGTCCCGGGGGTTTGCCCTGCGATCGTTTCGCAGCGGCACAAACGGGACAGCTGCGGATGAAGGAGTCAATGTCGGAACGCATTCCCCCCCACCAGAACTGTCTGCGCAATAAGTGAAGGGTTTTCAGAAACCCAAAGTGCCCAGCTGTTTTGGCTCCATGAGCTAAATGTAAAACGTCCTTCCGGAGAGCTTTGGGTACATACAATTTCGAGTCCTTGTACCAGGACCCTCCCTGTTCCAAAACACCAGGGGGTAGGGTATGAGCGGAGCGTTCTAAAAGGCACTGGTCCCGAAGGACATTTAAAAAGGACTCGGAGATGGGGATTTTGGAGGGGGCCCCCCCGTCGGCCATGGAGATCTTAGAAACAGTTATGGGGCTAGTGCTTACGTGCGGCGGCGCGCAGACTGCAGGCGGCTGGGCGGCCGGAGGGGTAGGAAGGGCGGGAACGCCGGTCTGTTGCGGTGGCGGCTGGGCAGCCGGTTGGGCTGGCGGAGCTTGTAAGTTGGGTGAGGCGTGCTGATGCTGGGATCGAGTTTGCACAGCCAGCATAGGTAGGGCCCCACGTTGCATAGGGGTGAACAGAGAGTTGGTGGGTCTCTCGAGTTTTACTGGATATTGTGGTAAACGGGAGAGGGCATCCGCGAGAACGTTCTGCTTCCCAGGGACGTGCTTCAGGGTGAAACGGAACTGAGCAAAGAACTCCGCCCACCGTTGTTGTTTCGCCGATAGCTTATGGGACCCCGTGAGGGCAGCTAGATTTTTGTGATCGGTCCAAACCTCAAAGGGGACTTTAGACCCTTCCAAGAATTGTCGCCATAGAGTCAGTGCATGATGAACTGCTGAGGCCTCTTTCTCCCAGATGGGCCAGTTTAATTGAGCGTGCGCAAATTTTTTTGAAAAGTAAGCGCAAGGGTGAAGAAGACCATCCGGTCCTTGCTGGAGGAGAGCCCCTCCCATGGCTACATCAGAAGCATCGACTTGCACAATGAACATTTGATTTGGGTCTGGGTGCCGTAGCACCGGTTCCGAAGTGAAGAGGCGTTTGAGGGCCAGAAAAGCGGCTTGGCATTGCTCAGTCCATAGGATTTTTGCGGAGGGCAAGGCAGCCGAGCTTACTTTTCCCTTAGTTTTCAGTAGGTCCGTAATGGGTAGAGCCACCTGGGCGAAGTTAGGGATGAATCCCCGATAGAAGTTTGCAAATCCCAGAAATTGCTGTACTTGCTTACGGTTGGTGGGGGGAGTCCAATCGAGGACGGCTTGGACTTTGGCGGGATCCATGCGAAGACCTTGGTGGGAGATGATGTATCCCAAAAACGTGAGTTTGCTTTGATGAAATTCGCACTTAGCTAGTTTTGCGAAAAGTTGATGGTCACGCAGGCGTTGCAGAACTTCCCGGACCAGAGCCACATGCTCGTTCATAGTTTTCGAATAAATGAGAATGTCATCTAAATAGACCACCACCCCACGATATAGAAGGTCATGTAGGATTTCATTGATGAGTTGCATGAAGACCCCCGGGGCCCCTTTTAATCCGAACGGCATCACTAGGAATTCATACATTCCGAAACAGCTAGAGAAGGCAGTGAGGTGCTCATCCCCTTCGCGGATACGGACTCGGTAGTAAGCTTCCACCAAGTCTAATTTAGAGAACACACGGCCTTCCTGTAATTGTCCCAAAATATCCGATATTAATGGGATAGGATAGGCGTTGGTCTGGGTAACCGCATTGAGCTTTCTGAAGTCAATGCACAGGCGAAGGTCGCCCTCTTTTTTCCGGACGAAAAACGCGGGGGCCGAGTTTGGGGCATTCGAAGGGCGAATGAACCCTCTGGCGAGGTTTTTGTCCAAAAAGTCCCGGAGGACAGTGCGCTCGGAAGCGCTCATAGGGTAAATCTTACTCTTGGTTAATGTGCAGTCCTTTACCACTTCAATCGCACAGTCTGAGGCCCGGTGGGGGGGTAAGGCATCACATTCCCTAAGGTCGAAGACATCTTCAAAGTCCCGGTATACAGCAGGTAGAACCGGTGGTGCTGGGGCAGTAGAGGTTAATGCTGGAACGGGCGGATATAGCAGAGCAAAGTTCTGCCGATGCTGGTCGCAGGTGGGACTAGCGAAGGAGATAGTGTTTGTTTCCCAATCAATACTGGGACTATGTCCTTTAATCCAGTTAATTCCCAAGACCACTTCAAATCGGATAGGGGCTATAGTGAAGTCTATTTGTTCCCAGTGGGAACCAATTCCCATTGCCACCCCTATGGTGCGGTGATCAACTGGACCCCCCTGGAAATGGCTTCCGTCCATTTGGGCAAATTGGACGGGGGCGGGTAAAGCCTCAGAGTCGGCTCTGAGTGCAGCAAAAGTGGCTTCGCTTATGAGAGTGCGACAGCAACCGGAGTCAATTAGTGCTTTGACGGGGAGTTGTGGACCACCGTTAAGGTGTTGTAAAACTGCATCCAAGTAGACGGTGGAGTCCACTTCTTTGATTTTGGTAGGAGCATTCGGTTTGATAGGAAGATCCTGAGAGGTCTGTGGAGACGCTCCATTCACCACAGACCGGAGCCGTTTTTTGACAAGTCGAGGGGAGATTCCAGGTTTAAGGCTGGAGAAATCCAAGGATTTTCCTCATCCGAAGAGGGAAAGTTGTCCCCCAATGGGGCACTTGTAATCCGAGACCCGGCGGGATCGTTGGTAGTAGGCAGGGAGGCTGGGTCCCCGGCATGGAGTGCAGAGGGTGTGGGTCTTCCCGGAGCTGCGCTGCGGGTGGCCGCGGTGCCTCTGCGTGGTGGACGACCTCGGGCGCGGGTTGTCGTGCTGGGACAAAATAATTCCTGGCGGCGCGGGCAAACGGCTGCAAAGTGGCCCATTTCTCCGCAAGTAAGACAGGCACCCCTCTGAAATCGGGCTTCACGTTCCTGGGGGGGACGTGGGGGATTTCGTGGGACGAGCAGTGGTGCCTTGGGTTGAGGCTTTTGGGTGCCTTTTTCCTTGTGCTTTTGACGAACGAGAGAAATAAAGCGTCGGTGGCTTTCCACTTCCTCGGCTAATAGGATCCAGTCTTCGAGGGTATCGGGATCGCCCCGCATGTAAGACCAGTTCAGAATGTCAGGATGCAAGGCTTCCCTGAAATGATGGATCAGGGTGGTCTCGGGCCAACCTACAATTTTACTTGCCAGTCGTTGAAATTCATCGGCAAATTCTCGAACTGTAGCAGAGCCTTGTTTTAATTGTAAGAGTTCCGTTTTGGCTCTTTCCCCCAGGAAGGGGTCCTCAAACCTCCTTCTCAGGGCAGTCATGAAGTTGTTGAGGGAACGAATAGCACGAGAGCGGGTGTCAAACTGGAGGACCATCCAGTCAGCCGCTTTACCTGTCAGAAGGGAAGCTACGTAACGCACCTGGCTATCTTCCGTGGGGAAAAGTTGTCCTTGTTCTCGCATATAACTGTCCACTTGATGCAAGAAACAAGGCAAAGTCTCGAGAGATCCGTCATACGTAGTCCTCAATTTGAGTTGCTTCCAAGGGCCGGGCGCAGGTTGGCCCGGTTGCACGGGTGGTCCGGGCGGAGGAACAACAGGAGCTCCAGGAGGCAAGGGTGGAGCAGGCACATTAGCGGGTGGTTGCACGGGTGGTCCGGGCGGAGGAATAACCGGAGCTCCAGGAGGCAAGGGTGGAGCAGGCACATTAGCGGGTGGCTGTACGGGTACCCCCTGACCCGGTATCGGAACGGGCTGTCTCTGAGCTATCAGGGTTTGTTGTAATTGCCTGTTCTCCTGAAGCATACGTTCCATTAGTTCCTGGAGTTGATCAACACGGTCGGAGAGCTCCCGATTCTGGGCTCGTAAGAGATGAACCTCCTCACTTGGGCCACCAGTAAGATGAGGTTTACTGGTCCGGAAGCTTGTGGCCCATTGAGAGCTATCCCCATATAGATCCTCGTCTTCAGACTCTCCTGAGTCTCGACGTCGATCAGCCAAACGGCGTGCGCGTTGGGTCGCGCGCGACGGGACAAACGCCGGGGAAAAAGACAGACCTGATAGCCCTTGTACATAGTCTTTGGGGCGCGTGTCCACGTTCGCCCGATCCCTAATCCTTGCTGCAGCCGCCCTGGCTGCTTCCGCAGCTTCTCTCTCTCTTGCGACCTTAGCCGCTTCGGCGGCTTGCTGATCCGCAAGAACTTTGGCGTTCTCAAGTCTTAGGGCAGTCTCTGCCGTAATGCGCGGCAAAAGTTCTGTCTCCAGGAGTGAGAGTATGGGGTCGGGTTCCCCGCCCAGCAGAGGTTGTACTCGAACCGCCAGTGCGGGTGCCTCGGCTCCAAAAGTCGAGGTCAAAACTTGAGCCAAGGTGGCTACCGGGGTGTCCTTTGTACATTCCACAAGGAGAAGAGCGGTGCTAATAGCGACTCGCTTGGCCTCAGCCTGACAGCTGGCTGCATCCGGGATCAGGGAAAAACCCTCCGGCGGGGCTCCCGCCATGGTAGAAAGAGTTTCTCGAGAAATAAGATTATCCAAAAGTCCAGTTAATATTTGTAAATCCTCAGTTGCCAACCGGGCATCGTCCAGTAATTGATCCAAGTCTTGAAGATCTAAGCGAGTATCAGTATCCTCCGCCGTTAACATCCAGAGAGTTCCTGTAAGAGATTGCCACTGTTCCTGTACCAGTCCCCTCAAGCGACAAACCTCTCGGGTCGTCCGGAAAAGTTCAGCGATTAAGTCTTGTAACAGAGTAGGATCCTCAGAGAAGGGCTCCAGGGTAGTAGATCACCTGGAGAGCTGCACAGCTCCCATCCAAGTGGCAGGCGAACCCCCCGGGCTCCAGCCTGGCTAGTAGAATGGTGAAGTGATAGCTGTCATAATGTCAGCCCTTGGCCCACAGAACCAGAAATCACCACAAAGTCATATAGAGTCCAAACAGATGGCTTTTACTGGTCAAATAGGCATACAGTGCAAACGAATAAAATGACAGCTATGAGAGACTCACTAGCTGGGAGATAATATAAGGCAGAAAAGGCGGGAGATTACAAACATAGGCTGAATACAGTTTCCCAGGAGCTGAGTTCCCAGGCCTAGGTATGCGACCTTGGGGGCCAGACAATACAGCGCAGAGACAGAGGCAATAACGAAACCGAGATAGCAGCCTGACACTACCTCTCAAACTCAGTCAGCCAGACCCCCTGGCAGATTTAAGTAACCAGAAAGGGTCATACAAATGTGGTTGGCTTCAAACCTCCAAGGATCCTGCCCACAACCTCCCCACTTATAATTTTCTGCACTAGTGACCATATCATGCTAGCTCCCAATCAAGTTTGCTTTAGAGGTTGTAATATGTCCCCCTAGAAAGACAAGAGCACCATGAAAAGGAATAACTTCCGTTTCTTGAACTGACATGTGCTTTCTATACGCATTTATATCCCCTCTGCCATTTTCTCATCCCCTGTGTGCCATTCTCTACACATCACGATATCAAAAAGAACAGATAGTTTTGGAATGGGAACAATATAATTCCTTTCCAGATAATGCAGTGTTAATAACTATCAAAGTTCCACTTCTGCAGATATATGGGGACCCTAATTTGTATTGATTTCAGTGAGAGATGTTCCACAGAGGGCAGTAGCTCAAGTTCCTCTGTGATGTTACAGTAATTCTGTTCTTTTACACAGGTTACACTCATTTATGCCATTACAGCAATATAACAGTATCTAGTTGAGTGATCTTCCCTTAGGGAGACTCAGTGTGGAAATCTAACTACATTTTATGGTCTGTTGCAACATAAAAGATACTCCATGCCTTCCCTTTATGATTTTCCATAGAGAAACATTCCTAACAAGCTAGAAGCTCAGCGCTTTTAAGATCTGATGGCACACTTCTTCTTTTGTCCAGGACTTATTCTTTGTGCGCATCAGTCTAGTTAAGTCTAATTTCTGTTTATCTGTTAGTATGAAGGTAACGATACCATACAGCCCTTGCAAAGATTCCCTTAAGAATAAAACTATAGAAATAATTAAAGTAGAAAAAATAGAAGAGAAATACACAGGGACTTTCTAATACAGGTTAGTTGCTTAGATGTTTCAAGATAACTGCAATGGGATATAGAACAGTTTGCTTTCTGGTTGCTCTGAAAAGAAACAGATCAGGGGAGCTGCCAGAGGTAACCCATTTAATAGCCCTTTCTCAACTAGGTGCAGATGTCGCTTCTTGTTTATAGCTTAATCCAACGGTGAAGAAATTTGTGACTGCATTATTGTGTATGAAAATGAAACATGAAAGAGTAGGGCTATGAGGTCAGATGGTAACTAATCAAAACCCAAAGTAAGGACATCTTGTTCTTTGATATCGTTATTGTACTGAATTCAGTTTTTAAAAATAAATAGCCTTTGGGAATGAAAGGGGGATAATCATTCATCTTCATGGTTTCAGTTTGAGAAAGGCACAAGCAAGTGTGGTCAGGGTGGGAGGTGAGATAGCAGATAAAGTGACAGGCACCTTGACCAATCAGAAGAGTATTTAGATGACACCATCACAGTTAATGAGCTGCTACTGTACTTTTTTGCCAATTGTTGCACTTTTGCAACAATAGAAGCAAGAACAGAGCTACCATCTCCATGCATGTGTGTGTATGTGTGCATACCATCAAGTCACAGGTGACTTATGGCAGCCCCATAGGGTTTTTTAAGCCAAGAGACATTCTGAAGTGGTTTGCCATTGCCTGCCTCCACGTCATGACACTGCTATTCCTTGGAGGTCACCCATCCAAATACTAACCAGGGCTGACCCTGCTTAGCTTCTGAGATCTGACGAGATCAGGATAGCCTGGGGCTATCCAGGTCAGGGCACCATCCCCATACTTGTGCTGAAAGAGTGTTTACCACCAAGTCTGTCTTTCTGCTGGCCCTAGAGTTGCCATCCTCCAGGTACTAGCTGGAGATCTCCCGCTATTACAACTGATCTCCAGCCAATAGAGATCAGTTCGCCTGGAGAAAATGGCCATTTTGGCAATTGTACTCCATGGCATTGAAGTCCCTCCCCTCCCCAAACCCCGCCCTCCTCAGGCTCTGCCCCAAAAACTCCTGCCAGTGCAAAGAGGGACCTGGAAACCCTAGCTGGTCCTTTGGGATTGTCAAAAACCCTCCCTCCATCCTGTCTGCAGGCCCCTTTCTCCTACTGGTCTGAAATCTGACACCAAGGATTCCTTGGTGTGCCTTTAATTCCCTATAAAATGGGTGAAAATTGGTAGGGAGGATTGCCTTATCTCAGGGGTCCCCAATATGGTGCCTAGGGGTGCCATGGCACCAACCAGCACTCACCAAGTCTTTTTAGAAAGTGGGGCTTTTTCCCGGCAAGGCTTTTGATTGGCTATTGAATATTTGATTAGCTGTGCAGATTTTCATTATTTATTTATTTATTTTGCTCTGGCAACATCTTACACCACAGCATAATGATCATGTGACAGAAGGTAAGCTGCGGCAACTATTTTGGGCTGGCCCTGCCTCCTGCAGCAACCATTTGTGGTAGCCGTATGTGGCTATGCCACCGCTAGAGTTGCCAGATCCCTCTTTGCAACTGGTGGGAGATTTTTGGGGCGGAGCCTGAGGATGGGGTTTGGGGAGGGGAGGGACTTTAATTGCCAAAGTGGCCATTTTCTCCAGGTGAACTGATCTCTATCGGCTGGAGATAAGTTGTAATAGGAGATCTCCAGCTAGTTCCTGGTGGTTTAGGTGTATTACAACACCTATGCTACAAAATGTACTAGAACGAGAAAAAACAAACAGCACCGGGCTCACTGATATAGAAGAAATAATCAGTGCTTATTTATATGTGATTACAATCACTCATTTCGTAAATCACATAGTATACAATTCATATAACAAATGTGGTTAACTAATACAAGAAAAATCCTATATACATGGAAAGTTTGATTCACAATTCAAAGGCAGTGCTGTGTGTTTTTTCTCATTCTAGTACCTGGTGGATGGCAACTCTAGCCACCATGTTGTGTCAGAATTCCAAAGGTGACTGCAGGCTCAGAAAGGTTGGGGACCCCTGCTTTATCTCAGCTCTATTCTCTCTATTCTAGTATATTTTAATATACCAAACTGAAAGCAGGATCTATGTGCAGAATCAGGCTTCCAAGCAGGTAGCGAATGCAGAATGTAAAATTAACCTAGGAGGATGGAAAAGAGGAAGAGACATACCTCACATGAAAAGCCAGAATTTCTACTGCTACTAATCTGCTACCCATCCACTTGAAAGAAAGTATATGGTGAAGTCCTATCAACAAATGTCAATGACAATATAGCTTTGGTTATTGGATGTGACTCATCAGATAGAGCTGAGACATTTTTGTTACTGAAAGGCAAACCAAAAAGTATTTTAAAATCCAAAGATATATTAAAGACACGCTTGCAAGCAGGCGACTATAGTTTGGGTCTGTTTCCTTCCTTCATTGTACAGTGAATTTGGCTCTTTTTCTTTCAGAATTTTCCTTTAGGGTTAAGCCTATGGCACGTTCTGTGAGCGAAAGGAAAGCACACCACTGAACATAAGAATGTACTAATTCAGGTGACCCAAATTATGTTATTCATGAAGAACAAAGCCGGTTCCTTAGCTTCAACTGCATGAAACCAGACAAAGAGTCTCAAAATAGTTGGTGCCAAATTAATTGTCAGTTTCAGATTACATTGAGAAGAAGTCCTGTGTTCCTGATAACCAGGCTAACAGCAACATAGGGAGCAATGCTTAACAGGCCTACTCAGAAATCACATTTTATTCTATGGGGCTTACTCCCAGTAAAGTCTTCTTAAAACTACATCTGTAATGTTATTGCAATCCTATGCTCAGACAGTAAGAATAATATAATACGTGTGGAGGGGGGGAAGCAAAAGTAGCAACGTCAATGGGTTTCTGGAAGCTGTGTTACTACCATAAAATTGTGCATCAACAATGCCTTCACATTAGCATTGCATAGCGTAACATTTTCCACCAGGAGTGATCTGTTCCACATGTGCAATGCAGTTTGAGAACAATCCTATCTCACCCACCAAATGTATCTTGAGAATTGGATCACTTTGTTAATGTGTTTACCAATCTTGAATCTCAGACAATTTTGTTTATTGTTTTATGTGTTTTTTTGCACTGCTGGTTCTAGAGCAATTTGCACCAGGTTTGTAATAACTGTACCCTGTATATCATTTAGGCATGAAGCACATCCCTTTTTTCTTTTTTTGCAGTATAGATTAAGGTACTGTTGAGCTTAGCACTGATATCTTTTTTGTATTTTGCTAGTTGTTTATTTTGGTAGCTGATGTTTTACTGAAGAAATTACAATAAGGTTTAACATTAACAAACTACAATTTCTCCTTTGGGACACAGATATTGAATGGTGAAGTTCCT